>NC_089222.1:719500-1439000 GCF_963924675.1 Phocoena phocoena | reverse complement strand
ATCCACTCACTATGCCGCTACGGGCCTGATGACACAGATTTCATTGCTGAGTGATATTGCATTGCACGTACGTGCCACTACTTCTTTATCCATTTTTTGCTTTCTGAGATATTTACCTGGTACTGTAGACGAGCTTTTTGGAACACAGCCGTCCCAAATTTTGGGGTGGCTCAAAGTTTTTGATTTTAATTTCCCTAAGCAATAGGACCATAAGTGCAATTGCCATAGGCTGTGTTGCTTTATTTCTTACGTGTTTCAGGAAACACCATACACTTCTCCAGGGTGGCTGTTCACAATTTACATCCTGCCAATCAGCATAACAAGGCTCCCTGTTCTCCATATCCTGTCCTACCTTTCTGTATTTTACACTTTTTTCAGATGGCCATTTTGCACGGGGGGGCAGTGAGACTTCATTGTAGTGCAGATTTCCTTTACAGGCTTGCTTGGTTGGCCAAAAAGTGCGTATGCGTTTTTTCCTGAATATATTCAGGAAAAAACGCATACGCCCATTTTGGCCAAATGCATCATTGTCGACGTTCTGCCTCTTTTCCTATGCCTTCAGGGCAATTCCAGTCTACCCGCTGCAATCGTTTTCCTGAAATTCTGCCCCGCTTTCAAGTCCCCTTCGCAGGCTTACTTCAATATACTTTTGGAGGATAGCTGACATTTATAACTCTGCAGGTTTGTGAATTACAGTGCCCCTGAGCTCCTTTCTTCAACTCGCTTTCCTGTGAGCTGGGCACAAAACCGCAGGATTGCTTCAGGCCCTAATCTGTTTCCGGCAGGGCACGCTGCCCTTTGGTTAACTCCTCTTCCTGGTGGGAAATGAGCGTTACATTTGCCCGTGCAGACAGCTATAGCTAGTCTCTCATTGGTTCTCCCTATTCCTGTTCATCTTGCACAGAAATTGCAAGCTGTGCCAAACAGGAGGTTAAAGGCACTGACTCTCCAAGCGGGGAGAGTGTTAGTAAAGCATCTGGAATGGTGAAGCCGAGGACCAGGATACGAAAACTGAGATGCATTTTAAATCGTTTCCCAATCACACGGTGGACGATACTCTGGGTTTCCCATGCATGTTTTAGGTGGAGGAAGAATCCCTTGACCCTGGAGAGTTGGGACCCATGGAATAGGTACCATGCAGTATGACTTCAAAGGGTCTGCATTTGCTCACCGAAACTCACCAATGCTATCAGCCTGAAGTGTCCAGCCTTATGTCTCATCCAGCTCTGGTTGTAGATGTGTTAAATTCCGGTTGCATCACATGCCCTGAGTGAATTATTTAAGAATTGCTCTCTATTTCACTGTTTTTGTGTTTTGATTTTGAAATTTATTTTGATAATGCGATTTATCGGATTTTCACTGCTGCGTTTATGCCGCTGTACACACGCTTGATTCTCTTACGGAGACATATATATCCATGGGTTTTAAGATTCTTCCTAGTCAGGTATATTCCTAGGCGTTGAATATGTGGTGTTGGGTCCATTTCGTTGAGCAAGGAGTAGGTCTTGTCTATTACGTATTTGACTTATGGAAAGTTATCTGTGCTAATTTCAGTCTCTGGTTTTATGCAGCACCCCAAGGCACCTTTCCCCATAAGCAAGCACTAGTTGGTTTTCTAAATTTGAGACTCTGTTCTGTTTTGTAATTCAGTTCATGTGTAGTCAAGCTTACATTCCGTGTATTAGTGATATCTTATGATGTTTCTTTTTCTGTGTGACGTAGTTCACATAGAATCACCGTACCTGCATCCACTCACTATGCCGCTACGGGCCTGATGACACAGATTTCATTGCTGAGTGATATTGCATTGTACGTACGTGCCACAACTTCTTTATCCATATTTTGCTTTCTGGGATATTTAGCTGATACTGTAGACGAGCTTCTTGGAAACACAGCCGTCCCAAAATTTGGGGTGGCTGTCTGTTTTTGATTTTAATTTCCGTAAGCTATAGGACCATAAGTGGAAGTGCCATAGGCTGTGTTGCTTTGTTTCTTACGTGTTTCAGGAAACACCATACACTTCTCCAGGGTGGCTGCTGGCAATTTACATCCTGCCAATCAGCATAACAAGGCTCCCTGTTCTCCATATCCTGTCCTACCTTTCTGGATTTTACACTTTTTTCAGATGGCCCTTTTGCCCGGGGGGCAGTGAGACTTCATTGTAGTGAAGATTTCCTTTAGAGGCTTGCTTGGTTGGCCAAAAAGGGCGTATGCGTTTTTTCCTGAATATATTCAGGAAAAACGCATACGCCCTTTTTGGCCAAGTGCATCTTTGTCGACGTTCTGCCTCTTTTCCTATTCTTTCAGGGCAATTCCAGTCTACCCCCTGCAATCGTTTTCCTGAAATTCTGCCCCGCTTTCAAGTCCCCTTTGCAGGCTTACTTCAATATATTTTTGGAGGATAGCTGTCATTTATAACTCTGCAGGTTTGTGAATTACAGTGCCCCTGAGCTCCTTTCTTCAACTCGCTTTCTTGTGAGCTGGGCACAAAAGCGCAGGATTGTTTCAGGCCCTAATCTGTTTCCAGCAGGGAACACTGAGCCTTTGTTTAATTCCTCTTCCTGGTGGGCAATGAGCGTTACATTTGCCTGTGCAGACACCTACAGCTAGTCTCTCATTGGTTCTCCCTATTCCTGTTCATCTTGCACAGAAATTGCAAGCTGTGCCAAAGAGGAGGTTAAAGGCACTGACTCTCCAAGCGGGGAGAGTGTTAGTAAAGCATCTGGAATGGTGAACCCGAGGACCAGGATACGAAAACTGAGATGCATTTTAAATCGTTTCCCAATCACACGGTGGACGATAGTCTGGGTTTCCCATGCATGTTTTAGCTGGAGGAAGAATCCCTTGAACCTGGAGAGTTGGGACCCATGGAATGGGTACCATGCAGTATGACTTCAAAGGGTCTGCATTTGCTCACCGAAACTCACCAATGCTATCAGCCTGAAGTGTCCAGCCTTATGTCTCAACCAGCTCTGGGTGTAGATGTGTTAAATCTCGGTTATATCACATGCCCTGAGTGAATTATTTAAGAATTGCTCTCTATTTCACTGTCTTTGTGTTTTGTTTTCGAAATTTATTTTGATAATGGGATTTATCGGATTTTCACTGCTGCGTTTCGGCCGCTGTAGACAAGCTTGATTCTCTTATGGAGACATATATATCCATGGGTTTTAAGATTCTTCCTAGTCAGGTATATTCCTAGGCGTTGAATATGTGGTGTTGAGTCCATTTCGTTGAGCAAGGAGTAGGTCTTGTCTATTACATATTTGGCTTATGGAATGTTATCTGTGCTAATTTCAGTC
Source organism: Phocoena phocoena (assembly GCF_963924675.1). Taxonomy (NCBI): domain Eukaryota; kingdom Metazoa; phylum Chordata; class Mammalia; order Artiodactyla; family Phocoenidae; genus Phocoena; species Phocoena phocoena. The sequence continues at coordinate 1,435,698 of NC_089222.1, read as the reverse complement.
TCTGTTTTTATGCAGCACCCCAAGGCACCTTTCCCCATAAGCAAGCACTAGTTGGTTTTCTAAATTTGAGACCCTGTTCTGTTTTGTAATTCAGTTCATGTGTAGTCAAGTTTACATTCCGTGTATTAGTGATATCTTATGATGTTTCTTTTTCTGTGTGACGTAGTTCACGTAGAATCACCGTACCTGCATCCACTCACTATGCCGCTACAGGCCTGATAACACAGATTTCATTGCTGAGTGATACTCCATTGCACGTACGTGCCACAATTTCTTTATCCATTTTTTGCTTTCTGGGATATTTACCTGGTACTGTAGACGAGCTTCTTGAGAACACAGCCGTCCCAAATATTGGGGTGGCTGTCTGTTTTTGATTTTAATTTCCGTAAGCTATAGGACCATAAGTGGAAGTGCCATAGGCTGTGTTGCTTTGTTTCTTACGTGTTTCAGGAAACACCATACACTTCTCCAGGGTGGCTGCTGGCAACTTACATCCTGCCAATCAGCATAACAAGGATCCCTGTTCTCCATATCCTGTCCTACCTTTCTGGATTTTACACTTTTTTCAGATGGCCCTTTTGCCCGGGGGGCAGTGAGACTTCATTGTTGTGCAGATTTCCTTTACAGGCTTGCTTGGTTGGCCAAAAAGGGCGTATGCGTTTTTTTCCTGAATATATTCAGGAAAAAACGCATACGCCCTTTTTGGCCAAGTGCATCATTGTCGACGTTCTGCCTCTTTTCCTATGCTTTCAGGGCAATTCCAGTCTACCCCCTGCAATCGTTTTCCTGAAATTCTGCCCCGCTTTCAAGTCCCCTTCGCAGGCTTACTTCAATATATTTTTGGAGGATAGCTGTCATTTATAACTCTGCAGGTTTGTGAATTACAGTGCCCCTGAGCTCCTTTCTTCAACTCGCTTTCTTGTGAGCTGGGCAAAAAACCGCAGGATTGCTTCAGGCCCTAATCTGTTTCCAGCAGGTCACACTGAGCCTTTGCTTAATTCCTCTTCCTGGTGGGCAATGAGCGTTACATTTGCCCGTGCAGACACCTACAGCTAGTCTCTCATTGGTTCTCCCTATTCCTGTTCATCTTGCACAGAAATTGCAAGCTGTGCCAAACAGGAGGTTAAAGGCACTATCTCTCCAAGCGGGGAGAGTGTTAGTAAAGCATCTGGAATGGTGAACCGAGGACCAGGATACGAAAACTGAGATGCATTTTAAATCATTTCCCAATCACACGGTGGACGATACTCTGGGTTTCCCATGCATGTTTTAGCTGGAGGAAGAATCCCTTGAACCTGGAGAGTTGGGACCCATGGAATGGGTACCATGCAGTATGACTTCAAAGGGTCTGCATTTTCTCACCGAAACTCACCAATGCTATCAGCCTGAAGTGTCCAGCATTATGTCTCAACCAGCTCTGGGTGTAGATGTGGTCAATCCCGGTTGCATCACATGCCCTGAGTGAATTATTTAAGAATTGCTCTCTATTTCACTGTCTTTGTGTTTTGTTTTCGAAATTTATTTTGATAATGGGATTTATCGGATTTTCACTGCTGCGTTTCAGCCGCTGTACACACGCTTGATTCTCTTACGGACACATATATATCCATGGGTTTTAAGCTTCTTCCTAGTCATGTATATTCCTAGGCGTTGAATATGCGGTGTTGGGTCCATTTCGTTGAGCAAGGAGTAGGTCTTGTCTATTACATATTTGGCTTATGGAATGTTATCTGTGCTAATTTCAGTCTCTGGTTTTATGCAGCACCCCAAGGCACCTTTCCCCATAAGCAAGCACTAGTTGGTTTTCTAAATTTGAGACCCTGTTCTGTTTTGTAATTCAGTTCATGTGTAGTCAAGTTTACATTCCGTGTATTAGTGATATCTTATGATGTTTCTTTTTCTGTGTGACGTAGTTCACGTAGAATCACCGTACCTACATCCACTCACTATGCCGCCACGGGCCTGATGACACAGATTTCATTGCTGAGTGATATTGCATTGCACGTACGTGCCACAACTTCTTTATCCATTTCTTGCTTTCTGGGATATTTACCTGATACTGTAGACGAGATTCTTGTGAACACAGCCGTCCCAAATATTGGGGTGGCTGTTTGTTTTTGCCTTTAATTTCCGTAAGCTATAGGACCATAAGTGGAAGTGCCATAGGCTGTGTTGCTTTGTTTCTTACGTGTTTCAGGAAACACCATACACTTCTCCAGGGTGGCTGCTGGCAATTTACATCCTGCCAATCAGCATAACAAGGTTCCCTTTTCTCCATATCCTGTCCTACCTTTCTGGATTTTACACTTTTTTCAGATGGCCCTTTTGCTCCAGAAGCAGTGAGACTTCATTGTAGTGAAGATTTCCTTTTCAGGGTTGCTTGGTTGGCCAAAAAGGGCGTATGCGTTTTTTCCTGAATATATTCAGGAAAAAACGCATACGCGCTTTTTGGCCAGGTGCATCATTGTCAACGTTGTGCTTCTTTTCCTATGTTTTCAGGGCAATTCCAGTCTACCCCCTCCAATCGTTTTCCTGAAATTCTGCCCCGCTTTCAAGTCCCCTTCGCAGGCTTACTTCAATATATTTTTGGAGGATAGCTGTCAATTATAACTCTGCAGGTTTGTGAATTACAGTGCCCCTGAGCTCCTTTCTTCAACTCGCTTTCTTGTGAGCTGGGCACAAAACCGCAGGATTGCTTCAGGCCCTAATCTGTTTCCAGCAGGGCACACTGAGCCTTTGTTTAATTCCTCTTCCTGGTGGGCAATGAGTGTTACATTTGGCCGTGCAGACACCTACAGCTAGTCTCTCATTGGTTTTCCCTATTCCTGTTCCTCTTCCACAGAAATTGCAAATTGTGCCAAACAGGAGGTTAACGGCACTGACTCTCCAAGCGGGGAGAGTGTTTTTAAAGCGTCTGGAATGGTAAACCCTAGGACAAGGATACGAAAACTGAGATCCATTTTAAATCGGTTCCCAATCTCACGGTGTACCATACTCTGTGTTTCCCATGCATGTTTTAGCTGAACGAAGAATCCCTTCAACCTGGAGAGTTGGGACCCATGGAATGGGTACCATGCAGTATGACTTCAAAGGGTCTGCATTTGCTCACCGAAACTCACCAATGCTATCAGCCTGAAGTGTCCAGCCTTATGTCTCAACCAGCTCTGGGTGTAGATGTGGTCAATCCGGGTTGCATCACATGCCCTGAGTGAATTATTTAAGAATTGCTCTCTATTTCACTGTCTTTGTGTTTTGTTTTCGAAATTTATTTTGATAATGGGATTTATCGGATTTTCACTGCTGCGTTTCGGCCGCTGTACACACGCTTGATTCTCTTACGGACACATATATATCCATGGGTTTTAAGATTCTTCCTAGTCAGGTATATTCCTAGGCGTTGAATATGTGGTGTTGACTATATTTCGTTGAGCAAGGAGTAGGTCTTGTCTATTACATATTTGGCTTATGGAATGTTATCTGTGCTAATTTCAGTCTCTGGTTTTATGCAGCACCCCAAGGCACCTTTCCCCATAAGCAAGCACTAGTTGGTTTTATAAATTTGAGACCCTGTTCTGTTTTGTAATTCAGTTCATGTGTAGTCAAGTTTACATTCCGTGTATTAGTGATATCTTATGATGTTTCTTTTTCTGTGTGACGTAGTTCACATAGAATCACCGTACCTACATCCACTCACTATGCCGCCACGGGCCTGATGACACAGATTTCATTGCTGAGTGATATTGCATTGCACGTACGTGCCACAACTTCTTTATCCATTTTTTGCTTTCTGGGATATTTACCTGGTACTGTAGACGAGCTTCTTGAGAACACAGCCGTCCCAAATATTGGGGTGGCTGTCTGTTTTTGATTTTAATTTCCGTAAGCTATAGGACCATAAGTCGAAGTGCCATAGGCTGTGTTGCTTTGTTTCTTACGTGTTTCAGGAAACACCATACACTTCTCCAGGGTGGCTGCTGGCAACTTACATCCTGCCAATCAGCATAACAAGGATCCCTGTTCTCCATATCCTGTCCTACCTTTCTGGATTTTACACTTTTTTCAGATGGCCCTTTTGCCCGGGGGGCAGTGAGACTTCATTGTTGTGCAGATTTCCTTTACAGGCTTGCTTGGTTGGCCAAAAAGGGCGTATGCGTTTTTTCCTGAATATATTCAGGAAAAAACGCATACGCCCTTTTTGGCCAAGTGCATCATTGTCGACGTTCTGCCTCTTTTCCTATGCTTTCAGGGCAAGTCCAGTCTACCCCCTGCAATCGTTTTCCTGAAATTCTGCCCCGCTTTCAAGTCCCCTTCGCAGGCTTACTTCAATATATTTTTGGAGGATAGCTGTCATTTATAACTCTGCAGGTTTGTGAATTACAGTGCCCCTGAGCTCCTTTCTTCAACTCGCTTTCTTGTGAGCTGGGCAAAAAACCGCAGGATTGCTTCAGGCCCTAATCTGTTTCCAGCAGGTCACACTGAGCCTTTGCTTAATTCCTCTTCCTGGTGGGCAATGAGCGTTACATTTGCCCGTGCAGACACCTACAGCTAGTCTCTCATTGGTTCTCCCTATTCCTGTTCATCTTGCACAGAAATTGCAAGCTGTGCCAAACAGGAGGTTAAAGGCACTATCTCTCCAAGCGGGGAGAGTGTTAGTAAAGCATCTGGAATGGTGAACCGAGGACCAGGATACGAAAACTGAGATGCATTTTAAATCATTTCCCAATCACACGGTGGACGATACTCTGGGTTTCCCATGCATGTTTTAGCTGGAGGAAGAATCCCTTGAACCTGGAGAGTTGGGACCCATGGAATGGGTACCATGCAGTATGACTTCAAAGGGTCTGCATTTTCTCACCGAAACTCACCAATGCTATCAGCCTGAAGTGTCCAGCCTTATGTCTCAACCAGCTCTGGGTGTAGATGTGGTCAATCCCGGTTGCATCACATGCCCTGAGTGAATTATTTAAGAATTGCTCTCTATTTCACTGTCTTTGTGTTTTGTTTTCGAAATTTATTTTGATAATGGGATTTATCGGATTTTCACTGCTGCGTTTCGGCCGCTGTACACACGCTTGATTCTCTTACAGACACATATATATCCATGGGTTTTAAGATTCTTCCTAGTCAGGTATATTCCTAGGCGTTGAATATGTGGTGTTGACTATATTTCGTTGAGCAAGGAGTAGGTCTTGTCTATTACATATTTGGCTTATGGAATGTTATCTGTGCTAATTTCAGTCTCTGGTTTTATGCAGCACCCCAAGGCACCTTTCCCCATAAGCAAGCACTAGTTGGTTTTATAAATTTGAGACCCTGTTCTGTTTTGTAATTCAGTTCATGTGTAGTCAAGTTTACATTCCGTGTATTAGTGATATCTTATGATGTTTCTTTTTCTGTGTGACGTAGTTCACATAGAATCACCGTACCTACATCCACTCACTATGCCGCCACGGGCCTGATGACACAGATTTCATTGCTGAGTGATATTGCATTGCACGTACGTGCCACAACTTCTTTATCCATTTTTTGCTTTCTGGGATATTTACCTGATACTGTAGACGAGATTCTTGTGAACACAGCCATCCCAAATATTGGGGTGGCTGTTTGTTTTTGCTTTTAATTTCCGTAAGCTATAGGACCATAAGTGGAAGTGCCATAGGCTGTGTTGATTTGTTTCTTACGTGTTTCAGGAAACACCATACACTTCTCCAGGGTGGCTGCTGGCAGTTTACATCCTGCCAATCAGCATAACAAGGCTCCCTGTTCTCCATATCCTGTCCTACCTTTCTGGATTTTACAGTTTTTACAGATGGCCCTTTTGCCCAGGGGACAGTGAGACTTCATTGTAGTGCAGATTTCCTTTACAGGCTTGCTTGGTTGGCCAAAAAGGGCGTATGCGTTTTTTCCTGAATATATTCAGGAAAAAACGCATACGCCCTTTATGGCCAAGTGCATCATTGTCGACGTTCTGCCTCTTTTCCTATGCTTTCAGGGCAATTCCAATCTACCCCCTGCAATCGTTTTCCTGAAATTGTGCCCCGTTTTCAAGTCCCCTTCGCAGGCTTACTTCAATATATTTTTGGAGGATAGCTGTCATTTATAACTCTGCAGGTTTGTGAATTACAGTGCCCCTGAGCTCCTTTCTTCAACTCGCTTTCTTGTGAGCTGGGCACAAAACCGCAGGATTGCTTCAGGCCCTAATTTGTTTCAGACAGGGCACGCTGAGCCTTTGGTTAATTCCACTTCCTGGTGGGAAATGAGCGTTACATTTGCCCGTGCAGACACCTATAGCTAGTCTCTCATTGGTTGTCCCTATTCCTGTTCATCTTGCACAGAAATTGCAAGCTGTGCCAAAGAGGAGGTTAAAGGCACTGACTCTCCAAGCGGGGAGAGTGTTAGTAAAGCATCTGGAATGGTGAACCCGAGGACCAGGATACGAAAACTGAGATGCATTTTAAATCGTTTCCCAATCACACGGTGGACGATACTCTGGGTTTCCCATGCATGATTTAGCTGGAGGAAGAATCCCTTGAATCTGGAGAGTTGGGACCCATGGAATGTGTACCATGCAGTATGACTTCAAAGGGTCTGCATTTGCTCACCGAAACTCACCAATGCTATCAGCCTGAAGTGTCCAGCCTTATGTCTCAACCAGCTCTGGGTGTAGATGTGGTCAATCCCGGTTGCATCACATGCCCTGAGTGAATTATTTAAGAATTGCTCTCTATTTCACTGTCTTTGTGTTTTGTTTTCGAAATTAATTTTGATAATGGGATTTATCGGATTTTCACTGCTGCGTTTCGGCCGCTGTACACACGCTTGATTCTCTGACAGAGACATATATATCCATGGGTTTTAAGATTCTTCCTAGTCAGGTATATTCCTAGGCGTTGAATATGTGGTGGTGAGTCCATTTCGTTGAGCAAGGAGTAGGTCTTATCTATTACATATTTGGCTTTTGGAATGTTATCTGTGCTAATTTCAGTCTCTGGTTTTATGCAGCACCCCAAGGCACCTTTCCCCATAAGCAAGCACTAGTGGGTTTTCTAAATTTGAGACCCTGTTCTGTTTTGTAATTCAGTTCATGTGTAGTCAAGTTTACATTCCGTGTATTAGTGATATCTTATGATGTTTCTTTTTCTGTGTGACGTAGTTCACGTAGAATCACCGTACCTGCATCCACTCACTATGCCGCTATGGGCCTGATGACACAGATTTCATTGCTGAGTGATACTGCATTGCACGTACGTGCCACAACTTCTTTATCCATTTTTTGCTTTCCGAGATATTTACCTGGTACTGTAGACGAGCTTTTTGGGAACACAGCCGTCCCAAATTTTGGGGTGGCTCTCTGTTTTTGATTTTAATTTCCCTAAGGAATAGGACCATAAGTGCAATTGCCATAGGCTGTGTTGCTTTATTTCTTCGTGTTTCAGGAAACACCATACACTTCTCCAGGGTGGCTGTTGGCAATTTACATCCTGCCAATCAGCATAAGAAGGTTCCCTGTTCTCCATATCCTGTCCTACCTTTCTGGATTTTACACTTTTTTCAGATGGCCCTTTTGCCCGAGGGGCAGTGAGACTTCATTGTAGTGCAGATTTCCTTTACAGGCTTGCTTGGTTGGGCAAAAAGGGCGTATGCGTTTTTTCCTGAATATATTCAGGAAAAAACGCATACGCCCTTTTTGGCCAAGTGCATCATTGTCGACGTTCTGCCTCTTTTCCTATGCTTTCAGGGCAATTCCAGTCTACCCCCTGCAATCGTTGTCCTGAAATTCTGCCCCGCTTTCAAGTCCCCTTCGTAGGCTTACTTCAATATATTTTTGGAGGATAGCTGTCATTTATAACTCTGCAAGTTTGTGAATTACAGTGCCCCTGAGCTCCTTTCTTCAACTCGCTTTCTTGTGAGCTGGGCACAAAACCGCAGGATTGCTTCAGGGCCTAAACTGTTTTCGGCAGGGCATGCTGAGGCTTTGTTTAATTCCTCTTCCTGGTGGGCAATGAGCGTTACTTTTGCCCGTGCAGACACCTACAGCTAGTCTCTCATTGGTTCTCCCTATTCCTGTTCATCTTGCACAGAAATTGCAAGCTGTGCCAAAGAGGAGGTTAAAAGCACTGACTCTCCAAGCGGGGAGAGTGTTAGTTAAGCATCTGGAATGGTGAACCCGAGGACCAGGATACGAAAACTGAGATGCATTTTAAATCGTTTCCCAGTCACACGGTGGACGATACTCTGGGTTTCCCATGCATGTTTTAGCTGGAGGAAGAATCCCTTGAACCTGGAGAGTTGGGACCCATGGAATGTGTACCATGCAGTATGACTTCAAAGGGTCTGCATTTGCTCACCGAAACTCACCAATGCTATCAGCCTGAAGTGTCCAGCCTTATGTCTCAACCAGCTCTGGGTGTAGATGTGGTCAATCCCGGTTGCATCACATGCCCTGAGTGAATTATTTAAGAATTGCTCTCTATTTCACTGTCTTTGTGTTTTGTTTTTGAAATTTACTGTGATAATGGGATTTATCGGATTTTCACTGCTGCGTTTCGGCCGCTGTACACACGCTTGATTCTCTTACGGAGACATATATATCCATGGGTTTTAAGCTTCTTCCTAGTCAGGTATATTCCTAGGCGTTGAATATGTGGTGTTGGGTCTATTTCGTTGAGCAAGGAGTAGGTCTTGTCTATTACATATTTGGCTTATGGAAAGTTATCTGTGCTAATTTCAGTCTCTGGTTTTATGCAGAACCCCAACGCACCTTTCCCCATAAGCAAGCACTAGTTGGTTTTCTAAATTTGAGACCCTGTTCTGTTTTGTAATTCAGTTCATGTGTAGTCAAGTTTACATTCCGTGTATTAGTGATATCTTATGATGTTTCTTTTTCTGTGACGTAGTTCACGTAGAATCACCGTACCTGCATCCACTCACTATGCCGCTACGGGCCTGATGACACAGATTTCATTGCTGAGTGATATTGCATTGTACGTACGTGCCACAACTTCTTTATCCATTTTTTGCTTTCTGGGATATTTACCTGATACTGTAGACGAGCTTCTTATGAACACAGCCGTCCCAAATATTGGGGTGGCTGTCTGTTTTTGATTTTAATTTCCGTAAGCTATAGGACCATAAGTGGAAGTGCCATAGGCTGTGTTGCTTTGTTTCTTACGTGTTTCAGGAAACACCATACACTTCTCCAGGGTGGCTGCTGGCAATTTACATGCTGCCAATCAGCTTAACAAGGCTCCCTGTTCTCCATATCCTGTCCTAACTTTCTGGATTTTACACTTTTTTCAGATGGCCCTTTTGCCCGGGGGGGCAGTGAGACTTCATTGTAGTGCAGATTTCCTTTACAGGCTTGCTTGGTTGGCCAAAAAGGGCGTATGCGTTTTTTCCTGAATATATTCAGGAAAAAACGCATATGCCCTTTTTGGCCAAGTGCATCATTGTCGACGTTCTGCCTCTTTTCCTATGCTTTCAGGGCAATTCCCGTCTACCCCCTGCAATGGTTTTCCTGATACTCTGCCCCGCTTTCAAGTCCCCTTCGCAGGCTTACTTCAATATATTTTTGGAGGATAGCTGTCATTTATAACTCTGCAGGTTTGTGAATTACAGTGCCCCTGAGCTCCTTTCTTCAACTCGCTTTCTTGTGAGCTGGGCACAAAACCGCAGGATTGCTTCAGGCCCTAATCTGTTTCCAGCAGGGCACACTGAGCCTTTGTTTAATTCCTCTTCCTGGTGGGCAATGAGCGTTACATTTGCCCGTGCAGACACCTACAGCTAGTCTCTCATTGGTTCTCCCTATTCCTGTTCATCTTGCACAGAAATTGCAAGCTGTGCCAAAGAGGAGGTTAAAAGCACTGACTCTCCAAGCGGGGAGAGTGTTAGTTAAGCATCTGGAATGGTGAACCCTAGGACCAGGATACGAAAACTGAGATGCATTTTAAATCGTTTCCCAATCACACGGTGGACGATACTCTGGGTTTCCCATGCATGTTTTAGCTGGAGGAAGAATCCCTTGAACCTGGAGAGTTGGGACCCACGGAATGGGTACCATGCACTATGACTTCAAAGGGTCTGCATTTGCTCACCGAAACTCACCAATGCTATCAGCCTGAAGTGTCCAGCCTTATGTCTCAACCAGCTCTGGGTGTACATGTGGTCAATCCCGGTTGCATCACATGCCCTGAGTGAATTATTTAAGAATTGCTCTCTATTTCACTGTCTTTGTGTTTTGTTTTCGAAATTTATTTTGATAATGGGATTTATCGGATTTTCACTGCTGCGTTTCGGCCGCTGTACACACGCTTGATTCTCTGACAGAGACATATATATCCATGGGTTTTAAGATTCTTCCTAGTCAGGTATATTCCTAGGCGTTGAATATGTGTTGTTGAGTCCATTTCGTTGAGCAAGGAGTAGGTCTTATCTATTACATATTTGGCTTTTGGAATGTTATCTGTGCTAATTTCAGTCTCTGGTTTTATGCAGCACCCCAAGGCACCTTTCCCCATAAGCAAGCACTAGTGGGTTTTCTAAATTTGAGACCCTGTTCTGTTTTGTAATTCAGTTCATGTGTAGTCAAGTTTACATTCCGTGTATTAGTGATATCTTATGATGTTTCTTTTTCTGTGTGACGTAGTTCACGTAGAATCACCGTACCTGCATCCACTCACTATGCCGCTATGGGCCTGATGACACAGATTTCATTGCTGAGTGATACTGCATTGCACGTACGTGCCACAACTTCTTTATCCATTTTTTGCTTTCCGAGATATTTACCTGGTACTGTAGACGAGCTTTTTGGGAACACAGCCGTCCCAAATTTTGGGGTGGCTCTCTGTTTTTGATTTTAATTTCCCTAAGGAATAGGACCATAAGTGCAATTGCCATAGGCTGTGTTGCTTTATTTCTTCGTGTTTCAGGAAACACCATACACTTCTCCAGGGTGGCTGTTGGCAATTTTCATCCTGCCAATCAGCATAAGAAGGTTCCCTGTTCTCCATATCCTGTCCTACCTTTCTGGATTTTACACTTTTTTCAGATGGCCCTTTTGCCCGAGGGGCAGTGAGACTTCATTGTAGTGCAGATTTCCTTTACAGGCTTGCTTGGTTGGCCAAAAAGGGCATATGCGTTTTTTCCTGAATATATTCAGGAAAAAACGCATACGCCCTTTTTGGCCAAGTGCATCATTGTCGAAGTTCTGCCTCTTTTCCTATGCTTTCAGGGCAATTCCAGTCTACCCCTTGCAATCCTTGTCCTGAAATTCGGCCCTGCTTTCAAGCCCCCTTCGCAGGCTTACTTCAATATATTTTTGGAGGATAGCTGTCTTTTATAACTCTGCAGGTTTGTGAATTACAGTACCCCTGAGCTCCTTTCTTCAACTAGCTTTCTTGTGAGCTGGGCACAAAACCGCAGGATTCCTTCAGGCCCTAATCTGTTTCCGGCAGGGCACACTGAGCCTTTGTTTAATTCCTCTTCCTGGTGGGAAATGAGCGTTACATTTGCCCGTGCAGACACCTACAGCTAGTCTCTCATTGGTTCTCCCTATTCCTGTTCATCTTGCACAGAAATTGCAAGCTGTGCCAAACAGGAGGTTAAAGGCACTGACTCTCCAAGCAGGGAGAGTGTTAGTAAAGCATCTGGAAAGGTGAACCCGAGGACCAGGATACGAAAACTGAGATGCATTTTAAATCGTTTCCCAATCACACGGTGGACCATACTGTGGGTTTCCCATGCATGTTTTAGCTGGAGGAAGAATCCCTTGAACCTGAAGAGTTGGGACCCATGGAATAGGTACCATGCAGTATGACTTCAAAGGGTCTGCATTTGCTCACCGAAACTCACCAATGCTATCAGCCTGAAGTGTCCAGCCTTATGTCTCAACCAGCTCTGGGTGTAGATGTGGTCAATCCCGGTTGCATCACATGCCCTGAGTGAATTATTTAAGAATTGCTCTCTATTTCACTGTCTTTGTGTTTTGTTTTCGAAATTTATTTTGATCATGGAATTTATCGGATTTTCACTGCTGCATTTCGGCCGCTGTACACACGCTTGTTTCTCTTACGGAGACATATATATCCATGGGTTTTAAGATTCTTCCTAGTCAGGTATATTCCTAGGCGTTGAATATGTGGTGTTGAGTCCATTTCGTTGAGCAAGGAGTAGGTCTTGTTTATTACATATTTGGCTTATGGAAAGTTATCTGTGCTAATTTCAGTCTCTGGTTTTATGCAGCACCCCAAGGCAGCTTTCCCCATAAGCAAGCACTAGATGGTTTTCTAAATTTGAGACCCTGTTATGTTTTGTAATTCAGTTCATGTGTAGTCAAGTTTACATTCCGTGTATTAGTGATATCTTATGATGTTTCTTTTTCGGTGTGACGTAGTTCACGTAGAATCACCGTACCTGCATCCACTCACTATGCCGCTATGGGCCTGATGACACAGATTTCATTGCTGAGTGATATTGCATTGTACGTACGTGCCACAACTTCTTTATCCATTTTTTGCTTTCTGGGATATTTACCTGTTACTGTAGACGAGCTTCTTGTGAACACAGCCGTCCCAAATATTGGGGTGGCTGTCTGTTTTTGATTTTAATTTCCGAAAGCTATAGGACCATAAGTGGAAGTGCCATAGGCTGTGTTGCTTTGTTTCTTACGTGTTTCAGGAAACACCATACAGTTCTCCAGGGTGGCTGCTGGCAATTTACATCCTGCCAATGAGCATAACAAGGCTCCCTGTTCTCCATATCCTGTCCTACCTTTCTGGATTTTACACTTTTTTCAGATGGCCCTTTTGCCCGGGGGGCAGTGAGACTTCATTGTAGTGCAGATTTCCTTTACAGGCTTGCTTGGTTGGCCAAAAAGGGCGTATGCGTTTTTTCCTGAATATATTCAGGAAAAAACGCATACGCCCTTTTTGGCCAAGTGCATCATTGTCGACGTTCTGCCTCTTTTCCTATGCTTTCAGGGCAATTCCAGTCTACCCCCTGCAATCGTTTTCCTGAAATTTTGCCCCGCTTTCAAGTCCCCTTCGCAGGCTTACTTCAATATATTTTTGGAGGATAGCTGTCATTTATAACTCTGCAGGTTTGTGAATTACAGTGCCCCTGAGCTCCTTTCTTCAACTCGCTTTCTTGTGAGCTGGGCACAAAACTGCAGGATTGCTTCAGGCCCTAATCTGTTTCCGGCAGGGCACACTGAGCCTTTGGTTAATTCCTCTTCCTGGTGGGAAATGAGCGTTACATTTGCCCGTGCAGACACCTATAGCTAGTCTCTCATTGGTTCTCCCTATTCCTGTTCATCTTGCACAGAAATTGCAAGCTGTGCCAAACAGGAGGTTAAAGGCACTGACTCTCCAAGTGGGGAGAGTGTTAGTAAAGCATCTGGAATGGTGAACCCGATGACAAGGATACGAAAACTGAGATGCATTTTAAATCGTTTCCCAATCACACAGTGGACCATACTGTGGGTTTCCCATGCATGTTTTACCTGGAGGAAGAATCCCTTGAACCTGGAGAGTTGGGGCCCATGGAATAGGTACCATGCAGTATGACTTCAAAGGGTCTGCATTTCCTCACCGAAACTCACCAATGCTATCAGCCTGAAGTGTCCAGCCTTATGTCTCAACCAGCTCTGGGTGTAGATGTGGTCAATCCCGGTTGCATCACATGCCCTGAGTGAATTATTTAAGAATTGCTCTCTATTTCACTGTCTTTGTGTTTTGTTTTCGAAATTTATTTTGATAATGGGATTTATCGGATTTTCACTGCTGCGTTTCGGCCGCTGTACACACGCTTGATTCTCTTACGGAGACATATATATCCATGGGTTTTAAGATTCTTCCTAGTCAGGTATATTCCTAGGCGTTGAATATGTGGTGTTGGGGCCATTTCGTTGAGCAAGGAGTAGGTCTTGTCTATTATATATTTGGCTTATGGAAAGTTATCTGTGCTAATTTCAGTCTCTGGTTTTATGCAGCACCCCAAGGCACCTTTCCCCATAAGCAAGCACTAGTTGGTTTTCTAAATTTGAGACCCTGTTCTGTTTTGTAATTCAGTTCATGTGTAGTCAAGTTTACATTCCGTGTATTACTGATATCTTATGATGTTTCTTTTTATGTGTGACGTAGTTCACGTAGAATCACCGTACCTGCATCCACTCACTATGCCGCTACGGGCCTGATGACACAGATTTCATTGCTGAGTGATATTGCATTGTACGTACGTGCCACAACTTCTTTATCCATTTTTTGCTTTCTGGGATATTTACCTGATACTGTAGACGAGCTTCTTGTGAACAAAGCCGTCCCAAATATTGGGGTGGCTGTCTGTTCTTGATTTTAATTTCCGTAAGCTATAGGACCATAAGTGGAAGTGCCATAGGCTGTGTTGCTTTGTTTCTTACGTGTTTCAGGAAACACCATACACTTCTCCAGGGTGGCTGCTGGCAATTTACATCCTGCCAATCAGCATAACAAGGCTCCGTTTTCTCCATATCCTGTCCTACCTTTCTGGATTTTACACTTTTTTCAGATGGCCCTTTTGCCCGGGGGGCAGTGAGACTTCATTGTAGTGCAGATTTCCTTTACAGGCTTGCTTGGTTGGCCAAAAAGGGCGTATGCGTTTTTTCCTGAATATATTCAGGAAAAATCGCATACGCCCTTTTTGGCCAAGTGCATCATTGTCGACGTTCTGCCCCTTTTCCTATGCTTTCAGGGCAATTCCAGTCTACCCCTGCAATCGTTTTCCTGAAATTCTGCCCCGCTTTCAAGTCCCCTTCGCAGGCTTACTTCAATATATTTTTGGAGGATAGCTGTCATTTATAACTCTGCAGGTTTGTGAATTACAGTGCCCCTGAGCTCCTTTCTTCAACTCGCTTTCTTGTGAGCTGGGCACAAAACCGCAGGATTGCTTCAGGCCCTAATCTTTTTCTGGCAGGGCACGATGAGCCTTTGGTTAATTCCTCTTCCTGGTGGGAAATGAGCGTTACATTTGCCCGTGCAGACACCTATAGCTAGTCTCTCATTGGTTCTCCCTATTCCTGTTCATCTTGCACAGAATTTGCAAGCTGTGCCAAACAGGAGGTTAAAGGCACTGACTCTCCAAGCGGGGAGAGTGTTAGTAAAGCATCTGGAATGGTGAAACCGATGACCAGGATACGAAAACTGAGATGCATTTTACATCGTTTCCCAATCACACGGTGGATCATACTGTGGGTTTCCCATGTATGTTTTACTGGAGGAAGAATCCCTTGAACCTGGAGAGATGGGACCCATGGAATGGGTACCATGCAGTATGACTTCAAAGGGTCTGCATTTGCTCACCGAAACTCACCAATGCTATCAGCCTGAAGTGTCTAGCCTTATGTCTCAACCAGCTCTGGGTGTAGATGTGGTCAATCCCGGTTGCATCACATTCCCTGAGTGAATTATTTAAGAATTGCTCTCTATTTCACTGTCTTTTTTTTGTTTTCGAAATTTATTTTGATAAAGGGATTTATCGGATTTTCACTGCTGCGTTTCGGCCGCTGTACAAACGTTTGATTCTCTTACGGAGACATATATATCCATGGGTTTTAAGATTCTTCCTAGTCAGGTATATTCCTAGGCGTTGAATATGTGTTGTTGGGTCCACTTCGTTGAGCAAGGAGTAGGTCTTGTCTATTACATATTTGGCTTATGGAAAGTTATCTGTGCTAATTTCAGTCTCTGGTTTTATGCAGCACCCCAAGGCACCTTTTCCCATAAGCAAGCACTAGTTGGTTTTCTAAATTTGAGACCCTGTTCTGTTTTGTAATTCAGTTCATGTGTAGTCAAGTTTACATTCCGTGTATTAGTGATATCTTATGATGTTTCTTTTTCTGTGTGACGTAGTTCACGTAGAACCACCGTACCTGCATCCACTCACTATGCCGCTACGGGCCTGATGACACAGATTTCATTGTTGAGTGATATTGCATTGTACGTACGTGCCACAACTTCTTTATCCATTTTTTGCTTTCTGGGATATTTACCTGATACTGTAGACGAGCTTCTTGTGAACACAGCCATCCCAAATATTGGGGTGGCTGTCTGTTTTTGATTTTAATTTCCATAAGCTATAGGACCATAAGTGGAAGTGCCATAGGCTGTGTTGCTTTGTTTCTTACGTGTTTCAGGAAACACCATACACTTCTCCAGGGTGGCTGCTGGCAATTTACATCCTGCCAATCAGCATAACAAGGCGCCCTGTTCTCCATATCCTGTCCTACCTTTCTGGATTTTACAATTTTTTCAGATGGCCCTTTTGCCCGGGGGGCAGTGAGACTTCATTGTAGTGCAGATTTCCTTTACAGGCTTGCTTGGTTGGCCAAAAAGGGCGTATGCGTTTCTTGCTGAATATATTCAGGAAAAAACTCATACGCCCTTTTTGGCCAAGTGCATCATTGTTGACGTTCTGCCTCCTTTCCTATACTTTCAGGGCAATTCCAGTCTACCCCCTGCAATCGTTTTCCTGAAATTCTGCCCCGCTTTCAAGTCCCCTTCGCAGGCTTACTTCAATATATTTTTGGAGGATAGCTGTCAATTATAACACTGCAGGTTTGTGAATTACAGTGCCCCTGAGCTCCTTTCTTCAACTCGCTTTCTTGTGAGCTGGGCACAAAACCGCAGGATTGCTTCAGGCCCTAACCTGTTTTCAGCAGGGTACACTGAGCCTTTGTTTAATTCTTCTTCCTGGTCGGCAATGAGCGTTACATTTGCCCGTGCAGACACCTACAGCTAGTCTCTCATTGGTTCTCCCTATTCCAGTTCATCTTGCACAGAAATTGCAAGCTGTGCCAAACGGGAGGTTAAAGTCACTGACTCTCCAAGCCGGGAGAGTTTTAGTAAAGTATCTGGAATGGTGAACCCGAAGACCAGGATACGAAAACTGAGATGCATTTTAAATCGTTTCCCAATCACACGGTGGACGATACTCTGGGTTTCCCATGCATGTTTTAGCTGGGGGAAGAATCCATTGAACCTGGAGAGTTGGGACCCATGGAATGGGTACCATGCAGTATGACTTCAAAGGGTCTGCATTTGCTCACCGAAACTCACCAATGCTATCAGCCTGAAGTGTCCAGCCTTATGTCTCAACCAGCTCTGGGTGTAGATGTGGTCAATCCCGGTTGCATCACATGCCCTGAGTGAATTATTTAAGAATTGCTCTCTATTTCACTGTCCTTGTGTTTTGTTTTCGAAATTTATTTTGATAATGGGATTTATCAGATTTTCACTGCTTCGTTTCGGCCGCTGTACACACGCTTGATTCTCTTACGGAGACATATATATCCATGGGTATTAAGATTTTTCCTAGACAGGTATATTCCTAGGCGTTTAATATGTGGTGTTGAGTCCATTTCGTTGAGCAAGGAGTAGGTCTTGTCTATTACATATTTGGCTTATGGAATGTTATCTGTGCTAATTTCAGTCTCTGATTTTATGCAGCACCCCAAGGCGCCTTTCCCCATAAGCAAGCACTAGTTGGTTTTCTAAATTTGACACCCTGTTCTGTTTTGTAATTCAGTTCATGTGTAGTGAAGTTTACATTCCGCGTATTAGTGATATCTTATGATGTTTCTTTTTCTGTGTGACGTAGTTCACGTAGAATCACCGTACCTGCATCCACTCATTATGCCGCTACGGGCCTGATGACAGAGATTTCACTGCTGAGTGATACTGTATTGCACGTACGTGCCACAACTTCTTTATCCATTTTTTGCTTTCTGGGATATTTACCTGGTACTGTAGACGAGCTTCTTGGGAACACAGCCGTCCCAAACTTTGGGGTAGCTCTCTGTTTTTGATTTTAATTTCCCTAAGGAATAGGACCATAAGTGCAATTGCCATAGGCTGTGTTGCTTTATTTCTTAAGAGTTTCAGGAAACAACATACACTTCTCCAGGGTGGCTGTTGGCAATTTTCATCCTGCCAATCAGCATAACAAGGCTCCCTGTTCTCTATATCCTGTCCTACCTTTATGGATTATACATTTTTTTCAGATGGCCCTTTTGCCAGGGGGGCAGTGAGACTTCATTGTAGTGCAGATTTCTTTTACAGGCTTGCTTGGTTGGCCAAAAAGGGCGTATGCGTTTTTTCCTGAATATATTCAGGATAAAACGCATACGCACTTTTTGGCCAAGTGCATCATTGTCGACGTTCTGCCTCTTTTCCTATGCTTTCAGGGCAATTCCAGTCTACCCCCTGCAATCGTTTTCCTGAAATTCTGCCCCGCTTTCAAGCCCCCTTCGCAGGCTTACTTCAATATATTTTTGGAGGATAGCTGTCATTTATAACTCTGCAGGTTTGTGAATTACAGTGCCCCTGAGCTCCTTTCTTCAACTCGCTTTCTTGTGAGCTGGGCACAAAACCGCAGGATTGCTTCAGGCCCTAATCTGTTTCCGGCAGGGCATGCTGAGCCTTTGGTTAATTCCTCCTCCTGGTGGGACATGAGCGTTACATTTGCCCGTGCAGACACCTATAGCTAGTCTCTCATTGGTTCTCCCTATTCCTGTTCATCTTGCACAGAAATTGCAAGCTGTGCCAAACAGGAGGTTAAAGGCACTGACTCTCCAAGTGGGGAGAGTGTTAGTAAAGCATCTGGAATGGTGAACCCGAGGACCAGGATACGAAAACTGAGATGCATTTTAAATCGTTTCCCAATCACACGGTGGACGATACTCTGGGTTTCCCATGCATGCTTTAGCTGGAGGAAGAATGCCTTGAACCTGGAGAGTTGGGACCCATGGAATGGTTACTATGCAGTATGACTTCAAAGGGTCTGCATTTGCTCACCGAAACTCACCAATGCTATCAGCCTGAAGTGTCCAGCCTTATGTCTCAACCAGCTCTGGGTGTAGATGTGGTCAATCCCGGTAGCATCACATGCCCTGAGTGATTTATTTAAGAATTGCTCTCTATTTCACTGTCTTTGTGTTTTTTTTTTGAAATTTATTTTGATAATGGGATTTATCGGATTTTCACTGCTGCGTTTTTGCCGCTGTACACACGCTTGATTCTCTTACGGAGACATATAAATCCATGGGTTTTAAGATTCTTCCTAGTCAGGTATATTCCTAGGCGTTGAATATGTGTTGTTGAGTCCATTTCTTTGAGCAAGGAGTAGGTCTTGTCTATTACATATTTGGCTTATGGAATGTTATCTGTGCTAATTTCAGTCTCTGCTTTTATGCAGCACCCAAGGCACCTTTCCCCATAAGCAAGCACTAGTTGGTTTTCTAAATTTGAGAACCTGTTCTGTTTTGTAATTCAGTTCATGTGTAGTCAAGTTTACATTCCGTGTATTAGTGATATCTTATGATGTTTCTTTTTCTGTGTTACGTAGTTCACGTAGAATCACCGTACCTGCATCCACTCACTATGCCGCTATGGGCCTGATGACAGAGATTTCATTGCTGAGTGATACTGCATTGCACGTACGTGCCATAACTTCTTTATCCATTTTTTGCTTTCTGGGATATTTACCTGGCACTGTAGACGAGCTTCTTGGGAACACAGCCGTCCTAAATATTGGGGTGGCTGTCTGTTTTTGATTTTAATTTCCGTAAGCTATAGGACCATAAGTGGAAGTGCCTTAGGCTGTGTTGCTTTGTTTCTTACGTGTTTCAGGAAACACCATACACTTCTCCCGGGTGGCTGCTGGCAATTTACATCCTGCCAATCAGCATAACAAGGCTCCCTGTTCTCCATATCCTGTCCTACCTTTCTGGATTTTACAATTTTTTTAGATGGCCCTTTTGCCCGGGGGGCAGTGAGACTTCATTGTAGTGCAGATTTCCTTTACAGGCTTGCTTGGTTGGCCAAAAAGGGCGTATGCGTTTTTTCCTGAATATATTCAGGAAAAAACGCATACGCCCTTTTTGGCCAAGTGCATCATTGTCGACGTTGTGCCGCTTTTCGTATGCTTTCAGGGCAATTCCAGACTACCCCCTGCAATCGTTTTCCTGAAATTCTGCCCCGCTTTCAAGTCCCCTTCGCAGGCTTACTTCAATATATTTTTGGAGGATAGCTGTCATTTATAACTCTGCAGGATTGTGAATTACGGTGCCCCTGAGCTCCTTTCTTCAACTCGCTTTCTTGTGAACTGGGCACAAAACCGCAAGATTGCTTCAGGCCCTAATATGTTTCCGGCAGGGCACGCTGAGCCTTTGGTTAATTCCTCTTCCTGGTGGGAAATGAGCATTACATTTGCCCGTGCAGACACCTACAGCTAGTCTCTCATTGGTTCTCCCTATTCCTGTTCATCTTGCACAGAAATTGCCAGCTGTGACAAAGAGGAGGTTAAAGGCACTGACTCTCCAAGCGGGGAGAGTGTTAGTAAAGCATCTGGAATGGTGAACCTGAGGACCAGGATATGAAAACTGAGATGCATTTTAAATCGTTTCCCAATCACACGGTGGACCATCCTGTGGGTTTCCCCTGCATGTTTTAGCTGGAGGAAGAATCCCTTGAACCTGAAGAGTTGGGACCCATGGAATAGGTACCATGCAGTATGACTTCAAAGGGTCTGCATTTGCTCACCGAAACTCACCAATGCTATCAGCCTGAAGTGTCCAGCCTTATGTCTCAACCAGCTCTGGGTGTAGATGTGGTCAATCCCTGTTGCATCACATGCCCTGAGTGAATTATTTAAGAATTGCTCTCTATTTCACTGTCTTTGTGTTTTGTTTTCGAAATTTATTTTGATAATGGGATTTATCGGATTTTCACTGCTGCGTTTCGGCCGCTGTACACACGCTTGATTCTGTTACGGAGACATATATATCCATGGGTTTAAGATTCTTCCTAGTCAGGTATATTCCTAGGCGTTGAATATGTGGTGTTGGGTCCATTTCATTGAGCAAGGAGTAGGTCTTGTCTATTACATATTTGGCTTATGGAATGTTATCTGTGCTAATTTCAGTCTCTGGTTTTATGCAGCACCCCAAGGCACCTTTCACCATAAGCAAGCACTAGTTGGTTTTCTAAATTTGAGACCCTGTTCTGTTTTGTAATTCAGTTCATGTGTAGTCAAGTTTACATTCCGTGTATTAATGATATCTTATGATGTTTCTTTTTCTGTGTGACGTAGTTCACGTAGAATCACCGTACCTGCATCCACTCTTTATGCCGCTATGGGCCTGATGACACAGATTTCATTGCTGAGTGATATTGCATTGTACGTACGTGCCACAACTTCTTTATCCATTTTTTGCTTTCTGGGATATTTACCTGATACTGTAGATGAGCTTCTTGTGAACACTGCCGTCCCAAATATTGGGGTGGCTGTCTGTTTTTGATGTTAATTTCCGTAAGCTATAGGACCATAAATGGAAGTGCCAGAGGCTGTGTTGCTTTGTTTCTTAAGTGTTTCAGGAAACACCATACACTTCTCCAGGGTGGCTGCTGGCAATTTACATCCTGCCAATCAGCATAACAAGGCTCCCTGTTCTCCATATCCTGTCCTATCTTTCTGGATTTTACACTTTTTTCAGATGGCCCTTTTGCCCGGGGGGCAGTGAGACTTCATTGTAGTGCAGATTTCCTTTACAGGCTTGCTTGGTTGGCCAAAAAGGGCGTATGCGTTTTTTCCTGAATATATTCAGGAAAAAACGCATACGCCCTTTTTGGCCAAGTGCATCATTGTCGACGTTGTGGCTCTTTTCCTATGCTTTCAGGGCAATTCCAGTCTACCCCCTGCAATCGTTTTCCTGAAATTCTGCCCCGGGTTCAAGTCCCCTTCGCAGGCTTACTTCAATATACTTTTGGAAGATAGCTGTCATTTATTACTCTGCAGGTTTGTGAATTACAGTGCCCCTGAGCTCCTTTCTTCAACTCGCTTTCTTGTGAGCTGGGCAGAAAACCGCAGGATTGCTTCAGGCTCTAATCTGTTTGAAGTAGGACACGCTTAGCCTTTGGTTAATTCCTCTTCCTGGTGGGAAATGAGCGTTACATTTGCCCGTGCAGACACCTACAGCTAGTCTCTCATTGGTTCACCTTATTCCTGTTCATCTTGCACAGAAATTGCAAGCTGTGCCAAACAGGAGGTTAAAGGCACTGGCTCTCCAAGCGGGGAGAGTGTTAGTAAAGCGTCTAGAATGGTGAACCCGAGGACCAGGATACGTAAACTGAGATGCATTTTAAATCATTTCCCAATCACACGGTGGACGATACTCTGGGTTTCCCATGCATGTTTTAGCTGGAGGAAGAATCCCTTGAACCTGGAGTGTTGGGACCCATGGAATGCGTACCATGCAGTATGACTTCAAAGGGTCTGCATTTACTCACCGAACCTCACCAATGCTATCAGCCTGAAGTGTCCAGCCTTATGTCTCAACCAGCTCTGGGTGTAGATATGGTCAATCCCGGTTGCATCACATGCCCTGAGTGAATTATTTAAGAATTCCTCTCTATTTCACTGTCTTTGTGTTTTGTTTTCTAAATTTATTTTGATAATGGGATTTATCGGATTTTCACTGCTGCGTTTCGGCCGCTGTACACACGCTTGATTCTCTTAACGGAGACATATATATCCATGGGTTTTAAGATTCTTCCTAGTCAGGTATATTCCTAGGCGTAGAATATGTGGTGTTGAGTCCATTTCGTTGAACAAGGAGTAGGTCTTGTCTATTACATATTTCGCTTATGGAATGTTATCTGTGCTAATTTCAGTTTCTGGTTTTATGCAGCACCCCAAGGCAGCTTTCCGCATAAGCAAGCACTAGTTGGTTTTCTAAATTTGAGACCCTGTTCTGTTTTGTAATTCAGTTCATGTGTAGTCAAGTTTACATTCCGTGTATTAGTGATATCTTATGATGTTTCTTTTTCTGTGTGACGTAGTTCACGTAGAATCACCGTACCTGCATCCACTCACTATGCCCCTACGGGCCTGATGACACAGATTTCATTGCTGAGTGATACTGCATTGCACGTACGTGCCACAACTTCTTTATCCAATTTTTGCTTTCTGGGATATTTACCTGATCCTGTAGACGAGCTTCTTGGGAACACAGCCGTCCCAAATATTGGGGTGGCTGTCTGTTTTTGATTTTAATTTCCGTAAGCTATAGGACCATAAGTGGAAGTGCCATAGGCTGTGTTGCTTTGTTTCTTACGTGTTTCAGGAAACACCATACTCTTCTCCAGGGTGGCTGCTGGCAATTTACATCCTGCCAATCAGCATAACAAGGCTCCCTGTTCTCCATATCCTGTCCTACCTCTCTGGATTTTACACTTTTTTCAGATGGCCGTTTTGCCCGGGGGGCAGTGAGACTTCATTGTAGTGCAGATTTCCTTTACAGGCTTGCTTGGTTGGCCAAAAAGTGCGTATGCGTTTTTTCCTGAATATATTCAGGAGAAAACGCATATGGCCTTTTTGGCCAAGTGCATCATTGTCGACGTTCTGCCTCTTTTCCTATGCTTTCAGGGCAATTCCAGTCTACCCCCTGCAATCGTTTTCCTGAAATTCTGCCCCGCTTTCAAGTCCCCTTCGCAGGCTTACTTCAATATATTTTTGGAGGATAGCTGTCATTTATAACTCTGCAGGTTTGTGAATTACAGTGCCCCTGAGCTCCTTTCTTCAACTCGCTTTCTTGTGAGCTGGGCACAAAACCGCAGGATTGTTTCAGGCCCTAATCTGTTTTAGCAGGGCACGCTGAGCCTTTGTTTAATTCCTCCTCCTGGTCGGCAATGTGCGTTACATTTGCCCGTGCAGACACCTACAGCTAGTCTCTCATTGGTTCTCCCTATTCCTGTTCATCTTGCACAGAAATTGCAAGCTGTGCCAAACAGGAGGTGAAAGGCACTAACAGTCCAAGCGGGGAGAGTGTTAGTAAAGCATCTGGAATGGTGAACCCGAGGAGCAGGATACGAAAACTGAGATGCATTTTAAATCGTTTCCCAATCACATGGTGGACCATACTGCGGGATTCCCATGCATGTTTTAGCTGGAGGAAGAATCCCTTGAACCTGAAGAGTTGGGACCCATGGAATAGGTACCATGCAGTATGACTTCAAAGGGTCTGCATTTGCTCACCGAAACTCACCAATGCTATCAGCCTGAAGTGTCCAGCCTTATGTCTCAACCAGCTCTGTGTGTAGATGTGGTCAATCCCTGTTGCATCACATGCCCTGAGTGAATTATTTAAGAATTGCTCTCTATTTCACTGTCTTTGTGTTTTGTTTTCGAAATTTATTTTGATAATGGGATTTATCGGATTTTCACTGCTGCATTTCGGCCGCTGTACACACGCTTGATTCTCTTACGGAGACATATATATCCATTGCTTTTAAGATTCTTCCTAGTCAGGTATATTCCTAGGCGTTGAATATGTGGTGTTGAGTCCATTTCGTTGAACAAGGAGTAGGTTTTGTCTATTACATATTTAGCTTATGGAATGTTATCTGTGCTAATTTCAGTCTCTGGTTTTATGCAGCACCCCAAGGAACCTTTCCCCATAAGCAAGCACTAGTTGGTTTTCTAAATTTGAGACCCTGTTATGTTTTGTAATTCAGTTCATGTGTAGTCAAGATTACATTCCGTGTATTAGTGATATCTTATGATGTTTCTTTTTCTGTGTGACGTAGTTCACGTAGAATCACCGTACCTGCATCCACTCATTATGCCGCTACGGGCCTGACGACACAGATTTCATTGCCGAGTGATACTGCATGGCACGTACGTGCCACAACTTCTTTATCCATTTTTTGCTTTCTGGGATATTTACCTGGTACTGTAGACGAGCTTCTTGGGAACACAGCCGTCCCAAACTTTGCGGTGGCTCTCTGTTTTTGATTTTAATTTCCCTAAGGAATAGGACCATCAGTGCAATTGCCATAGGCTGTGTTGCTTTATTTCTTACGTTTTTCAGGAAACACCATACACTTCTCCAGGGTGGCTGTTGGCAATTTACATCCTGCCAATCAGCATAACAAGGCTCCCTGTTCTCCATATCCTGTCCTACCTTTCTGGATTTTACACTTTTTTCAGATGGCCCTCTTGCCCGGGGGGCAGTGAGACTTCATTGTAGTGCAGATTTCCTTTACAGGCTTGCTTGGTTGGCCAAAAAGGGCGTATGCGTTTTTTCCTGAATATATTCAGGAAAAAACGCATAAGCACTTTTTGGCCAAGTGCATCATTGTCGACGTTGTGCCTCTTTTCCTATGCTTTCAGGGCAATTCCAGTCTACCCCCTGCAATCGTTTTCCTGAAATTCTGCCCCGCTTTCAAGTCCCCTTCGCAGGCTTACTTCAATATACTTTAGGAAGATAGCTGTCATTTATAACTCTGCAGGTTTGTGAATTACAGTGCCCCTGAGCTCCTTTCTTCAACTCGCTTTCTTGTGAGCTGGGCACAAAACCGCAGGATTGCTTCAGGCCCTAATCTGTTTCCAGCAGGGCACACTGAGCCTTTGTTTAATTCCTCTTCCTGGTGGGCAATGAGCGTTACATTTGCCCGTGCAGACACCTACAGCTAGTCTCTCATTGGTTCTCCGTATTCCTGTTCATCTTGCACAGAAATTGCAAGCTGTGCCAAAGAGGAGGTTAAAGGCACTGACTCTCCAAGCGGGGAGAGTGTCAGTAAAGCATCTTGAATGGTGAACCCGAGGACCAGGATACGAAAACTGAGATGCATTTTAAATCATTTCCCAATCACACGGTGGACCATACTGTGGGATACCCATGCATGTTTTAGCTGGAGGAAGAATCCCTTGAACCTGAAGTGTTGGGACCCATGGAATAGGTACCATGCAGTATGACTTCAAAGGGTCTGCATTTGCTCACCGAAACTCACAAATGCTATCAGCCTGAAGTGTCCAGCCTTATGTCTCAACCAGCTCTGGGTGTATATGTGGTCAATCCCGGTTGCATCACATGCCCTGAGTGAATTATTTAAGAATTGCTCTCTATTTCACTGTCTTTGTGTTTTGTTTTCGAAATTTATTTTGATAATGGGATTTATCGGATTTTCACTGCTGTGTATCAGCCGCTGTACACACGCTTGATTCTCTTATGGAGACATATAAATCCATGGGTTTTATGATTCTTCCTAGTCAGGTATATTCCTAGGCGTTGAATATGTGGTGTTGAGTCCATTTCGTTGAGCATGGAGTAGGTCTTGTCTATTACATATTTGGCTTATGGAATGTTATCTGTGCTAATTTCAGTCTCTGGTTTTATGCAGCACCCCAAGGTACCTTTCCCCATAAGCAAGCACTAGTTGGTTTTCTAAATTTGAGACCCTGTTCTGTTTTGTAATTCAGTTCATGTGTAGTCAAGTTTTCATTCCGTGTATTAGTGATATCTTATGATGTTTCTTTTTCTGTGTGACGTAGTTCACGTAGAATCACTGTACCTGCATCCACTCACTATGCCGCTACGGGCCTGATGACACAGATTTCATTGCTGAGTGATATTGCATTGCACGTACGTGCCACAACTTCTTTATCCATATTTTGCTTTCTGGGATATTTACCTGGTACTGTAGACGAGCTTCTTGGGAACACAGCCGTCCCAAACATTGGGGTGGCTCTCTGTTTTTGATTTTAATTTCCCTAAGTAATAGGACCATAAGTGCAATTGCCATAGGCTGTGTTGTTTTATTTCTTACGTGTTTCAGGAAACACCATACACTTCTCCAGTGTGGCTGTTCACAATTTACATCCTGCCAATCAGCATAACGAGGCTCCCTGTTCTCCATATCCTGTCCTATCTTTCTGGATTTTACACTTTTTTCAGATGGCCCTTTTGCCCGGGGGGGTAGTGAGATTTCATTGTAGTGCAGATTTCCTTTACAGGCTTGCTTGGTTGGCCAAAAAGGGCGTATGCGTTTTTTCCTGAATATATTCAGGAAAAAACGCATACGCACTTTTTGTCCAAGTGCATCATTGTCGACGTTGTGCCTCTTTTTCTATGCTTTCAGGGCAATTCCAGTCTACCCCCTGCAATAGTTTTCCTAAAATTCTGCCCCACTTTCAAGTCCCCTTCGCAGGCTTACTTCAATATATTTTTGGAGGATAGCTGTCATTGATAACTGCAGGTTTGTGAATTACAGTGCCCCTGAGCTCCTTTCTTCAACTCGCTTTCTTGTGAGCTGGGCACAAAACCGCAGGATTGCTTCAGGCCCTAATCTGTTTCCAGCAGGGCACACTGAGCATTTGTTTAATTCCTCTTCCTGGTGGGCAATGAGCGTTACATTTGCCCGTGCAGAAACCTACAGCTAGTCTCTCATTGGTTCTCCCTATTCTTGTTCATCTTGCACAGAAATTGCAAGCTGTGCCAAAGAGGAGGTTAAAGGCACTGACTCTCCAAGCGGGGAGAGTGTTAGTAAAGCATCTGGAATGGTGAACCTGAGGACCAGGATACGAAAACTGAGATGCATTTTAAATCGTTTCCCAATCACACGGTGGACCATACTGTGGGATACCCATGCATGTTTTAGCTGGAGGAAGAATCCCTTGAACCTGAAGTGTTGGGACCCATGGAATAGGTACCATGCAGTATGTCTTCAAAGGGTCTGCATTTGCTCACCGAAACTCACAAATGCTATCAGCCTGAAGTGTCCAGCCTTATGTCTCAACCAGCTCTGGGTGTAGATGTGGTCAATCCCGGTTGCATCACATGCACTGAGTGAATTATTTAAGAATTGCTCTCTATTTCACTGTCTTTGTGTTTTGTTTTCGAAATTTATTTTGATAATGGGATTTATCGGATTTTCACTGCTGCGTATCAGCCGCTGTACACACTCTTGATTCTCTTACGGAGACATATATATCCATGGGTTTTAAGATTCTTCCTAGTCATGTATATTCCTAGGCGTTGAATATGTGGTGTTGGGTCTATTTCTTTGAGCAAGGGGTAGGTCTTGTCTATTATATATTTGGCTTATGGAAAGTTATCTGTGCTAATTTCAGTCTCTGGTTTTATGCAGCACCCCAACGCACCTTTCCCCATAAGCAAGCACTAGTTGATTTTCTAAATTTGAGACCCTGTTCTGTTTTGTAATTCAGTTCATGTGTAGTCAAGTTTACATTCCGTGTATCAGTGATATCTTATGATGTTTCTATTTCTGTGTGACGTAGTTCACGTAGAATCACCGTACATGCATCCAATCACTAACCGCTACGGGCCTGATGACACAGATTTCATTGCTGAGTGATATTCCACTGTACGTACGTGCCACAACTTCTTTATCTATTTTTTGCTTTCTGGGATATTTACCTAGTACTGTAGACGAGCTTCCTGTGAACACAGCCGTCCCAAACATTGGGGTGGCTGTCTGTTTTTGATTTTAATTTCCCTAAGCTATAGGACCATAAGTGCAAGTGCCATAGGCTGTGTTGTTCTATTTCTTACGTGTTTCAGGAAACACCATACACTTCTCCAGGGTGGCTGTTGGCAATTTACATCCTGCCAATCGGCATAACAAGGCTCACTGTTCTCCATATCCTGCCATACCTTTCTGGATTTTACACTATTTTCAGATGGCCCTTTTGCCAGGGGGGCAGTGAGGCTTCATTGTAGTGCAGATTTCCTTTACAGGCTTGCTTGGTTGGCCAAAAAGTGCGTATGCATTTTTTCCTGAATATATTCACGAAAAAACTCATATGCACTTTTTGGCCAAGTGCATCATTGTCGACGTTCTGCCTCTTTTCCTATGCTTTCAAGGCAATTCCAGTCTACCCCCTGCAATCGTTTTCCTGAAATTCTGCCCCGCTTTCCAGTCCCCTTCGCAGGCTTACTTCAATATATTTTTGGAGGATAGCTGTCATTTATAACTCTGCATGTTTGTGAATTGCAGTGCCCCTGAGCTCCTTTCTTCAACTCGCTTTCTTGTGAGCTGGGCACAAAACCGCAGGATTGCTTCAGGCCCTAATCTGTTTTCAGCAGGGCATGCTGAGCCTTTGTTTAATTCCTCTTCCTGGTCGGCAATGAGTGTTACATTTGCCCGTGCAGACACCTATAGCTAGTCTGTCATTGGTTCTCCCTATTCCTGTTCATCTTGCACAGAAATTGCAAGCTGTGCCACAGAGGAGGTTAAAGGCTCTGACTGTCCAAGCGGGGAGAGTGTTAGTAAGGCATCTGGAATGGTGAACCCGAGGACCAGGATACTAAAATTGAGATGCATTTTAAATCGTTTCCCAATCACACTGTGGACGATACTCTGGTTTTCCCATGCATGTTTTAGCTGGAGGAAGAATCCCTTGAACCTGGAGAGTTCGGACCCATGGAATGGGTACCATGCAGTATGACTTCAAAGGGTCTGCATTTGCTCACCGAAACTCACCAATGCTATCAGCCTGACGTGTCCAGCCTTATGTCTCAACCAGCTCTGGGTGTAGATGTGGTCAATCCCGGTTGCATCACATGCCCTGAGTGAATTATTTAAGAATTGCTCTCTATTTCACTGTCTTTGTGTTTTGTTTTTGAAATTTATTTTGATAATGGGATTTATCGGATTTTCACTGCTGCGTTTATGCCGCTGTACACACGCTTGATTCTCTTATGGAGACATATAAATCCATGGGTTTTATGATTCTTCCTAGTCAGGTATATTCCTAGGCGTTGAATATGTGGTGTTGAGTCCATTTCGTTGAGCATGGAGTAGGTCTTGTCTATTACATATTTGGCTTATGGAATGTTATCTGTGCTAATTTCAGTCTCTGGTTTTATGCAGCACCCCAAGGTACCTTTCCCCATAAGCAAGCACTAGTTGGTTTTCTAAATTTGAGACCCTGTTCTGTTTTGTAATTCAGTTCATGTGTAGTCAAGTTTTCATTCCGTGTATTAGTGATATCTTATGATGTTTCTTTTTCTGTGTGACGTAGTTCACGTAGAATCACTGTACCTGCATCCACTCACTATGCCGCTACGGGCCTGATGACACAGATTTCATTGCTGAGTGATATTGCATTGCACGTACGTGCCACAACTTCTTTATCCATATTTTGCTTTCTGGGATATTTACCTGGTACTGTAGACGAGCTTCTTGGGAACACAGCCGTCCCAAATATTGGGGTGGCTCTCTGTTTTTGATTTTAATTTCCCTAAGTAATAGGACCATAAGTGCAATTGCCATAGGCTGTGTTGTTTTATTTCTTACGTGTTTCAGGAAACACCATACACTTCTCCAGTGTGGCTGTTCACAATTTACATCCTGCCAATCAGCATAACGAGGCTCCCTGTTCTCCATATCCTGTCCTATCTTTCTGGATTTTACACTTTTTTCAGATGGCCCTTTTGCCCGGGGGGGTAGTGAGATTTCATTGTAGTGCAGATTTCCTTTACAGGCTTGCTTGGTTGGCCAAAAAGGGCGTATGCGTTTTTTCCTGAATATATTCAGGAAAAAACGCATACGCACTTTTTGTCCAAGTGCATCATTGTCGACGTTGTGCCTCTTTTTCTATGCTTTCAGGGCAATTCCAGTCTACCCCCTGCAATAGTTTTCCTAAAATTCTGCCCCACTTTCAAGTCCCCTTCGCAGGCTTACTTCAATATATTTTTGGAGGATAGCTGTCATTGATAACTGCAGGTTTGTGAATTACAGTGCCCCTGAGCTCCTTTCTTCAACTCGCGTTCTTGTGAGCTGGGCACAAAACCGCAGGATTGCTTCAGGCCCTAATCTGTTTTCAGCTGGGCACGCTGAGCCTTTGTTTAATTCCTCTTCCTGGTGGGCAATGAGCGTTACATTTGCCCGTGCAGACACCTACAGCTAGTCTCTTATTCGTTCTCCCTATTCCTGTTCATCTTGCACAGAAATTGCAAGCTGTGCCAAACAGGAGGTTAAAGGCACTGAGTCTCCAAGCGGGGAGAGTGTTAGTAAAGCATCTGGAATGGTGAACCCGAGGACCAGGATACGAAAACAGAGATGCATTTTAAATCGTTTCCCAATCACACGGTGGACGATACTCTGGGTTTCCCATGCATGTTTTAGCTGGAGGAAGAATCCCTTGAACCTGGAGAGTTGGGACCCATGGAATGGGTACCATGCAGTATGACTTCAAAGCGTCTGCATTTGCTCACCGAAACTCACCAATGCTATCAGCCTGAAGTGTCCAGCCTTATGTCTCAACCAGCTCTGGGTGTAAATGTGGTCAATCCCGGTTGCATCACATGCCCTGAGTGAATTATTTAAGAATTGCTCTCTATTTCACTGTCTTTGTGTTTTGTTTTCGAAATTTATTTTGATAATGGGATTTATCGGATTTTCACTGCTGCGTTTCGGCCGCTGTACACTCGCTTGATTCTCTTACGGATACATATATATCCATGGGTTTTAAGATTCTTCGTAGTCAGGTATATTCCTACGCGTTGAATATGTGGTGTTGGGTCCATTTCGTTGAGCAAGGAGTAGGTCTTGTCTATTACATATTTGGCTTATGGAAAGTTATCTGTGCTAATTTCAGTCTCTGGTTTTATGCAGCACCCCAAGGCACCTTTCCCCATAAGCAAGCACTAGTTGGTTTTCTAAATTTGAGACCCTGTTCTGTTTTGTAATTCAGTTCATGTGTAGTCAAGTTTACATTGTGTATATTAGTGATATCTTATGATGTTTCTTTTTCTGTGTGATGTAGTTCACGTAGATTCACCGTATCTGCATCCACTCACTATGCCGCTACGGGCCTGATGACACAGATTTCATTGCTGAGTGATATTTCATTGTACGTACGTGCCACAACTTCTTTATCCATTTTTTGCTTTCTGGGATATTTACCTGATACTGTAGACGAGCTTCTTGTGAACACAGCCGTCCCAAATATTGGGGTGGCTGTCTGTATTTGATTTTAATTTCCGTAAGCTATAGGACCATATGTGGTAGTGCCATAGGCTGTGTTGCTTTGTTTCTTACGTATTTCAGGAAACACCATACACTTCTCCAGTGTGGCTGCTGGCAATTTACATCCTGCCAATCAGCATAACAAGGCTCCCTGTTCTCCATATCCTGTCCTACCTTTCTGGATTTTACACTTTTTTCAGATGGCCCTTTTGCCCGGGGGGGTGGGGGCAGTGAGATTTCATTGTAGTGCAGATTTCTTTTAGAGGCTTGCTTGGTTGGCCAAAAAGGGCGTATGCGTTTTTTCCTGAATATATTCAGGAAAAAACGCATACGCCCTTTTTGGCCAAGTGCATCATTGTCGACGTTGTGCCTCTTTTCCTATGCTTTCAGGGCAATTCCTGTCTACCCACTGCAATCGTTTTCCTAAAATTCTGCCCCGCTTTCAAGTCCCCTTCGCAGGCTTACTTCAATATATTTTTGGAGGATAGCTGTCATTTATAACTCTGCAGGTTTGTGAATTACAGTGCCCCTGAGCTCCTTTCTTCTACTCGCTTTCTTCTGAACTGGGCACAAAACCGCAGGATTGCTTCAGGCCCTAATCTGTTTCCAGCAGGGCACACTGAGCCTTTGTTTAATTCCTCTTCCTGGTGGGCAATGAGCATTACATTTGCCCGTGCAGACACCTACAGCTAGTCTCTCATTGTTTCTCCCTATTCCTGTTCATCTTGCACAGAAATTGCAAGCTGTGCCAAAGAGTAGGTTAAAGGCAGTGACTCTCCAAGCGGGGAGAGTGTTAGTAAGGCATCTGGAATGGTGAACCCGAGGACCAGGATACTAAAATTGAGATGCATTTTAAATCGTTTCCCAATCACACTGTGGACGATACTCTGGTTTTCCCATGCATGTTTTAGCTGGAGGAAGAATCCCTTGAACCTGGAGAGTTCGGACCCATGGAATGGGTACCATGCAGCATGACTTCAAAGGGTCTGCATTTGCTCACCGAAACTCACCAATGCTATCAGCCTGACGTGTCCAGCCTTATGTCTCAACCAGCTCTGGGTGTAGATGTGGTCAATCCCGGTTGCATCACATGCCCTGAGTGAATTATTTAAGAATTGCTCTCTATTTCACTGTCTTTGTGTTTTGTTTTTGAAATTTATTTTGATAATGGGATTTATCGGATTTTCACTGCTGCGTTTATGCCGCTGTACACACGCTTGATTCTCTTACGGAGACATATAAATCCATGGGTTTTATGATTCTTCCTAGTCAGGTATATTCCTAGGCGTTGAATATGTGGTGTTGAGTCCATTTCGTTGAGCAAGGAGTAGGTCTTGTCTATTACATATTTGGCTTATGGAATGTTATCTGTGCTAATTTCAGTCTCTGGTTATATGCAGCACCCCAAGGCACCTTTCCCCATAAGCAAGCACTAGTTGGTTTTCTAAATTTGAGACCCTGTTCTGTTTTGTAATTCAGTTCATGTGTAGTCAAGTTTTCATTCCGTGTATTAGTGATATCTTATGATGTTTCTTTTTCTGTGTGACGTAGTTCACGTAGAATCACTGTACCTGCATCCACTCACTATGCCGCTACGGGCCTGATGACACAGATTTCATTGCTGAGTGATATTGCATTGCACGTACGTGCCACAACTTCTTTATCCATATTTTGCTTTCTGGGATATTTACCTGGTACTGTAGACGCGCTTCTTGGGAACACAGCCGTCCCAAACATTGGGGTGGCTCTCTGTTTTTGATTTTAATTTCCCTAAGCAATAGGACCATAAGTGCAATTGCCATAGGCTGTGTTGTTTTATTTCTTACGTGTTTCAGGAAACACCATACACTTCTCCAGGGTGGCTGTTCACAATTTACATCCTGCCAATCAGCATAACAAGGCTCCCTGTTCTCCATATCCTGTCCTATCTTTCTGGATTTTACACTTTTTTCAGATGGCCCTTTTGCCCGGGGGGGTAGTGAGATTTCATTGTAGTGCAGATTTCCTTTACAGGCTTGCTTGGTTGGCCAAAAAGGGCGTATGCGTGTTTTCCTGAATATATTCAGGAAAAAACGCATACGCCCTTTTTGGCCAAGTGCATCATTGTCGACGTTGTGCCTCTTTTCCTATGCTTTCAGGGCAATTCCAGTCTACCCCCTGCAATCGTTTTCCTGAAGTTCTGCCCCGCTTTCAAGTCCCGTTCGCAGGCTTACTTCAATATATTTTTGGAGGATAGCTGTCATTTATAACTCTGCAGGTTTGTGAATTACAGTGCCCCTGAGCTCCTTTCTTCAACTCGCTTTCTTGTGAGCTGGGCACAAAACCGCAGGATTGCTTCAGGCCCTAATCTGTTTCCAGCAGGGCACACTGAGCCTTTGTTTAATTCCTCTTCCTGGTGGGCAATGAGCGTTACATTTGCCCGTGCAGACACCTACACCTAGTCTCTCTTGGTTCTCCCTATTCCTGTTCATCTTGCACAGAAATTGCAAGCTGTGCCAAACAGGAGGTTAAAGGAACTGACTCTCCAAGCGGGGAGAGTGTTAGTAAAGCGTCTGGAATGGTGAACCCGAGGACCAGGATACGAAAACTGAGATGCATTTTAAATCGTTTCCCAATCACACGGTGGACGATACTCTGGGTTTCCCATGCATGTTTTAGCTGGAGGAAGAATCCCTTGAACCTGGAGTGTTGGGACCCATGGAATGGGTACCATGCAGTATGACTTCAAAGGGTCTGCATTTACTCACCGAACCTCACCAGTGCTATCAGCCTGAAGTGTCCATCCATATGTCTCAACCAGCTCTGGGTGTAGATGTGGTCAATCCCGGTTGCATCACATGCCCTGAGTGAATTATTTAAGAATTGCAATCTATTTCACTGTCTTTGTGTTTTGTTTTCGAAATTTATTTTGATAATGGGATTTATCGGATTTTCACTGCTGCGTTTCGGCCGCTGTACACACGCTTGATTCTCTTACGGAGACATATATATCCATGGGTTTTATGATTCTTCCTAGTCAGGTATATTCCTAGGCGTTGAATATGTGGTGTTGGGTCCATTTTGTTGAGCAAGGAGTAGGTCTTGTCTATTACATATTTGGCTTATGGAAAGTTATCTGTGCTAATTTCAGTCTCTGGTTTTATGCAGCACCCCAACACACCTTTCCCCATAAGCAAGCACTAGTTGGTTTTCTAAATTTGAGACCCTGTTCTGTTTTGTAATTCAGTTCATGTGTAGTCAAGTTTACATTCCGTGAATTAGTGATATCTTATGATGTTTCTTTTTCTGTGTGACGTAGTTCACGTAGAATCACCGTACCTGCATCCACTCACTATGCCGCTACGGGACTGATGATACAGATTTAATTGCTGAGTGATATTGCATTGTACGTACGTGCCACAACTTCTTTATCCATTTTTTGCTTTCTGGGATATTTACCTGATACTGTAGACGAACTTCTTGTGAACACAGCCGTCCCAAATATTGGGGTGGATGTCTGTTTTTGATTTTAATTTCCGTAAGCTATAGGACCATAAGTTGAAGTGCCATAGGCTGTGTTGCTTTGTTTCTTACGTGTTTCAGGAAACACCATACTCTTCTGCAGGCTGGCTGCAGGCAATTTACATCCTGCCAATCAGCATAACAAGGCTCGCTGTTCTCCATATCCTGTCCTACCTTTCTGGATTTTACACTTTTTTCAGATGGCCCTTTTGCCTGGGGGGCAGTGAGATTTCATTGTAGTGCAGATTTCCTTTACAGGCTTGCTTGGTTGGCCAAAAAGGGCATATGCGTTTTTTCCTGAATATATTCAGGAAAAAACGCATACGCCCTTTTTGGCCAAGTGCATCATTGTCGACGTTGTGCCTCTTTTCCTATGCTTTCAGGGCAATTCTAGTCTACCCCCTGCATTCGTTTTCCTGAAATTCTGCACCGCTTTCAAGTCCCCTTCGCAGGCTTACTTCAATATATTTTTGGAGGATAGCTGTCATTTATAACTCTGCATGTTTGTGAATTACAGTGCCCCTGAGCTCCTTTCTTCAACTCGCTTTCTTGTGAGCTGGGCACAAAACCGCAGGATTGCTTCAGGCCCTAATCTGTTTCCAGCAGGGCACACTGAGCCTTTGTTTAATTCCTCTTTCTGGTCGGCAATGAGTGTTACGTTTGCCCGTGCAGACACCTACAGCTAGTCTCTCATTGGTTCTCCCTATTCCTGTAAATCTTGCACAGAAATTGCAAACTGTGCCAAACAGGACGTTAAAGGCACTGACTCTCCAAGCGGGAAGAGTGTTAGTAAAGCATCTGGAATGGTGAACCCAAGGACCAGTATACGAAAACTGAGATGCATTTTAAATCGATTCCCAATCACACGGTGGACGATACTCTGGGTATCCCATGCATGTTTTAGCTGGAGGAAGAATCCCTTGAACCTGGAGATTTGGGACCCATGGAATGGGTACCATGCAGTATGACTCCAAAGGGTCTGCATTTGCTCAACGAAACTCACCAATGCTATCAGCCTGAAGTGTCCAGCCTTATGTCTCAACCAGCTCTGGGTGTAGATGTGGTCAATCCCGGTTGCATCACATGCCCTGAGTGAATTATTTAAGAATTGCTCTCTATTTCACTATCTTTGTGTTTTGTTTTCGAAATTTATTTTGATAATGGGATTTATCGGATTTTCACTGCTGCGTTTCGGCCGCTGTACACACGCTTGATTCTCTTACGGAGACATATATATCCATGGGTTTTAAGATTCTTCCTAGTCAGGTATATTCCTAGGCGTTGAATATGTGGTGTTGGGTCCATTTGGTTGAGCAAGGAGTAGGTCTTGTCTATTACATATTTGGCTTATGGAAAGTTATCTGTGCTAATTTCAGTCTCTGGTTTTATGGAACACCCCAAGGCACCTTTCCCCATAAGCAAGCACTAGTTGGTTTTCGAAATTTGAGACCCTATTCTGTTTTGTAATTCAGTTCATGTGTAGTCAAGTTTACATTCCGTGTATTAGTGATATCTTATGATGTTTCTTTTTCTGTGTGACGTAGTTCACGTAGAATCACCGTACCTGCATCCACTCACTATGCCTCTACGGGCCTGATGACACAGATTTCATTGCTGAGTGATATTGCATTGTACGTACGTGCCACAACTTCTTTATCCATTTTTTGCTTTCTGGGATATTTACCTGATACTGTAGACGAGCTACTTGTGAACACAGCCGTCCCAAATATTGGGGTGGCTGTCTGTTTTTGATTTTACTTTCCGTAAGCTATAGGACCATAAGTGGAAGTGCCATAGGCTGTGTTGCTTTGTTTCTTACGTGTTTCAGGAAACACCATACACTTCTCCAGGGTGGCTGCTGGCAATTTACATCCTGCCAACCAGCATAACAAGGCTCCGTTTTCTCCATATCCTGTCCTACCTTTCTGGATTTTACACTTTTTTCAGATGGCCCTTTTGCCCGGGGGGCAGTGAGACTTCATTGTAGTGCAGATTTCCTTTACAGGCTTGCTTGGTTGGCCAAAAAGGGCGTATGTGTTTTTTCCTGAATATATTCAGGAAAAAACGCATACGCCCTTTATGGCCAAGTGCATCATTGTCGACGTTCTGCCTCTTTTCCTATGCTTTCAGGGCAATTCCAGTCTACCCCCTGCAATGGTTTTCCTGAAACTCTGCCCCGCTTTCAAGTCCCCTTCGCAGGCTTACTTCAATATATTTTTGGAGGATAGCTGTCATTTATAACTCTGCAGGTTTGTGAATTACACTGCCCCTGAGCTCCTTTCTTCAACTTGATTTCTTGTGAGCTGGGCACAAAACCGCACGATTGCTTCAGGCCCTAATCTGTTTCCAGCAGGGCACACTGAGCCTTTGTTTAATTCCTCTTCCTGGTGGGCAATGAGTGTTACATTTGCCCGTGCAGACACCTACAGCTAGTCTCTCTTTGGTTCTCCCTATTCCTGTTCATCTTGCAAAGAAATTGCAAACTGTGACAAACAGGAGGTTAAAGGCACTGACTCTCCAAGCGGGGAGAGTGTTAGTAAAGCGTCTGGAATGGTGAACCCGAGGACAAGGATACGAAAACTGAGATCCATTTTAAATCGTTTCCCAATCACACGGTGTACCATACTCTGTGTTTCCCATGCATGTTTTAGCTGAAGGAAGAATCCCTTGAACCCGGAGAGTTGGGACCCTTGGAATGGGTACCATGCAGTATGACTTCAAAGGGTCTGCGTTTGCTCACCGAAACTCACCAATGCTATCAGCCTGAAGTGTCCAGCCTTATGTCTCAACCAGCTCTGGGTGTAGATGTGGTCAGTCCCGGTTGCATCACATGCACTGAGTGAATTATTTAAGAATTGCTCTCTATTTCACTGTCTTTGTGTTTTGTTTTTGAAATTTATTTTGATAATGGGATTTATCGGATTTTCACTGCTGCGTTTCGGCCGCTGTACACACGCTTGATTCTCTTACGGAGACATATATATCCATGGGTTTTAAGATTCTTCCTAGTCAGGTATATTCCTAGGCGTTGAATATGTGGTGTTGGGTCCATTTCGTTGAGCAAGGCGTAGGTCTTGTCTATTACATATTTGGCTTATGGAAAGTTATCTGTGCTAATTTCAGTCTCTGGTTTTATGCAGCACCCCAACGCACCTTTCCCCATAAGCAAGCAATAGTTGGTTTTCTAAATTTGAGACCCTGTTCTGTTTTGTAATTCAGTTCATGTGTAGTCAAGTTTACATTCCGTGTATTAGTGATATCTTATGATGTTTCTTTTTCTGTGTGACGTAGTTCACGTAGAATCAGCGTACCTGCATCCACTCACTATGCCTCTACGGGCCTGATGACACAGATTTCATTGCTGAGTGATATTGCATTGTACGTACGTGCCACAACTTCTTTATCCATTTTTTGCTTTCTGGGATATTTACCTGATACTGTAGACGAGCTACTTGTGAACACAGCCGTCCCAAATATTGGGGTGGCTGTCTGTTTTTGATTTTACTTTCCGTAAGCTATAGGACCATAAGTGGAAGTGCCATAGGCTGTGTTGCTTTGTTTCTTACGTGTTTCAGGAAACACCATACACTTCTCCAGGGTGGCTGCTGGCAATTTACTTCCTGCCAATCAGCATAACAAGGCTCCGTTTTCTCCATATCCTGTCCTACCTTTCTGGATTTTACACTTTTTTCAGATGGCCCTTTTGCCCGGGGGGCAGTGAGACTTCATTGTAGTGCAGATTTCCTTTACAGGCTTGCTTGGTTGGCCAAAAAGGGCGTATGTGTTTTTTCCTGTATATATTCAGGAAAAAACGCATACGCCCTTTATGGCCAAGTGCATCATTGTCGACGTTCTGCCTCTTTTCCTATGCTTTCAGGGCAATTCCAGTCTACCCCCTGCAATGGTTTTCCTGAAACTCTGCCCCGCTTTCAAGTCCCCTTCGCAGGCTTACTTCAATATATTTTTGGAGGATAGCTGTCATTTATAACTCTGCAGGTTTGTGAATTACACTGCCCCTGAGCTCCTTTCTTCAACTTGATTTCTTGTGAGCTGGGCACAAAACCGCACGATTGCTTCAGGCCCTAATCTGTTTCCAGCAGGGCACACTGAGCCTTTGTTTAATTCCTCTTCCTGGTGGGCAATGAGTGTTACATTTGCCCGTGCAGACACCTACAGCTAGTCTCTCTTTGGTTCTCCCTATTCCTGTTCATCTTGCAAAGAAATTGCAAACTGTGACAAACAGGAGGTTAAAGGCACTGACTCTCCAAGCGGGGAGAGTGTTAGTAAAGCGTCTGGAATGGTGAACCCGAGGACAAGGATACGAAAACTGAGATCCATTTTAAATCGTTTCCCAATCACACGGTGTACCATACTCTGTGTTTCCCATGCATGTTTTAGCTGAAGGAAGAATCCCTTGAACCCGGAGAGTTGGGACCCTTGGAATGGGTACCATGCAGTATGACTTCAAAGGGTCTGCGTTTGCTCACCGAAACTCACCAATGCTATCAGCCTGAAGTGTCCAGCCTTATGTCTCAACCAGCTCTGGGTGTAGATGTGGTCAATCCCGGTTGCATCACATGCACTGAGTGAATTATTTAAGAATTGCTCTCTATTTCACTGTCTTTGTGTTTTGTTTTTGAAATTTATTTTGATAATGGGATTTATCGGATTTTCACTGCTGCGTTTCGGCCGCTGTACACACGCTTGATTCTCTTACGGAGACATATATATCCATGGGTTTTAAGATTCTTCCTAGTCAGGTATATTCCTAGGCGTTGAATATGTGGTGTTGGGTCCATTTCGTTGAGCAAGGCGTAGGTCTTGTCTATTACATATTTGGCTTATGGAAAGTTATCTGTGCTAATTTCAGTCTCTGGTTTTATGCAGCACCCCAACGCACCTTTCCCCATAAGCAAGCAATAGTTGGTTTTCTAAATTTGAGACCCTGTTCTGTTTTGTAATTCAGTTCATGTGTAGTCAAGTTTACATTCCGTGTATTAGTGATATCTTATGATGTTTCTTTTTCTGTGTGACGTAGTTCACGTAGAATCAGCGTACCTGCATCCACTCACTATGCCTCTACGGGCCTGATGACACAGATTTCATTGCTGAGTGATATTGCATTGTACGTACGTGCCACAACTTCTTTATCCATTTTTTGCTTTCTGGGATATTTACCTGATACTGTAGACGAGCTACTTGTGAACACAGCCGTCCCAAATATTGGGGTGGCTGTCTGTTTTTGATTTTACTTTCCGTAAGCTATAGGACCATAAGTGGAAGTGCCATAGGCTGTGTTGCTTTGTTTCTTACGTGTTTCAGGAAACACCATACACTTCTCCAGGGTGGCTGCTGGCAATTTACTTCCTGCCAATCAGCATAACAAGGCTCCGTTTTCTCCATATCCTGTCCTACCTTTCTGGATTTTACACTTTTTTCAGATGGCCCTTTTGCCCGGGGGGCAGTGAGACTTCATTGTAGTGCAGATTTCCTTTACAGGCTTGCTTGGTTGGCCAAAAAGGGCGTATGTGTTTTTTCCTGAATATATTCAGGAAAAAACGCATACGCCCTTTATGGCCAAGTGCATCATTGTCGACGTTCTGCCTCTTTTCCTATGCTTTCAGGGCAATTCCAGTCTACCCCCTGCAATGGTTTTCCTGAAACTCTGCCCCGCTTTCAAGTCCCCTTCGCAGGCTTACTTCAATATATTTTTGGAGGATAGCTGTCATTTATAACTCTGCAGGTTTGTGAATTACACTGCCCCTGAGCTCCTTTCTTCAACTTGATTTCTTGTGAGCTGGGCACAAAACCGCACGATTGCTTCAGGCCCTAATCTGTTTCCAGCAGGGCACACTGAGCCTTTGTTTAATTCCTCTTCCTGGTGGGCAATGAGTGTTACATTTGCCCGTGCAGACACCTACAGCTAGTCTCTCTTTGGTTCTCCCTATTCCTGTTCATCTTGCAAAGAAATTGCAAACTGTGACAAACAGGAGGTTAAAGGCACTGACTCTCCAAGCGGGGAGAGTGTTAGTAAAGCGTCTGGAATGGTGAACCCGAGGACAAGGATACGAAAACTGAGATCCATTTTAAATCGTTTCCCAATCACACGGTGTACCATACTCTGTGTTTCCCATGCATGTTTTAGCTGAAGGAAGAATCCCTTGAACCCGGAGAGTTGGGACCCTTGGAATGGGTACCATGCAGTATGACTTCAAAGGGTCTGCGTTTGCTCACCGAAACTCACCAATGCTATCAGCCTGAAGTGTCCAGCCTTATGTCTCAACCAGCTCTGGTTGTAGATGTGTTAAATCCCGGTTGCATCACATGCCCTGAGTGAATTATTTAAGAATTGCTCTCTATTTCACTGTCTTTGTGTTTTGTTCTTGAAATTTATTTTGATAATGGGATTTATCGGATTTTCACTGCTGCGTTTATGCCGCTGTACACACGCTTGATTCTCTTTTGGAGACATATAAATGCATGGGTTTTAAGATTCTTCCTAGTCAGGTATATTCCTAGGTGTTGAATATGTGGTGTTGAGTCCATTTCGTTGAGCAAGGAGTAGGTCTTGTCTATTACATATTTGGCTTATGGAATGTTATCTGAGCTAATTTCTGTCTCTGGTTTTATGCAGCACCCTAAGGCACCTTTCCCCATAAGGAAGCACTAGTTGGTTTTCTAAATTTGAGACCCTGTTCTATTTTGTAATTCAGTTCATGTGTAGTCAAGTTTACATTCCGTGTATTAGTGATATCTTATGATGTTTCTTTTTCAGTGTGACGTAGTTCACGTAGAATCACCGTACCTGCGTCCACTCACTATGCCGCTAAGGGCCTGATGACACAGATTTCATTGCTGAGTGATATTGCATTGCACGTACGTGCCACAACTTCTTTATCCATTTTTTGCTTTCTGGGATATTTACCTGGTTCTGTAGACGAGCTTCTTGGGAACACAGCCGTCCCAAATTTTGGGGTGGCTCTCTGTTTTTGATTTTAATTTCCCTAAGCAATAGGACCATAAGTGCAATTGCCATAGTCTGTGTTGCTTTATTTCTTACGTGTTTCAGGAAACACCATACACTTCTCCAGGGTGGCTGCTGGCAATTTACATCCTGCCAATCAGCATAACAAGGCTCCCTGTTCTCCATATCCTGTCCTACATTTCTGGATTTTACACTTTTTTCAGATGGCCCTTTTGCCCGGGGGGCAGTGAGACTTCATTGTAGTGCAGATTTCCTTTACAGGCTTACAGGAAAAAACGCATAGGCCATTTTTGGCCAAGTGCATCATTGTCCACGTTGTGCCTCTTTTCCTATGCTTTCAGGGCAATTCCAGTCTACCCCCTGCAATCGTTTTCCTGAAATTCTGCCCCGCTTTCAAGTCCCCTTCGCAGGCTTACTTCAATATATTTTTGGAGGATAGCTGTCATTTATAACTCTGCAGGTTTGTGAATTACAGTGCCCCTGAGCTACTTTCTTCAACTCGCTTTCTTGAGAGCTGGGCACAAAACCGCAGGATTGCTTCAGGCCCTAATCTGTTTCCAGCAGGGCACACTGAGCCTTTGTTTAATTCCTCTTCCTGGTGGGCAATGAGTGTTA
This sequence comes from Phocoena phocoena, assembly GCF_963924675.1. Lineage (NCBI taxonomy): Eukaryota > Metazoa > Chordata > Mammalia > Artiodactyla > Phocoenidae > Phocoena > Phocoena phocoena. The sequence continues at coordinate 1,392,795 of NC_089222.1, read as the reverse complement.
CATTTGCCCTTGCAGACACCTACAGCTAGTCTCTCATTGGTTCTCCCTATTCCTGTTCATCTTGCAAAGAAATTGCAAACTGTGCCAAACAGGAGGTTAAAGGCACTGACTCTCCAAGCGGGGAGAGTGTTAGTAAAGCGTCTGGAATGGTGAACCCGAGGACAAGGATACGAAAACTGAGATCCATTTTAAATCGTTTCCCAGTCACACGGTGTACCATACCCTGGGTTTCCCATGCATGTTTTAGCTGGAGGAAGAATGCCTTGAACCTGGAGATTTGGGACCCATGGAATGGGTACCATGCAGTATGACTTCAAAGGGTCTGCATTTTCTCACCGAAACTCACCACTATCAGCCTGAAGTGTCCAGCCTTATGTCTCAACCAGCTCTGGGTGTAGATGTGGTCAATCCCGGTTGCATCACATGCCCTGAGTGAATTATTTAAGAATTGCTCTCTATTTCACGGTCTTTGTGTTTTGTTTTCGAAATTTATTTTGATAATGGGATTTATCGGATTTTCACTGCTGCGTTTCGGCCGCTGTACACACGCTTGATTCTCTTACGGAGACATATATATCCATGGGTTTTAAGATTCTTCCTAGTCAGGTATATTCCTAGGCGTTGAATATGTGGTGTTGGGTCCATTTCGTTGAGCAAGGAGTAGGTCTTGTCTATTACATATTTGGCTTATGGAAAGTTATCTGTGCTAATTTCAGTCTCTGGTTTTATGCAGCACCCCAACGCACCTTTCCCCATAAGCAAGCACTAGTTGGTTTTCTAAATTTGAGACCCTGTTCTGTTTTGTAATTCAGTTCATGTGTAGTCAAGTTTACATTCCGTGTATTAGTGATATCTTATGATGTTTCTTTGTCTGTGTGACATAGTTCACGTAGAATCACCGTACCTGCATCCACTCACTATGCCGCTACGGGCCTGATGACACAGATTTCATTGCTGAGTGATATTGCATTGTACGTACATGCCACAACTTCTTTATCCATTTTTTGCTTTCTGGGATATTTACCTGATACTGTAGACGAGCTTCTTGTGAACACAGCCGCCCAAATATTGGGGTGGCTGTCTGTTTTTGATTTTAATTTCCGTAAGCTATAGGACCATAAGAGGAAGTGCCATAGGCTGTGTTGCTTTGTTTCTTATGTGTTTCAGGAAACACCATACACTTCTCCAGGGTGGCTGCTGGCAATTTACATCCTGCCAATCAGCATAATAAGGCCCCCTGTTCTCCATATCCTGTAGTACCTTTCTGGATTTTACACTTTTTTCAGATGGCCCTTTTGCCCGGGGGGCAGTGAGACTTCATTGTAGTGCAGATTTCCTTTACAGTCTTGCTTGGTTGGCCAAAAAGGGCGTATGCGTTTTTTCCTGAATATATTCAGGAAAAAACGCATACGCCCTTTTTGGCCAAGTGCATCATTGTCGACGTTCTGCCTCTTTTCCTATGCTTTCAGGGCAATTCCCGTCTACCCCCTGCAATCATTTTCCTGAAATTCTGCCCCGCTTTCAAGTCCCCTTCGCAGGCTTACTTCAATATATTTTTGGAGGATAGCTGTCATTTATAACTCTGCAGGTTTGTGAATTACGGTGCCCCTTAGCTCCTTTCTTTAACTCGCTTTCTTGTGAGCTGGGCACAAAACCGCAGGATTGCTTCAGGCCCTAATCTGTTTTCAGCAGGGCATGCTGAGCCTTTGTTTAATTCCTCTTCCTGGTCGGCAATGAGCGTTACATTTGCCCGTGCAGACACCTACAGCTAGTCTCTCATTGGTTCTCCCTATTCCTGTTCATCTTGCACAGAAATTGCAAGCTGTGCCAAAGAGGAGTTTAAAGGCTCTGACTCTCCAAGCGGGGAGAGTGTTAGTAAAGCATCTAGAATGGTGAACCCGAGGACCAGGATACGAAAACTGAGATGCATTTTAAATCGTTTCCCAATCACACGGTGGACGATACACTGGGTTTCTCATGCATGTTTTAGCTGGAGGAAGAATGCCTTGAACCTGGAGAGTTGGAACCCATGGAATGGGTACCATGCAGTATGACCTCAAAGGGTCTGCATTTGCTCACCGAAACTCACCAATGCTATCAGCCTGAAGAGTCCAGCCTTATGTCTCAACCAGCTCTGGGTGTAGATGTGGTCAATCCCGGTTGCATCACATGTCCTGAGTGAATTATTTAAGAATTGCTCTCTATTTCACTGTCTTTGTGTTTTGTTTTCGAAATTTATTATGATAATGGGATTTATCGGATTTTCACTGCTGCGTTTCGGCCGCTGTACACACACTTCATTCTCTTACGGAGACATATATATCCATGGGTTTTAAGATTCTTCCTAGTCAGGTATATTCCTAGGCGTTGAATATGTGGTGTTGGGTCCATTTCGTTGAGCAAGGAGTAGGTCTTGTCTATTACATATTGGGCTTATGGAAAGTTATCTGTGCTAATTTCAGTCTCTTGTTTTATGCAGCACCCCAACGCACCTTTCCCCATAAGCAAGCACTAGTTGGTTTTCTAAATTTGAGACCCTGTTCTGTTTTGTAATTCAGTTCATGTGTAGTCAAGTTTACATTCCGTGTATTAGTGATATCTTATGATGTTTCTTTTTCTGTGTGACGTAGTTCACGTAGAATCACCGTATCTGCATCCACTGACTATGCCGCTACGGGCCTGGTGACACAGATTTCATTGCTGAGTGATATTGCATTGCACGTACGTGCCACAAATTCTCTATCCATTTTTTGCTTTCTGGGATTTTTACCTGATACTGTAGACGAGCTTCTTGTGAACACAGCCATCCCAAATATTGGGGTGTCTGTCTGTTTTTGATTTTAATTTCCGTAAGCTATAGGACCATAAGTGGAAGTGCCATAGGCTGTGTTGCTTTGTTTCTTACGTGTTTCAGGACACACCATACACATGACCAGGGTGGCTGCTGGCAATTTACATCCTGCCAATCAGCATAACAAGGCTCCCTGTTCTCCATATCCTGTCCAACCTTTCTGGATTTTACACTTTTTTCAGATGGCCCTTTTGTCCGGAGGGCAGTGAGATTTCATTGTAGTGCAGATTTCCTTTACAGGCTTGCTTGGTTGGCCAAAAAGGGCGTATGCGTTTTTTCCTGAATATATTCAGGAAAAAACGCATACGCCCTTTTTGGCCAAGTGCATCATTGTCGACGTTGTGCATCTTTTCCTGTGCTTTCAGGGCAATTCCAGTCTACCCCCTGCAATCGTTTTCCTGAAATTCTGCCCCGCTTTCAAGTCCCCTTCGCAGGCTTACTTCAATATATTTTTGGAGGATAGCTGTCAATTATAACTCTGCAGGTTTGTGAATTACAGTGCCCCTGAGCTCCTTTCTTCAACTCGCTTTCTTGTGAGCTGGGCACAAAACCACAGGATTGCTTCAGGCCCTAATCTGTTTCCAGCAGGGCACACTGAGCCTTTGTTTAATTCCTCTTCCTGGTGGTCAATGAGCATTACATTTGCCCGTGCAGACACCTACAGCTAGTCTCTCATTGGTTCTCCCTATTCCTGTTCATCTTGCACAGAAATTGCAAGCTGTGCCAAAGAGGAGGTTAAAGGCACTGACTCTCCAAGCGGGGAGAGTCTTAGTAAAGCATCTGGAATGGTGAACCCGAGGACCAGTATACGAAAACTGAGATGCATTTTAAATCGTTTCCCAATCACACGGTGGACGATACTCTGGGTTTCCCATGCATGTTTTAGCTGGAGGAAGAATCCCTTGAACCTGGAGAGTTGGGACCCATGGAATGGGTACCATGCAGTATGACTTCAAAGGGTCTGCATTTGCTCACCGAAACTCACCAATGCTATCAGCCTGAAGTGTCCAGCCTTATGTCTCAACCAGCTCTGGGTGTAGATGTGGTCAATCCCGGTTGCATCACATGCCCTGAGTGAATTATTTAAGAATTGCTCTCTATTTCACTGTCTTTGTGTTTTGTTTTCGAAATTTATTTTGATAATGGGATTTATTGGATTTTCACTGCTGCGTTTCAGCCGCTGTACACACGCTTGATTCTCTTACGGAGACATATAAATCCATGGGTTTTAAGATTCTTCCTAGTCAGGTATATTCCTAGGCGTTGAATATGTGGTGTTGAGTCCATTTCGTTGAGCAAGGAGTAGGTCTTGTCTATTACATATTTGGCTTATGGAATGTTATCTGTGCTAATTTCAGTCTGTGGTTTTATGCAGCACCCCAACGCACCGTTCCCGATAAGCAAGCACTAGTTGGTTTTCTAAATTTGAGACCCTGTTCTGTTTTGTAATTCAGTTCATGTGTAGTCAAGTTTACATTCCGTGTATTAGTGATATCTTATGATGTTTCTTTTTCTGTGTGACGTAGTTCACGTAGAATCACCGTACCTGCATCCACTCACTATGCCGCTACGGGCCTGATGACACAGATTTCATTGCTGAGTGATATTGCATTGCACGTATGTACCACAACTTCTTTATCCATTTTTTGTTTTCTGGGATATTTACCTGGTACTGTAGACGAGCTTCTTGTGAACACAGCCGTCCCAAAGTTTGGGGTGGCTCTCTGTTTTTGATTTTAATTTCCCTAAGCAATAGGACCATAAGTGCAATTGCCATAGGCTGTGTTGCTTTATTTCTTACGTGTTTCAGGAAACACCATTCACTTCTCCAGGGTGGCTGTTCACAATTCACATCTTGCCAATCAGCATAACAAGGCTCCCTGTTCTCCATATCCTGTCCTACCTTTCTGGATTTTACACTTTTTTCAGATGGCCCTTTTGCCCGGGGGGGCAGTGAGATTTCATTGTAGTGCAGATTTCCTTTACAGGCTTGCTTGGTCTGCCAAAAAGGGCGTATGCGTTTTTTCCTGAATATATTCAGGAAAAAACGCATACGCACTTTTTGGCCAAGTGCATCATTGTCGACGTTGTGCCTCTTTTCCTATGCTTTCAGGGCAATTCCAGTCTACCCCCTGCAATCGTTTTCCTGAAATTCTGCCCCGCTTTCAAGTCCCCTTCGCAGGCTTACTTCAGTATATTTTTGGAGGATAGCTGTCATTTATAACTGTGCAGGTTTGTGAATTACAGTGCCCCTGAGCTCCTTTCTTCAACTCGCTTTCTTGTGAGCTGGGCACAAAACCGCAGGATTGCTTCAGGCCCTAAACTGTTTTCAGCAGGGCATGCTCAGCCTTTGTTTAATTCCTCTTCCTGGTCGGCAATGAGCGTTACATTTGCCCGTGCAGACACCTACAGCTAGTCTCTCATTGGTTCTCCCTATTCCTGTTCATCATGCACAGAAATTGCAAGCTGTGCCAAAGAGGAGGTTAAAGGCACTGACTCTCCAAGCGGGGAGAGTGTTAGTAAAGCATCTGGAATGGTGAACCCGAGGACCAGGATACGAAAACTGAGATGCATTTTAAATCGTTTCCCAATCACACGGTGGACGATACTCTGGGTTTCCCATGCATGTTTTAGCTGGAGGAAGAATGCCTTGAACCTGGAGAGTTGGGACCCATGGAATGGGTACCATGCAGTATGACTTCAAAGGGTCTGAATTTGCTCACCGAAACTCACCAATGCTATCAGCCTGAAGTGTCCAGCCTTATGTCTAAACCAGCTCTGGGTGTAGATGTGGTCAATCCCGGTTGTATCACATGCCCTGAGTGAATTATTTAAGAATTGCTCTCTATTTCACTGTCTTTGTGTTTTGTTTTCGAAATTTATTTTGATAATGGGATTTATCGGATTTTCACTGCTGCGTTTCGGCCGCTGTACACACGCTTGATTCTCTTACGGAGACATATATATCCATGTGTTTTAAGATTCTTCCTAGTTATGTATATTCCTAGGCGTTGAATATGTGGTGTTGGGTCCATTTCGTTGAGCAAGAAGTAGGTCTTGTCTATTACATATTTGGCTTATGGAATATTATCTGTGCTAATTTCAGTCTGTGGTTTTATGCAGCACCCCAACGCACCGTTCCCCATAAGCAAGCACTAGTTGGTTTTCTAAATTTGAGACCCTGTTCTGTTTTGTAATTCAGTTCATGTGTAGTCAAGTTTACATTCCGTGTATTAGTGATATCTTATGATGTTTCTTTTTCTGTGTGACGTAGTTCACGTAGAATCACCGTACCTGCATCCACTCACTATGCCGCTACGGGCCTGATGACACAGATTTCATTGCTGAGTGATATTGCATTGTACGTACGTGCCACAACTTCTTTATCCATTTTTTGCTTTCTGAGATATTTACCTGATACTGTAGACGAGCTTCTTGTGAACACAGCCGTCCCAAATATTGGGGTGGCTGTCTGTTTTTGATTTTAATTTCCGTAAGCTATAGGACCATAAGTGGAAGTGCCATAGGCTGTGTTGCTTTGTTTCTTAAGTGTTTCAGGAAACACCATACACTTCTCCAGGGTGGCTGCTGGCAATTTACATCCTGCCAACCAGCATAACAAGGCTCCCTGTTCTCCATATCCTGTCCTACCTTTCTGGATTCTACACTTTTTTCAGATGGCCCTTTTGCCCGGGGGGCAGTGAGACTTCATTGTAGTGCAGATTTCCTTTACAGGCTTGCTTGGTTGGCCAAAAAGGGCGTATGCGTTTTTTCCTGAATATATTCAGGAAAAAACGCATACGCCCTTTATGGCCAAGTGCATCATTGTCGACGTTCTTCCTCTTTTCCTATGCTTTCAGGGCAATTCCAGTCTACCCCCTGCAATGTTTTTCCTGAAACTCTGCCCCGCTTTCAAGTCCCCTTCGCAGGCTTACTTCAATATATTTTTGTAGGATAGCTGTCATTTATAACTCTGCAGGTTTGTGAATTACAGTGCCCCTGAGCTCCTTTCTTCAACTCGCTTTCTTGTGAGCTGGGCACAAAACCGCAGGATTCCTTCAGGCCCTAATCTGTTTCCCGCAGGGCACGCTGAGCCTTTGGTTAATTCCTCTTCCTGGTGGGAAATGGGCGTTACATTTGCCCGTGCAGACACCTACAGCTAGTCTCTCATTGGTTCTCCCTATTCCTGTTCATCTTGCACAGAAATTGCAAGCTGTGCCAAACAGGAGGTTAAAGGCACTGACTCTCCAAGCGGGGAGAGTGTTAGTAAAGCATCTGGAATGGTGAACCCGAGGACCAGGATACGAAAACTGAGATGCATTTTAAATCGTTTCCCAATCACACGGTGGACGATACTCTGGGTTTCCCATGCATGTTTTAGCTGGAGGAAGAATCCCTTGAACCTGGAGAGTTGGGACCCATGGAATGGGTACCATGCAGTATGACTTCAAAGGGTCTGCATTTGCTCACCGAAACTCACCAATGCTATCAGCCTGAAGTGTCCATCCATATGTCTCAACCAGCTCTGGGTGTAGTTGTGGTAAATCCCGGTTGCTTCACATGCCCTGAGTGAATTATTTAAGAATTGCTCTCTATTTCACTGTCTTTGTGTTTTGTTTTGTTTTTTTTTTTTTTTTTTTTTTTTTTTTATGCGTTACGCGGGCCTCTCACTGTTGTGGCCTCTCCCGTTGCGGAGGACAGGCTCCGGACGCGCAGGCTCAGCGGCCATGGCTCACGGGCCCAGCCGCTCCGCGGCATGTGGGATCTTCCCAGACCGGGGCACGAACCCGTGTCCCCTGCATCGGCAGGCGGACTCTCAACCACTGCGCCACCAGGGAAGCCCTGTGTTTTGTTTTTGAAATTTATTTTGATAATGGGATTTATCGGATTTTCACTGCTGCGTTTATGCCGCTGTACACATGCTTGATTCTCTTACGGAGACATATAAATCCATGGGTTTTAAGATTCTTCCTAGTCAGGTATATTCCTAGGCGTTGAATATGTGGTGTTGAGTCCATTTCGTTGACCAAGGAGTAGGTCTTGTCTATTACATATTTGGCTTATGGAATGTTATCTGTGCTAATTTCAGTCTCTGGTTTTATGCAGCACCCCAACGCACCTTTCCCCATAAGCAAGCACTAGTTCGTTTTCTAAATTTGAGACCCTGTTCTGTTTTGTAATTCAGTTCATGTGTAGTCAAGTTTACATTCCGTGTATTAGTGCTATCTTATGATGTTTCTTTTTCTGTGTGACGTAGTTCACGTAGAATCACCGTACCTGCATCCACTCACTATGCCGCTACGGGCCTGATGACACAGATTTCATTGCTGAGTGATATTGCATTGCACGTACGTGCCACAACTTCTTTATCCATTTTTTGCTTTCTGGGATATTTACCTGGTACTGTAGACGAGCTTCTTGTGAACACAGCCGTCGCAAACATTGGGGTGGCTGTCTGTTTTTGATTTTAATTTCCGTAATCTTTGGGACCATAAGTGGAAGTGCCATAGGCTGTGTTGCTTTGTTTCTTATGGGTTTCAGGAAACACCATACACTTCTCCAGGGTGGCTGTTGGCAATTTACATCCTGCCAATCAGCATAACAAGGCTCCCTGTTCTCCATATCCTGTCCTACCTTTCTGGATTTTACACTTTTTTCAGATGGCCCTTTTGCCCAGGGGGCAGTTAGACTTCATTGTAGTGCAGATTTCCTTTACAGGCTTGCTTGGTTTGCGAAAAAGGGCGTATGCGTTTTTTCCTGAATATATTCAGGAAAAAATGCATACACACTTTTTGGCCAAGTGCACCATTTTAAGATTCTTACTAATCCGGTATATTCTTAGGCATTGAATATGGCGTGTTGAGTCCATTTCGTTGAGCAAGGAGCAGGTCTTGACTATTACATATTTGGCTTATGGAATGGTATCTGTGCTAATTTCAATCTCTGGTTTTATGCAGCACCCCAACTCACCTTTCCCCTTAAGGAAGCATAAGTTGGTTTTCTTAATTTGAAACCCTCTTCTCTTTTGTTATTCAATTCATGTGTAGCCATGTTAACATTCCATGTATTAGTGATATCTTATGTCTTTTTCTTTTTGAATTATGTGTCTTCGAATGATCACACGTAACTCCTCTGGAGTTGTTATAACTGGCCGTATTTCATTGATTTCCAGGCTGAGTAATATTCCACTCTACATAAGCACCACATCTCTGTCCGTTTTTTCTCTGCAGATACATTTAAGTTATATCCTAGTCGAGGATCTTTTAAACAGAGAGGTGGTTAACATTGGGGTGCCTGTGTCCTCTCGATTTTTGTTTTTCCCAAGATATACGTCCATGAGTGCAAGTGCCCTGTGCTCGGTAGCTCATTTTTTAGATGCTTTAGTAAACACAATAGACTTATCCAGAGTGACCGTTGGCAATATACATTTCCACTATAAGACTCACAGGGCTCCCTTTTCTCCTTGCCCTGTCCTGCATTTCTGGTGTTTACACTTTATGAGGACGGCTCTTCTGACTGATGCAAAGTGATATGTTTTGTAGTATTGATTTCCAGTGCCCACCTGTTTGGTTGGCTAAAAAAGTGTATGCCCTTTTCTTGAATATATACAGAAAAAGACGCATACACCCTTTTTGGCCAACTGCAATGTTGGCAATGTTCAGCCCCTTTTCTTGTGCTTAATGGCGAGTCCTTTCTACCTCTTCCAATCCCTTTCCTGCCATTCTCCGTTGCGTACAAGTCCTTTTCTCTGACTTTCCTCAAGACATTTTTCAGTGATAGATATTTTCAATTCTGCAGTTTCGTGAATTTTAGTGCCCCTGAGTTCCATTTTCCAACTTGTGTTTATGGGAACTGGCCACAAAGCATCAGGATTCCTCAAGCCCTATTCTGTTTCCATGGGCAACCCTAGCCTTTGGTCAATTCGTCTTCCTGATTGGAAATTAGAGTGGCATGTGCCTGTCCGAACACCTAGGACTTGTCTCTCATTGTTCCTCCTCCTTCTGCTTCATCCTCTGGACAAATTCCAAACTGTATGCAACAAGATGTTGACAGTGCTGACATCTCCAAGTGGGGAGACTGTTAGTAAAGACGCTGGAGTGGTGAACCCTAGCACCAAGAGATGAGGAGATGAGATGTCTTTTCCAAACTTTTCCCGATCAGACGGTATACCATCCTCTGGGTGTGACAGGCATGTTTTAGGTGTAGGAAGGGTCCCATTCATGTGAGGAGAACACCAGGGGATTTTAAATATCAGTGTCTCTCCGCAACCCAAACTGGGGAATTTTTTAAGCTACGGCTACACATATGTTCATTAAGGGCCTTGGGAAGTAGGCAGAGTCCAAACTTTAGATGATTGAAGTCTTCAGGGTCAGAAGCACTCACCACTGTCTTCCCTTAGATTCCATTTTTACTGTCATTGATGGATGATGTCAATAAAAATATCTATTCTTTTTCAGATCATTTCCCCTTATAGGTTATTGCAAAATATTGAGTGTAGTTCCCTGTGCTATACAGTAGTTCCTTGCTGATGATTTCATACATAGCAGTGTGTATGTGTTAATCCCAAACTGTTAATTTATCCCTCCTCCTACCATTTCCCTTTGGTAATAATAAATTATAAGATTTTATGCTTCTCAGAAATGGGGGAGCTGAAAGAGAGGTATCATTTTCAATGCAAAAGCATTTAAAACAAGATTGAAGCTTTAACCAAGATTATTAGATGTACATCCTTGGAAAGAAATCACTTTGTTTCTCTAATATTGACCTGACAAAGAAGACAAACCTTTTCACTGAACTTGCTTATAAGAAAGTGATGGAAATATCAAATGGAAGTGTTAGAAACATCTTATTTTACCCGAGCCTTATACACTGTTCTATGTTAATTACAGTTTGGCTCACACATCTGTTCATTGAAGTTACAATATTCTCAATTTCTGTTACTGATCCTCCAGAGTGGACGCCAACAAGTGTCCCCCTGCCCAGTGTCATTGGAGCCAATAGATCGAGACTGAGTTTGGTTCAAAAGCAAAGGAAACTTTATATTTTGATCAGAGAATGGAGAGGTGCTACCCTGTGGGCTGTGGGCTGGGCTGCTGTGTAGAGATCCTGTCAGAGTCACTGGGAGGGAGGGGGCTGAGCTCTCGAGGACCTGGTTGGCTGCAGCTCAGGCTCTATGTCACGGAGTCTGAACTGGGCCCCAGGAGCTGAAGTGTCATCGAGCCATTCTGCTCTAGGAAATCTGGTCTGAAGTGCCGGGTGTGGAACCTCTGTATGCGGGACACTAGGAGCACCTGAAATTAGACAAAGCACAAAGGATATAAATGGTTAGACTTTATTTTATTGCCCAGATTCTATTTTTATCTCCCAGGCATTTTTAAGGGGCTTTGCCTGGGACAAACTTCTCTTCTGCCTTTTGTCCCTTTCCTCATTCTTGGAGTGCTGCGGGTGCAGACCCTTCTTCTGTAACTGCTGAGTGCTGAGTTAGGAGGCTTCATGCCGGGGACCAGCCCCAGCAGAACAGGTTTCTCCCGAAGGGGAGACGGAGTCGGCGTGGACAGAACGCAAGACACCTCAGAGGATGCAAGGATCTGCCAATTTATTGTTACAATTCCGAAGCTTTTTATACTGTGAGGCAATCTCACTTTCAATCTTAACATTCTAGTTCTCATACCAAAGCCACAAAATAAAGGTACACAACAGTAAAACCAAAGGTCATTTACATCAAAAGATTATATCAGCAGGTTAGGCAGGTTTTATGATCAGGTAATCCTCTTATCTCCTGTGGTCTCTTTCATCCCCTGTGGTTAGGTATATCTTGGTCACATCTAGGTCTGGAATTCTGTTTGCGGTTTCTTCACCTTTCTTAAAAGCAGATGTTCTTGAATTTGCACATTCTATTCAATCAGGCCATTAATCAAGGTACAAACTTAAGTACATTCTTCTCTTAACAATTACAAACCCAAAACTTAAGCACATTCTTCTCTTAACAATTACAAACCCAAAACTTAAGTACATTCTTCTCTTAACAATTACAAACCCAAAACTTAAATACATTCATCTCTTAACAATTACAAACCCAAAACTTAAGTACATTCTTCTCTTATCAATTACAAACCCAAAACTTAAGTACATTCTTCTCTTAACAATTACAAACCCAAAACTTAAGTACATTCTTCTCTTAACAATTACAAACCCAAAACTTAAGTACATTCTTCTCTTAACAATTACAAACCCATACAGTAATAAAAATTCTCTCCCACAGGCTTTACACGTTCACCGTTATCCTTCAGACATTGCACATTTTTCCTTATAATTATTTGGGAGGCTTTGGGGGTGGACATTCTACCTTAAACCTATTAGCAAATTCCTTTGCAAAGTACTTACAATATATAATTTGTCCTTTATAAGCATTTCTGCACAAAGAGCAATGTAACTTGTATAAGCTTGCCATGTAGCCTACTTCATCCAGCTTTGAATACACCCAACGTAGCATAAATCCTCCTCGCCACCTTACCCAAATATTTCCCAGCATATCTATTACTCCCCAGGGGGGCCATAGTTCATCTAGCTTTTCTTCTAACGTAAGCTCTTGCCATACAAATGCTCCTGTTGTGTTTCCCTGCACCCAATGTCCTGGCCTGGGAGTGGGGATTTCGGGTGTAGTCATTGGGGGAGCCGGAGTCTTTTTTGGTTTTACCCTAAGTTGGGGTTTTTCCTTAAACCCTCCGTCGGCACTGGGGATATTTCCTAACATTAATAGTAATCCTATAAAAATCACTTTAAGCAAAACCAGGGGAAAACAAGGGGAACCACACAGAGGAGAGCTTTGCTTCTCCATATTTGTACCTGATAGTACCAGCTTTGCTAGGCACTATGGGTCTCGTCCGTGCTGAGACTTAAAGGCACTTCTTATATGGCTCCCGACATCTCCCCCTTTTTTATTTTTTTAAAAAGGCAGTATGCAATTCCACTTTGGTTCTATATACATTCTGAAGAGCAGCTTGAATTAATCGGATGATGACTGGAAAAGAAATAAGAAGTAAAATTATAACTACTCCGGCAGCCCCATAATTTATTAAAATATGCATAGATGAATTACCATTAAAATAACTTTGTAAATTTTGTAAAAATTCTGCAGCAGCCTTAGAGGGATTCATATCATATTGTGAGGCTGCAATATCATGAATCTGTTTATGCAAATGTTCCAAATCAATTCCCAAATCACTAGAATTCCATACATTTAAAATATGCATTTGAATTTTTTCCCAGGAATACTCAGAATGATTTACTTTTAAGGGAGTGACACATATCCAGGAGTATTTTTTATGGCAAGTTAAGGATAAGCGAATTTTTAAAGCAGTAAGTTCTTGACCAATATGTAAAACTGCTTCCTCAAGGGCATCAACCTTAGTTTCTAATTTTCTATCTATAGCTTCTTGAGTAGCTAAAGCCAAGGATATATTTTTTGATAAATCATTAGCATATTGTGCTGTCTGTACCTCTTTCACTAAGGCATACGTTGCAACAGTAAAAGAGCTCAATATTCCTATCAATGCGGAAATCCCCAAAATTAAAGTAGCTACAAATCTTTTTGGCCTCATAAGTTCTCTAACCTGTTTTATAATTTCTGTCCCTATATCTGTATACCAAGAATCATTAAGCATTACTGGCAGCATAATATAAGCTGGTCTTTTTAATAACATAATTGTTTTTATATTCATATTGGAGTTCACACAGGTTGTTAATGCACATTCATCACAAGTTATAAAAAACCTTCCATTGTTTTTTATAATTTGTAATTTTTCAGTTTTATTAGTCAATAATATGGAATATGGAGAAGTCACACAAGCCTGGATAAAATACTTACTCTCTTGAATATTAGGCCTTCTTAATATAATTGAACTTGTAGCTAAGGGCAATCTCCATAATTGTGGTTGAAAGGAAATCTCATTGTTATTAGTAAATGTATATATAGGTGCTACCCATCCATGACTATTCCATCTATTTACTTTTATTTGTGAGGGAATCATAGATTCATTCCAAGCATAATTTGCAGCATATTTTAGATATTGCCGGTAATTACTTTCAGGGGTATTAATACTCCAATCTGATACATAATACTTAGTTCCAGGAATATTAATACGAATTTCTTTATTATTCATACAGTATATCCAATAAGGATATCCACCATCATCATCAATCCATTTCTATTCCTCTGTTGCCTTACTTAAAGCATTATCACAATCTGGGTATCTTTGAGGATGTTTTGTGCTAACAAATTGTACTTTATTATCTACCTTATTTTGTCCCATAAATCTTCCTAATAACACCCATAAGTTTCTTTTAACATTATTATCCTCTTTAGGAGAATCAGTTAAAAAGGCTGAATTTACTATCGGTAAACATCCATTTTTTACACGATCTGATTTTCTTAACCTCTCAGAATTTAAAAAGAAACAAATCGGAGGAAAATCCGATTGCCCCTTAAAAGAAAAATTATTATTTATAACAAATTGTTCGTAGCCTTGTACATCACGAACACCATCAGTTAGTTCAGGAAATGAGGAAGTTACCGGAATAATAGCATCTTTCCATGTACAAGCATGTAGTATAGGAAAATCAGGAAAATAAGCCCAATACGTATCGTTAGCATTTACCTGTACTGATAAAAGACTTAACATGGCCACAAAAAAGTTAGCGGTAGTCAAAGGTATTTTTTGAGTGTTTACAGCATTTTCAGCATCCTGGCAAAGCCTTTTTATAGCTCCCCACGTTACCCGTTGCGCATCTAAAGTAGAAGCAGCATATCTCCACTTTTTTCCCCGGCGTTGGGTCCCAAGAAGCTTAGGCTCTAAATGCTCAGGAGAAGTTTGAGTCTCTCTATGACATGTGGACTTAAATGATAATTGCTGCAGCGGGGGAACCAGCGTTTCTGTCATTGAGTCCTTCGGTTTCTCTTTCTCTGACATTTCAGGTGTCAGACTCATTTCCTGACAGACGCTTCGGTAAATTCCCTACCACCGGATGTCTAATTAGACGATCTGGTATCCAGATGGGTGAGTCAAAGGTCTGTGGAAAAACATAAGCATATCCTCTACCATTGGTTAGTAGTATGTCTGGTCCATTCCATTTTCCAGTTAACACATCTTTCCAAAGAATTATTGGCTTTGGTTTATCGTTATTAGCCTCCCAATGTATCATCATTGGAGTTTTTCCTTCATTATTCATATTTATATAATTGATTATAAATAAAGAATGATTTACAATATGATGAGGAGAAAAATATTTTAAATCTCCATTTTGTAATTTATAAATCATATTTTTTAATACCTGATTAGTTCTTTCAATTATAGCTTGTCCTTGTGGGTTATAAGGAATTCCAGTATTATGAGTAATGCCAAACCTCTGGCACAATTGTTAAAAGGATTTTATAATTTCTTTTTGTATTTTATTAAAAGGTGGGGGCGGTGGAGGAGGCCCCTTTATGTTAGTCACTCCTTTTCCTAACTTTTTAGATTGAGAAGAAGAATTTTGAGAGGCTAATGGGGGAAGCCCCAACGCCCTAAAACTTCTTGACTGTGGTTTAGTTAAATTTTCTTCTCGTACAGGGAAAGCCCCAAGATCATACTTTCTTCTCTCATAATCATAAGCTGCTGCATCTAAATCATCTTGATCAGCAGGTGTTAATTCTTCATCATGGGTTGAATCTTTTAACAAAATAGGCTTAGATTTACCTTTTGATTTATTTATCTCCTCCTCTGAGTCAGAATCATAAATATTACAATCCTTCATAGCTGCCCCTACAACCTCAGCTTCCTCCGCAAATGACTTTGGAGAAAGTAAGGGTGTAGTTTCACTGACGTCCGGAGGATATTTATATGGATTTTTTTGACCTTCTGGTAACGGGGCCAAACTTTCTCTTATTAAATTCCACAAAGTAAAAGTATCTACAGGGACCTTTTCTGGCCCAAAATGATTATAATAAACCTGCAAAGTTTGTCCTACCTTTTGCCAGGTTTCTATATTAACCGTTCCTTGTTCTGGAAACCAAGGACATTGTTCCTGTACAAACTGAAAAAACTGAGTTAATTGCTTATTAGTTACCTTAATTCCTCTTCCATTTATCATATGTTTAACTATATCTATAAACAAGAGCCTCTCCTTGGACTCAGCGTGTCCCATTTTGACACCGATTACTCACCTCTCTTGCCAGTCCTTCTCTAACTGGGGGTCTGCAGCACCCTATGGTGAGACTCCTATCCGTCTGAAAAATATATATATACACTTACCCCTTCAGGTCCCTGTTCGGGCGCCACTTGCCGGGGACCAGCCCCAGCAGAACAGGTTTCTCCCGAAGGGGAGACGGAGTCGGCGTGGACAGAATGCAAGACACCTCAGAGGATGCAAGGATCTGCCAATTTATTGTTACAATTCCGAAGCTTTTTATACTGTGAGGCAATCTCACTTTCAATCTTAACATTCTAGTTCTCATACCAAAGCCACAAAATAAAGGTACACAACAGTAAAACCAAAGGTCATTTACATCAAAAGATTATATCAGCAGGTTAGGCAGGTTTTATGATCAGGTAATCCTCTTATCTCCTGTGGTCTCTTTCATCCCCTGTGGTTAGGTATATCTTGGTCACATCTAGGTCTGGAATTCTGTTTGCGGTTTCTTCACCTTTCTTAAAAGCAGATGTTCTTGAATTTGCACATTCTATTCAATCAGGCCATTAATCAAGGTACAAACTTAAGTACATTCTTCTCTTAACAATTACAAACCCAAAACTTAAGCACATTCTTCTCTTAACAATTACAAACCCAAAACTTAAGTACATTCTTCTCTTAACAATTACAAACCCAAAACTTAAATACATTCTTCTCTTAACAATTACAAACCCAAAACTTAAGTACATTCTTCTCTTATCAATTACAAACCCAAAACTTAAGTACATTCTTCTCTTAACAATTACAAACCCAAAACTTAAGTACATTCTTCTCTTAACAATTACAAACCCAAAACTTAAGTACATTCTTCTCTTAACAATTACAAACCCATACAGTAATAAAAATTCTCTCCCACAGGCTTTACACGTTCACCGTTATCCTTCAGACATTGCACATTTTTCCTTATAATTATTTGGGAGGCTTTGGGGGTGGACATTCTACCTTAAACCTATTAGCAAATTCCTTTGCAAAGTACTTACAATATATAATTTGTCCTTTATAAGCATTTCTGCACAAAGAGCAATGTAACTTGTATAAGCTTGCCATGTAGCCTACTTCATCCAGCTTTGAATACACCCAACGTAGCATAAATCCTCCTCGCCACCTTACCCAAATATTTCCCAGCATATCTATTACTCCCCAGGGGGGCCATAGTTCATCTAGCTTTTCTTCTAACGTAAGCTCTTGCCATACAAATGCTCCTGTTGTGTTTCCCTGCACCCAATGTCCTGGCCTGGGAGTGGGGATTTCGGGTGTAGTCATTGGGGGAGCCGGAGTCTTTTTTGGTTTTACCCTAAGTTGGGGTTTTTCCTTAAACCCTCCGTCGGCACTGGGGATATTTCCTAACATTAATAGTAATCCTATAAAAATCACTTTAAGCAAAACCAGGGGAAAACAAGGGGAACCACACAGAGGAGAGCTTTGCTTCTCCATATTTGTACCTGATAGTACCAGCTTTGCTAGGCACTATGGGTCTCGTCCGTGCTGAGACTTAAAGGCACTTCTTATATGGCTCCCGACAGCTTCATACCCGTGGGCGAGGGTCAGAACTTCTCCCCAGCAGCCTCCAGGTGACGTTGATTGTCCCCAGGCCTCCTGCCTCCCTGCTCGTCCACCTGAGCACCAGTATTGGAAGTGTTATAGATTCTAATGACCTTTAAGGGTCCAGAAAGGAGATGTGCAGTGGCGCTGTGAGGTCCAGTTTCACTCCGCCCCACATTTGTTCGGCCACCTTAGGCTGACCGTTTCTGCCAGCCTAGATGCTCTGACTGACCGTTTCTGCCAGCCTAGATGCTCTGACCAACAGTCTGCGCTTTCTTCCATTAGGCCCCTGAATTAACGTAAAAACAGCACCAGGTGTCAGGATCCTGCCCGCTCAGCTCCCAGACAGTCCAGGGTCAGTGGTGATGAAGGATCATGATGGTCACTGAGTCAAGAGCCTTTGGAAGTAAACAGGAGTCCAGCCGGTCTTATTGGCCACCATCATCAGGGTGTCTGTAGGCTTTTCTATGGTGACAGCATGATATACGGTTCCCCCGCCAAGATTATTAGCTCCCCTCTGGGTACAGTAAGTACTGCAAGCAGTAGTCTACTCTTTTGGGACACACTCTTGTTGTTTTATGAGAGAAACTCCAGGTCAAGTGATGGTCACACGGGTCGTCATGGTGCCCCGTTGCCCCCGGTTATCTCTCTGGAGGTTGGAGTTGGAGGGCCTCCTCAATCGAGGTCAGTGTGCCCACGGAGCAAACCCTGCAACTTCAGGGCATGGTTGGGGGTTAGGATCACCACGTGGGGTCCGTTTCCCTTAGAAGGGAGGTGGCCTTTTGGGCTGCTGATTTCCAGGTTTTCAGATACCACCAGTACTTTGGCCAGATGTGGCGGTGGGCCAAGCCCCTTGGTGACCATAGTTTATCCTACCTGGATGGCATTCTTGCATTGTTCCATTTCAAGTGGTCCCAGTTTTTGCACTAATACTCCAATGGCGATTCACCTTTCACCAGGAATGTAAAGGTCAAAGGGTTTAGCTAAATTAGAGAGTTCCAGGGCAAGGGTCTGAATTGACTGCTCTTTCCATTCTTGAAAGGCCACTTCTGGATTCTATTCAAAAGGATCATCATCTTTTCCTTTCAGTGTTTCATATAGAGGCCCAGCTAGTAGACTGTAGTTAGGGATCCAGAGGCAGGAAACCCTGGCTTCCCCAGGAACCCCTAAGCTGTCTTCTAGTTTCAGAAAGGGGTAAGGCTGTAAATTGTTTCTTCCCTTTCCTGGGATGGGCTTCTCCGACCTTCTGTGAGAATGAAGCCCAGGCAGGTCACCGTAGTCTGTGATACTTGAGCTTTTTCGTGGACAACTTCTATCCTTTATTGGCTTGGTAGTTCTGAGGCCTCCTTAGTAGGGCTGGCGATCAGAATGTCGTCTGAATATTGAAGGAGTGTTTCCTTTTCCAGAGGTAGAACTTTTAGGTCTTTAGCTGAGCTTTCCCCAAAGATGGTGTGGGAATTTTTGAACCCTTGGGGCAAGACAGCCTGGAAGTATTGTTTTAGTTGTATGTTGAGTCCTGTCACTCACAAGCCAAAATTTCTTGTGACTCTGGGACTAATGGAATACAAAAGAAGGCATCAGTGAAGACTAATACAGAATACCAAGTCCTGGTGGTTGGTAGAATGACCAGCAGGGTGTAGGATTTAGGAACTACTGGAGGTATATCCTCAGTGGCTTCACTGACTGTCCTGACATCCTTTACCAGGACTCCAGCAGCCCATGGGGCTCTCGAGGTCAGGCCAATCCCAGGATATGGAGCTCACCTGGGCAGGTACCCTACCCCCACCCCAGCCCACGGGGCTCTCGTGTTCAGGCCCCTCCCAGGATATGGGATTCCCTGGGCAGGTCCTCTGCAGTCCATGGGGCTCCCGTGGTCAGGCCCCTCCCAGGATACAGAGCTACCCTTGCAGGTACCTTGGCAGGGCTGGGCACACAGGAACCGTGCACATAGCCCTCATTGCAGAGCACTCCCAGCTCACCTGTCGCTCAGATCTGACACAGAGCACCTCAGAGCAGGACTTGAACTAACAAACAGCAGCTCTGACAGGTCTGTGACCCTGGGCATCACTCTGTGCGGCCTCCTCCACCTGGTCTTCCAGAGACTTCCACTGCACCCGGGGCACCAGGACTCTGTCTCCAACCACCACCCACCCCTCCTCTCCCTGACTCCTGGGTTCCTCTCATTAGGAGAGGGTTTTCTTGAAGTTGTCTCCCACTCATGGGCCAGATAATATAATTAGAAAACAAGCCAGAGCTGCAGCCCCTTGTCTATCCTGACTCTCAGGAGCCCACACCTGTTCCTTGGACCTGGCCAATTCAGCAAGTTCCATTTTCAGCAACTGTGAGCCCCTGAGGGGTGATTATTGGCTGGCTTGGGAAGCCTGACCGTGCCGGCCAGCCCTCCCCAGGTGTGCCTGGGTTGAGATCAATATAAACACCGCTCCAGGCAGCAAGAGCCCCTGCAGCTGTGCCTGACGCCATTTTCTCTGCCCTGTCAGCAGTCTCGGGGCTGGGCTGGTGGGAGGGAGTGAGAGGCCACGGCTTTGTGGGTGTCCCAGTGTGAGTGGGGCTCTGCTGGACTTTCTGCAGCGGTTGCCAAGATGCTACCTGCTAAAGAAGAGGATGTGTCACCCACACCTGCCGCTGGAATTTCTCCCTGGGCACAGGTGAGGAAGGAAGAAAGCAGTGGGGGCCGGGACAGCAGGGGTATCTCAGGCAGGGAAATGGAGAGCTTCCAGAAGAGCACCCTGGGCCAGGACCATCCTGGCTGGCCTGCAGGCACCAAGTCGGCTGGCATGCTGTCCCTCATGTGGCTCCATGGCCCTTCCTCTAGGTTTTCAAGTCCTTGTACATATTCAGGTGTTTAGCCTTGGAAGGGTGGGAACATTTCAGCAGCAGCTGGCCTGGGGCTCGGCCCACGTTTACTCACAGATACCTCGGCACGGTCCCCCAGCTTTGCAGTGAGGACGCTTGTTGTGAGGAGCATGCTGGCTGAATGGGAGATGATTCCCCACCACTGACCAACTTCAGAATTGTTTGCAATTGGAGCAAGTGCCCTGAAACGGTTTTCCTCTGTGTAACTGGTGGGTTCTGTTCTTTTTTATCTTTTTTTCGTTTTTGGTTCAAGGTAGATTTTATTCCTCTTTTGTGTATTTACAGATATAAGCATGGAAATAATTTATTCATATAAATACATGTATGTGAAGGGAAGAATATTTTTTCTGTTTTACTTTTTTTAATTTTATTTTTTTATTTTGAATTTAATTTTATATTTTTATACAGCAGGTTGTTTTTGGTTATCTACTTTATACATATAAATGTATACATACCAATCCCAATATCTCAACTCCTCCCACCACCATCCCCAACAGCTTTCCCCCCTTGTTGTCCATACGTTTGTTGTATACATGTATTGCTCTATTTCTGCCTTGCAAAACGGTTCATCTGTACTATTTTTCTAGGTTCCACATATATGCATTAATATACAAGATTTGTTTTTCTCTTTCTGACTTACTTCACTCTGTATGACAGTCTCTAGATCCATCAACGTCTCTACAAATGTCCCAATTTCATTCCTTTTTATGGCTTAGTAATATTCCATTTTATATATGTACCACTTCTTTATGCATTCGTCTGTCTGTGGGCATTTAGGTTGCTTCCATTTCCTGGATAGTGTAAATAGTGATGCAATGAACATTGTGGTGAATGTCTCTTTTTGATTTATGGTTTTGTCTGGGTATATGCCCAGTAGAGGGATTGCTGTATCATATGGTAATTCTATTCTTAGTTTTATAAGAAACTCCATAATGTTCTCCACAGTGACTGTATCAATTTACGTTCCCAACAATAGTGGAAGAGGATTCCTTATCTCCACACCGTTTCCAGCATTTGTTGTTTGTAGATTTTCTGATGATGCCCATTCTAATAGGTGTGAGGTGATACACCATGGATGAGTCTATTTCGTTGAGCAAAGAGTAGGTCTTGTTTATTACGTATTTGGCTTATGGAATGGTATGTGTGCTAATTTCAATCTGTTTTTATACAGCAGCCCAACTCAACTTTCCCCTTAAGCAAGCATAAGGTTTTTATCTAAATGTGAGACTCTGTTCGGTTTTGTAATTCAGTTTATGTGTAGCCAAGTTTACACTCCCTCTATTAGTGATATCTTATGATAATTATCTTTCTTTGTGTGACATATTTCTCTTAGAATCATCATAATTAAATCCACTCAATTTGCTGCTACAGGCCTGATGACATTGATTTCACTGCTGAGTGATATTCCGTTGTACGTAAGTAGCACAACTTCTTTATCCATTATTTTCTTTCTAGGATATTTAATTTGTACTGAACTCGAGGTTCTTGTAAACACAGCAGCCCTAAATTTTGTGTTGGCTGTGTCTTGTTGATTTTAATTTTCCTAAGCTATAGGGCCAAAAGTGGAAGTGCCCTAGGCTCTGTAGCTTTGTTTTTTAGATGTTTCAGGATACAACATGAACATCTCCGGAGTGTCTGTTGGCAATTTACATCCCGCCCATCAGCATAACACGGCTCCCTGTTCTCCATGGCCTGTCCTGTGTTTCTGGATTTTACACTTTATTCAGATGGCCTTTTTGACGAATGGGAAATGTGACTTCATTGTAGTGTGGATTTCCATTGCTGGAGTGCTTGGTTGGCCAAAATGTTCATATGCGTTTTTTCCTGAATATATTCAGGAAAAATGTATACGCACTTTTTGTCCATGTGCATCACTGTCAAAGATCTGCCGCTTTTCATATGCTTTAAATGCAATTCCAATCTACCTCTTGAAATATGATTCCTGCAATTCTGCCTCGTTTTCAAGTCCTCTTTGCAGACTTACTTCGATATATTTTTGCCAATAGCTGTCATTTATCTCTGCAGGTTTGTGAATTACAGTGCCCCTGAGCTCCTTTCTTAACTCGCTTCCTTGTAAGCTGGCCACAAAACTGCAGGTTTGCTTCAGGCCATAATCAGGGTCCGGCACGGCACTCTGAGCCTTTGGTTAATTCCTCTTCCTGGTGGGAAATTAGAGTTAAATGTGCCCCTCCAGATACCTGCCTCACTCCCAGCCACATGGTGATGTATGTCCTCAGGTTTGAGGCCATATGTGATGGGTTCCTCATCTTTTGATGATGTGGCCCCACTGGTGTGTGGACACTCCTGCCTGGTTCCCATCCCCTTGGTGATGTGGGCCCTCTGGTGAGACTCTGATCCTGGTTGGGTTCCTCACACATCCGTGAGGTGAGCCCTCTTCTCTGAGGTCACTCCTGCCTGGCTGGCACAACCCGCCTTGTTGACTTCGGCACCCTGGTGGCAGTTGGAGCCTGCTGGGAGCCTCCTTCCCGCGGTGATGAGGCCCTCTGGCGTCAGACCCTAATGGCGGGGTTCCCACATTTTCTGATACGTGCTAAGTGGTACGAGGGCACTCCTGCCAGGTTCCCATCCTCATGAGCGTGTGGGCCTTCTGTTCTGAGGTCCTAATGGCTGGGTTGCTCACACTTTCATGATGTGGGCCCTCTGCTGTGAGGTCAATCCTGCCTGGTTGGCGCACGTCGCCTTGGCGATGTGGACCCTCTGGTGGCAGTTGGAGCGTGCTGGGGCCTCCTCCCCTCAGTGATGAGGGCCTTCTGGTGTCAGGCCCTAAGTGCTGGGCTCCACACATTTTCTGATGTGTGCCCAGTGGTGCGAGTCACTCCTGCCAGGTTCCCATCCCCATGGGCATGTGGGACTTCTGTTCTGTGGTCCCAACTGCTGGGTTGCTCACAGTTTCATGATGTGGGCCCTTTGCTGTGTGTTCACTCTGGCCTGTATCCCATAGTGTCAGTGCTCTGGGCCTCCAGCTTGGAGTTTCCAACTTCTCGATTCCTCACCTTTTTTATTCTATGGGCCCTCGGTTGTGCGTCTCCTCCTGCATGCCTCACTCCCAGCCCCTTCGTGATGTGTGTCCCCTTGTTTGAGGCCACATGTGCTGTGTTCCTCACCTTTCTATAATGTGGCCACACTGGTGTGAGGACACTCTTGCCTGGTTCCCATTCCCTTGGTGATGTTGGCCCCACTGCTGTTAGGACAGTCTTGCCTGGTTCCCATCACCTTGGTGATGTTGGCCCTCTGGTGAGAGTCTGATCCTGGTTAGGTTCCTCACCCTTCTGTGAGGTGGGCCCTCTGCTCTGAGGTCACTCCTGCCTGGCTGGCACACCCCGCCTTGGCAACGTCGGCCATATGGTGGCAGTTGGAGCCTGCTGGGAGCCTCCTCCCCTCGGTGATGAGGGCCCTCTGGCCTCAGGCCCTAACTGCTGGGTTCCCACATTTTCTGATTCGTGCTAAGTGGTGCAAGGACACTCCTGCCAGGTTCCCATCCCCATGGGGATGTGAGCCTTCTGCTCTGAGGTCCCAACGGCTGTGTTGCTCACAGTTTCATGATGAGGGCCCTCTGGTGTGAGTTCACTCCTGCCTAGATCCCATAACCTCGCTGCTCCTGGCTGCCTGCCGGAGGTTCCAACTGTGGGATTCCTCACCTTTTTTATTCTATGGTCCCTCTGTTTTGAGGATCCTCTGGCCTGCCTCACTCCCAGCCCCTTGGTGATGTGTGTCCTCAGGTTTGAGGCCACGTGTGCTGGGTCCCTCAAATTATGGTGATGTAGCCCCACTGGTGTGAGGACACTCCTGCCTGGTTCCCATTCCCTTGGTGATGTTGGCCCTCTGGTGACAGTCTGATCCTTGTTGGGTTCCTCACACTTCTGTGAGGTGGGCTTTCTGCTCTGAGGTCACTCCTGCCTGGTTGGCACACCCCGCCTTGGTGACATCGGCCTTATGGTGGCAGTTGGAGCCTGCTGGGAGCCTCCTCGCCTCGGTGATGAGGGTCCTCTGGCCTCAGGTCCTAACTGCTGGGTTCCCACATTTTCTGATTCGTGGAAGTGGGCCGAGGACACTCCTGTCAGGTTCCCATCCCCATAGGGATGTGGGCCTTCTGCTCTGAGGTCCCATCCGCTGGGTTGCTCACAGTTTCATGATGTGGGACCTCTGCTGTGAGTTTGCTGTGGCCTGGATCCCATAGACTCTGTGCTCTGGGCGGCCTACTGGCCGGTTCCAACTGCTGGATTCCTCACAACTTTTATTCTGTGGGCTCTGTTTTGTGAGGATACTCCTGCTTGCCTCACTCCTAGCCCCTTGGAGATGTGGGTCCCCTGTTTTAGGCCACATGTTCTGGGTTCCTCACCTTTCTATAATGTGGCCACACTGGTGTGAGGACCCTCCTGCCTGGTTCCGATCCCCTTGGTGATGTGGGCCCTCTGGTGAGAGTCTTATCCTGGCTGGTTTCCTCACCCTTCTGTGAGGTAGGCCCTCTGCGGTGAGGTCACTCCTGCCTGGCTGGCACACATCACCTTGGTGACGTGGGCCCTCAGTTGGGAGTTGGTGTCTGCTGCGAGTCTCCGTCCCTCGGTAATGAGGGCCCTCTTGCGTCAGACCCTAACTCCTGGGCTCCCAAAATTTCCAGATGTGCGACCTGTGGTGCGAGTACACTCCTGTCAGGTTCCCAACCCCATGGGAATTTGGGCCTTCTGCTCTGAGGTCCCAACGGCTGGGGTGCTCACAGTTTCATGATGAGGGCCCTCTGATGTGCGTTCATTCCGGCCTAGATCCCATAGGCTTGCTGCTCCTGGGCGCCTGCTGGGAGGTTCCAACTGCGGGATTCCTCACCTTTTTTATTCTATGGGCCCTCTGTTTTGAGGCTCCTCCTGCCTGCCTCAATCCCAGCCCCGTTGTGATGTGTGTCCTCTGGTGTGAGGCCACGTGTGCTGGGTCCCTCACCTTTCGATGATGTGGCCCCAATGGTGTGAGGACACTCGTGCCTGTTTCCCAGCCCCTTGGTGATGTGGCCCCTCTGGTGAGAGTCTGATCCTGGCTGGGTTCCTTACCGTTCTGTGAGGTGGGCCCTGTGCTCTGAGGTAACTCCTGCCTGGCTTGCTCCCATTGTCTTGGTGAAGTCGGCCCTCTGGTGGCAGTTGGATCCTTTTGGAGACTCCTGTCCTCGGTGATGAGGTCCCTCCAGCATCAGGCTCTAACTGCTGGGCTCCCCAGGTTTTCTGATGTGAGCCCAGGGATGCCAGGACACTCGTGAAATGTTCCCATCCCCATGGCGATATGGGCCTTCTGTTCTGAGGTTCCAACGACTGGGTTGCTCACAGTTTCCTGATGTTAGCTCTCTGGTGTTAGTTCACTCATTCCTAGATCCCATAGCCTCTGTACTCTGGGCCGCCTGCTGGGAAGTTCCAACTGCTGGGTTCCTCACCTTTTTTATTCTTTGGGCCCTGTGTTGGGAGGCTCCTCCTGCCTGTGTCACTCCCAGCCCCATGGTGATGTAGGTCCTCTGGTTTGTGGCCACATGTACCAGTTTCCTCATCTTTTAGTGATGTGGCCCCACTGGTGTGAGGACACTCGTGCCTGGTTTCTGTCCCCTTGGTGATATGGGCCCTCTGGTGAGAGTCTGATCCTGGTTGGGTTCCTCACACTTCTTTGAGGTGGGCCGTCTGCTGTGAGGTCACTCCTGCCTGGCTGGCACACCCCGCCTTGGTGACGTGGGCCCTCTTGTGGTAGTTGTAACATGCTGGGAGCCTCCTCCCCTCAGTGATGAGGGCCCTCTGGCGTCAGGCCCTAACTGCTGGCTACCCACCTTTTCTGATATGTGCTAAGTGGTGCGAGGACACTCCTGCCATGCTCCCAACACCTTGGGGATGTGGACCTTCTGCTCTGAGGTCCAAATGGCTGGGTTGCTCGCAGTTTCATGATGTGGACCCTCTGCTGTGAGTTTACTGCGGCCTGAATCGCATAGACTTGGTGCTCTTGGCCGCCTGCTGGGAGGTTCCCATTGCTGGATTCCTCAGCTTTTTTATTCTATGGGCCCTGTGTTGTGAGGCTACTCCTGCCTGCCTCATTCCGAGCCCCTTGGAGATGTGGGTCTTCTGGTTTAGGCCACATGTGCTGGGTTCCTCACCTTTCTATGATGTGGCCACACTGGTGTGAAGACTCTCCTGCCTGGTTCTGATCACCTTGGTGATGTGGGCCCTCTGGTGAGAGTCTTATCCTGGCTGTGTTCCTCACCCTTCTGTGAGGTAGGCCCTCTGCGGTGAGGTCACTCCTACCTGGCTGTCACACGTCACCTTGGCGACGTGGGACCTCAGTTGGGTGTTGGTGCCTGATTGGAGTCTCCTCCCCTTGGTAATGAGGGCCCTCTGGCGTCAGGCCCTAACTCCTGGGTTCCCTAAATTCTCTGCTGTGTGCCCTGTGGTGCGAGTACACTTCTGACAGGTTCCCAACCCCATGGGAATGTGGGCCTTCTGCTCTGAGATCCCAACGCCTAGGTTGCTCACAGTTTCATGATGACGGCCCTCTGGTGTGAGATCACTCCGGCCTGGATCCCATAGTCTCGCTGCTCCTGGCCGCCTGCTGGGAGGTTCCAACTGCGGGATTCTTCACCTCTTTAATTCTATGGTCCCTCTGTTTTGAGGCTCCTCCTGCCTGCCTCAATCCCAGCTCCCTTGTGATGTGTGTCCTCTGGTTTGAGGCCACGTGTGCTGGGTCCCTCACTTTTCGGTGATGTGGCCCCACTAGTGTGAGGACACTCCTGCCTGGTTCCCATTCCCTTGGTGATGTGGGCCCTCTGGTGAGAATCTGATCCTCTTTGGTTCTTCACACTTCTGTGAGGTTGACCCTCTGCTCTGAGGTCACTCCTGCCTGGTTGTCGCACTCCGCATTGGCGACGTCGCCCCTCTGGTAGCAGTCGGAGCTGGCTGGGAGCCACCGCCCCTCGGTGATGAGGGCCCTCTGGCATCAGGCACTAATTGCTGGGCTCCCCACATTTTTTCATGTGTGCCCACTCTTGCGATGACACTCCTGCTTGTTTCCCTTCCCCATGGGGATGTGGGCCTTCTGCTCTGAGGTCACAACGGCTGGGTTGCTTACAGAATCACAATGAGGGCCCTCTGTTGTGAGTCCATGCCGGCCTGGATCTCATAGCCTCAGTGCTCTGGGCCGCCTGCTAGGAAGATCCAACTGCTGGTTTCCACACCTTTTGTATACAATGGGACATGTGTTGTGAGGTTAATCCTGCCTGCCTCACTCCGAAACCCATGGTGATGTGGGTCCTCTGGTTTGAGGCCACATGTGCTGGGTACCTCAACTTTTGATGATGTGGCCCCACGGGTGTGAGGACACTCCTGCCTGGTTCCCATCACCTTGGTGATGTGGGCCCTCTGGGGAGAGTCTGATCCTGGCTGGGTTCCCTACCATTCTGTGAGGTGGGCCCTCTGATGTCAGGTCACTCCTGCCTGGCTAGCTCACATCGCCTTGGCAACGTGGGCCCTCTGTTGGCCACTGGAGCATGCTGGGAGCCTCCTCCTCCCGTGAATGATGGCCCTGGAAAAAATGCATATGCCCTTTTTGGCCAAGTGCTTCATTGATGAGGTTCTGCCACTTCTCTTATGCTTTCAGAGCAATTCACGTCTACCTCCTGAAATCGGATTCCAGCAATTCTGCCCCACTTTCAAGTCCTCTTTGCAGCCTTAATTCAATATATTTTTGTACGATTTCTGTCATTTATAAGTCTGCAGGTATGTGAATGACAGTGCCCCTGAGCTCCTTTCCTCAACTCGCTTTCTTGTGAGCTGGGCACAAAACCGCAGGATTGCTTCAGGCCCTAATCTTGTTCCAGCACGGCATGCTGAGCCTTTGGTTAATTCCTTTTCCTGTTGGGAAATGAGTGTTAAAATTGCCCGTGCATACTGGGCATATACCCTGAGAAAACCAAAATTGAAAAAGAGTCATGTACCAAAATGTTCATTGCAGCTCTATTTACAATAGCCCGGAGATGGAAAGAACCTAAGCGCCAATCATCGGACGAATGGATAAAGAAGATGTGGCACATATACACAATGGAATATTACTCAGCCTTAAAAAGAAATGAAACTGAGTTATTTGTAATGAGATGGATAGACCTAGAGTCTGTCATACAGAGTGAAGTAAGTCAGAAAGAAAAAGACAAATAGCGTATGCTAACACATATATATGGAATTTAAAGGAAAAAAATGTCATGAAGAACCTAGGGATAAGACAGGAATAGAGGCGCAGACCTACTGGAGAACGGAATTGAGGATATGGGGAGGGGGAATGGTGAGTTTTGACAGGGCGAGAGAGAGTCATGGACATATACACACTAACAAATGTAGTAAGGTAGATAGCAAGGGGGAAGCAGCCGCAAGGCACAGGAATATTAGCTCGGGGCGTTGGGACAGCCTGGAGGGGTGGAAGGGGGAGAGAGGGAGGGAGGGAGAAACAAGAGGGAAGACACAGGGAGCATATGTATATGTATAGCTGATTCACTTTGTTATAAAGCAAAAACTAACACACCACTGTAAAGCAATTATACCCCAATAAAGATGTTAAAAAAAATATTTGCCCGTGCACACACCTAAAGATAGTCTCCCATTGGTTCTCCGTATTCCTGTTCATCTTGCGCAGAAATTGCAAAGAGTGCCAAACAGGAGGTTAAAGGCACTGACTCTCCAAATGGGGAGAGTGTAAGAAAAGGGTCTGGAATGGTGAACCTGAGTACCAGGGGACGAAAACAGACATGCATGTAAAAAGGTTTCCCAGTCACACGGTGGAGCATACGCTGGGTTTCCCATGCAAATTTTAGCAGAAGGAAGAATCCCTTGAACCTGGAGAGTTGGGAACCATGGAATGGGTACCAGGCAGTATGACATCAAAGGGTCTGCATTTGCTCACTGAACCTCACCAATGCTATCAGCCCAAAAGGTCCAGCCTTATCTCTCACCCAGCTCTGGGTGTAGATGTGGTAAACCAGGTTGCATCACATGCCCTGTGTGAGTTATTTAAGAATTGCTCTCTATTTCACTGTCATTGTGTATGGTTTTTGAAATTTTTTTTTGACACTGGGATTTATCGGATTTTCACTGCTGTGTTAATGCCGCTGTACACACTCTTGATTCTCTTACGGAGACATAAATATCCACGGGTTTTAAGATTCTTCCTAGTCAGGTATATTCCTAGGCGTTGAATATGTGGTGTTGAGTCCATTTCGTTGAGCAAGGAGTAGGTCTTGTCTATTACATATTTGGCTTATGGAACGGTATCGGTGCTAATTTCAGTCTCTGGTTTTATGCAGCACTCCAACGCACCTTTCTCCATAAGAAAGCACAAGTTGGTTTTCTAAATTTGAGACTGTTCTGTTTTGTAATTCAGTTCATGTGTAGTCAAGTTTACATACTGTGTATTAGTGATATTTTATGATGTTTCTTTTTATGTGTGACTTATTTCACGTAGAATCACCATACCTGAATCCACTCACTATGCCGCTACGGGCCTGATGACACAGATTTCATTGCTGAGTGATATTCCATTGTACGTACGTACCACAACTTCTTTATCTATTGTTTGCTCTCTGAGATATTTACCTGGTACTCTAAACGAGGTTCTTGTGAACAGAGAGGTCCCAAATTTTGAGGTGGCTGGGTGTTTTTGATTTTAATTTCCCTAACCTGTAGGACCATAAGTGGAAGTGTCATAGGCTGTGTTGCTTTGTTTCTTACGTGTTTCAGGAAACACATAACACTTCTCCAGAATGGCTGTCGGCAATTTACATCATATGCATCAGCATAATAAGGATCCCTGTTTTCCATTGCCTGTCCTCCGTTTCTGGATTTTACAATTTTTTTAAATGGCCCTTTTGCCCTGGGGGGCACTGAGACTTCATTGTAGTGCAGGTTTATTTACAAGCTTGCTTGGTTGGCCAAAAAGTGCGTATGCGTTTTTTCCTGAATACATTTAGGGCAAAAAGCATCCACACATTTTGGACAAGTGCATCATTATCGACGTTCTGCCTCTTTTCCTATTCTTTAAGTGCAATTCCAGTTTAACCCTTCAATCGTTTTCCTGAATTTCTGCCCCACTTTCAAGTCCCCTTTGCAGGCTTACTTCAATATATTTTTGGTGGATAGCTGTCATTTATAACTCTGCAGGTTTGTGAATTACAGAGCCCCTGAGCTCCTTTCTTCAACTCGCTTTCTTGTGAGCTGGGCACAAAACCGCAGGATTGCTTCAGGCACTAATCTCTTTCCAGCAGGACACGCTGAGCCTTTGGTTAATTCCTCTTCCTGGTGGGAAATGAGCATTACATTTGCCCGTGCAGACAACTACAGCTAGTCTCTCATTGGTTCTCCCTATTCCTATTCATCTTGCACAGAAATTGCAAGCTGTGCCAAAGAGGAGGTTAAAGGCACTGACTCTCCAAGCGGGGAGAGTGTTAGTAAAGCATCTGGAATGGTGAACCCGAGGACCAGGATACGAAAACTGAGATGCATTTTAAATCGTTTCCCAATCACACGGTGGACGATACTCTGGGTTTCCCATGCATGTTTTAGCTGGAGGAAGAATCCCTTGAACCTGGAGAGTTGGGACCCATGGAATGGGTACCATGCAGTATGACTTCAAAGGGTCTGCATTTGCTCACCGAAACTCACCAATGCTATCAGCCTGAAGTGTCCAGCCTTATGTCTCAACCAACTCTGGGTGTAGATGTGGTCAATCCCGTTTGCATCCCATGCCCTGAGTGAATTATTTAAGAATTGCTCTCTATTTCACTGTCTTTGTGTTTTGTTTTCGAAATTTATTTTGATAATGGGATTTATCGGATTTTCACTGCTGCGTTTCGGCCGCTGTACACACGCTTGATTCTCTTACGGAGACATATATATCCATGGGTTTTAAGATTCTTCCTAGTCAGGTATATTCCTAGGCATTGAATATGTGGCGTTGAGTACATTTCGTTGAGCAAGGAGTAGGTCTTGTCTATTACATATTTGGCTTATGGAAAGTTATCTGTGCTAATTTCAGTCTCTGGTTTTATGCAGCACCCCAAGGCACCTTTCCCCATAAGCAAGCACTAGTTGGTTTTCTAAATTTGAGACCATGTTCTGTTTTGTAATTCAGTTCATGTGTAGTCAAGTTTACATTCCGTGTATTAGTGATATCTTATGATGTTTCTTTTTCTGTGTGACGTAGTTCACGTAGAATCACCGTATCTGCATCCACTCACTATGCCGCTACGGGCCTGATGACACAGATTTCATTGCTGAGAGATACTCCATTGCGCGTACGTGCCACAACTTCTTTATCCATTTTTTGCTTTCTGGGATATTTACCTGATACTGTAGACGAGCTTCTTGTGAACACAGACGTCCCAAATATTGGGGTGGCTGTCTGTTTTTGATTTTAATTTCCGTAAGCTATAGGACCATAAGTGGAAGTGCCATAGGCTGTGTTGCTTTGTTTCTTACGTGTTTCAGGAAACACCATACACTTCTCCACGGTGGCTGCTGGCAATTTACATCCTGCCAATCAGCATAACAAGGCTCCCTGTTCTCCATATCCTGTCCTACCTTTCTGGATTTTACACTTTTTTCAGATGGCCCTTTTGCCCGGGGGGCAGTGAGACTTCATTGTAGTGCAGATATCCTTTACAGGCTTGTTTGGTTGGCCAAAAAGGGCGTATGCGTTTTTTCCTGAATATATTCAGGGAAAAACGCATACGCCCTTTTTGGCCAAGTGCATCATTGTCGACGTTGTGCCTCTATTCCTATTCTTTCAGGGCAATTCCACTCTACCCCCTGCAATCCTTTTCCTGAAATTCTGCCCCGCTTTCAAGTCCCCTTCGCAGGCTTACTTCAATATATTTTTGGAGGATAGCTGTCATTTATAACTCTGCAGGTTTGTGAATTACAGTGCCCCTGAGCTCCTTTCTTCAACTCGCTTTCTTGTGAACTGGGCACAAAACCGCAGGATTGCTTCAGGCGCTAATCTGTTTCCGGCAGGGCATGCTGAGCCTTTGGTTAATTCCTCTTCCTGGTGGGAAATGAGCGTTACATTTGCCCGTACAGACACCTACAGCTAGTCTCTCATTGGTTCTCCTTATTCCTGTTCATCTTGCACAGAAATTGCAAGCTGTGCCAAACAGGAGGTTAAAGGCACTGACTCTCCAAGCAGGGAGAGTGTTAGTAAAGCATCTGGAATGGTGAACATGAGGACCAGGATACGAAAACTGAGATGCATTTTAAATCGTTTCCCAATCACACGATGGACCACACTGTGGGTTTCCAATGCATGTTTTAGCTGGAGGAAGAATCCCTTGAACCTGAAGAGTTGGGACCCATGGAATAGGTACCATGCAGTATGACTTCAAAGGGATGCATTTGCTCACCGAACCTCACCATTGCTATCAGCCTGAAGTGTCCAGCCTTATGTCTCAACCAGCTCTGGGTGTAGATGTGGTCAATCCCGGTTGCATCACATGCCCTGAGTGAATTATTTAAGAATTGCTCTCTATTTCACTGTCTTTGTGTTTTGTTTTCGAAATATATTTTGATAATGGGATTTATCGGATTTTCACTGCTGCGTTTCGGCCGCTGTACACACGCTTGATTCTCTTACGGAGACATATATATCCATGGGTTTTAAGATTCTTCCTAGTCAGGTATATTCCTAGGCGTTGAATATGTGGTGTTGGGTCCATTTCGTTGAGCAAGGAGTAGGTCTTGTCTATTACATATTTGGCTTATGGAAAGCTATCTGTGCTAATTTCAGTCTCTGGTTTTATGCAGCACCCCAAGGCACCTTTCCCCATAAGCAAGCAGTAGTTGGTTTTCTAAATTTGAGACCCTGTTCTGTTTTGTAATTCAGTTCATGTGTAGTCAAGTTTACATTCCGTGTATTAGTGATATCTTATGATGTTTCTTTTTCTGTGTGACGTAGTTCACGTAGAATCACCGTACCTGCATCCACTCACTATGCCGCTACGGGCCTGATGACACAGATTTCATTGCTGAGTGATACTGCATTGCACGTACGTGCCACAACTTCTTTATCCATTTTTTGCTTTCTGGGATATTTACCTGGTACTGTAGAAGAGCTTCCTGGGAACACAGCCGTCCCAAACTTTGGGGTGTCTCTCTGTTTTTGATTTTAATTTCCCTAAAGAATAGGACCATAAGTGCAATTGCCATAGGCTGTGTTGCTTTATTTCTTACGTGTTTCAGGAAACACCATACACTTCTCCAGGGTGGCTGCTGGCAATTTACATCCTGCCAATCAGCATAACAAGGCTCCCTGTTCTCCATATCCTGTCCTACCTTTCTGGATTTTACACTTTTTTCAGATGGCCCTTTTGCCCGGGGGGCAGTGAGATTTCATTGTAGTGCAGATTTCCTTTACAGGCTTGCTTGGTTGGCCAAAAAGGGCGTATGCGTTTTTTCCTGAATATATTCATGAAAAAACGCATACGCCGTTTTGGCCAAGTGCATCATTGTCGACGTTGTGCCTCTTTTCCTATGCTTTCAAGGCAATTCCAGTGTACCCCCTGCAATCGTTTTCCTGAAATTCTGCCCCGCTTTCAAGTCCCCTTCACAGGCTTACTTCAATATACTTTTGGAAGATAGCTGTCATTTATAACTCTGCAGGTTTGTGAATTACAGTGCTCCTGAGCTCCTTTCTTCAACTCGCTTTCTTGTGAGCTGGGCACAAAACCGCAGGATTGCTTAAGGCCCTAATCTGTATCCAGCAGGGCACACTGAGCCTTTGTTTAATTCCTCTTCCTGGTGGGCAATGAGCGTTACATTTGCCCGTGCAGACACCTACAGCTAGTCTCTCATTGGTTCTCCCTATTCCTGTTCGTCTTGCACAGAAATTGCAAGCTGTGCCAAAGAGGAGGTTAAAGGCACTGACTCTCCAAGCGGGGAGAGTGTTAGTAAAGCATCTGGAATGGTGAACCCGAGGACCAGGATACGAAAACTGAGATGCATTTTAAATCGTTTCCCAATCACACGGTGGACGATACTCTGGGTTTCCCATGCATGTTTTAGCTGGAGGAAGATTCCCTTGAACCTGGAGATTTGGGACCCATGGAATGGGTACCATGCAGTATGACTTCAAAGGGTCTGCATTTGCTCACCGAAACTCACCAATGCTATCAGCCTGAAGTGTCCAGCCTTATGTCTCAACAAGCTCTGGATGTAGATGTGGTCAATCCCGGTTGCATCACATGCCCTGAGTGAATTATTTAAGAATTGCTCTCTATTTCACTGTCTTTGTGTTTTGTTTTCGAAATTTATTTTGATAATGGGATTTATCGGTTTTCACTGCTGCGTTTCGGCCACTGTACACACGCTTGATTCTCTTACGGAGACATATATATCCATGGGTTTTAAGATTCTTCCTAGTCAGGTATATTCCTAGGCGTTGAATATGTGGTGTTGGGTCCATTTCATTGAGCAAGGAGTAGGTCTTGTCTATTACATATTTGGCTTATGGAAAGTTATCTGTGCTAATTTCAGTCTCTGGTTTTATGCAGCACCCCAACGCACCTTTCCCCATAAGCAAGCACTAGTTGGTTTTCTAAATTTGAGACCCTGTTCTGTTTTGTAATTCAGTTCATGTGTAGTCAAGTTTACATTCCGTGTATTAGTGATATCTTATGATGTTTCTTTTTCTGTGTGACATAGTTCACGTAGAATCACCGTACCTGCATCCACTCACTATGCCGCTACGGGCCTGATGACACAGATTTCATTGCTGAGTGATACTGCATTGCACGTACATGCCACAACTTCTTTATCCATTTTTGTTTTCTGGGATATTTACCTGGTACTGTAGACGAGCTTCTTGGGAGCACAGGCGTCCCAAATTTTGGGGTGGCTCTCTGTTTTTGATTTTAATTTCCCTAAGGAATAGGACCATAAGTGCAATTGCCATAGGCTGTGTTGCTTTATTTCTTACGTGTTTCAGAAAACACCATACACTTCTCCAGGGTGGCTGTTGGCAATTTACATCCTGCCAATCAGCATAACAAGGCTCCCTGTTCTACATATCCTGTCTTACCTTTCTGGATTTTATACTTTTTTCAGATGACACTTTTGCCCGGGGGGCAGTGAGACTTCATTGTAGTGCAGATTTCCTTTACAGGCTTGCTTGTTTGGCCAAAAAGGGCGTATGCGTTTTTTCCTGAATATATTCAGGAAAAAACGCATACGCCCTTTTTGGCCAAGAGCATCATTGTCGACTTTCTGCCTCTTTTCCTATGCTTTCAGGGCAAATCCAGTCTACCCCCTGCAATCGTTTTCCTGAAATTCTGCCCCGCTTTCAAGTCCCCTTCGCAGGCTTACTTCAATATATTTTTGGAGGATAGCTGTCATTTATAACTCTGCAGGTTTGTGAATTACAGTGCCCCTGAGCTACTTTCTTCAACTCGCTTTCTTGTGAGCTGGGCACAAAACCGCAGGATTGCTTCAGGCCCTAATCTGTTTCCGGCAGGGCATGCTCAGCTTTTGGTTAATTCCTCTTCCTGGTGGGAAATGAGCGTTACATTTGCCCGTGCAGACACCTACAGCTAGTCTCTCATTGGTTCTCCCTATTCCTGTTCATCTTGCACAGAAATTGCAAGCTGTGCCAAAGAGGAGGTTAAAGGCACTGACTCTCCAAGCGGGGAGAGTGTTAGTAAAGCATCTGGAATGGTGAACCCGAGGACCAGGATACGAAAACTGAGATGCATTTTAAATCGTTTCCCAATCACACGGTGGACGATACTCTGGGTTTCCCATGCATGTTTTAGCTGGAGGAAGAATCCCTTGAACCTGGAGAGTTGGGACCCATGGAATGGTTACCATGCAGTATGACTTCAAAGGGTCTGCATTTGCTCACCGAAACTCACCAATGCTATCAGCCTGAAGTGTCCAGCCTTATGTCTCAAGCAGCTCTGGATGTAGATGCGGTCAATCCCAGTTGCATCACATGCCCTTAGTGAATTATTTAAGAATTGCTCTCTATTTCACTGTCTTTGTGTTTTGTTTTCGAAATTTATTTTGATAATGGGATTTATCGGTTTTCACTGCTGCGTTTCGGCCACTGTACACACGCTTGATTCTCTTACGGAGACATATATATCCATGGGTTTTAAGATTCTTCCTAGTCAGGTATATTACTAGGCGTTGAATATGTGGTGTTGGGTCCATTTCATTGAGCAAGGAGTAGGTCTTGTCTATTACATATTTGGCTTATGGAAAGTTATCTGTGCTAATTTCAGTCTCTGGTTTTATGCAGCACCCCAACGCACCTTTCCCCATAAGCAAGCACTAGTTGGTTTTCTAAATTTGAGACCCTGTTCTGTTTTGTAATTCAGTTCATGTGTAGTCAAGTTTACATTCGGTGTATTAGTGATATCTTATGATGTTTCTTTTTCTGTGTGACGTAGTTCACGTAGAATCACCGTACCTGCATCCACTCACTATGCCGCTACGGGCCTGATGACACAGATTTCATTGCTGAGTGATATTGCATTGCACGTACGTGCCACAACTTCTTTATGCATTTTTTGCTTTCTGGGATATTTACCTGATACTGTAGACGAGCTTCTTGGGAACACAGCCGTCCCAAACTTTGGGGTGGCTCTCTGGTTTTGATTTTAATTTCCCTAAGGAATAGGACCATAAGTGCAATTGCCATAGGCTGTGTTGCTTTATTTCTTACGTGTTTCAGGAAACACCATACACTTCTCCAGGGTGGCTGTTCACAATTTACATCCTGCCAAACAGCATAACAAGGCTCCCTGTTCTCCATATCCTGTCCTACCTTTCTGGATTTTACACTTTTTTCAGATGGCCCTTTTGCCCGGGGGGGCAGTGAGATTTCATTGTAGTGTAGATTTCATTTACAGGCTTGCTTGGTTGGCCAAAAAGGGCATATGCGTTTTTTCCTGAATATATTCAGGAAAAAACGCATATGCCCTTCTTGGCCAAGTGCATCATTGTCGACGTTCTCCCTCTTTTCCTATGCTTTCAGGGCAATTCCAGTCTACCCCCTGCAATCGTTTTCCTGAAATTCTGCCCCGCTTTCAAGTCCCCTTCGCAGGCTTACTTCAATATATTGTTGGAGGATAGCTGTCAATTATAACTCTGCAGGTTTGTGAATTACAGTGCCCCTGAGCTCCTTTCTTCAACTCGCTTTCTTGTGAGCTGGGCACAAAACCGCAGGATTGCTACAGGCCCTAATCTGTTTCCGGCAGGGCACACTGAGCCTTTGGTTAATTCCTCTTCCTGGTGGGAAATGAGCGTTACATTTGCCCGTTCAGACACCTACAGCTAGTCTCTCATTGGTTCTCCCTATTCCTGTTCATCTTGCACAGAAATTGCAAGCTGTGCCAAAGAGGAGTTTAAAGCACTGACTCTCCAAGTGGGTAGAGTGTTAGTAAAGCATCTGGAATGGTGAACCCAAGGACCAGGATACGAAAACTGAGATGCATTTTAAATCGTTTCCCAATCACACTGTGGACGATACTCTGGGTTTCCCATGCATGTTTTAGCTGGAGGAAGAATCGCTTGAACCTGGAGAGTTGGGACCCATGGAATGAGTACCATGCAGTATGACTTCAAAGGGTCTGCATTTGCTCACCGAAACTCACCAATGCTATCAGCCTGAAGTGTCCCGACTTATGTCTAAACCAGCTCTGGGTGTAGATGTGTTAAATCCCGGTTGCATCACATGCCCTGAGTGAATTATTTAAGAATTGCTCTCTATTTCACTGTCTTTGTGTTTTGTTTTTGAAATTTATTTTGACAATGGGATTTATCGGATTTTCACTGCTGCGTTTATGCTACTGTACACACGCTTGATTCTCTTACGGAGACATATAAATCCATGGGTTTTAAGATTCTTCCTAGTCAGGTATATTCCTAGGCGTTGAATATGTGGTGTTGGGTCCATTTCGTTGAGCAAGGAGTAGGTCTTGTCTATTACATATTTGGCTTATGGAATGTTATCTGTGCTAATTTCAGTCTCTGGTTTTATGCAGCACCCCAAGGCACCTTTCCCCATAAGCAAGCACTAGTTGGTTTTCTAAATTTGAGACCCTGTTCTGTTTTGTAATTCAGTTCATGTGTAGTCAAGTTTACATTCCGTGTATTAGTGATATCTTATGATGTTTCTTTTTCTGTGTGACGTAGTTCACGTAGATTCACCGTACCTGCATCCACTCACTATGCCGCTATGTGCCTGATGACACAGATTTCATTGCTGAGTGATATTGCATTGCACGTATGTGCCACAACTTCTTTATCCATTTTTTGCTTTCTGGGATATTTACCTGGTACTGTAGACGAGCTTCTTGGGAACACAGCCGTCCCAAACTTTGGGGTGGCTCTCTGATTTTGATTTTCATTTCCCGAAGCAATAGGACCATAAGTGCAATTGCCAGAGGCTGTGTTGCTTTATTTCTTACGTGTTTCAGGAAACACCATACACTTTTCCAGGGTGGCTGTTCACAATTTACATCCTGCCAATGAGCATAACTAGGCTCCCTGTTCTCCATATCCTGTCCTAACTTTCTGGATTTTACAATTTTTTCAGATGACCCTTTTGTCCGGGGGGGCAGTGAGATTTCATTGTAGTGCAGATTTCCTTTACAGGCTTGCTTGGTTGGCCAAAAAGGGCGTATGCGTTTTTTCCTGAATATATTCAGGAAAAAACGCATACGCCCTTTTTGGCCAAGTGCAACATTGTCGACGTTGTGCCTCTTTTCCTAGGCTTTCAGGGCAATTCCAGTCTACCCCCTGCAATCGTTTTCCTGAAATTCTGCCCCGCTTTCAAGTCCCCTTCGCAGGCTTACTTCAATATATTTTTGGAGGATAGCTGTCATTTATAACTCTGCAGGTTTGTGAATTACAGTGCCCCTGAGCTCCTTTCTTCAACTCGCTTTCTTGTGAGCTGGGCACAAAACCGCAGGATTGCTTCAGACCCTAATCTGTTTCCGGCAGGGCACACTGAGCCTTTGGTTAATTCCTCTTCCTGGTGGGAAATGAGCGTTACATTTGCCCGTGCAGACACCTAGAGCTAGTCACTCGTTAGTTCTCCCTATTCCTGTTCATCTTGCACAGAAATTGCAAGCTGTGCCAAACAGGAGGTTAAAGGCACTGACTCTCCAAGTGGGGAGAGTGTTAGTAAAGCATCTGGAATGGTGAACCCGAGGACCAGGATACGAAAACTGAGATGCATTTTAAATCTTTTCCCAATCACACGGTGGACCATACTCTGGGTTTCCCATGCATGTTTTAGCTGGAGGAAGAATCGCTTGAACCTGGAGAGTTGGGACCCATGGAATGGGTACCATGCAGTATGACTTCAAAGGGTCTGCATTTGCTCACCGAAACTCACCAATGCTATCAGCCTGAAGTGTCCAGCCTTATGTCTCAACCAGCTCTGGGTGTAGATGTGGTCAATCGCGGTTGCATCACATGCCCTGAGTGAATTATTTAAGAATTGCTCTCTATTTCACTGTCTTTGTGTTTTGTTTTCGAAATTTATTTTGATAATGGGATTTATCGGATTTTCACTGCTGCATTTCGGCCGCTGTACACACGCTTGATTCTCTTACGGAGACATATATATCCATGGGTTTTAAGATTCTTCCTAGTCAGGTATATTCCTAGGCGTTGAATATGTGGTGTTGGGTCCATTTCGTTGAGCAAGGAGTAGGTCTTGTCTATTAAATATTTGGCTTATGGAAAGTTATCTGTGCTAATTTCAGTCTCTGGTTTTATGCAGCACCCCAAGGCACCTTTCCGTATAAGCAAGAACTAGTTGGTTTTCTAAATTTGAGACCCTGTTCTGTTTTGTAATTCAGTTCATGTGTAGTCAAGTTTACATTCCGTGTATTAGTGATATATTATGATGTTTCTTTTTCTGTGTGACGTAGTTCACGTAGAATCACCGTACCTGCATCCACTCACTATGCCGCTACGGGCCTGATGACACAGATTTCATTGCTGAGTGATATTGCATTGAACGTACGTGCCACAACTTCTTTATCCATTTTTTGCTTTCTGGGATATTTACCTGATACTGTAGACGAGCTTCTTGTGAACAGAGCCGTCCCAAATATTGGGGTGGCTGTCTGTTTTTGATTTTAATTTCCGTAAGCTATAGGACCATAAGTGGAAGTGCCATAGGCTGTGTTGCTTTGTTTCTTACGTGTTTCAGGAAACACCATACACTTCCCCAGGGTGGCTGCTGGCAATTTACATCCTGCCAATCAGCATAACAAGGCTCCCTGTTCTCCATATCCTGTCCTAACTTTCTGGATTTTACACTTTTTTCAGATGGCCCTTTTGTCCGGGGGGCAGTGAGACTTCATTGTAGTGCAGATTTCCTTTACAGGCTTGCTTGGTTGGCCAAAAAGGGCGTATGCGTTTTTTCCTGAATATATTCATGAAAAAACGCATACGCCCTTTTTGGCCAAGTGCATCATTGTCGACGTTGTGCCTCTTTTCCTATGCTTTCAGGGCAATTCCAGTCTACACCCCGCAATCGTTTTCCTGAAATTCTGCCCCGCTTTCAAGTCCCCTTCGCAGGCTTACTTCAATATATTTTTGGAGGATAGCTGTCATTTATAACTCTGCAAGTTTGTGAATTACAGTGCCCCTGAGCTCCTTTCTTCAAACTCGCTTTCTTGTGAGCTGGGCACAAAACCGCAGGATTGCTTCAGGCCCTAATCTGTTTCCAGCAGGGCACACTGAGCCTTTGTTTAATTCCTCATCCTGGTAGGCAATGAGCGTTACATTTGCCCGTGCAGACACCTACAGCTAGTCTCTCATTGGTTCTCCCTATTCCTGTTCATCTTGCACAGAAATTGCCAGCTGTGCCAAAGAGGAGTTTAAAGGCACTGACTCTCCAAGCAGGGAGAGTGTTAGTAAAGCATCTGGAATGGTGAACCCGAGGAACAGGATACGAAAACTGAGATGCATTTTAAATCATTTCCCAATCACACGGTGGACGATACTCTGGGTTTCCCGTGCATGTTTTAGCTGGAGGAAGAATCCCTTAAACCTGGAGAGTTGGGACCCATGGAATGGGTACCATGCAGTATGACTTCAAAGGGTCTGCATTTGCTCACCTAAACTCACCAATGCTATCAGCCTGAAGCGTCCAGCCTTATGTCTCAACCAGCTCTGGGTGTAGATGTGTTAAATCCCGGTTTCATCACATGCCCTGAGTGAATTATTTAAGAATTGCTCTCTATTTCACTGTCTTTGTGTTTTGTTTTCGAAATTTATTTTGATAATGGGATTTATCGGATTTTCACTGCTGCGTTTCGGCTGCTGTACACACGCTTGATTCTCTTACGGAGACATATATATCCATGGTTTTAAGATTCTTCCAAGTCAGGTATATTCCTAGGCGTTGAATATGTGGTGTTGTGTCCATTTCGTTGAGCAAGGAGTAGGTCTTGTCTATTACATATTTGGCTTATGGAAAGTTTTCTGTGCTAATTACAGTCTCTGGTTTTATGCAGCACCCCAACGCACCTTTCCCCATAAGCAAGCAGTAGTTGGTTTTCTAAATTTGAGACCCTGTTCTGTTTTGTAATTCAGTTCATGTGTAGTCAAGTTTACATTCCGTGTATTAGTGATATCTTATGATGTTTCTTTTTCTGTGTGACGTAGTTCACGTAGAATCACCGTACCTGCATCCACTCACTATGCCGCTACGGGCCTGATGACACAGATTTCATTGCTGAGTGATATTGCATTGTACGTACGTGCCACAACTTCTTTATCCATTTTTTGCTTTCTGGGATATTTACCTGATACTGTAGACGAGCTTCTTGTGAACACAGCCGTCCCAAATATTGGGGTGGCTGTCTGTTTTTGATTTTAATTTCCGTAAGCTATAGGACCATAAGTGGAAGTGCCATAGGCTGTGTTGCTTTGTTTCTTACGTGTTTCAGGAAACACCATACACTTCTCCAGGGTGGCTGCTGGCAATTTACATCCTGCCAATCAGCATAACAAGGCTTCCTGTTCTCCATATCCTGTCCTACATTTCTGGATTTTACACTTTTTTCAGATGGCCCTTTTGCCCGGGGGGCAGTGAGACTTCATTGTAGTGCAGATTTCCTTTACAGGCTTGCTTGGTTGGCCAAAAAGGGCGTATGCGTTTTTTCCTGAATATATTCAGGAAAAAACGCATACGCCCTTTTTGGCCAAGTGCATCATTGTCGACGTTGTGCCTCTTTTCCTATGCTTTCAGGGCAATTCCAGTCTACCCCCTGCAATCGTTTTCCTGAAATTCTGCCCCACTTTCAATTCCCCTTCGCAGGCTTACTTCAATATATTTTTGGAGGATAGCTGTCATTTATAACTCTGCAGGTTTGTGAATTACAGTGTCCCTGAGCTCCTTTCTTCAACTCGCTTTCTTGTGAGCTGGGCACAAAACCGCAGGATTGCTTCAGGCCCTAATCTGTTTCCAGCAGGGCACACTGAGCCTTTGTTTAATTCCTCTTCCTGGTAGGCAATGAGCGTTACATTTGCCCGTGCAGACACCTACAGCTAGTCTCTCATTGGTTCTCCCTATTCCTGTTCATCTTGCACAGAAATTGCAAGCTGTGCCAAAGAGGAGGTTAAAGGCACTGACTCTCCAAGCGGGGAGAGTGTTAGTAAAACATCTGGAATGGTGAACCCGAGGAACAGGATACGAAAACTGAGATGCATTTTAAATCATTTCCCAATCACACGGTGGACGATACTCTGGATTTCCCATGCATGTTTTAGCTGGAGGAAGAATCCCTTAAACCTGGAGAGTTGGGACCCATGGAATGGGTACCATGCAGTATGACTTCAAAGGGTCTGCATTTGCTCACCGAAACTCACCAATGCTATCAGCCTGAAGCG
Source organism: Phocoena phocoena (assembly GCF_963924675.1). Lineage (NCBI taxonomy): Eukaryota > Metazoa > Chordata > Mammalia > Artiodactyla > Phocoenidae > Phocoena > Phocoena phocoena. Next base: position 1,349,376 of record NC_089222.1, on the reverse strand, counting down.
TCCAGCCTTATGTCTCAACCAGCTCTGGGTGTAGATGTGTTAAATCCCGGTTGCATCACATGCCCTGAGTGAATTAGTTAAGAATTGCTCTCTATTTCACTGTCTTTCTGTTTTGTTTTCGAAATTTATTTTGATAATGGGATTTATCGGATCTTCACTGCTGCGTTTCGGCCGCTGTACACACGCTTGATTCTCTTACGGAGACATATATATCCATGGGTTTTAAGATTCTTCCTAGTCAGGTATATTCCTAGGTGTTGAATATGTGGTGTTGGGTCCATTTCGTTGAGCAAGGAGTAGGTCTTGCCTATTACATATTTGGCTTATGATAAGTTATCTGTGCTAATTTCAGTCTCTGGTTTTATGCAGCACCCCAACGCACCTTTCCCGATAAGCAAGCACTAGTTGGTTTTCTAAATTTGAGACCCTGTTCTGTTTTGTAATTCAGTTCATGTGTAGTCAAGTTTACATTCCGTGTATTATTGATATCTTATGATGTTTCTTTTTCTGTGTGACGTAGTTCACGTAGAATCACCGTACCTGCATCCACTCACTATGCCGCTACGGGCCTGATGACACAGATTTCATTGCTGAGTGATATTGCATTGTACGTACGTGCCACAACTACTTTATCCATTTTTTGCTTTCTGGGATATTTACCTGATACTGTAGACGAGCTTCTTGTGAACACAGCCGTCCCAAATATTTGGGTGGCTGTCTGTTTTTGATTTTAATTTCCGTAAGCTATAGGACCATAACTGGAAGTGCCATAGGCTGTGTTGCTTTGTTTCTTACGTGTTTCAGGAAACACCATACACTTCTCCAGGGTGGCTGCTGGGAATTTACATCCTGCCAATCAGCATAACAAGGCTCCCTGTTCTCCATATCCTGTCCTACCTTTCTGGATTTTACACTTTTTTCAGATGGCCCTTTTGCCAGGGGTGCAGTGAGACTTCATTGTAGTGCAGATTTCCTTTACAGGCTTGCTTGGTTGGCCAAAAAGGGCGTATGCGTTTTTTCCTGAATATATTCAGGAAAAAACGCATACGCCCTTTTTGGCCAAGTGCATCATTGTCGACGTTGTGCCTCTTTTCCTATGCTTTCAGGGCAATTCCAGTCTACCCCCTGCAATCGTTTTCCTGAAATTCTGCCCCCCTTTCAAGTCCCCTTCGCAGGCTTACTTCAATATATTTTTGGAGGATAGCTGTCAATTATAACTCTGCAGGTTTGTGAATTACAGTGCCCCTGAGCTCCTTTCTTCAACTCGCTTTCTTGTGAGCTGGGCACAAAACCGCAGGATTGCTTCAGGCCCTAATCTGTTTCCAGCAGGGCACACTGAGCCTTTGTTTAATTCCTCTTCCTGGTGGGCAATGAGTGTTACATTTGCCCGTGCAGACACCTACACCTAGTCTCTCATTTGTTCTCGCTATTCCTGTTCATCTTGCACAGAAATTGCAAACTGTGCCAAACAGGAGGTTAAAGGCACTGACTCTCCAAGCGGGGAGAGTGTTAGTAAAGCATCTGGAATGGTGAACCCAAGGACCAGGATACGAAAACTGAGATGCATTTTAAATCGTTTCCCAATCACACGGTGGACGATACTCTGGGTTTCCCATGCATGTTTTAGCTGGAGGAAGCATCCCTTGAACCTGGAGAGTTGGGACCCATGGAATGGGTACCATGCAGTATGACTTCAAAGGGTCTGCATTTGCTCACCGAAACTCACCAATGCTATCAGCCTGAAGTGTCCAGGCTTATGTCTCAGTCAGCTCTGTGTGTAGATGTGGTCAATCCCGGTTGCATCACATGCCCTGAGTGAATTATTTAAGAATTGCTCTCTATTTCACTGTCTTTGTGTTTTGTTTTCGAAATTTATTATGATAATGGGATTTATCGGATTTTCACTGCTGCGTTTCGGCCGCTGTACACACGCTTGATTCTCTTACGGAGACATATATATCCATGGGTTTTAAGATTCTTCCTAGTCAGGTATATTCCTAGGCGTTGAATATGTGGTGTTGGGTCCATTTCGTTGATCAAGGAGTAGGTCTTGTCTATTACATATTTAGCTTATGGAAAGTTATCTGTGCTAATTTCAGTCTCTGGTTTTATGCAGCACCCGAACGCACCTTTCCCGATAAGCAAGCACTAGTTGGTTTTCTAAATTTGAGACCCTGTTCTGTTTTGTAATTCAGTTCATGTGTAGTCAAGTTTACATTCCTTGTATTAGTGATATCTTATGATGTTTCCTTTTCTGTGTGACGTAGTTCACGTAGAATCACCGTACCTGCATCCACTCACTATGCCGCTACGGGCCTGATGACACAGATTTCATTGCTGAGTGATATTGCATTGTACGTACGTGCCACAACTTCTTTATCCATTTTTTGCTTTCTGGGATATTTACCTGATACTGTAGACGAGCTTCTTGTGAACACAGCCGTCCCAAATATTTGGGTGGGTGTCTGTTTTTGATTTTAATTTCCGTAAGCTATAGGACCATAAGTGGAAGTGCCATAGGCTGTGTTGCTTTGTTTCTTACGTGTTTCAGGAAACACCATACACTTTTCCACGGTGGCTGCTGGCAATTTACATCCTGCCAATCAGCATAACAAGGCTCCCTGTTCTCCATATCCTGTCCTACCTTTCTGGATTTTACACTTTTTTCAGATGGCCCTTTTGCCCGGGGGGCAGTGAGACTTCATTGTAGTGCAGATTTCCTTTACAGGCCTGCTTGGTTGGCCAAAAAGGGCGTATGCGTTTTTTCCTGAATATATTCAGGAAAAAACGCATACGCCCTTTTTGGCCAAGTGCATCATTGTCGACGTTGTGCCTCTTTTCCTATGCTTTCAGGGCAATTCCAGTCTACGCCCTGCAATCGTTTTCTTGAAATTCTGCCCCGCTTTCAAGTCCCCTTCGCAGGCTTACTTCAATATATTTTTGGAGGATAGCTGTCATTTATAACTCTGCAGGTTTGTGAATTACAGTGCCCCTGAGCTCCTTTCTTCAACTCGCTTTCTTGTGAGCTGGGCACAAAACCGCAGGATTGCTTCAGGCCGTAATCTGTTTCCGGTAGGGCAGGCTGAGCCTTTGTTTAATTCCTCTTCCTGGTGGGCAATGAGCATTACTTTGCCCGTGCAGACAACTACAGCTAGTCTCTCATTGGTTCTCCCTATTCCTGTTCATCTTGCACAGAAATTGCAAGCTGTGCCAAACAGGAGGTTAAAGGCACTGACTCTCCAAGCGGGGAGAGTGTTAGTAAAGCATCTGGAATGGTGAACCCGAGGACCAGGATACGAAAACTGAGATGCATTTTAAATCGCTTCCCAATCACACGGTGGACGATACTCTGGGTTTCCCATGCATGTTTTAGCTGGAGGAAGAATCCCTTGAACCTGGAGAGTTGGGACCCATGGAATGGGTACCATGCAGTATGACTTCAAAGGGTCTGCATTTGCTCACCGAAACTCACCAATGCTATCAGCCTGAAGTGTCCAGGCTTATGTCTCAACCAGCTCTGGGTGTAGATGTGGTCAATCCCTGTTACATCACATTCCCTGAGTGAATTATTTAAGAATTGCTCTCTATTTTACTGTCTTTGTGTTTTGTTTTCGAAATTTATTATGATAATGGAATTTATCGGATTTTCACTGCTGCGTTTCGGCCGCTGTACACACGCTTGATTCTCTTACGGAGACATATATATCCATGGGTTTTAAGATTCTTCCTAGTCAGGTATATTCCTAGGCGTTGAATATGTGGTGTTGGGTCCATTTCGTTGAACAAGGAGTAGGTCTTGTCTATTACATATTTGGCTTATGGAAAGTTATCTGTGCTAATTTCAGTCTCTGGCTTTATGTAGCACCCCAACGCACCTTTCCCCATAAGCAAGCACTAGTTGGTTTTCTAAATTTGAGACCCTGTTCTGTTTTGTAATTCAGTTCATGTGTAGTCAAGTTTACATTCCGTGTATTAGTGATATCTTATGATGTTTCCTTTTCTGTGTGACGTAGTTCACGTAGAATCACCGTACCTGCATCCACTCACTATGCCGCTACGGGCCTGATGACACAGATTTCATTGCTGAGTGATATTGCATTGTACGTACGTGCCACAACTTCTTTATGCATTTTTTGATTTCTGGGATATTTACCTGATACTGTAGACGAGCTTCTTGTGAACACAGCCGTCCCAAATATTTGGGTGGCTGTCTGTTTTTGATTTTAATTTCCGTAAGCTATAGGACCATAAGTGGAAGTGCCATAGGCTGTGTTGCTTTGTTTCTTACGTGTTTCAGGAAACACCATACACTTCTCCAGGGAGGCTGCTGGCAATTTACATCCTGCCAATCAGCATAACAAGGCTCCCTGTTCTCCATATCCTGTCCTACCTTTCTGGATTTTACACTTTTTTCAGATGGCCCTTTTGCCAGGGGTGCAGTGAGACTTCATTGTAGTACAGATTTCCTTTACAGGCTTGCTTGGTTGGCCAAAAAGGGCGTATGCGTTTTTTCCTGAATATATTCAGGAAAAAACGCATACGCCCTTTTTGGCCAAGTGCATCATTGTCGACGTTGTGCCTCTTTTCCTATGCTTTCAGGGCAATTCCAGTCTACCCCCTGCAATCGTTTTCCTGAAATTCTGCCCCGCTTTCAAGTCCCCTTCGCAGGCTTACTTCAATATATTTTTGGAGGATAGCTGTCAATTATAACTCTGCAGGTTTGTGAATTACAGTGCCCCTGAGCTCCTTTCTTCAACTCGCTTTCTTGTGAGCTGGGCACAAAACCGCAGGATTGCTTCAGGCCCTAATCTGTTTCCAGCAGGGCACACTGAGCCTTTGTTTAATTCCTCTTCCTGGTGGGCAATGAGTGTTACATTTGCCCGTGCAGACACCTACACCTAGTCTCTCATTTGTTCTCGCTATTCCTGTTCATCTTGCACAGAAATTGCAAACTGTGCCAAACAGGAGGTTAAAGGCACTGACTCTCCAAGCGGGGAGAGTGTTAGTCAAGCATCTGGAATGGTGAACCCGAGGACTAGGATACGAAAACTGAGATGCATTTTAAATCATTTCCCAATCACACGGTGGACGATACTCTGGGTTTCCCATGCATGTTTTAGCTGGAGGAAGAATCCCTTGAACCTGGAGAGTTGGGACCCATGGAATGGGTACCATGCAGTATGACTTCAAAGGGTCTGCATTTGCTCACCGAAACTCACCAATGCTATCAGCCTAAAGTGTCCAGGGTTATGTCTCAGTCAGCTCTGGGTGTAGATGTGGTCAATCCCGGTTGCATCACATGCCCTGAGTAAATTATTTAAGAATTGCTCTCTATTTCACTGTCTTTGTGTTTTGTTTTCGAAATTTATTATGATAATGGGATTTATCGGATTTTCACTGCTGTTTTTCGGCCGCTGTACACACGCTTGATTCTCTTACGGAGACATATATATCCATGGGTTTTAAGATTCTTCCTAGTCAGGTATATTCCTAGGCGTTGAATATGTGGTGTTGGGTCCATTTCGTTGATCAAGGAGTAGGTCTTGTCTATTACATATTTAGCTTATGGAAAGTTATCTGTGCTAATTTCAGTCTCTGGTTTTATGCAGCACCCGAACGCACCTCTCCCGATAAGCAAGCACTAGTTGGTTTTCTAAATTTGAGACCCTGTTCTGTTTTGTAATTCAGTTCATGTGTAGTCAAGTTTACATTCCGTGTATTAGTGATATCTTATGATGTTTCCTTTTCTGTGTGACGTAGTTCACGTAGAATCACCGTACCTGCATCCACTCACTATGCCGCTACGGGCCTGATGACACAGATTTCATTGCTGAGTGATATTGCATTGTACGTACGTGCCACAACTTCTTTATCCATTTTTTGCTTTCTGGGATATTTACCTGATACTGTAGACGAGCTTCTTGTGAACACAGCCGTCCCAAATATTTGGGTGGGTGTCTCTTTTTGATTTTAATTTCCGTAAGCTATAGGACCATAAGTGGAAGTGCCATAGGCTGTGTTGCTTTGTTTCTTACGTGTTTCAGGAAACACCATACACTTTTCCACGGTGGCTGCTGGCAATTTACATCCTGCCAATCAGCATAACAAGGCTCCCTGTTCTCCATATCCTGTCCTACCTTTCTGGATTTTACACTTTTTTCAGATGGCCCTTTTGCCCAGGGGGCAGTGAGACTTCATTGTAGTGCAGATTTCCTTTACAGGCCTGCTTGGTTGGCCAAAAAGGGCGTATGCGTTTTTTCCTGAATATATTCAGGAAAAAACGCATACGCCCTTTTTGGCCAAGTGCATCATTGTCGACGTTGTGCCTCTTTTCCTATGCTTTCAGGGCAATTCCAGTCTACGCCCTGCAATCGTTTTCTTGAAATTCTGCCCCGCTTTCAAGTCCCCTTCGCAGGCTTACTTCAATATATTTTTGGAGGATCGCTGTCATTTATAACTCTGCAGGTTTGTGAATTACAGTGCCCCTGAGCTCCTTTCTTCAACTCGCTTTCTCGTGAGCTGGGCACAAAACCGCAGGATTGCTTCAGGCCGTAATCTGTTTCCGGTAGGGCAGGCTGAGCCTTTGTTTAATTCCTCTTCCTGGTGGGCAATGAGCGTTACTTTGCCCGTGCAGACAACTACAGCTAGTCTCTCTTTGGTTCTCCCTATTCCTGTTCATCTTGCACAGAAATTGCAAGCTGTGCCAAACAGGAGGTTAAAGGCACTGACTCTCCAAGCGGGGAGAGTGTTAGTAAAGCATCTGGAATGGTGAACCCGAGGACCAGGATACGAAAACTGAGATGCATTTTAAATCGCTTCCCAATCACACGGTGGACGATACTCTGGGTTTCCCATGCATGTTTTAGCTGGAGGAAGAATCCCTTGAACCTGGAGAGTTGGGACCCATGGAATGGGTACCATGCAGTATGACTTCAAAGGGTCTGCATTTGCTCACCGAAACTCACCAATGCTATCAGCCTGAAGTGTCCAGGCTTATGTCTCAACCAGCTCTGGGTGTAGATGTGGTCAATCCCGGTTACATCACATTCCCTGAGTGAATTATTTAAGAATTGCTCTCTATTTTACTGTCTTTGTGTTTTGTTTTCGAAATTTATTATGATAATGGAATTTATCGGATTTTCACTGCTGCGTTTCGGCCGCTGTACACACGCTTGATTCTCTTACGGAGACATATATATCCATGGGTTTTAAGATTCTTCCTAGTCAGGTATATTCCTAGGGGTTGAATATGTGGTGTTGGGTCCATTTCGTTGAACAAGGAGTAGGTCTTGTCTATTACATATTTGGCTTATGGAAAGTTATCTGTGCTAATTTCAGTCTCTGGCTTTATGTAGCACCCCAACGCACCTTTCCCCATAAGCAAGCACTAGTTGGTTTTCTAAATTTGAGACCCTGTTCTGTTTTGTAATTCAGTTCATGTGTAGTCAAGTTTACATTCCGTGTATTAGTGATATCTTATGATGTTTCCTTTTCTGTGTGACGTAGTTCACGTAGAATCACCGTACCTGCATCCACTCACTATGCCGCTACGGGCCTGATGACACAGATTTCATTGCTGAGTGATATTGCATTGTACGTACGTGCCACAACTTCTTTATGGATTTTTTGATTTCTGGGATATTTACCTGATACTGTAGACGAGCTTCTTGTGAACACAGCCGTCCCAATTATTTGGGTGGCTGTCTGTTTTTGATTTTAATTTCCGTAAGCTATAGGACCATAAGTGGAAGTGCCATAGGCTGTGTTGCTTTATTTCTTATGTGTTTCAGGAAAAACCATACACTTCTCCGGGGTGGCTGCTGGCAATTTACATCCTGCCAATCAGCATAACAAGGCTCCCTGTTCTCCATATCCTGTCCTACCTTTCAGGATTTTACACTTTTTTCAGATGGCCCTTTTGCCAGGGGTGCAGTGAGACTTCATTGTAGTACAGATTTCCTTTACAGGCTTGCTTGGTTGGCCAAAAAGGGCATATGCGTTTTTTCCTGAATATATTCAGGAAAAAACGCATACGCCCATTTTGGCCAAGTGCATCATTGTCGACGTTGTGCCTCTTTTCCTATGCTTTCAGGGCAATTCCAGTCTACCCCCTGCAATCGTTTTCCTGAAATTCTGCCCCGCTTTCAAGTCCCGTTCGCAGGCTTACTTCAATATATTTTTGGAGGATAGCTGTCAATTATAACTCTGCAGGTTTGTGAATTACCGTGCCCCTGAGCTCCTTTCTTCAACTCGCTTTCTTGTGAGCTGGGCACAAAACCGCAGGATTGCTTCAGGCCCTAATCTGTTTCCAGCAGGGCACACTGAGCCTTTGTTTAATTCCTCTTCCTGGTGGGCAATGAGTGTTACATTTGCCCGTGCAGACACCTACACCTAGTCTCTCATTTGTTCTCGCTATTCCTGTTCATCTTGCACAGAAATTGCAAACTGTGCCAAACAGGAGGTTAAAGGCACTGACTCTCCAAGCGGGGAGAGTGTTAGTAAAGCATCTGGAATGGTGAACCCAAGGACCAGGATACGAAAACTGAGATGCATTTTAAATCGTTTCCCAATCACACGGTGGACGATATTCTGGGTTTCCCATGCATGTTTTAGCTGGAGGAAGAATCCCTTGAACCTGGAGAGTTGGGACCCATGGAATGGGTACCATGAAGTATGACTTCAAAGGGTCTGCATTTGCTCACCGAAACTCACCAATGCTATCAGCCTAAAGTGTCCAGGCTTATGTCTCAGTCAGCTCTGGGTGTAGATGTGGTCAATCCCGGTTGCATCACATGCCCTGAGTGAATTATTTAAGAATTGCTCTCTATTTCACTGTCTTTGTGTTTTGTTTTCGAAATTTATTATGATAATGGGATTTATCGGATTTTCACTGCTGTGTTTCGGCCGCTGTACACACGCTTGATTCTCTTACGGAGACATATATATCCATGGGTTTTAAGATTCTTCCTAGTCAGGTATATTCCTAGGCGTTGAATATGTGGTGTTGGGTCCATTTCGTTGATCAAGGAGTAGGTCTTGTCTATTACATATTTAGCTTATGGAAAGTTATCTGTGCTAATTTCAGTCTCTGGTTTTATGCAGCACCCGAACGCACCTTTCCCGATAAGCAAGCACTAGTTGGTTTTCTAAATTTGAGACCCTGTTCTGTTTTGTAATTCAGTTCATGTGTAGTCAAGTTTACATTCCGTGTATTAGTGATATCTTATGATGTTTCCTTTTCTGTGTGACGTAGTTCACGTAGAATCACCGTACCTGCATCCACTCACTATGCCGCTACGGGACTGATGACACAGATTTCATTGCTGAGTGATATTGCATTGTACGTACGTGCCACAACTTCTTTATCCATTTTTTGCTTTCTGGGATATTTACCTGATACTGTAGACGAGCTTCTTGTGAACACATCCGTCCCAAATATTTGGGTGGGTGTCTCTTTTTGATTTTAATTTCCGTAAGCTATAGGACCATAAGTGGAAGTGCCATAGGCTGTGTTGCTTTGTTTCTTACGTGTTTCAGGAAACACCATACACTTTTCCACGGTGGCTGCTGGCAATTTACATCCTGCCAATCAGCATAACAAGGCTCCCTGTTCTCCATATCCTGTCCTACCTTTCTGGATTTTACACTTTTCTCAGATGGCCCTTTTGCCCGGGGGGGGGGGGGGGCAGTGAGATTTCATTGTAGTGCAGATTTCCTTTACAGGCTTGCTTGGTTGGCCAAAAAGGGCGTATGCGTTTTTTCCTGCATATATTCAGGAAAAAACGCATACGCCCTTTTTGGCCAAGTGCATCATTGTCGACTTTGTGCCTCTTTTCCTATGCTTTCAGGGCAATTCCAGTCTACCCCCTGCAATCGTTTTCCTGAAATTCTGCCCTGCTTTCAAGTCCCCGTCGCAGGCTTACTTCAATATATTTTTGGAGGATAGCTGTCATTTATAACTCTGCAGGTTTGTGAATTACAGTGCCCCTGAGCTCCTTTCTTCAACTCGCTTTCTTGTGAGCTGGGCACAAAACCACAGGATTGCTTCAGGCCCTAATCTGTTTCCAGCAGGGCACACTGAGCCTTTGTTTAATTCCTCTTCCTCGTGGGCAATGAGCGTTACATTTGCCTGTGCAGACACTTACAGCTAGTCTCTCATTGATTATCCCTATTCCTGTTCATCTTGCACAGAAATTGCAAGCTGTGCCAAAGAGGAGGTTAAAGGCACTGACTCTCCAAGTGGGGAGAGTGTTAGTAAAGCATCTGGAATGGTGAAGCCGAGGACCAGGATACGAAAACTGAGATGCATTTTAAATCGTTTCCCAATCACACGGTGGACGATACTCTGGGTTTTCCATGCATGTTTTAGCTGGAGGAAGAATCCCTTGAACCTGGAGAGTTGGGACCCATGGAATGGGTACCATGCAGTATGACTTCAAAGGGTCTGCATTTGCTCACCGAAACTCACCAATGCTATCAGCCTGAAGTGTCCAGCCTTATGTCTCAACCAGCTCTGGGTGTAGGGGTGGTCAATCCCGGTTGCATCACATGCCCTGAGTGAATTATTTAAGAATTGCTCTCTATTTCACTGTCTTTGTGTTTTGTTTTCGAAATTTATTTTGATAATGGGATTTATCGGATTTTCACTGCTGCATTTCGGCCGCAGTACACACGCTTGATTCTCTTACGGAGACATATATATCCATGGGTTTTAAGATTCTTCCTAGTCAGGTATATTCCTAGGCGTTGAATATGTGGTGTTGGGTCCATTTCGTTGAGCAAGGAGTAGGTCTTGTCTATTACATATTTGGCTTATGGAAAGTTATCTGTGCTAATTTCAGTCTCTTGTTTTATGCAGCACCCCAACGCACCTTTCCCCATAAGCAAGCACTAGTTGGTTTTCTAAATTTGAGACCCTGTTCTGTTTTGTAATTCAGTTCATGTGTAGTCAAGTTTACATTCCGTGTATTAGTGATATCTTATGATGTTTCTTTTTCTGTGTGACGTAGTTCACGTAGATTCACCGTAACTGCATCCACTCACTATGCCGCTACGGGCCTGATGACACAGATTTCATTGCTGAGTGATACTGCATTGCACGTACGTGCCACAAATTCTTTATCCATTTTTTGCTTTCTGGGATATTTACCTGGTACTGTAGATGAGCGTCTTGGGAACACAGCCGTCCCAAACTTTGGGGTTGCTCTCTGTTTTTGATTTTACTTTCCCTAAGCAATAGGACCATAAGTGCTATTGCCATAGGCTGAGTTGCTTTATTTCTTACGTGTTTCAGGAAACACCATAAATTTCTCCAGGGTGGCTGTTGGCAATGTACATCCTGCCAATCAGCATAACAAGGCTCCCTGTTCTCCATATCCTGTCCTACCTTTCTGGATTTTACACTTTTTTCAGATGGCCCTTTTGCGCCGGGGGCAGTGAGACTTCATTGTAGTGGAGATTTCCTTTACAGGCTTGATTGGTTGGCCAAAAAGGGCGTATGCGTTTTTTCCTGAATATATTCAGGAAAAAACGCATACGCCCTTTTTGGCCAAGTGCATCATTGTCGACGTTCTGCCTCTTTTCCTATGCTTTCAGGGCAATTCCAGTCTACCCCCTTCAATCGTTTTCCTGAAATTCTGCCCCGCTTTCAAGTCCCCTTCGCAGGCTTACTTCAATATACTTTTGGAAGATAGCTGTCATTTATAACTCTGCAGGTTTGTGAATTACAGTGCCCCTGAGCTCCTTTCTTCAACTCGTTTTCTTGTGAGCTGGGCACAAAACCGCAGGATTGCTTCAGGCCCTAATCTCTTTCCAGCAGGGCACACTTAGCCTTTGTTTAATTCCTCTTCCTGGTTGGCAATGAGCTTTACATTTGCCCGTGCAGACACCTACAGCTAGTCTCTCATTGGTTCTCCCTATTCCTGTTCATCTTGCACAGAAATTGCAAGCTGTGCCAAACAGGAGGTTAAAGGCACTGACTCTCCAAGCGGGGAGAGTGTAAGTGAAGAATCATCTGGAATGGTGAACCCGAGGACCAGGATACGAAAACTGAGATGCATTTTAAATCGTTTCACAATCACACGGTGGATGATACTCTGGGTTTCCCACGCATGTTTTAGCTGGAGGAAGAATCCCTTGAACCTGGAGAGTTGGGACCCATGGAATGAGTACCATGCAGTATGACATCAAAGGGTCTGCATTTGCTCACCGAAACTCACCAATGCTATCAGCCTGAAGTGTCCAGCCTTATGTCTCAATCAGCTCTGGGTGTAGATGTGGTCAATCCCGGTTGCATCACATGCCCTGAGTGAATTATTTAAGAATTGCTCTCTATTTCACTGTCTTTGTGTTTTGTTTTCGAAATTTATTTTGATAATGGGATTTATTGGATTTTCACTGCTGCGTTTCGGCCGCTGTACACATGCTTGGTTCTCTTACGGAGACATATATAACCATGGGTTTTAAGATTCTTCCTAGTCAGGTATATTCCTAGGCGTTGAATATGTGGTGTTGGGTCCATTCGTTGAGAAAGGAGTAGGTCTTGTCTATTACATATTTGGCTTATGGAATGTTATGTGTGCTAATTTCAGTCTCTGCTTTTATGCAGCACCCCGAGGCACCTTTCCCATTAAGGAAGCACTAGTTGGTTTTCTAAATTTGAGACCCTGTTCTGTTTTGTAATTCAGTTCATGTGTAGTCAAGTTTACATTCCGTGTATTAGTGATATCTTATGATGTTTCTTTTTCTGTGTGACGTAGTTCACGTAGAATCACCGTACCTGCATCCACTCACTATGCCGCTACGGGACTGATGACACAGATTTCATTGCTGAGTGATATTGCATTGTACGTACGTGCCACAACTTCTTTATCCATTTTTTGCTTTCTGGGATATTTACCTGATACTGTAGACGAGCTTCTTGTGAACACAGCCGTCCCAAATATCAGGGTGGCTGTCTGTTTTTGATTTTAATTTCCGTAAGCTATAGGACCATAAGTGGAAGTGCCATAGGCTGTGTTGCTTTGTTTCTTACGTGTTTCAGGAAACACCATACACTTCTCCAGGGTGGCTGCTGGCAATTTACATCCTGCCAATCAGCATAACAAGCTCCCTGTTCTCCATATCCTGTCCTACCTTTCTGGATTTTACACTTTTTTCAGATGGCCCTTTTGCCCGGGGGGCAGTGAGACTTCATTGTAGTGCAGATTTCCTTTACAGGCTGCCTTGGTTGGCCAAAAAGGGCGTATGCGCTTTTCCCTGAATATATTCAGGAAAAAACGCATATGCCCTTTTTGGCCAAGTGCATCATTGTTGACGTTCTGCCTCCTTTCCTATGCTTTCAGGGCAATTCCAGTCTACCCCTGCAATCGTTTTCCTGAAATTCTGCCCCGCTTTCAAGTTCCCTTTGCAGGCTTACTTCAATATATTTTTGGAGGATAGCTGTCATTTATAACTCTGCAGGTTTGTGAATTACAGTGCCCCTGAGCTCCTTTCTTCAACTCGCTTTCTTGTGAGGTGGGCACAAAACCGCAGGATTGCTTCAGGCCCTAATCTGTTTCCAGCAGGGCACACTGAGCCTTTGTTTAATTACTCTTCCTGGTGGGCAATGAGTGTTACATTTGCCCGTGCAGACTTCTACAGCTAGTCTCTCATTGGTTCTCCCTATTCCTGTTCAACTTGCACAGAAATTGCAAGCTGTGCCAAACAGGAGGTTAAAGGCACTGACTCTCCAAGCGGGGAGAGTGTAAGGAAATCATCTGGAATGGTGAACCCGAGGACCAGGATACGAAAACTGAGATGCATTTTAAATCGTTTCACAATCACACGGTGGATGATACTCTGGGTTTCCCACGCATGTTTTAGCTGGAGGAAGAATCCCTTGAACCTGGAGAGTTGGGAACCATGGAATGAGTACCATGCAGTATGACTTCAAAGGGTCTGCATTTGCTCACCGAAACTCACCAATGCTATCAGCCTGAAGTGTCCAGCCTTATGTCTCAACCAGCTCTGGGTGTAGATGTGGTCAATCCCGGTTGCATCACATGCCCTGAGTGAATTATTTAAGAATTGCTCTCTATTTCACTGTCTTTGTGTTTTGTTTTCGAAATTTATTTTGATGATGGGATTTATTGGATTTTCACTGCTGCGTTTCGGCCGCTGTACACATGCTTGGTTCTCTTACGGAGACATATATAACCATGGGTTTTAAGATTCTTCCTAGTCAGGTATATTCCTAGGCGTTGAATATGTGGTGTTGGGTCCATTTCGTTGAGCAAGGAGTAGGTCTTGTCTATTACATATTTGGCTTATGGAATGTTATCTGTGCTAATTTCAGTCTCTGCTTTTATGCAGCACCCCAAGGCACCTTACCCCATAAGGAAGCACTAGTTGGTTTTCTAAATTTGAGACCCTGTTCTGTTTTGTAATTCAGTTCATGTGTAGTCAAGTTTACATTCCGTGTATTAGTGATATCTTATGATGTTTCTTTTTCTGTGTGACGTAGTTCACGTAGAATCACCGTACCTTCATCCACTCACTATGCCGCTACGGGCCTGATGACACAGATTTCATTGCTGAGTGATATTGCATTGTACGTACGTGCCACAACTTCTTTATCCATTTTTTGCTTTCTGGGATATTTACCTGATACTGTAGACGAGCTTCTTGTGAACACAGCCGTCCCAAATATCAGGGTGGCTGTCTGTTTTTGATTTTAATTTCCGTAAGCTATAGGACCATAAGTGGAAGTGCCATAGGCTGTGTTGCTTTGTTTCTTACGTGTTTCAGGAAACACCATACACTTCTCCAGGGTGGCTGCTGGGAATTTACATCCTGCCAATCAGCATAACAAGCTCCCTGTTCTCCATATCCTGTCCTACCTTTCTGGATTTTACACTTTTTTCAGATGGCCCTTTTGCCCGGGGGGCAGTGAGACTTCATTGTAGTGCAGATTTCCTTTACAGGCTGCCTTGGTTGGCCAAAAAGGGCGTATGCGCTTTTCCCTGAATATATTCACGAAAAAACGCATACGCCCTTTTTGGCCAAGTGCATCATTGTTGACGTTCTGCCTCTTTTCCTATGCTTTCAGGGCAATTCCAGTCTACCCCCTGCAATCGTTTTCCTGAAATTCTGCCCCGCTTTCAAGTCCCCTTCGCAGGCTTACTTCAATATATTTTTGGAGGATAGCTGTCATTTATAACTCTGCAGGTTTGTGAATTACAGTGCCCCTGAGCTCCTTTCTTCAACTCGCTTTCTTGTGAGCTGGGCACAAAACCGCAGGATTGCTTCAGGCCCTAATCTGTTTCCAACACGGCACACTGAGCCTTTGTTTAATTCCTCTTCCTGGTGGGCAATGCGTGTTACATTTGCCTGTGCAGACACCTACAGCTAGTCTCTCATTGGTTCTCCCTATTCCTGTTCATCTTGCACAGAAATTGCAAGCTGTGCCAAAGAGGAGGTTAAAGGCACTGACTCTCCAAGCGGGGAGAGTGTTAGTAAAGCATCTGGAATGGTGAACCCGAGGACCAGGATACGAAAACTGAGATGCATTTTAAATCGTTTCCCAATCACACGGTGGACGATACTCTGGGATTTCCATGCATGTTTTAGCTGGAGGAAGAATCCCTTGAACCGGGAGAGTTGGGACCCATGGAATGGGTACCATGCAGTATGACTTCATAGGGTCTGCATTTGCTCACCGAAACTCACCAATGCTATCAGCCTGAAGTGTCCAGCCTTATGTCTCAACCAGCTCTGGGTGTAGATGCGGTCAATCCCGGTTGCATCACATGCCCTGAGTGAATTATTTAAGAATTGCTCTCTATTTCACTGTCTTTGTGTTTTGTTTTCGAAATTTATTTTGATTATGGGATTTATCGGATTTTCACTGCTGCATTTCGGCCGCAGTACACACGCTTGTTTCTCTTACGGAGACATATATATCCATGGGTTTTAAGATTCTTCCTAGTCAGGTATATTCCTAGGCGTTGAATATGTGGTGTTGGGTCCATTTCGTTGAGCAAGGAGTAGGTCTTGTCTATTACATATTTGGCTTATGGAAAGTTATCTGTGCTAATTTCAGTCTCTTGTTTTATGCAGCACCCCAAGGCACCTTTCCCCATAAGCAAGCCCTAGTTGGTTTTCTAAATTTGAGACCCTGTTCTGTTTTGTAATTCAGTTCATGTGTAGTCAAGTTTACATTCCGTGTATTAGTGATATCTTATGATGTTTCTTTTTCGGTGTGACGTAGTTCACGTAGAATCACCGTACCTGCATCCACTCACTATGCCGCTACGGGCCTGATGACACAGATTTCATTGCTGAGTGATACTGAATTGCACTTACGTGCCACAAATTCTTTATCCATTTTTTGCTTTCTGGGCTATTTACCTGGTACAGTAGATGAGCTTCTTGGGAACACAGCCGTCCCAAACTTTGGCGTGGCTCTCTGTTTTTGATTTTAATTTCCCTAAGCAATAGGACCATAAGTGCAATTGCCATAGGCTGTGTTGCTTTATTTCTTACGTGTTTCAGGAAACACCATACACTTCTCCAGGGTGGCTGTTGGCAATTTACATCCTGCCAATCAGCATAATAAGGCTCCCTGTTCTCCATATCCTGTCCTACCTTTCTGGATTTTACACTTTTTTCAGATGGCCCTTTTGCCCGGGGGGCAGTGAGACTTCATTGTAGTGTAGATTTCATTTACAAGCTTGCTTGGTTGGCCAAAAAGGGCGTATGCGTTTTTTCCTGAATATATTCAGGAAAAAACGCATACGCACTTTTTGGCCAAGTGCATCATTGTTGACGTTCTGCCTCTTTTCCTATGCTTTCAGGGCAATTCAAGTCTACCCCCTGCAATCGTTTTCCTGAAATTCTGCCCCGCTTTCAAGTCCCCTTCGCAGGCTTACTTCAATATACTTTTGGAGAATAGCTGTCATTTATAACTCTGCAGGTTTGTGAATTACAGTGCCCCTGAGCTCCTTTCTTCAACTCGCTTTCTTGTGAGCTGGGCACAAAACCGCAGGATTGCTACAGGCCCTAATCTGTTTCCGGCAGGGCACAATGAGCCTTCGGTTAATTCCTCTTCCTGGTGGGAAATGAGCGTTACATTTGCCCGTGCAGACACCTACAGCTAGTCTCTCATTGGTTCTCCCTATTCCTGTTCATCTTGCACAGAAATTGCAAGCTGTGCCAAAGAGGAGGTTAAAGGCACTGACTCTCGAGGCGGGGAGAGTGTTAGTAAAGCATCTGGAATGGTGAACCCGAGGACCAGGATACGAAAACTGAGATGCATTTTAAATCGTTTCCCAATCACACGGTGGACCATACTCTGGGTTTCCCATGCATGTTTTAGCTGGATGAAGAATCCCTTGAACCTGGAGAGTTGGGACCCATGGAATGAGTACCATGCAGTATGACTTCAAAGGGTCTGCATTTGCTCAACGAAACTCACCAATGCTATCAGCCTGAAGTGTCCAGCCTTATGTCTCAACCAGCTCTGGGTGTAGATCTGTTAAATCCCGGTTGCATCACATGCCCTGAGTGAATTATTTAAGAATTGCTCTCTATTTCACTGTCTTTGTGTTTTGTTTTTGAAATTTATTTTGATAATGGGATTTATCGGATTTTCACTGCTGCGTTTATGCTGCTGTACACACGCTTGATTCTCTTACGGAGACATATACATCCATGGGTTTTAAGATTCTTCCTAGTCAGGTATATTTCTAGGCGTTGAATATGTGGTGTTGAGTCCATTTCGTTGAGCAAGGAGTAGGTCTTGTCTATTACATATTTGGCTTATGGAATGTTATCTGTGCTAATTTCAGTCTCTGGTTTTATGCAGCACCCCAAGGCACCTTTCCCCATAAGCAAGCACTAGTTGGTTTTCTAAATTTCAGACCCTGTTCTGTTTTGTAATTCAGTTCATGTGTAGTCAAGTTTACATTCCGTGTGTTAGTGATATCTTATGATGTTTCTTTTTCTGTGTGACGTAGTTCACGTAGAATCACCGTACCTGCATCCACTGACTATGCCGCTACGGGCGTGATGACACAGATTTCATTGCTGAGTGATACTGCATTGCATGTACGTGCCACAACTTCTTTATCCATTTTTTGCTCTCTGGGATATTTACCTGGTACTGTAGACGAGCTTCTAGGGAACACAGCCGTCCCAAACTTTGGGGTGGCTCTTTGTTTTTGATTTTAATTTCCCTAAGCAATAGGACCATAAGTGCAATTGCCATAGGCTGTGTTGCTTTATTTCTTACGTGTTTCAGGAAACACCATACACTTCTCCAGGGTGGCTGTTCACAATTTACATCCTGCCAATCAGCATAACAAGGCTCCCTGTTCTCCATATCCTGTCCTACCTTTCTGGATTTTACACTTTTTTCAGATGGCCCTTTTGCCCAGGGGGCAGTTAGACTTCATTGTAGTGCAGATTTCCTTTACAGGCTTGCTTAGTTTGCGAAAAAGAGCATATGCGTTTTTTCCTGAATATATTCAGGCAAAAATGCATACGCACTTTTTGGCCAAGTGCACCATTGTCGACGTTCTGCCTCTTTTCCTATGCTTTCTGGGCAATTCCAGTCTACCCCCTGCAATCGTTTTCCTGAAATTCTGCCCCGCTTTCAAGTCCCCTTTGCAGGCTTACTTCAATATATTTTTGGAGGATAGCTGTCATTTATAACTCTGCAGGTTTGTGAATTACAGTGCCTCTGAGCTCCTTTCTTCAACTCGCTTTCTTGTGAGCTGGGCACAAAACCGCAGGATTGCTTCAGGCCCTAATCTGTTTCCGGCAGGGCATGCTGAGCCTTTGGTTAATTCCTCTTCCTGGTGGGAAATGAGCCTTACATTTGCCCGTGCAGACACCTATAGCTAGTCTCTCATTGGTTCTCCCTATTCCTGTTCATCTTGCACAGAAATTGCAAGCTGTGCCAAACAGGAGGTTAAAGGCACTGACTCTCCAAACGGGGAGAGTGTTAGTAAAGCATCTGGAATGGTGAACCCGAGGACCAGGATACGAAAACTGAGATGCATTTTAAATCGTTTTCTAATCACACGGTGGACCATACTCGGCGTTTCCCACGCATGTTTTAGCTGAAGAAATAATCCCTTTAACCTGGAGAGTTGGGACCCTTGGAATGGGTACCATGCAGTATGACTTCAAAGGATCTGCATTTGTTCACCAAAACTCACCAATGCTATCAGCCTGAAGTGTCCAGCCTTATGTCTCAACCAGCTCTGGGTGTAGATGTGGTAAATCCAGGTTGCATCACATGCCCTGAGTGAATTATTTAAGAATTCCTACCTATTTCACTGTCATTGTGTTTTGTTTTTGAAATTTATTTTAATAATGGGATTTATCGGATTTTCACAGCTTCGTTTATGCCGCTGTACACGCGCTTGATTCTCTTACGGAGACATATAAGTCCATGGGTTTTAAGATTCTTAGTAATCCGGTATATTCTTAGGCATTGAATATGTCGTGTTGAGTCCATTTCGTTGAGCAAGGAGTAGGTCTTGACTATTACATATTTGGCTTATGGAACGGTATCTGTGCTAATTTCAATCTCTGGTTTTATGCAGCACCCCAACTCACATTTCCCCTTAAGGAAGCATAAGTTGGTTTTCTTAATTTGAAACCCTCTTCTCTTTTGTAATTCAGTTCATGTGTAGCCATGTTAACATTCCATGTATTAGTGATATCTTATGTCTTTTTCTTTTTGAATTATGTGACTTCGAATGATCACACGTAACTCCTCTGGAGTTGTTATAACTGGCCGTATTTCATTGATTTCCAGGCTGAGTAATATTCCACTCTACATAAGCACCACATCTCTGTCCGTTTTTTCTCTGCAGATACATTTAAGTTATATCCTAGTCGAGGATCTTTTAAACAGAGAGGTGGTAAACATTGGGGTGCCTGTGTCCTCTCGATTTTTGTTTTTCCCAAGATATACGTCCATGAGTGCAAGTGCCCTGTGCTCGGTAGCTCATTTTTTAGATGCTTTAGTAAACACAATAGACTTATCCAGAGTGACCATTGGCAATATACATTTCCACTATAAGACTCACAGGGCTCCCTTTTCTCCTTGCCCTGTCCTGCATTTCTGGTGTTTACACTTTATGAGGACGGCTCTTCTGAATGATGCAAAGTGATATGTTTTGTAGTATTGATTTCCAGTGCCCACCTGTTTGGTTGGCTATAAAAGTGTATGCCCTTTTCTTGAATATATATAGAAAAAGACGCATACACCCTTTTTGGCCAACTGCAATGTTGGCAATGTTCAGCCCCTTTTCTTGTGCTTAATGGCGAGTCCTTTCTACCTCTTCCAATCCCTTTCCTGCCATTCTCCGTTGCTTACAAGTCCTTTTCTCTGACTTTCCTCAAGACATTTTTCAGTGATAGATATTTTCAATTCTGCAGTTTCGTGAATTTTAGTGCCCCTGAGTTCCATTTTCCAACTTGTGTTTATGGGAACTGGCCACAAAGCATCAGGATTCCTCAAGCCCTATTCTGTTTCCATGGGCAACCCTAGCCTTTGGTCAATTCGTCTTCCTGATTGGAAATTAGAGTGGCATGTGCCTGTCCGAACACCTAGGACTTGTCTCTCATTGTTCCTCCTCCTTCTGCTTCATCCTCTGGACAAATTCCAAACTGTATGCAACAGGATGTTGACAGTGCTGACATCTCCAAGTGGGGAGACTGTTAGTAAAGACGCTGGAGTGGTGAACCCTAGCACCAAGAGATGAGGAGATGAGATGTCTTTTCCAAACTTTTCCCGATCAGACGGTATACCATCCTCTGGGTGTGACAGGCATGTTTTAGGTGTAGGAAGGGTCCCATTCATGTGAGGAGAACTCCAGGGGATTTTAAATATCAGTGTCTCTCCGCAACCCAAACTGGGGAATTTTTTAAGCTACGGCTACACATATGTTCATTAAGGGCCTTGGGAAGTAGGCAGAGTCCAAACTTTAGATGATTGAAGTCTTCAGGGTCAGAAGCACTCACCACTGTCTTCCCTTAGATTCCATTTTTACTGTCATTGATGGATGATGTCAATAAAAATATCTATTCTTTTTCAGATCATTTCCCCTTATAGGTTATTGCAAAATATTGAGTGTAGTTCCCTGTGCTATACAGTAGTTCCTTGCTGATGATTTCATACATAGCAGTGTGTATGTGTTAATCCCAAACTGTTAATTTATCCCTCCTCCTACCATTTCCCTTTGGTAATAATAAATTATAAGATTTTATGCTTCTCAGAAATGGGGGAGCTGAAAGAGAGGTATCATTTTCAATGCAAAAGCATTTAAAACAAGATTGAAGCTTTAACCAAGATTATTAGATGTACATCCTTGGAAAGAAATCACTTTGTTTCTCTAATATTGACCTGACAAAGAAGACAAACCTTTTCACTGAACTTGCTTATAAGAAAGTGATGGAAATATCAAATGGAAGTGTTAGAAACATCTTATTTTACCCGAGCCTTATACACTGTTCTATGTTAATTACAGTTTGGCTCACACATCTGTTCATTGAAGTTACAATGTTCTCAATTTCTGTTACTGATCCTCCAGAGTGGACGCCAACAAGTGTCCCCCTGCCCAGTGTCATTGGAGCCAATAGATCGAGACTGAGTTTGGTTCAAAAGCAAAGGAAACTTTATATTTTGATCAGAGAATGGAGAGGTGCTACCCTGTGGGCTGTGGGCTGGGCTGCTGTGTAGAGATCCTGTCAGAGTCACTGGGAGGGAGGGGGCTGAGCTCTCGAGGACCTGGTTGGCTGCAGCTCAGGCTCTATGTCACGGAGTCTGAACTGGGCCCCAGGAGCTGAAGTGTCATCGAGCCATTCTGCTCTAGGAAATCTGGTCTGAAGTGCCGGGTGTGGAACCTCTGTATGCGGGACACTAGGAGCACCTGAAATTAGACAAACACAAAGGATATAAATGGTTAGACTTTATTTTATTGCCCAGATTCTATTTTTATCTCCCAGGCATTTTTAAGGGGCTTTGCCTGGGACAAACTTCTCTTCTGCCTTTTGTCCCTTTCCTCATTCTTGGAGTGCTGCGGGTGCAGACCCTTCTTCTGTAACTGCTGAGTGCTGAGTTAGGAGGCTTCATACCCGTGGGCGAGGGTCAGAACTTCTCCCCAGCAGCCTCCAGGTGACGTTGATTGTCCCCAGGCCTCCTGCCTCCCTGCTCGTCCACCTGAGCACCAGTATTGGAAGTGTTATAGATTCTAATGACCTTTAAGGGTCCAGAAAGGAGATGTGCAGTGGCGCTGTGAGGTCCAGTTTCACTCCGCCCCACATTTGTTCGGCCTCCTTAGGCTGACCGTTTCTGCCAGCCTAGATGCTCTGACTGACCGTTTCTGCCAGCCTAGATGCTCTGACCAACAGTCTGCGCTTTCTTCCATTAGGCCCCTGAATTAACGTAAAAACAGCACCAGGTGTCAGGATCCTGCCCGCTCAGCTCCCAGACAGTCCAGGGTCAGTGGTGATGAAGGATCATGATGGTCACTGAGTCAAGAGCCTTTGGAAGTAAACAGGAGTCCAGCCGGTCTTATTGGCCACCATCATCAGGGTGTCTGTAGGCTTTTCTATGGTGACAGCATGATATACGGTTCCCCCGCCAAGATTATTAGCTCCCCTCTTGGTACAGTAAGTACTGCAAGCAGTAGTCTACTCTTTTGGGACACACTCTTGTTGTTTTATGAGAGAAACTCCAGGTCAAGTGATGGTCACACGGGTCGTCATGGTGCCCCGTTGCCCCCGGTTATCTCTCTGGAGGTTGGAGTTGGAGGGCCTCCTCAATCGAGGTCAGTGTGCCCACGGAGCAAACCCTGCAACTTCAGGGCATGGTTGGGGGTTAGGATCACCACGTGGGGTCCGTTTCCCTTAGAAGGGAGGTGGCCTTTTGGGCTGCTGATTTCCAGGTTTTCAGATACCACCAGTATCTTGGCCAGATGTGGCGGTGGGCCAAGCCCCTTGGTGACCATAGTTTATCCTACCTGGATGGCATTCTTGCATTGTTCCATTTCAAGTGGTCCCAGTTTTTGCACTAATACTCCAATGGCGATTCACCTTTCACCAGGAATGTAAAGGTCAAAGGGTTTAGCTAAATTAGGGAGTTCCAGGGCAAGGGTCTGAATTGACTGCTCTTTCCATTCTTGAAAGGCCACTTCTGGATTCTATTCAAAAGGATCATCATCTTTTCCTTTCAGTGTTTCATATAGAGGCCCAGCTAGTAGACTGTAGTTAGGGATCCAGAGGCAGGAAACCCTGGCTTCCCCAGGAACCCCTAAGCTGTCTTCTAGTTTCAGAAAGGGGTAAGGCTGTAAATTGTTTCTTCCCTTTCCTGGGATGGGCTTCTCCGACCTTCTGTGAGAATGAAGCCCAGGCAGGTCACCGTAGTCTGTGATACTTGAGCTTTTTCGTGGACAACTTCTATCCTTTATTGGCTTGGTAGTTCTGAGGCCTCCTTAGTAGGGCTGGCGATCAGAATGTCGTCTGAATATTGAAGGAGTGTTTCCTTTTCCAGAGGTAGAACTTTTAGGTCTTTAGCTGAGCTTTCCCCAAAGATGGTGTGGGAATTTTTGAACCCTTGGGGCAAGACAGCCTGGAAGTATTGTTTTAGTTGTATGTTGAGTCCTGTCACTCACAAGCCAAAATTTCTTGTGACTCTGGGACTAATGGAATACAAAAGAAGGCATCAGTGAAGACTAATACAGAATACCAAGTCCTGGTGGTTGGTAGAATGACCAGCAGGGTGTAGGATTTAGGAACTACTGGAGGTATATCCTCAGTGGCTTCACTGACTGTCCTGACATCCTTTACCAGGACTCCAGCAGCCCATGGGGCTCTCGAGGTCAGGCCAATCCCAGGATATGGAGCTCACCTGGGCAGGTACCCTACCCCCACCCCAGCCCACGGGGCTCTCGTGTTCAGGCCCCTCCCAGGATATGGGATTCCCTGGGCAGGTCCTCTGCAGTCCATGGGGCTCCCGTGGTCAGGCCCCTCCCAGGATACAGAGCTACCCTTGCAGGTACCTTGGCAGGGCTGGGCACACAGGAACCATGCACATAGCCCTCATTGCAGAGCACTCCCAGCTCACCTGTCGCTCAGATCTGACACAGAGCACCTCAGAGCAGGACTTGAACTAACAAACAGCAGCTCTGACAGGTCTGTGACCCTGGGCATCACTCTGTGCGGCCTCCTCCACCTGGTCTTCCAGAGACTTCCACTGCACCCGGGGCACCAGGCCTCTGTCTCCAACCACCACCCACCCCTCCTCTCCCTGACTCCTGGGTTCCTCTCATTAGGAGAGGGTTTTCTTGAAGTTGTCTCCCACTCATGGGCCAGATAATATAATTAGAAAACAAGCCAGAGCTGCAGCCCCTTGTCTATCCTGACTCTCAGGAGCCCACACCTGTTCCTTGGACCTGGCCAATTCAGCAAGTTCCATTTTCAGCAACTGTGAGCCCCTGAGGGGTGATTATTGGCTGGCTTGGGAAGCCTGACCGTGCCGGCCAGCCCTCCCCAGGTGTGCCTGGGTTGAGATCAATATAAACACCGCTCCAGGCAGCAAGAGCCCCTGCAGCTGTGCCTGACGCCATTTTCTCTGCCCTGTCAGCAGTCTCGGGGCTGGGCTGGTGGGAGGGAGTGAGAGGCCACGGCTTTGTGGGTGTCCCAGTGTGAGTGGGGCTCTGCTGGACTTTCTGCAGCAGTTGCCAAGATGCTACCTGCTAAAGAAGAGGATGTGTCACCCACACCTGCCGCTGGAATTTCTCCCTGGGCACAGGTGAGGAAGGAAGAAAGCAGTGGGGGCCGGGACAGCAGGGGTATCTCAGGCAGGGAAATGGGGAGCTTCCAGAAGAGCACCCAGGGCCAGGACCATCCTGGCTGGCCTGCAGGCACCAAGTCGGCTGGCATGCTGTCCCTCATGTGGCTCCATGGCCCTTCCTCTAGGTTTTCAAGTCCTTGTACATATTCAGGTGTTTAGCCTTGGAAGGGTGGGAACATTTCAGCAGCAGCTGGCCTGGGGCTCGGCCCACGTTTACTCACAGATACCTCGGCACGGTCCCCCAGCTTTGCAGTGAGGACGCTTGTTGCGAGGAGCATGCTGGCTGAATGGGAGATGATTCCCCACCACTGACCAACTTCAGAATTGTTTGCAATTGGAGCAAGTGCCCTGAAACGGTTTTCCTCTGTGTAACTGGTGGGTTCTGTTCTTTTTTATCTTTTTTTCGTTTTTGGTTCAAGGTAGATTTTATTCCTCTTTTGTGTATTTACAGATATAAGCATGGAAATAATTTATTCATATAAATACATGTATGTGAAGGGAAGAATATTTTTTCTGTTTTACTTTTTTTAATTTTATTTTTTTATTTTGAATTTAATTTTATATTTTTATACAGCAGGTTGTTTTTGGTTATCTACTGTATACATATAAATGTATACATACCAATCCCAATATCTCAACTCCTCCCACCACCATCCCCAACAGCTTTCCCCCCTTGTTGTCCATACGTTTGTTGTATACATGTATTGCTCTATTTCTGCCTTGCAAAACGGTTCATCTGTACAATTTTTCTAGGTTCCACATATATGCATTAATATACAAGATTTGTTTTTCTCTTTCTGACTTACTTCACTCTGTATGACAGTCTCTAGATCCATCAATGTCTCTACAAATGTCCCAATTTCATTCCTTTTTATGGCTTAGTAATATTCCATTTTATATATGTACCACATCTTTATGCATTCGTCTGTCTGTGGGCATTTAGGTTGCTTCCATTTCCTGGATAGTGTAAATAGTGATGCAATGAACATTGTGGTGAATGTCTCTTTTTGATTTATGGTTTTGTCTGGGTATATGCCCAGTAGAGGGATTGCTGTATCATATGGTAATTCTATTCTTAGTTTTATAAGAAACTCCATAATGTTCTCCACAGTGACTGTATCAATTTACGTTCCCAACAATAGTGGAAGAGGATTCCTTATCTCCACACCGTTTCCAGCATTTGTTGTTTGTAGATTTTCTGATGATGCCCATTCTAATAGGTGTGAGGTGATACACCATGGATGAGTCTATTTCGTTGAGCAAAGAGTAGGTTTTGTTTATTAAGTATTTGGCTTATGGAATGGTATGTGTGCTAATTTCAATCTGTTTTTATACAGCAGCCCAACTCAACTTTCCCCTTAAGCAAGCATAAGGTTTTTATCTAAATGTGAGACTCTGTTCGGTTTTGTAATTCAGTTTATGTGTAGCCAAGTTTACACTCCCTCTATTAGTGATATCTTATGATAATTATCTTTCTTTGTGTGACATATTTCTCTTAGAATCATCATAATTAAATCCACTCAATTTGCTGCTACAGGCCTGATGACATTGATTTCACTGCTGAGTGATATTCCGTTGTATGTAAGTAGCACAACTTCTTTATCCATTTTTTTCTTTCTGGGATATTTAATTTGTACTGGACTCGAGGTTCTTGTAAACACAGCAGCCCTAAATTTTGTGTTGGCTGTGTCTTGTTGATTTTAATTTTCCTAAGCTATAGGGCCAAAAGTGGAAGTGCCCTAGGCTCTGTAGCTTTGTTTTTTAGATGTTTCAGGATACACCATGAACATCTCCAGAGTGTCTGTTGGCAATTTACATCCCGCCCATCAGCATAACACGGCTCCCTGTTCTCCATGGCCTGTCCTGTGTTTCTGGTTTTTACACTTTATTCAGATGGCCTTTTTGACGAATGGGAAATGTGACTTCATTGTAGTGTGGATTTCCATTGCTGGAGTACTTGGTTGGCCAAAATGTTCATATGCGTTTTTTCCTGAATATATTCAGGAAAAATGTATACGCACTTTTTGTCCATGTGCATCACTGTCAAAGATCTGCCGCTTTTCATATGCTTTAAATGCAATTCCAATCTACCTCTTGAAATATGATTCCTGCAATTCTGCCTCGTTTTCAAGTCCTCTTTGCAGACTTACTTCGATATATTTTTGCCAATAGCTGTCATTTATCTCTGCAGGTTTGTGAATTACAGTGCCCCTGAGCTCCTTTCTTAACTCGCTTCCTTGTAAGCTGGCCACAAAACTGCAGGTTTGCTTCAGGCCATAATCAGGGTCCGGCACGGCACTCTGAGCCTTTGGTTAATTCCTCTTCCTGGTGGGAAATTAGAGTTAAATGTGCCCCTCCAGATACCTGCCTCACTCCCAGCCACATGGTGATGTATGTCCTCAGGTTTGAGGCCATATGTGATGGGTTCCTCATCTTTTGATGATGTGGCCCCACTGGTGTGTGGACACTCCTGCCTGGTTCCCATCCCCTTGGTGATGTGGGCCCTCTGGTGAGACTCTGATCCTGGTTGGGTTCCTCACACATCCGTGAGGTGAGCCCTCTTCTCTGAGGTCACTCCTGCCTGGCTGGCACAACCCGCCTTGTTGACTTCGGCACCCTGGTGGCAGTTGGAGCCTGCTGGGAGCCTCCTTCCCGCGGTGATGAGGCCCTCTGGCGTCAGACCCTAATGGCGGGGTTCCCACATTTTCTGATACGTGCTAAGTGGTACGAGGGCACTCCTGCCAGGTTCCCATCCTCATGAGCGTGTGGGCCTTCTGTTCTGAGGTCCTAACGGCTGGGTTGCTCACACTTTCATGATGTGGGCCCTCTGCTGTGAGGTCAATCCTGCCTGGCTGGCGCACATCGCCTTGGCGACGTGGACCCTCTGGTGGCAGTTGGAGCGTGCTGGGGCCTCCTCCCCTCAGTGATGAGGGCCTTCTGGTGTCAGGCCCTAAGTGCTGGGCTCCACACATTTTCTGATGTGTGCCCAGTGGTGCGAGTCACTCCTGCCAGGTTCCCATCCCCATGGGCATGTGGGACTTCTGTTCTGTGGTCCCAACTGCTGGGTTGCTCACAGTTTCATGATGTGGGCCCTTTGCTGTGTGTTCACTCTGGCCTGTATCCCATAGTGTCAGTGCTCTGGGCCTCCAGCTTGGAGTTTCCAACTTCTCGATTCCTCACCTTTTTTATTCTATGGGCCCTCGGTTGTGCGTCTCCTCCTGCATGCCTCACTCCCAGCCCCTTCGTGATGTGTGTCCCCTTGTTTGAGGCCACATGTGCTGTGTTCCTCACCTTTCTATAATGTGGCCACACTGGTGTGAGGACACTCTTGCCTGGTTCCCATTCCCTTGGTGATGTTGGCCCCACTGCTGTTAGGACAGTCTTGCCTGGTTCCCATCACCTTGGTGATGTTGGCCCTCTGGTGAGAGTCTGATCCTGGTTAGGTTCCTCACCCTTCTGTGAGGTGGGCCCTCTGCTCTGAGGTCACTCCTGCCTGGCTGGCACACCCCGCCTTGGCAACGTCGGCCATATGGTGGCAGTTGGAGCCTGCTGAGAGCCTCCTCCCCTCGGTGATGAGGGCCCTCTGGCCTCAGGCCCTAACTGCTGGGTTCCCACATTTTCTGATTCGTGCTAAGTGGTGCAAGGACACTCCTGCCAGGTTCCCATCCCCATGGGGATGTGAGCCTTCTGCTCTGAGGTCCCAACGGCTGTGTTGCTCACAGTTTCATGATGAGGGCCCTCTGGTGTGAGTTCACTCCTGCCTAGATCCCATAGCCTCGCTGCTCCTGGCTGCCTGCCGGAGGTTCCAACTGTGGGATTCCTCACCTTTTTTATTCTATGGTCCCTCTGTTTTGAGGATCCTCTGGCCTGCCTCACTCCCAGCCCCTTGGTGATGTGTGTCCTCAGGTTTGAGGCCACGTGTGCTGGGTCCCTCAAATTATGGTGATGTAGCCCCACTGGTGTGAGGACACTCCTGCCTGGTTCCCATTCCCTTGGTGATGTTGGCCCTCTGGTGACAGTCTGATCCTTGTTGGGTTCCTCACACTTCTGTGAGGTGGGCTTTCTGCTCTGAGGTCACTCCTGCCTGGTTGGCACACCCCGCCTTGGTGACATCGGCCTTATGGTGGCAGTTGGAGCCTGCTGGGAGCCTCCTCCCCTCGGTGATGAGGGTCCTCTGGCCTCAGGTCCTAACTGCTGGGTTCCCACATTTTCTGATTCGTGGAAGTGGGCCGAGGACACTCCTGTCAGGTTCCCATCCCCATAGGGATGTGGGCCTTCTGCTCTGAGGTCCCATCCGCTGGGTTGCTCACAGTTTCATGATGTGGGACCTCTGCTGTGAGTTTGCTGTGGCCTGGATCCCATAGACTCTGTGCTCTGGGTGGCCTACTGGCCGGTTCCAACTGCTGGATTCCTCACAACGTTTATTCTGTGGGCTCTGTTTTGTGAGGATACTCCTGCTTGCCTCACTCCTAGCCCCTTGGAGATGTGGGTCCCCTGTTTTAGGCCACATGTTCTGGGTTCCTCACCTTTCTATAATGTGGCCACACTGGTGTGAGGACCCTCCTGCCTGGTTCTGATCCCCTTGGTGATGTGGGCCCTCTGGTGAGAGTCTTATCCTGGCTGGTTTCCTCACCCTTCTGTGAGGTAGGCCCTCTGCGGTGAGGTCACTCCTGCCTGGCTGGCACACATCACCTTGGTGACATGTGCCCTCAGTTGGGAGTTGGTGTCTGCTGCGAGTCTCCGTCCCTCGGTAATGAGGGCCCTCTTGCGTCAGACCCTAACTCCTGGGCTCCCAAAATTTGCAGATGTGCGACCTGTGGTGCGAGTACACTCCTGTCAGGTTCCCAACCCCATGGGAATTTGGGCCTTCTGCTCTGAGGTCCCAACGGCTGGGGTGCTCACAGTTTCATGATGAGGGCCCTCTGATGTGCGTTCATTCCGGCCTAGATCCCATAGGCTTGCTGCTCCTGGGCGCCTGCTGGGAGGTTCCAACTGCGGGATTCCTCACCTTTTTTATTCTATGGGCCCTCTGTTTTGAGGCTCCTCCTGCCTGCCTCAATCCCAGCCCCGTTGTGATGTGTGTCCTCTGGTGTGAGGTCATGTGTGCTGGGTCCCTCACCTTTCGATGATGTGGCCCCAATGGTGTGAGGACACTCGTGCCTGTTTCCCAGCCCCTTGGTGATGTGGCCCCTCTGGTGAGAGTCTGATCCTGGCTGGGTTCCTTACCGTTCTGTGAGGTGGGCCCTGTGCTCTGAGGTAACTCCTGCCTGGCTTGCTCCCATTGTCTTGGTGACGTCGGCCCTCTGGTGGCAGTTGGATCCTTTTGGAGACTCCTGTCCTCGGTGATGAGGTCCCTCTGGCGTCAGGCTCTAACTGCTGGGCTCCCCAGGTTTTCTGATGTGAGCCCAGTGATGCCAGGACACTCGTGAAATGTTCCCATCCCCATGGCGATATGGACCTTCTGCTCTGAGGTTCCAACGACTGGGTTGCTCACAGTTTCCTGATGTTAGCTCTCTGGTGTTAGTTCACTCATTCCTAGATCCCATAGCCTCTGTACTCTGGGCCGCCTGCTGGGAAGTTCCAACTGCTGGGTTCCTCACCTTTTTTATTCTTTGGGCCCTGTGTTGGGAGGCTCCTCCTGCCTGTGTCACTCCCAGCCCCTTGGTGATGTAGGTCCTCTGGTTTGTGGCCACATGTGCCAGTTTCCTCATCTTTTAGTGATGTGGCCCCACTGGTGTGAGGACACTCGTGCCTGGTTCCCATCCCCTTGGTGATATGGGCCCTCTGGTGAGAGTCTGATCCTGGTTGGGTTCCTCACACTTTTTGAGGTGGGCCGTCTGCTGTGAGGTCACTCCTGCCTGGCTGGCACAGCCCGCCTTGGCGACGTGGGCCCTCTTGTGGTAGTTGGAACATGCTGGGAGCCTCCTCCCCTCAGTGATGAGGGCCCTCTGGCGTCAGGCCCTAACTGCTGGGTACCCACCTTTTCTGATATGTTCTAAGTGGTGCGAGGACACTCCTGCCATGCTCCCAACACCTTGGGGATGTGGACCTTCTGCTCTGAGGTCCAAATGGCTGGGTTGCTCGCAGTTTCATGATGTGGACCCTCTGCTGTGAGTTTACTGCGGCCTGAATCGCATAGACTTGGTGCTCTTGGCCGCCTGCTGGGAGGTTCCCATTGCTGGATTCCTCAGCTTTTTTATTCTATGGGCCCTGTGTTGTGAGGCTACTCCTGCCTGCCTCATTCCGAGCCCCTTGGAGATGTGGGTCTTCTGGTTTAGGCCACATGTGCTGGGTTCCTCACCTTTCTATGATGTGGCCACACTGGTGTGAAGACTCTCCTGCCTGGTTCTGATCACCTTGGTGATGTGGGCCCTCTGGTGAGAGTCTTATCCTGGCTGTGTTCCTCACCCTTCTGTGAGGTAGGCCCTCTGCGGTGAGGTCACTCCTACCTGGCTGTCACACGTCACCTTGGCGACGTGGGACCTCAGTTGGGTGTTGGTGCCTGATTGGAGTCTCCTCCCCTTGGTAATGAGGGCCCTCTGGCGTCAGGCCCTAACTCCTGGGTTCCCTAAATTCTCTGCTGTGTGCCCTGTGGTGCGAGTACACTTCTGACAGGTTCCCAACCCCATGGGAATGTGGGCCTTCTGCTCTGAGATCCCAACGCCTAGGTTGCTCACAGTTTCATGATGACGGCCCTCTGGTGTGAGATCACTCCGGCCTGGATCCCATAGTCTCGCTGCTCCTGGCCACCTGCTGGGAGGTTCCAACTGCGGGATTCTTCACCTCTTTAATTCTATGGTCCCTCTGTTTTGAGGCTCCTCCTGCCTGCCTCAATCCCAGCTCCCTTGTGATGTGTGTCCTCTGGTTTGAGGCCACGTGTGCTGGGTCCCTCACTTTTCGGTGATGTGGCCCCACTAGTGTGAGGACACTCCTGCCTGGTTCCCATTCCCTTGGTGATGTGGGCCCTCTGGTGAGAATCTGATCCTCTTTGGTTCTTCACACTTCTGTGAGGTTGACCCTCTGCTCTGAGGTCACTCCTGCTTGGTTGTCGCACTCCGCATTGGCGACGTCGCCCCTCTGGTAGCAGTCGGAGCTGGCTGGGAGCCACCGCCCCTCGGTGATGAGGGCCCTCTGGCATCAGGCACTAATTGCTGGGCTCCCCACATTTTTTCATGTGTGCCCACTCTTGCGATGACACTCCTGCTTGTTTCCCTTCCCCATGGGGATGTGGGCCTTCTGCTCTGAGGTCACAACGGCTGGGTTGCTTACAGAATCACAATGAGGGCCCTCTGTTGTGAGTCCATGCCGGCCTGGATCTCATAGCCTCAGTGCTCTGGGCCGCCTGCTAGGAAGATCCAACTGCTGGTTTCCACACCTTTTGTATACAATGGGACATGTGTTGTGAGGTTAATCCTGCCTGCCTCACTCCGAAACCCATGGTGATGTGGGTCCTCTGGTTTGAGGCCACATGTGCTGGGTACCTCAACTTTTGATGATGTGGCCCCACGGGTGTGAGGACACTCCTGCCTGGTTCCCATCACCTTGGTGATGTGGGCCCTCTGGGGAGAGTCTGATCCTGGCTGGGTTCCCTACCATTCTGTGAGGTGGGCCCTCTGATGTCAGGTCACTCCTGCCTGGCTAGCTCACATCGCCTTGGCAACGTGGGCCCTCTGTTGGCCACTGGAGCATGCTGGGAGCCTCCTCCTCCCGTGAATGATGGCCCTGGAAAAAATGCATATGCCCTTTTTGGCCAAGTGCTTCATTGATGAGGTTCTGCCACTTCTCTTATGCTTTCAGAGCAATTCACGTCTACCTCCTGAAATCGGATTCCAGCAATTCTGCCCCACTTTCAAGTCCTCTTTGCAGCCTTAATTCAATATATTTTTGTACGATTTCTGTCATTTATAAGTCTGCAGGTATGTGAATGACAGTGCCCCTGAGCTCCTTTCCTCAACTCGCTTTCTTGTGAGCTGGGCACAAAACCGCAGGATTGCTTCAGGCCCTAATCTTGTTCCAGCACGGCATGCTGAGCCTTTGGTTAATTCCTTTTCCTGTTGGGAAATGAGTGTTAAAATTGCCCGTGCATACTGGGCATATACCCTGAGAAAACCAAAATTCAAAAAGAGTCATGTACCAAAATGTTCATTACAGCTCTATTTACAATAGCCCGGGGATGGAAAGAACCTAAGCTCCCATCATCGGACGAATGGATAAAGAAGATGTGGCACATATACACAATGGAATATTACTCAGCCTTAAAAAGAAATGAAACTGAGTTATTTGTAATGAAATGGATAGACCTAGAGTCTGTCATACAGAGTGAAGTAAGTCAGAAAGAAAAAGACAAATAGCGTATGCTAACACATATATATGGAATTTAAAGGAAAAAATTGTCATGAAGAACCTAGGGATAAGACAGGAATAGAGGCGCAGACCTACTGGAGAACGGAATTGAGGATATGGGGAGGGGGAATGGTGAGTTTTGACAGGGCGAGAGAGAGTCATGGACATATACACACTAACAAATGTAGTAAGGTAGATAGCAAGGGGGAAGCAGCCGCAAGGCACAGGGATATTAGCTCAGGGCGTTGGGACAGCCTGGAGGGGTGGAAGGGGGAGAGAGGGAGGGAGGGAGACACAAGAGGGAAGACACAGGGAGCATATGTATATGTATAGCTGATTCACTTTGTTATAAAGCAAAAACTAACACACCATTGTAAAGCAATTATACCCCAATAAAAATGTAAAAAAAAATATTTCCCCGTGCACACACCTACAGATAGTCTCCCATTGGTTCTCCGTATTCCTGTTCATCTTGCGCAGAAATTGCAAACAGTGCCAAACAGGAGGTTAAAGGCACTGACTCTCCAAATGGGGAGAGTGTAAGAAAAGGGTCTGGAATGGTGAACCTGAGTACAAGGGGACGAAAACAGACATGCATGTAAAAAGGTTTCCCAGTCACACGGTGGAGCATACTCTGGGTTTCCCATGCAAATTTTAGCAGAAGGAAGAATCCCTTGAACCTGGAGAGTTGGGAACCATGGAATGGGTACCAGGCAGTATGACATCAAAGGGTCTGCATTTGCTCACTGAACCTCACCAATGCTATCAGCCCAAAGGGTCCAGCCTTATCTCTCACCCAGCTCTGGGTGTAGATGTGGTAAACCAGGTTGCATCACATGCCCTGTGTGAGTTATTTAAGAATTGCTCTCTATTTCACTGTCATTGTGTTTTGTTTTTGAAATTTTTTTTTGACACTAGGATTTATCG
This sequence comes from Phocoena phocoena, assembly GCF_963924675.1. NCBI lineage: Eukaryota > Metazoa > Chordata > Mammalia > Artiodactyla > Phocoenidae > Phocoena > Phocoena phocoena. The sequence goes on along the minus strand of NC_089222.1, from coordinate 1,315,256 downwards.
GATTTTCACTGCTGCGTTAATGCCGCTGTACACACTCTTGATTCTCTTACGGAGACATAAATATCCACGGGTTTTAAGATTCTTCCTAGTCAGGTATATTCCTAGGCGTTGAATATGTGGTGTTGAGTCCATTTCGTTGAGCAAGGAGTAGGTCTTGTCTATTACATATTTGACTTATGGAACGGTATCTGTGCTAATTTCAGTCTCTGGTTTTATGCAGCACTCCAACGCACATTTCTCCATAAGAAAGCAAAAGTTGGTTTTCTAAATTTGAGACTGTTCTGTTTTGTAATTCAGTTCATGTGTAGTCAAGTTTACATACTGTGTATTAGTGATATTTTATGATGTTTCTTTTTATGTGTGACTTATTTCACATAGAATCACCATACCTGAATCCACTCACTATGCCGCTACGGGCCTGATGACACAGATTTCATTGCTGAGTGATATTCCATTGTACGTACGTACCACAACTTCTTTATCCATTGTTTGCTCTCTGAGATATTTACCTGGTACTGTAAACGAGGTTCTTGTGAACAGAGAGGTCCCAAACTTTGAGGTGGCTGGGTGTTTTGGATTTTAATTTCCCTAAGCTGTAGGACCATAAGTGGAAGTGCCATAGGCTGTGTTGCTTTGTTTCTTACGTGTTTCAGGAAACACATAACACTTCTCCAGAATGGCTGTCGGCAATTTACATCATATGCATAAGCATAATAAGGATCCCTGTTTTCCATTGCCTGTCCTCCGTTTCTGGATTTTAAAATTTTTTTAAATGGCCTTTTTGCCCTGGGGGGCACTGAGACTTCATTGTAGTGCAGGTTTATTTACAAGCTTGCTTGGTTGGCCAAAAAGTGCGTATGCGTTTTTTCCTGAATATATTTAGGGAAAAAAGCATCCGCACTTTTTAGACAAATGCATCATTATCGACGTTCTGCCTCTTTTCCTATTCTTTAAGTGCAATTCCAGTTTAACCCTTCAATCGTTTTCCTGAATTTCTGCCCCGCTTTCAAGTCCCCTTTGCAGGCTTACTTCAATATATTTTTGGAGGATAGCTGTCATTTATAACTGTGCAGGTTTGTGAATTACAGTGGCCCTGAGCTCCTTTCTTCAACTCGCTTTCTTGTGAGCTGGGCACAAAACCGCAGGATTGCTTCAGGCACTAATCTCTTTCCAGCAGGGCACGCTGAGCCTTTGGTTAATTCCTCTTCCTGGTGGGAAATGAGCATTACATTTGCCCATGCAGACAACTACAGCTAGTCTCTCATTGGTTCTCCCTATTCCTGTTCATCTTGCACAGAAATTGCAAGCTGTGCCAAACAGGAGGTTAAAGGCACTGACTCTCCAAGCGGGGAGAGTGTTAGTAAAGCATCTGGAATGGTGAACCCGAGGACCAGGATATGAAAACTGAGATGCATTTTAAATCGTTTCCCAATCACACGGTGGACGATACTCTGGGTTTCCCATGCATGTTTTAGCTGGAGGAAGAATCCCTTGAACCTGGATAGCTGGAACCAGTGGAATGGGTACCATGCAGTATGACTTCAAAGGGTCTGCATTTGCTCACCGAAACTCACCAATGCTATCAGCCTGAAGATTCCAGCTTTATGTCTCAACCAGCTGTGGGTATAGATGTGGTCAATCCCGGTTGCATCACATGCCCTGAGTTAATTGTTTAAGAATTGCTCCCTATTTCACTGTCTCTGTGTTTTGTTTTTGCAATTTATTTTGATAATGGGATTTATCGGATTTTCACTGCTGCGTTTATGCCGCTGTACACATGCTTGATTCTCTTACGGAGACATATAAATCCATGGGTTTTAAGATTCTTCCTAGTCAGGTATATTCCTGAGCGTTGAATATGTGGTGTTGAGTCCATTTCGTTGAGCAAGGAGTAGGTCTTGTCTATTACATATTTAGCTTATGGAAAGTTATCTGTGCTAATTTCAGTCTCTGGTTTTATGCAGCATCCCAACGCACATTTCCCCATAAGCAAGCACTAGTTGGTTTTCAAAATTTGAGACCCTTTTCAGTTTTGTAATTCAGTTCATGTGTAGTTAAATTTACATTCCGTGTATTAGTGATATCTTATGATGTTTCTTTTTCTGTGTGATGTAGTTTACGTAGATTAACCGTACCTGCATCCAAAAACTATGCCACTACGGGCCTGATGACACAGATTTCATTGCTGAGTGATATTGCATTGCACGTACGTGCCACAACTTCTTTATTCATTTTTTGCTTTCTGGGATATTTACCTGGTACTGTAGACGAGCTTCTTGGGAACACAGCCGTCCCAAACTTTTGGGTGGATCTCTGTTTTTGATTTTAATTTCCCTAAGCAAGAGGACCATAAGTGCAATTGCCATAGGCTGTGTTCCTTTATTTCTTACGTGTTTCAGGAAACACCATACACTTCTCCAGGGTGGCTGTTGGCAATTAACATCCTCCCAATCAGCATAACAAGGCTCCCTGTTCTCCATATCCTGTCCTACCTTTCTGGATTTTACACTTTTTGCAGATGGCCCTTTTGCCAGGGGGGCAGTGAGACTTCATTGTAGTGCAGATTTCCTTTACAGGCTTGCTTGGTTGGCCAAAAGTGCATATGCGTTTTTTCCTGAATATATTCAGGAAAAAAACGCATACGCCCTTTTTGGCCAAGTGTATCATTGTCGACGTTGTGCCTCTTTTCCTATGCTTTCAGGGCAATTCCAGTCTACCCCCTGCAATCGTTTTCCTGAAATTCTGCCCCGCTTTCAAGTCCCCTTCGCAGGCTTACTTCAATATACTTTTGGAAGATAGCTGTCATTTATAACTCTGCAGGTTTCTGAATTACAGTGCCCCTGAGCTCCTTTCTTCAACTCGCTTTCTTGTGAGCTGGGCACAAAACCGCAGGATTGCTTCAGGCACTAATCTGTTTCCAGCAGGGCACGCTGAGCCTTTGGTTAATTCCTCTTCCTAGTGGGCAATGAGCGTTACATTTGCCCGAGCAGACACCTACAGCTAGTCTCTCATTGGTTCTCCCTATTCCTGTTCATCTTGCACAGAAATTGCAAGCTGTGCCAAACAGGAGGTTAAAGGCACTGACTCTCCAAGCGGGGAGAGTGTTAGTAAAGCATCTGGAATGGTGAACCCGAGGACCAGGATACGAAAACTGAGATGCATTTTAAATCGTTTCCCAATCACACGGTGGACGATACTCTGGGTTTCCCATGCATGTTTTAGCTGGAGGAAGAATCCCTTGAACCTGGAGTGTTGGGACCCAAGGAATGGGTACCATGCAGTATGACTTCAAAGGGTCTGCATTTACTCACCGAACCTCACCAATGCTATCAGCCTGAAGTGTCCAGCCTTATGTCTCAACCAGGTCTGGGTGTAGATGTCTTAAATCCCGGTTGCATCACATGCCCTGAGTGAATTATGTAAGAATTGCTCTCTATTTCACTGTCTTTGTGTTTTATTTTCGAAATTTATTTTGATAATGGGATTTATCGGATTTTCACTGCTGCGTTTCGGCCGCTGTACACACGCTTGATTCTCTTATGGAGACATATATATCCATGGGTTTTAAGATTCTTCCTAGTCAGATATATTCGTAGGCGTTGAACATATGGTGTTGGGTCCATTTCTTTGAGCAAGGAGTAGGTCTTGTCTATTACATATTTGGCTTATGGAAAGTTATCTGTGCTAATTTCAGTCTCTGGTTTTATGCAGCACCCCAACGCACCTTGCCCCATAAGCAAGCACTAGTTGGTTTTCTAAATTTGAGACCCTGTTCTGTTTTGTAATTCAGTTCATGTGTAGTCAAGTTTACATTCCGTGTGTTAGTGATATCTTATGATGTTTCTATTTCTGTGTGACGTAGTTCACGTAGAATCACCGTACCTGCATCCACTCACTATGCCGCTACGGGCCTGATGACACAGATTTCATTGCTGAGTGATATTCCATTGTACGTACATGCCACAACTTCTTTATCCATTTTTTGCTTTCTGGGATATTTACCTGATACTGTAGACGAGCTTCTGGGGAACACAGCCGTCCCAAATATTGGGGTGGCTGTCTCTTTTTGATTTTAATTTCCGTAAGCTATAGGACCATAAGTGGAAGTGCCATAGGCTGTGTTGCTTTGTTTCTTACGTGTTTCAGGAAACACCATACACTTCTCCAGGGTGGCTGCTGGCAGTTTACATCCTGCCAATCAGCATAACAAGGCTCCCTGTTCTCCATATCCTGTCCTACCTTTCTGGATTTTACACTTTTTTCCGATGGCCCTTTTGCCCTGGGGACAATGAGCCTTCATTGTAGTGCAGATTTCCTTTACAGGCTTGCTTGGTTGGCGAAACAGGGCGTATGCGTTTTTTCTTGAATATATTCAGGAAAATACGCATACGCCCTTTTTGGCCAAGTGCATCATTGTCGACGTTGTGCCTCTTTTCCTATGCTTTCAGGGCAATTCCAGTCTACCCCCTGCAATCGTTTTCCTGAAATTCTGCCCCGCTTTCAAGTCCCCTTCGCAGGCTTACTTCAATATAATTTTGGAAGACAGCTGTCATTTATAACTCTGCAGGTTTGTGAATTACAGTGCCCCTGAGCTCCTTTCTTCAACTCGCTTTCTTGTGAGCTGGGCACAAAACCGCCGGATTGCTTCAGGCCCTAATCTGTTTCCAGTAGTGCATGCTGAGCCTTTGTTTAATTCCTCTTCCTGGTGGGAAATGAGCGTTACATTTGCCCGTGCACACACCTACAGCTAGTCTCTCATTGGTTCTCCCTATTCCTGTTCTTCTTGCACAGAAATTGCAAGCTGTGCCAAACAGGAGGTTAAAGGCACTGACTCTCCAAGTGGGGAGAGTGTTAGTAAAGCATCTGGAATGATGAACCCGAAGACCAGGATACGAAAACTGACATGCATTTTAAATCGTTTCCCAATCACACGGTGGACAATACTCTGGGATTCCCATGCATGTTTTAGCTGGAGGAAGAATCCCTTGAACCTGGAGAGTTGGGACCCATGGAATGGGTACCATGCAGTATGACTTCAACGGGTCTGCATTTGCTCACCGAAACTCACCAATGCTATCAGCCTGAAGTGTCCAGGCTTATGTCTCAACCAGCTCTGGGTGTAGATGTGGTCAATCCCGGTTGCATCACATGCCCTGAGTGAATTATTTAAGAATGGCTCTCTATTTCACTGTCTTTGTGTTTTGTTTTCGAAATGTATTTTGATAATGGGATTTATCGGATTTTCACTGCTGTGTTTCGGCCGCTGTACACACGCTTGATTCTCTTACGGAGACATATATATCCATGGGTTTTAAGATTCTTCCTAGTCAGGTATATTACTAGGCGTTGAATATGTGGTGTTGGGTCCATTTCGTTGAGCAAGGAGTAGGTCATTTCTATTACATATTTGGCTTATGGAAAGTTATCTGTGCTAATTTCAGTCTCTGGTTTTATGCAGCACCCCAAGGCACCTTTTCCCATAAGCAAGCACTAGTTGGTTTTCTAAATTTGAGACCCTGTTCTGTTTTGTAATTCAGTTCATGTGTAGTCAAGTTTACATTCCGTGTATTAGTGATATCTTATGATGTTTCTTTTTCTGTGTGACGTAGTTCAGGTAGAATCACCGTACCTGCATCCACTCACTATGCCGCTACGGGCCTGATGACACAGATTTCATTGCTGAGTGATATTCCATTGTACGTACATGCCACAACTTCTTTATCCATTTTTTGCTTTCTGGGATATTTACCTGATACTGTAGACGAGCTTCTGGGGAACACAGCCGTCCCAAATATTGGGGTGGCTGTCTCTTTTTGATTTTAATTTCCGTAAGCTATAGGACCATAAGTGGAAGTGCCATAGGCTGTGTTGCTTTGTTTCTTACGTGTTTCAGGAAACACCATACACTTCTCCAGGGTGGCTGCTGGCAGTTTACATCCTGCCAATCAGCATAACAAGGCTCCCTGTTCTCCATATCCTGTCCTACCTTTCTGGATTTTACACTTTTTTCCGATGGCCCTTTTGCCCTGGGGACAATGAGCCTTCATTGTAGTGCAGATTTCCTTTACAGGCTTGCTTGGTTGGCGAAACAGGGCGTATGCGTTTTTTCTTGAATATATTCAGGAAAATACGCATACGCCCTTTTTGGCCAAGTGCATCATTGTCGACGTTGTGCCTCTTTTCCTATGCTTTCAGGGCAATTCCAGTCTACCCCCTGCAATCGTTTTCCTGAAATTCTGCCCCGCTTTCAAGTCCCCTTCGCAGGCTTACTTCAATATAATTTTGGAAGACAGCTGTCATTTATAACTCTGCAGGTTTGTGAATTACAGTGCCCCTGAGCTCCTTTCTTCAACTCGCTTTCTTGTGAGCTGGGCACAAAACCGCCGGATTGCTTCAGGCCCTAATCTGTTTCCAGTAGTGCATGCTGAGCCTTTGTTTAATTCCTCTTCCTGGTGGGAAATGAGCGTTACATTTGCCCGTGCACACACCTACAGCTAGTCTCTCATTGGTTCTCCCTATTCCTGTTCTTCTTGCACAGAAATTGCAAGCTGTGCCAAACAGGAGGTTAAAGGCACTGACTCTCCAAGTGGGGAGAGTGTTAGTAAAGCATCTGGAATGATGAACCCGAAGACCAGGATACGAAAACTGACATGCATTTTAAATCGTTTCCCAATCACACGGTGGACAATACTCTGGGATTCCCATGCATGTTTTAGCTGGAGGAAGAATCCCTTGAACCTGGAGAGTTGGGACCCATGGAATGGGTACCATGCAGTATGACTTCAACGGGTCTGCATTTGCTCACCGAAACTCACCAATGCTATCAGCCTGAAGTGTCCAGGCTTATGTCTCAACCAGCTCTGGGTGTAGATGTGGTCAATCCCGGTTGCATCACATGCCCTGAGTGAATTATTTAAGAATGGCTCTCTATTTCACTGTCTTTGTGTTTTGTTTTCGAAATGTATTTTGATAATGGGATTTATCGGATTTTCACTGCTGTGTTTCGGCCGCTGTACACACGCTTGATTCTCTTACGGAGACATATATATCCATGGGTTTTAAGATTCTTCCTAGTCAGGTATATTACTAGGCGTTGAATATGTGGTGTTGGGTCCATTTCGTTGAGCAAGGAGTAGGTCATTTCTATTACATATTTGGCTTATGGAAAGTTATCTGTGCTAATTTCAGTCTCTGGTTTTATGCAGCACCCCAAGGCACCTTTTCCCATAAGCAAGCACTAGTTGGTTTTCTAAATTTGAGACCCTGTTCTGTTTTGTAATTCAGTTCATGTGTAGTCAAGTTTACATTCCGTGTATTAGTGATATCTTATGATGTTTCTTTTTCTGTGTGACGTAGTTCAGGTAGAATCACCGTACCTGCATCCACTCACTATGCCGCTATGGGCCTGATGACACAGGTTAAATTGCTGAGTGATATTGCATTGTACGTACGTACCACAACTTCTTTATCCATTTTTTCTTTCTGGGATATTTACCTGATACTGTAGACGAGCTTCTTGTGAACACAGCCGTCCCAAATATTGGGGTGGCTGTCTGTTTTTGATTTTAATTTCCGTAAGCTATAGGACCGTAAGTGGAAGTGCCATAGGCTGTGTTGCTTTGTTTCTTACGTGTTTCAGGAAACACCATACACTTCTCCATGGTGGCTGCTGGCAATTTACATCCTGCCAATCAGCATAACAAGGCTCCCTGTTCTCCATATCCTGTCCTACCTTTCTGGATTTTACACTTTTTTCAGATGGTCCTTTTGCCCGGGGGGCAGTGAGACTTCATTGTAGTGCAGATTTCCTTTACAGGCTTGCTTGGTTGGCCAAAAAGTGCGTATGCGTTTTTACCTGAATATATTCAGGAAAAAACGCATACGCCCTTTTTGGCCAAGTGCATCATTGTCGACGTTCTGCCTCTTTTCCTATGCTTTCAGGGCAATTCCAGTCTACCCCCTGCAATCATTTTCCTGAAATTCTGCCCCGCTTTCAAGTCCCCTTCGCAGGCTTACTTCAGTATATTTTTGGAGGATAGCTGTCATTTATAACTCGGCAGGTTTGTGAATTACAGTGTCCCTGAGCTCCTTTCTTCAACTCGCTTTCTTGTGAGCTGGGCACAAAACCGCAGGATTGCTTCAGGCCCTAATCTGTTTCCGGCAGGGCATGCTGAGCCTTTGGTTAATTCCTCTTCCTTGTGGGAAATGAGTGTTACATTTGCCCGTGCAGACACCTACAGTAAGTCTCTCATTCGTTCTCCCTATTCCTGTTCATCTTGCACAGAAATTGCAAGCTGTGCCAAACAGGAGGTTAAAGGCACTGACTCTCCTAGCAGGGAGAGTTTTAGTAAAGCATCTGGAATGGTGAACCCGAGGACCAGGATACGAAAACTGAGATGCATTTTAAATCGTTTCCCAGTCACACGGTGGACCATACTGTGGGTTTCCCATGCATGTTTTAGCTGGAGGAAGAATCCCTTGAACCAGAAGAGTTGGGACCCATGGAATAGGTACCATGCAGTATGACTTCAAAGGGTCTGCATTTGCTCACCGAAACTCACCAATGTTATCAGCCTGAAGTGTCCAGCCTTATGTCTCAACCTGCTCTGGGTGTAGATGTGTTAAATCCCTGTTGCATCACATGCCCTGAGTGAATTATTTAAGAATTGCTCTCTATTTCACTGTCTTTGTGTTTGGTTTTCGAAATTTATTTTGATAATGGGATTTATCGGATTTTCACTGCTGCGTTTCGGCCGCTGTACACACGCTTGATTCTCTTACGGAGACATATATATCCATGGGTTTTAAGATTCTTCATAGTCAGGTATATTCCTAGGCGTTGAATATGTGGTGTTGAGTCCATTTCGTTGAGCAAGGAGTAGGTCTTGTCTATTACATATTTAGCTTATGGAATGTTATCTGTGCTAATTTCAGTCTCTGGTTTTATGCAGCACCCCAAGGCACCTTTCCCCATAAGCAAGCACTAGTTGGTTTTCTAAATTTGAGACCCTGTTCTGTTTTGTAATTCAGTTCATGTGTAGTCAAGTTTACATTCCGTGTATTAGTGATATCTTATGATGTTTCTTTTTCTGTGTGACGTAGTTCACGTAGAATTACCGTAACTGCATCCACTCACTATGCCGCTACGGGCCTGATGACACAGATTTCATTGCTGAGTGATACTGCATTGCACGTACGTGCCACAACTTCTTTATCCATTTTTTGCTTTCTGGGATATTTACCTGATACTGTAGACGTGCTTCTTGTGAACACAGACGTCCCAAATATTGGGGTGGCTGTCTGTTTTTGATTTTAATTTCCGTAAGCTATAGGACCATAATTGGAAGTGCCATAGGCTGTGTTGCTTTGTTTCTTACCTGTTTCAGGAAACACCATACACTTCTCCAGGGTGGCTGCTGGCAATTTACATCCTGCCAATCAGCATAACAAGGCTCCCTGTTCTCCATATCCTGTCCTACCTTTCTGGATTTTACACTTTTATCAGATGGCCCTTTTGCCCAGGGGGCAGTGAGAGTTCATTGTAGTGCAGATTTCCTTTACAGGCTTGCTTGGTTGGCCAAAAAGGGCGTATGCGTTTTTTCCTGAATATATTCATGAAAAAACGCATACGCCCTTTTTGGCCAAGTGCATCATTGTCGACGTTCTGCCTCTTTTCCTATGCTTTCAGGGCAATTCCAGTCTACCCCCTGCAATCGTTTTCCTGAAATTCTGCCCCGCATTCAAGTCCCCTTCGCAGGCTTACTTCAATATAATTTTGGAAGATAGCTGTCATTTATAACTCTGCAGGTTTGTGAATTACAGTGCCCCTGAGCTCCTTTCTTCAACTCGCTTTCTTGTGAGCTGGGCACAAAACCCCCGGATTGCTTCAGGCCCTAATCTGTTTCCAGTAGTGCACACTGAGCCTTTGTTTAATTCCCCTTCCTGGTGGGAAATGAGCGTTACATTTGCCCGTGCACACACCTACAGCTAGTCTCTCATTGGTTCTCCCTATTCCTGTTCATCTTGCACAGAAATTGCAAGCTGTGCCAAACAGGAGGTTAAAGGCACTGACTCTCCAAGTTGGGAGAGTGTTAGTAAAGCATCTGGAATGATGAACCCGAAGACCAGGATACGAAAACTGACATGCATTTTAAATCGTTTCCCAATCACACGGTGGACAATACTCTGGGATTCCCATGCATGTTTTAGCTGGAGGAAGAATCCCTTGAACCTGGAGAGTTGGGACCCATGGAATGTGTACCATGCAGTATGACTTCAACGGGTCTGCATTTGCTCACCGAAACTCACCAATGCTATCAGCCTGAAGTGTCCAGGCTTATGTCTCAACCAGCTCTGGGTGTAGATGTGGTCAATCCCGGTTGCATCACATGCCCTGAGTGAATTATTTAAGAATGGCTCTCTATTTCACTGTCTTTGTGTTTTGTTTTTGAAATGTATTTTGATAATGGGATTTATCGGATTTTCACTGCTGTGTTTCGGCCGCTGTACACACGCTTGATTCTCTTACGGAGACATATATATCCATGGGTTTTAATATTCTTCCTAGTCAGGTATATTACTAGGCGTTGAATATGTGGTGTTGGGTCCATTTCGTTGAGCAAGGAGTAGGTCTTGTCTATTACATATTTGGCTTATGGAAAGTTATCTGTGCTAATTTCAGTCTCTGGTTTTATGCAGCACCCCAAGGCACCTTTTCCCATAAGCAAGCACTAGTTGGTTTTCTAAATTTGAGACCCTGTTCTGTTTTGTAATTCAGTTCATGTGTAGTCAAGTTTACATTCCGTGTATTAGTGATATCTTATGATGTTTCTTTTTCTGTGTGACGTAGTTCACGTAGAATCACCGTACCTGCATCCACTCACTATGCCGCTACGGGCCTGATGACACAGGTTAAATTGCTGAGTGATATTGCATTGTACGTACGTACCACAACTTCTTTATCCATTTTTTCTTTCTGGGATATTTACCTGATACTGTAGACGAGCTTCTTGTGAACATAGCCGTCCCAAATATTGGGGTGGCTGTCTGTTTTTGATTTTAATTTCCGTAAGCTATAGGACCGTAAGTGGAAGTGCCATAGGCTGTGTTGCTTTGTTTCTTACGTGTTTCAGGAAACACCATACACTTCTCCAAGGTGGCTGCTGGCAATTTACATCCTGCCAATCAGCATAACAAGGCTCCCTGTTCTCCATATCCTGTCCTACCTTTCTGGATTTTACACTTTTTTCAGATGGTCCTTTTGCCCGGGGGGCAGTGAGACTTCATTGTAGTGCAGATTTCTTTTACAGGCTTGCTTGGTTGGCCAAAAAGTGCGTATGCGTTTTTACCTGAATATATTCAGGAAAAAACGCATACGCCCTTTTTGGCCAAGTGCATCATTGTCGACGTTCTGCCTCTTTTCCTATGCTTTCAGGGCAATTCCAGTCTACCCCCTGCAATCGTTTTCCTGAAATTCTGCCCCGCTTTCAAGTCCCCTTCGCAGGCTTACTTCAATATATTTTTGGAGGATAGCTGTCATTTATAATTCTGCAGGTTTGTGAATTACAGTGTCCCTGAGCTCCTTTCTTCAACTCGCTTTCTTGTGAGCTGGGCACAAAACCGCAGGATTGCTTCAGGCCCTAATCTGTTTCCGGCAGGGCATGCTGAGCCTTTGGTTAATTCCTCTTCCTGGTGGGAAATGAGTGTTACATTTGCCCGTGCAGACACCTACAGTAAGTCTCTCATTCGTTCTCCCTATTCCTGTTCATCTTGCACAGAAATTGCAAGCTGTGCCAAACAGGAGGTTAAAGGCACTGACTCTCCAAGCAGGGAGAGTTTTAGTAAAGCATCTGGAATGGTGAACCCGAGGACCAGGATACGAAAACTGAGATGCATTTTAAATCGTTTCCCAATCACACGGTGGACCATACTGTGGGTTTCCCATGCATGTTTTAGCTGGAGGAAGAATCCCTTGAACCGGAAGAGTTGGGACCCATGGAATGAGTACCATGCAGTATGACTTCAAAGGGTCTGCATTTGCTCACCGAAACTCACCAATGTTATCAGCCTGAAGTGTCCAGCCTTATGTCTCAACCTGCTCTGGGTGTAGATGTGTTAAATCCCTGTTGCATCACATGCCCTGAGTGAATTATTTAAGAATTGCTCTCTATTTCACTGTCTTTGTGTTTTGTTTTCGAAATTTATTTTGATAATGGGATTTATCGGATTTTCACTGCTGCGTTTCGGCCGCTGGACACATGCTTGATTCTCTTATGGAGACATATATATCCATGGGTTTTAAGATTTTTCCTAGTCAGGTATATTCCTAGGCGTTGTATATGTGGTGTCGGGTCCATTTCGTTGAGCAAGGAGTAGGTCTTGTCTATTACATATTTGGCTTATGGAAAGATATCTGTGCTAATTTCAGTCTCTGGTTTTATGCAGCACCCCAAGGCACCTTTCCCCATAAGCAAGCACTAGTTGGCTTTCTAAATTTGAGACCCTGTTCTGTTTTTTAATTCAGTTCATGTGTAGTCAAGTTTACATTCCGTGTATTAGTGATATCTTATGATGTTTCTTTTTCTGTGTGACGTAGTTTACGTAGAATCACCGTACCTGCATCCACTCACTATGCCGCTACGGGCCTGATGACACAGATTTCATTGCTGAGTGATATTGCATTGTATGTACGTGCTACAACTTCTTTATCCATTTTTTGCTTTCTGGGATATTTACCTGATACTGTAAACGAGCTTCTTGTGAACACAGCCGTCCCAAATATTGGGGTGGCTGTCTGTTTTTGATTTTAATTTCCGTAAGCTATAGGACCATAAGTGGAAGTGCCATAGGCTGTGTTGCTTTGTTTCTTACGTGTTTCAGGAAACACCATACACTTCTCCAGGGTGGCTGCTGGCAATTTACATCCTGCCAATCAGCATAACAAGGCTCCCTGTTCTCCATATCCTGTCCTACCTTTCTGGATTTTACACTTTTTTCAGATGGCCCTTTTGCCCGGGGGGCAGTGAGACTTCATTGTAGTGCAGATTTCCTTTACAGGCTTGCTTGGTTGGCCAAAAAGGGCGTATGCGTTTTTTCCTGAATATATTCAGGAAAAAACGCATACGCCCTTTTTGGCCAAGTGCATCATTGTCGACGTTCTGCCTCTTTTCCTATGCTTTCAGGGCAATTCCAGTCTACCCCCTGCAATCGTTTTCCTGAAATTCTGCCCCGCTTTCAAGTCCCCTTCGCAGGCTTACTTCAATATATTTTTGGAGGATAGCTGTCATTTATAACTCTGCAGTTTTGTGAATTACAGTGCCTCTGAGCTCCTTTCTTCAACTCTCTTTCTTGTGAGCTAGGCACAAAACCGCAGGATTGCTTTAGGCCCTTATCTGTTTCCAGCAGGGCACACTGAGCCTTTGTTTAATTCCTCTTCCTGGTGGGCAATGAGCGTTACATTTGCCCGTGCAGACACCTACAGCTAGTCTCTCATTGGTTCTCCCTATTCCTGTTCATCTTGCACAGAAATTGCAAGCTGTGCCAAACAGGAGGTTAAAGGCACTGACTCTCCAAGCGGGGAGAGTGTTAGTAAAGCATCTGGAATGGTGAACCCGAGGACCAGGATACGAAAACTGAGATGCATTTTAAATCGTTTCCCAATCACACGGTGGACGATACTCTGGGTTTCCCATGCATGTTTTAGCTGGAGGAAGAATCCCTTCAACCTGGAGAGTTTGGACCCATGGAATGGGTACCATGCAGTATGACTTCAAAGGGTCTGCATTAGCTCACCGAAACTCACCAATGCTATCAGCCTGAAGTGTCCAGCCTTATGTCTCAACCAGCTCTGGGTGTAGATGTGTTAAATCCCGGTTGCATCACATGCCCTGAGTGAATTATTTAAGAATTGCTCTCTATTTCACTGTCTTTGTGTTTTGTTTTTGAAATTTATTTTGATAATGGGATTTATCGGATTTTCACTGCTGCGTTTCGGCCGCTGTACACACGCTTGATTCTCTTACGGAAACATATATAACCATGGGTTTTAAGATTCTTCTTAGTCATGTATATTCCTAGGCGTTGAACATGTGGTGTTGGGTCTATTTCTTTGAGCAAGGGGTAGGTCTTGTCTATTATATATTTGGCTTATGGAAAGTTTTCTGTGCTAATTTCAGTCTCAGGTTTTATGCAGCACCCAAACACACCTTTCCCCATAAGCAAGCACTAGTTGGTTTTCTAAATTTGAGACCCTGTTCTGTTTTGTAATTCAGTTCATGTGTAGTCAAGTTTACATTCCGTGTATCAGTGATATCTTATGATGTTTCTATTTCTGTGTGACATAGTTCACGTAGAATCACCGTACATGCATCCACTCACTAACCGCTACGGGCCTGATGACAAAAATTTCATTGCTGAGTGATATTCCATTGTACGTACGTGCCACAACTTCTTTATCCATTTTTTGCTTTCTGGGATATTTACCTGGTACTGTAGACGAGCTTTTGTGAAAACAGTCGTCCCAAATATTGGGGTGGCTGTCTGTTTTTGATTTTAATTTCCATAAGCTATAGGACCATATGTGGAAGTGCCATAGGCTGTGTTGCTTTGTTTCTTACGTGTTTCAGGAAACACCATACACTTCTCCAGGGAGGCTGCTGACAATTTACATCCTGCCAATCAGCATAACAAGGCTCCCTGTTCTCAATATCCTGTCCTAACTTTCTGGATTTTACACTTTTTTCAGATGGCCCTTTTGCCCGGGGGGCAGTGAGACTTCATTGTAGTGCAGATTTCCTTTAGAGGCTTTCTTGGTTGGCCAAAAAGGGCGTATGCGTTTTTTTCCTGAATATATTCAGGAAAAAACGCATACGCCCTTTTTGGCCAAGTGCATCATTGTCGACGTTCTGCCTCTTTTCCTATGCTTTCAGGGCAATTCCAGTCTACCCCGTGCAATGGTTTTCCTGAAACTCTGCCCCGCTTTCAAGTCCCCTTCGCAGGCTTACTTCAATATATTTTTGGAGGATAGCTGTCATTTATAACTCTGCAGGTTTGTGAATTACAGTGCCCCTGAGCTCCTTTCTTCAACTCGCTTTCTTGTGAGCTGGGCACAAAACCACAGGATTGCTTCAGGCCCTAATCTGTTTCCGGCAGGGCACGCTGAGCCTTTGGTTAATTCCACTTCCTGGTGGGCAATGAGTGTTACATTTGCCCGTGCAGTCAACTACAGCTAGTCTCTCATTGGTTCTCCCTATTCCTGTTCACCTTGCACAGAAATTGCAAGCTGTGCCAAAGAGGAGGTTAAAGGCACTGACTCTCCAAGCAGGGAGAGTGTTAGTAAAGCATCTGGAATGGTGAACGCGAGGATCAGGATTCGAAAACTGAGATGCATTTAAAATCGTTTCCCAATCACACGGTGGACGATTCTCTGGGTTTCTCATGCATGTTTTAGCTGGAGGAAGAATCCCTTGAACCTGGAGAGTTGGGACCCATGGAATGGGTACCATGCAGTATGACTTCAATGGGTCTGCATTTGCTCACCGAAACTCACCAATGCTATCAGCCTGAAGTGTCCAGCCTTATGTCTCAACCAGCTCTGGGTGTAGATGTGGTCAATCCCGGTTGCATCACATGCCCTGAGTGAATTATTTAAGAATTGCTCTCTATTTCACTGTCTTTGTGTTTTGTTTTCGAAATTTATTTTGATAATGGGATTTATCGGATTTTCACTGCTGCGTTTCAGCCGCTGTACACACGCTTGATTCTCTTACGGAGACATATATATCCATGGGTTTTAAGATTATTCCTAGTCAGGTATATTCTTAGGCGTTGAATATGTGGTGTTGAGTCCATTTCGTTGAGCAAGGAGTAGGTGTTGTCTATTACATATTTGGCTCATGGAATGTTATCTGTGCTAATTTCAGTCTCTGGTTTTATGCAGCACCCCAAGGCACCTTTCCCCATAAGCAAGCACTAGTTGGTTTTCTAAATTTGAGACCCTGTTCTGTTTTGTAATTCAGTTCATGTGTAGTCAAGTTTACATTCCGTGTATCAGTGATATCTTATGATGTTTCTATTTCTGTGTGACGTAGTTCACGTAGAATCACCGTACATGCATCCACTCACTAACCGCTACGGGCCTGATGACAAAAATTTCATTGCTGAGTGATATTCCATTGTACGTACGTGCCACAACTTCTTTATCCATTTTTTGCTTTCTTGGATATTTACCTGGTACTGTAGACGAGCTTTTGTGAAAACAGTCGTCCCAAATATTGGGGTGGCTGTCTGTTTTTGATTTTAATTTCCATAAGCTATAGGACCATAAGTGGAAGTGCCATAGGCTGTGTTGCTTTGTTTCTTACGTGTTTAAGGAAACACCATACACTTCTCCAGGGAGGCTGCTGACAATTTACATCCTGCCAATCAGCATAACAAGGCTCCCTGTTCTCAATACCCTGTCCTAACTTTCTGGATTTTACACTTTTTTCAGATGGCCCTTTTGCCCGGGGGGCAGTGAGACTTCATTGTAGTGCAGATTTCCTTTAGAGGCTTTCTTGGTTGGCCAAAAAGGGCGTATGCGTTTTTTCCTGAATATATTCAGGAAAAAACGCATACGCCCTTTTTGGCCAAGTGCATCATTGTCGACGTTCTGCCTCTTTTCCTATGCTTTCAGGGCAATTCCAGTCTACCCCGTGCAATGGTTTTCCTGAAACTCTGCCCCGCTTTCAAGTCCCCTTCGCAGGCTTACTTCAATATATTTTTGGAGGATAGCTGTCATTTATAACTCTGCAGGTTTGTGAATTACAGTGCCCCTGAGCTCCTTTCTTCAACTCGCTTTCTTGTGAGCTGGGCACAAAACAACAGGATTGCTTCAGGCCCTAATCTGTTTCCGGCAGGGCACACTGAGCCTTTGTTTAATTCCTCTTCCTGGTGGGCAATGAGCGTTACATTTGCCCGTGCAGACACCTATAGGTAGTCTCTCAATGGTTCTCCGTATTCCTGTTCACCTTGCACAGAAATTGCAAGCTATGCCAAACAGGAGGTTAAAGGCACTGACTCTCCAAGCGGGGAGACTGTTAGTAAAGCATCTGGAATGGTGAAACCGAGGACCAGGATACGAAAACTGAGATGCATTTTAAATCGTTTCCCAATCACACGGTGGATCATACTGTGGGTTTCCCATGCATGTTTTAGCTGGAGGAAGAATCCCTTGAACCTGGAGAGTAGGGACCCATGGAATAGGTACCATGCAGTATGACTTCAAAGGGTCTGCATTTGCTCACCGAAACTCACCAATGCTATGGGCCTGAAGTGTCCAGCCTTATGTCTCAACCAGCTCTGGGTGTAGATGTGTTAAATCCCGGTTGCATCACATGCCCTGAGTGAATTATTTAAGAATTGCTCTCTATTTCACTGTCTTTGTGTTTTGTTTTTGAAATTTATTTTGATAATGGGATGTATCGGATTTTCACTGCTGCGTTTATGCCGCTGTACACACGCTTGATTCTCTTACGGAGACATATAAATCCATGGATTTTAAGATTCTTCCTAGTCAGGTATATTCCTAGGCGTTGAATATGTGGTGTTGGTTCCATTTCGTTGAGCAAGGAGTAGTTCTTGTCTGTTACATATTTGGCTTATGGAAAGTTATCTGTCCTAATTTCAGTCTCTGGTTTTATGCAGCACCCCAACGCACCTTTCCCCATAAGCAAGCACTAGTTGGTTTTCTAAATTTGAGACCCTGTTCTGTTTTGTAATTCAGTTCATGTGTAGTCAAGTTTACATTCCGTGTATTAGTGATATCTTATGATGTTTCTTTTTGTGTGTGACGTAGTTAACGTAGAATCACCATACCTGCAACCACTCACTATGCCGCTAGGGGCCTGATGACACAGATTTCATTGCTGATTTATTTTGCATTGTACGTACGTGCCACAACTTCTTTATCCATTTTTTGCTTTCTGGGATATTTACCTGACACTGTAGACGAGCTTCTTGTGAACAAAGCCGTCCCAAATATTGGGGTGGCTGTCTGTTTTTGATTTTAATTTCCGTAAGCTATAGGACCATAAGTGGAAGTGCCATAGGCTGTGTTGCTTTGTTTCTTACGTGTTTCAGGAAACACCATACACTTCTCCAGGGTGGCTGCTGGCAATTTACATCCTGCCAATCAGCATAACAAGGCTCCCTGTTCTCCATATCCTGTCCTACCTTTCTGGATTTTACACTTTTTTCAGATGGCCCTTTTGCCCGGGGGGCAGTGAGACTTCATTGTAGTGCAGATTTCCTTTACAGGCTTGCTTGGTTGGCCAAAAAGGGCGTATGCGTTTTTTCCTGAATATATTCAGGAAAAAACGCATACGCCCTTTTTGGCCAAGTGCATCATTGTCGACGTTCTGCCTCTTTTCCTATGCTTGCAGGGCAATTCCAGTCTACCCCCTGCAATCGTTTTCCTGAAATTCTGCCCCGCTTTCAAGTCCCCTTCGCAGGCTTACTTCAATATATTTTTGGATTATAGCTGTCATTTATAACTCTGCAGGTTTGTGAATTACAGTGCCCCTGAGCTCCTTTCTTCAACTCGCTTTCTTGTGAGCTGGGCACAAAACCGCAGCATTGCTTCAGGTCCTAATCTGTTTCCGGCAGGGCACGCTAAGCCTTTGGTTAATTCCTCTTCCTGGTGGGAAATGAGCGTTACATTTGCCCGTGCAGACACCTATAGTTAGTCTCTCATTGGTTCTCCCTATTCCTGTTCATCTTGCACAGAAATTGCAAGCTGTGCCAAACAGGAGGTTAAAGGCACTGACTCTCCAAGTGGGGAGAGTGTTAGTAAAGCATCTGGAATGGTGAACCCGAGGACCAGGATACGAAAACTGAGATGCATTTTAAATCGTTTCCCAATCACACGGTGGACCATACTGTGGGTTTCCCATGCCTGTTTTAGCTGGAGGAAGTATCCCTTGAACCTGGAGAGTTGGGACCCATGGAATAGGTACCATGCAGTATGACTTCAAAGGGTCTGCATTTGCTCACCGAAACTCACCAATGCTATCAGCCTGAAGGGTCCAGCCTTATGTCTCAACCAGCTCTGGGTGTAGATGTGTTAAATTCCTGTTGCATCACATGCCCTGAGTGAATTATTTAAGAATTGCTCTGTATTTCACTGTCTTTGTGTTTTGTTTTTGAAATTTATTTTGATAATGGGATTTATCGGATTTTCACTGCTGCGTTTATGCCGCTGTACACACGCTTGATTCTCTTACGGAGACATATAAATCCATGGGTTTTAAGATTCTTCCTAGTCAGGTATATTCCTAGGCGTTGAATATGTGGTGTTGAGTCCATTTCGTTGAGCAAGGAGTAGGTCTTGTCTATTACATATTTGGCTCATGGAATGTTATCTGTGCTAATTTCAGTCTCTGGTTTTATGCAGCACCCCAAGGCACCTTTCCCCATAAGCAAGCACTCGTTGGTTTTCTAAATTTGAGACCCTGTTCTGTTTTGTAATTCAGTTCATGTGTAGTCAAGTTTATATTCCGTGTATTACTTATATCTTATGATGTTTCTTTTTCTGTGTGACGTAGTTCACGTAGAATCACCGTACATGCATCCACTCACTATGCCGCTACGGGCCTGATGACACAGATTTTATTGCTGAGTGATATTGCATTGCACGTACGTTCCACAACTTCTTTATCCATTTTTTGCTTTCTGGGATATTTACCTGGTTCTGTAGACGAGCTTCTTGGGAACACAGCCGTCCCAAACTTTGGGGTGGCTCTCTGTTTTTGATTTTAATTTCCCTAAGCAATAGGACCATAAGTGCAATTGCCATAGGCTGTGTTGCTTTATTTCTTACGTGTTTCAGGAAACACCATACACTTCTCCAGGGTGGCTGTTTACAATTTACATCCAGCCAATCAGCATAACAAGGCTCCCTGTTCTCCATATCCTGTCCTACCTTTCAGGATTTTACACTTTGTTCAGATGGCCTTTTTGCCCGGGGGGCAGTGAGGTTTCATTGTAGTGCAGATTTCCTTTACAGGCTTGCTTGGTTGGCCAAAAAGGGCGTATGCGTTTTTTCCTGAATATATTCAGGAAAAAACGCATACGCCCTTTTTGGCCAAGTGCATCATTGTCGACATTGTGCCTCTTTTCCTATGCTTTCAGGGCAATTGCAGTCTACCCCCTGCAATCGTTTTCCTGAAATTCTGCCCCGCTTTCAAGTCCCCTTCGCAGGCTTACTTCAATATACTTTGGAAGATAGCTGTCATTTATAACTCTGCAGGTTTGTGAATTACAGTGCCCCTGAGCTCCTTTCTTCAACTCGCTTTCTTGTGAGCTGGGCACAAAACCGCAGGATTGCTTCAGGCACTAATCTGTTTCCCGCAGGGCACGCTGAGCATTTGGTTAATTCCTCTTCCTGGTGGGAAATGAGCGTTACATTTGCCCGTGCAGACACCTACAGCTAGTCTCTCATTGGATCTCCCTATTCCTGATTATCTTGCACAGAAATTGCAAGCTGTGCCAAACAGGAGGTTAAAGGCACTGACTCTCCAAGCGGGGAGAGTGTTAGTAAAGCATCTGGAATGGTGAACACGAGGACCAGGATACGAAAAATTAGATGCATTTTAAATCGTTTCCCAATCACACGGTGGACGATACTCTGGGTTTCCCATGCATGTTTTAGCTGGAGGAAGAATCCCTTGAACCTGGAGAGTTGGGACCCATGGAATGGGTACCATGCAGTATGACTTCAAAGGGTCTGCATTTGCTCACCGAAACTCACCAATGCTATCAGCCTGAAGTGTCCAGCCTTATGTCTCAACCAGCTCTGGGTGTAGATGTGGTCAATCCCAGTTGCATCACATGCCCTGAGTGAATTATTTAAAATTGCTCTCTATTTCACTGTCTTTGTGTTTTGTTTTCGAAATTTATTTGGATAATGGGATTTATCGGATTTTCACTGCTGTGTTTCGGCCGCTGTACACACGCTTGATTCTCTTTCGGAAACATATATATCCATGGGTTTTAAGATTCTCCCTAGTCAGGTATATTCCTAGGCATTGAATATGTGGTGTTGGGTCCATTTCGTTGAGCAAGGAGTAGGTCTTGTCTATTACATACTTGGCTTATGGAAAGTTATCTGTGCTAATTTCAGTCTCTGGTTTTATGCAGCACCCCAACGCACCTTTCCCCATAAGCAAGCACTAGTTGGTTTTCTAAATTTGAGACCCTGTTCTGTTTTGTAATTCAGTTCATGTGTAGTCAAGTTTACATTCCGTGTATTAGTGATATCTTATGATGTTTCTTTTTCTGTGTGACGTAGTTCACGTAGAATCACCGTACCTGCATCCACTCACTATGCCGCTACGGGCCAGATGACACAGATTTCATTGCTGAGTGATAATGCATTGCACGTACGTGCCACAACTTTTTTATCCATTTTTTGCTTTCTGGGATATTTACCTGGTACTGTAGACGAGCTTCTTGGGAACACAGCCGTCCCAAACTTTGGGGTGGCTCTCTGTTTTTGATTTTAATTTCCCTAAGCAATAGGACCATAAGTGCAATTGCCATAGGCTGTGTTGCTTTATTCCTTACGTGTTTCAGGAAAAACCATACACTTCTTCAGGGTGGCTGCTGGCAATTTATATCCTGCCAATCAGCATAACAAGGCTCCCTGTTCTTCATATCCTGTCCTACCTTTCTGGATTTTACACTTTTTTCAGATGGCCCTTTTGCCCGGGGGGGCAGTGAGATTTCATTGTAGTGCAGATTTCCTTTACAGGCTTGCTTGGTTGGCCAAAAAGGGCGTATGCGTTTTTTCCTAAATATATTCAGGAAAAAACGCATACGCCCTTTTTGGCCAAGTGCATCATT
Source organism: Phocoena phocoena (assembly GCF_963924675.1). Classification (NCBI taxonomy): domain Eukaryota; kingdom Metazoa; phylum Chordata; class Mammalia; order Artiodactyla; family Phocoenidae; genus Phocoena; species Phocoena phocoena. The sequence goes on along the minus strand of NC_089222.1, from coordinate 1,293,377 downwards.
GTCGACGTTGTGCCTATTTTCCTATGCTTTCAGGGCAATTCCAGTCTACCCCCTGAAATCGTTTCCCTGAAATTCTGCCCCACTTTCAAGTCCCCTTCGCAGGCTTACTTCAATATATTTTTGGAGGATAGCTGTCTTTTATAACTCTGCAGGTTTGTGAATTACAGTGCCCCTGAGCTCCTTTCTTCAACTCGCTTTCTTGTGAGCTGGGCACAAAACCGCAGGATTGCTTCAGGCCCTAATCTGTTTCCGGCAGGGCACGCTGCCCTTTGGTTAACTCCTCTTCCTGGTGGGAAATGAGCGTTACATTTGCCCGTGCAGACACCTATAGCTAGTCTCTCATTGGTTCTCCCTATTCCTGTTCATCTTGCCCAGAAATTGCAAGCTGTGCCAAACAGGAGGTTAAAGGCACTGACTCTGCAAGCGGGGAGAATGGTAGTAAAGCATCTGGAATGGTGAACCCGAGGACCAGGATACCAAAACTGAGATGCAATTTAAATCGTTTCCCAATCACACGGTGGACCATACTGTGGGTTTCCCATGCATGTTTTAGCTGGAGTAAGAATCCCTTGAACCTGGAGAGTTGGGACCCATGGAATAGGTACCATGCAGTATGACTTCAAAGGGTCTGCATTTGCTCACCGAAACTCACCAATGCTATCAGCCTGAAGTGTCCAGCCTTATGTCTCAACCAGCTCTGGGTGTAGATGGGTTAAATCCCGGTTGCATCACATGCCCTGAGTGAATTATTTAAGAATTGCTCTCTATTTCACTGTCTTTGTGTTTTGTTTTTGAAATTTATTTTGATAATGGGATTTATCGGATTTTCACTGCTGCATTTATGCCGCTGTACACACGTTTCATTCTCTTACGGAGACATATAAATCCATGGGTTTTAAGATACTTCCTAGTCAGGTATATTCCTAGGCGTTGAATATGGGGTGTTGAGTCCATTTCGTTGAGCAAGGAGTAGGTCTTGTCTATTACATATTTGGCTCATGGAATGTTATCTGTGCTAATTTCAGTCTCTGGTTTTATGCAGCACCCCAAGGCACCTTTCCCCATAAGCAAGCACTAGTTGGTTTTCTAAATTTGAGACCCTGTTCTGTTTTGTAATTCAGTTCATGTGTAGTCAAGTTTATATTCCGTGTATTAGTGATATCTTATGATGTTTCTTTTTCTGTGTGACGTAGTTCACGTAGAATCACCGTACCTGCATCCACTCACTATGCCGCTACGGGCCTGATGACACAGATTTCATTGCTGAGTGATATTGCATTGCACGTACGTGCCACAACTTCTTTATCCATTTTTTGCTTTCTGGGATATTTACCTGGTACTGTAGACGAGCTTCTTGGGAACACAGCCGTCCCAAACTTTGGGGTGGCTCTCTGTTTTTGATTTTAATTTCCCTAAGCAATTGGACCATAAGTGCAATTGCCATAGGCTGTGTTGCTTTATTTCTTACGTGTTTCAGGAAACACCATACACTTCTCCAGGGTGGCTGTTCACAGTTTACATCCTGCCAATCAGCATAACAAGGCTCCCTGTTCTCCATATCCTGTCCTAACTTTCTGGATTTTACACTTTTTTCAGATGGCCCTTTTGCCCGGGGGGCAGTGAGATTTCATTGTAGTGCAGATTTCCTTTACAGGCTTGCTTGGTTGGCCAAAAATGACTTATGCGTTTTTTCCTGAATATATTCAGGAAAAAACGCATACGCCCTTTTTGGACAACTGCATCATTGTCGACGTTGTGCCTCATTTCCTATGCTTTCAGGGCAATTCCAGTCTACCCCCTGCAATCATTTTACTGAAATTCTGCCCCACTTTCAAGTCCCCTTCGCAGGCTTACTTCAATATACTTTTGGAAGATAGCTGTCATTTATAACTATGCAGGTTTGGGAATTACAGTGCCCCTGAGCTCCTTTCTTCAACTCGCTTTCTTGTGAGCTGGGCACAAAACCGCAAGATTGCTTCACGCACTAATCTGTTCCCAGCAGGGCACGCTGAGCCTTTGGTTAATGCCTCTTCCTGGAGGGATATGAGCGTTACATTTGCCCGTGCAGACACCTACAGCTAGTCTCTCATTGGTTCTCCCGATTCCTGGACATCTTGCACAGAAATTGCAAGCTGTGCCAAAGAGGAGGTTAAAGGCCCTGACTCTCCAAGCAGGGAGTGTGTTAGTAAAGCTTCTGGAATGGTGAACCTGAGGACCAGGATACGAAAACTGAGATGCATTTTAAATCATTTCCCAATCACACGGTGGACGATACTCTGGGTTTCCCATGCATGTTTTAGCTGGAGGAAGAATCCCTTGAACCTGGAGAGTTGGGACCCATGGAATGGGTACCATGCAGTATGACTTCAAAGGGTCTGCATTTGCTCACCGAAACTCACCAATGCTATCAGCCTGAAGTGTCCAGCCTTATGTCTCAACCAGCTCTGGGTGTAGATGTGTTCAATCCCGGTTGCATCACATGCCCTGAGTGAATTATTTAAGAATTGCTCTCTATTTCACTGTGTTTGTGTTTTGTTTTTGAAATTTATTTTGATAATGGGATTTATCGGATTTTCACTGCTGTGTTTATGCCGCTGTTCACACGCTTGATTCTCTTACGGAGACATATAAATCCATGGGTTTTAAGATTCTTCCTAGTCAGGTATATTCCTAGGCGTTGAATATGTGGTGTTGAGTCCATTTCGTTGAGCAAGGAGTAGGTCTTGTCTATTACATATTTAGCTCATGGAATGTTATCTGTGCTAATTTCAGTCTCTGGTTTTATGCAGCACCCCAAGGCACCTTTCCCCATAAGCAAGCACTAGTTGGTTTTCTAAATTTGCGACCCTGTTCTGTTTTGTAATTCAGTTCATGTGTAGTCAAGTTTACATTCCGTGTATTTGTGATATCTTATGATGTTTCTTTTTCTGTGTGACGTAGTTCACGTAGAATCACCGTACCTGCATCCACTCACTATGCCGCTACGGGCCTGATGACACAGATTTCATTGCTGAGTGATATTGCATTGCACGTACGTGCCACAACTTCTTTATCCATTTTTTGCTTTCTGGGATATTTATCTGGTACTGTAGAAGAGCTTCTTGGGAACACAGCCGTCCCAAACTTGGGGGTGGCTCTCTGTTTTTGATTTTAATTTCCCTAAGCAATAGGACCATAAGTGCAATTGCCATAGGCTGTGTTGCTTTATTTCTTACGTGTTTCAGGAAACACCATACACTTCTCCAGGGTGGCTGTTCACAATTTACATCCTGCCAATCAGCATAACAAGGCTCCCTGTTCTCCATATCCTGTGCTACCTCTCTGGATTTTACACTTTTTTCAGATGGCCCTTTTGCCCGGGGGGGCAGTGAGATTTCATTGTAGTGCAGATTTCCTTTACAGGCTTGCTTGGTTGGCCAAAAAGGGCGTATGCGTTTTTTCCGGAATATATTCAGGAAAAAACGCATACGCCCTTTTTGGCCAAGTGCATCATTGTCGACGTTCTGCCTCTTTTCCTATGCTTTCAGGGCAATTCCAGTCTACCCCCTGCAATCGTTTTCCTGAAATTCTGCCCCGCTTTCAAGTCCCCTTCGCAGGCTTACTTCAATGTATTTTTTTGGAGGATAGCTGTCATTTATAACTCTGCAGGTTTGTGAATTACAGTGCACCTGAGCTCCTTTCTTCAACTCGCTTTCTTGTGAGCTGGGCACAAAACCGCAGGATTGCTTCAGGCACTAAACTGTTTCCAGTTGGGCACGCTGAGCCTTTGTTTAATTCCTCTTCCTGGTGGGAAATGAGCGTTATATTTGCCCGTACAGACACCTACAGCTAGTCTCTCATTGGTTCTCCCTATTCCTGTTCAACTTGCACAGAAATTGCAAGCTGTGCCAAACAGGAGGTTAAAGGCACTGACTCTCCAAGCGGGGAGAGTCTTAGTAAAGCATCAGGAATGGTGAACCCGAGGACCAGGATACGAAAACTGAGATGCATTTTAAATCGTTTCCCAATCACACGGTGGACGATACTCTGGGATTCCCATGCATGATTTAGCTGGAGGAAGAATCCCTTGAACCTGAAGAGTTGGGATCCATGGAATGGGTACCATGCAGTATGACTTCAAAGGGTCTGCATTTGCTCACCGAAACTCACCAATGCTATCAGCCTGAAGTGTCCAGCCTTATGTCTCAACCAGCTCTGTGTGTAGATGTGGTCAATCCCGGTTTCATCACATGCCCTGAGTGAATTATTTAAGAATTGCTCTCTATTTCACTGTCTTTGTGTTTTGTTTTCGAAATTTATTTGGATAATGGGATTTATCGGATTTTCACTACTGCGTTTCGGCCGCTGTACACACGCTTGATTCTCTTACGGAGACATATATATCCATGGGTTTTAAGATTCTTCCTAGTCAGGTATATTACTTGGCGTTGAATATGTGGTGTTGGGTCCATTTTGTTGAGCAAGGAGTAGGTTTTGTCTATTACATATTTGGCTTATGGAAAGTTATCTGTGCTAATTTCAGTCTCTGGTTTTATGCAGCACCCCAACGCACCTTTCCCCATAAGCAAGCACTAGTTGGTTTTCTAAATTTGAGACCCTGTTCTGTTTTGTAATTCAGTTCATGTGTAGTCAAGTTTACATTCCGTGTATTAGTGATATCTTATGATGTTTCTTTTTCTGTGTGACGTAGTTCACGTAGAATCACCGTACCTGCATCCACACACTATGCCGCTACGGGCCTGATGACACAGATTTCATTGCTGAGTTATATTGCATTGTACGTACGTGCCACAACTTCTTTATCCATTTTTTGCTTTCTGGGATATTTACCTGATACTGTAGACGAGCTTCTTGTGAACACAGCCGTCCCAAATATTGGGGTGGCTGTCTGTTTTTGATTTTAATTTCCGTAAGCTATAGGACCATAAGTGGAAGTGCCATAGGCTGTGTTGCTTTGTTTCTTACCTGTTTCAGGAAACACCATACACTTCTCCAGGGTGGCTGCTGGCAATTTACATCCTGCCAATCAGCATAACAAGGCTCCCTGTTCTCCATATCCTGTCCTACCTTTCTGGACTTTACACTTTTTTCAGATGGCCCTTTTGCCCGGGGGGCAGTGAGACTTCATTGTAGTGCAGATATCCTTTACAGGCTTGCTTGGTTGGCCAAAAAGTGCGTATGCGTTTTTTCCTGAATATATTCAGGAAAAAACGCATACGCCCATTTTGGCCAAATGCATCACTGTCGACGTTCTGCCTCTTTTCCTATGCTTTCAGGGCAATTCCAGTCTACCCCCTGCAATCGTTTTCCTGAAATTCTGCCCCGCTTTCAAGTCCCCTTCGCAGGCTTACTTCAATATATTTTTGGAGGGTAGCTGTCATTTATAACTCTGCAGGTTTGTGAATTACAGTGCCCCTGAGCTCCTTTCTTCAACTCGCTTTCTTGTGAGCTGGGCACAAAACCGCAGGATTGCTTCTGGCCCTAATCTGTTTCTGGCAGGGCACGCTGAGCCTTTGCTTAATTCCTCTTCCTGGTGGGAAATGAGCGTTACATTTGCCCGTGCAGACAGCTATAGCTAGTCCCTCATTGGTTCTCCCTATTCCTGTTCATCTTGCACAGAAATTGCAAGCTGTGCCAAACAGGAGGTTAAAGGCACTGACTCTCCAAGCGGGGAGAGTGTTAGTAAAGCATCTGGAATGGTGAACCCGAGGACCAGGATACGAAAACTGAGATGCATTTTAAATCGTTTCCCAATCACACGGTGGACCATACTGTGGCTTTCCCATGCATGTTTTAGCTGGAGGAAGAATCCCTTGACCCTGGAGAGTTGGGACCCATGGAATAGGTACCATGCAGTATGACTTCAAAGGGTCTGCATTTGCTCACCGAAACTCACCAATGCTATCAGCCTGAAGTGTCCAGCCTTATGTCTCAAAGAGCTCTGGGTGTACATGTGTTAAATCCCGGTTGCATCACATGCCCTGAGTGAATTATTTAAGAATTGCTCTCTATTTCACTGTGTTTGTGTTTTGATTTTGAAATTTATTTTGATAATGCCATTTATCGGATTTTCACTGCTGCGTTTATGCCGCTGTACACACGCTTGATTCTCTTACGGAGACATATATATCCATGGGTTTTAAGATTCTTCCTAGTCAGGTATATTCCTAGGTGTTGAATATGTGGTGTTGGGTCCATTTCGTTGAGCAAGGAGTAGGTCTTGTCTATTACATATTTGACTTATGGAAAGTTATCTGTGCTAATTTCAGTCTCTGGTTTTATGCAGCACCCCAAGGCACCTTTTCCCATAATCAAGCACTAGTTGGTTTTCTAAATTTGAGACCCTGTTCTGTTTTGTAATTCAGTTCATGTGTAGTCAAGATTACATTCCGTGTATTAGTGATATCTTATGATGTTTCTTTTTCTGTGTGAAGTAGTTCACGTAGAATCACCGTACCTGCATCCACTCACTATGCTGCTACGGGCCTGATGACACAGATTTCATTGCTGAGTGATATTGCATTGTACGTACGTGCCACAACTTCTTTATCCATTTTTTGCTTTCTGGGATATTTACCTGATACTGTAGACGAGCTTCTTGTGAACACAGCCGTCCCAAATATTGGGGTGGCTGTCTGTTTTTGATTTTAATTTCCCTAAGCAATAGGACCATAAGTGCAATTGTCATAGGCTGTGTTGCTTTATTTCTTACGTGTTTCAGGAAACACCATACACTTCTCCAGGGTGGCTGCTGGCAATTTACATCCTGCCAATCAGCATAACAAGGCTCCCTGTTCTCCATATCCTGTGCTACCTCTCTGGATTTTACACTTTTTTCAGATGGCCCTTTTGCCCGGGGGGGCAGTGAGATTTCATTGTAGTGCAGATTTCCTTTACAGGCTTGCTTGGTTGGCCAAAAAGGGCGTATGCGTTTTTTCCTGAATATATTCAGGAAAAAACGCATACGCCCTTTTTGGCCAAGTGCATCATTGTCGACGTTGTGCCTCTTTTCCTATGCTTTCAGGGCAATTCCAGTCTACCCCCTGAAATCGTTTCCCTGAAATTCTGCCCCGCTTTCAAGTCCACTTCACAGGCTTACTTCAATATATTTTTGGAGGATAGCTTTCATTTATAACTCTGCAGGTTTGTGAATTACAGTGCCCCTGAGCTCCTTTCTTCAACTCGCTTTCTTGTGAGCTGGGCACAAAACCGCAGGATTGCTTCAGGCCCTAATCTGTTTCCGGCAGGGCACACTGAGCCTTTGTTTAATTCCTCTTCCTGGTGGGCAATGAGCATTACATTTGCCCGTGCAGACACCTACAGCTAGTCTCTCATTGGTTCTCCCTATTCCTGTTCATCTTGCACAGAAATTGCAAGCTGTGCCAAACAGGAGGTTAAAGGCACTGACTCTGCAAGCGGGGAGAATGTTAGTAAAGCATCTGGAATGGTGAACCCGAGGACCAGGATACCAAAACTGAGATGCAATTTAAATCGTTTCCCAATCACACGGTGGACCATACTGTGGGTTTCCCATGCATGTTTTAGCTGGAGGAAGAATCCCTTGAACCTGGAGAGTTGGGACCCATGGAATAGGTACCATGCAGTATGACTTCAAAGGGTCTGCATTTGCTCACCGAAACTCACCAATGCTATCAGCCTGAAGTGTCCAGCCTTATGTCTCAACCAGCTCTGGTTGTAGATGTGGTCAATCCCGGTTGCATCACATGCCCTGAGTGAATTATTTAAGAATTGCTCTCTATTTCACTGTCTTTGTGTTTTGTTTTTGAAATTTATTTTGATAATGGGATTTATCGGATTTTCACTGCTGCATTTATGCTGCTGTACACACGTTTGATTCTCTTACGGAGACATATAAATCCATGGGTTTTAAGATTCTTCCTAGTCAGGTATATTCCTAGGCGTTGAATATGTGGTGTTGAGTCCATTTCGTTGAGCAAGGAGTAGGTCTTGTCTATTACATATTTGGCTAATGGAATGTTATCTGTGCTAATTTCAGTCTCTGGTTTTATGCAGCACCCCAAGGCACCTTTCCCCATAAGCAAGCACTAGTTGGTTTTCTAAATTTGAGACCCTGTTCTGTTTTGTAATTCAGTTCATGTGTAGTCAAGTTTATATTCCGTGTATTAGTGATATCTTATGATGTTTCTTTTTCTGTGTGACGTAGTTCACGTAGAATCACCGTACCTGCATCCACTCACTATGCCGCTACGGGCCTGATGACACAGATTTCATTGCTGAGTGATATTGCCTTGCACGTACGTGCCACATCTTCTTTATCCATTTTTTGCTTTCTGGGATATTTACCTGGTACTGTAGACGAGCTTCTTGGGAACACAGCCGTCCCAAACTTTGGGGTGGCTCTCTGTTTTTTATTTTAATTTCCCTAAGCAATTGGACCATAAGTGCAATTGCCATAGGCTGTGTTGCTTTATTTCTTACGTGTTTCAGGAAACACCATACACTTCTCCAGGGTGGCTGCTGGCAATTTACATCCTGCCAATCAGCATAACAAGGCTCCCTGTTCTCCATATCCTGTCCTACCTTTCTGGATTTTACACTTTTTTCAGATGGCCCTTTTGCCCGGGGGGGCAGTGAGATTTCATTGTAGTGCAGATTTCCTTTACAGGCTTGCTTGGTTGGCCAAAAAGGGCGTATGCGTTTTTTCCTGAATATATTCAGGAAAAAACGCATACGCCCTTTTTGGCCAAGTGCATCATTGTCGACGTTGTGCCTCTTTTCCTATGCTTTCAGGGCAATTCCAGTCTACCCCCTGCAATCGTTTTCCTGAAATTCTGCCCCGCTTTCATGTCCCCTTCGCAGGCTTACTTCAATATATTTTTGGAAGATAGCTGTCATTTATAACTCTGCAGGTTTGTGAATTACAGTTCCCCTGAGCTCCTATCTTCAACTCGCTTTCTTGTGAGCTGGGAACAAAACGGCAGGATTGCTTCAGGCACTAATCTGTTTCCAGCAGGGCACACTGAGCCTTTGTTTAATTCCTCTTCCTGGTGGGCAGTGAGCGTTACATTTGCCCTTGCAGACACCTACAGCTAGTCTCTCATTGGTTCTCCCTATTCCTGTTCATCTTGCACAGAAATTGCAAGCTCTGCCAAAGAGGAGGTTAAAGGCACTGACTTTCCAAGCGGGGAGTGAACCCGAGGACCAGGATACGAAAACTGAGATGCATTTTAAATCGTTTCCCAATCACACGGTGTACGATACTCTGGGTTTCCCATGCATGTTTTAGCTGGAGGAAGAATGCCTTCAACCTGGAGAGATGGGACCCATGGAATGGGTACCATGCAGTATGACTTCAAAGGGTCTGCATTTGCTCACCGAAACTCACCAATGCTATCAGCCTGAAGTGTTCAGCCTTATGTCTCAACCAGCTCTGGGTGTAGATGTGGTCAATCCCGGTTGCATCACATGCCCTGAGTGAATTATTTAAGAATTGCTCTGTATTTCACTGTCTTTGTGATTTGTTTTCGAAATTTATTTTGATAATGGGATTTATCGGATTTTCACTGCTGCGTTTCGGCCGCTGTACACACGCTTGTTTCTCTTACGGAGACATATATATCCATGGGTTTTAAGATTCTTCCTAGTCAGGTATATTCCTAGGCGTTGAATATGTGATGTTGGGTCCATATCGTTGAGCAAGGAGTAGGTCTTGTCTATTACATATTTGGCTTATGGAAATTTATCTGTGCTAATTTCAGTCTCTGGTTTTATGCAGCACCCCAAGGCACCTTTCCCCATAAGCAAGCACTAGTTGTTTTTCTAAATTTGAGACCCTGTTCTGTTTTGTAATTCAGTTCATGTGTAGACAAGTTTACATTCCGTGTATTAGTGATATCTTATGATGTTTATTTTTCTGTGTGACGTAGTTCATGTAGAATCACCGTACCTGCATCCACTCAGTATGCCGCTACGGGCCTGATGACACAGATTTCATTGCTGAGTGATATTGCATTGCACGTACGTGCCACAACTTCTTTATCCATTTTTTGCTTTCTGGGATATTTACCTGGTACTGTAGACGAGCTTCTTCGGAACACAGCTGTCCCAAACATTGGGGTGGCTCTCTGTTTTTGATTTTATTTTCCCTAAGAAATAGGACCATAAGTGCAATTGCCATAGGCTGTGTTGCTTTATTTCTTACGTGTTTCAGGAAACACCATACACTTCTCCAGGGTGGCTGCTGGCAATTTACATCCTGCCAATCAGCATAACAAGGCTCCCTGTTCTCCATATCCTGTCCTACCTTTCTGGATTTTACACTTTTTTCAGATGGCCCTTTTGCCCGGGGGGGGGGGCAGTGAGATTTCATTGTAGTGCAGATTTCCTTTACAGGCTTGCTTGGTTGGCCAAAAAGGGCGTATGCGTTTTTCCCTGAATATATTCAGGAAAAAACGCATACGCCCTTTTTGGCCAAGTGCATCATTGTCGACGTTGTGCCTCTTTTCCTATGCTTTCAGGGCAATTACAGTCTACCCCCTGCAATCGTTTTCCTGAAATTCTGCCCCGCCTTCAATTCCCCTTCGCAGGCTTACTTCAGTATATTTTTGGAGGATAGCTGTCATTTATAACTCTGCAGGTTTGTGAATTACAGTGCCCCTGAGCTCCTTTCTTCAACTCGCTTTCTTGTGAGCTGGGCACAAATCCGCAGGATTGCTTCAGGCCCTAATCTGTTTCCAGCAGGGCACACTGAGCCTGTGTTTAATTCCTCTTCCTGGTGGGCAATGAGCGTTACATTTGCCCGTGTAGACACCTACAGCTAGTCTCTCATTGGTTCTCCCTATTCCTGTTCATCTTGCACAGAAATTGCAAGCTGTGCCAAACAGGAGGTTAAAGGCACTGACTCTCCAAGCGGGGAGAGTGTTAGTAAAGCATCTGGAATGGTGAACCCGAGGACCAGGATACGAAAACTGAGATGCATTTTAAATCGTTTCCGAATCACACGGTGGACGATACTCTGGGTTTCCCATGCATGTTTTAGCTGGAGGAAGAATCCCTTGAACCTGGAGAGTTGGGACCCATGGAATGGGTACCATGCAGTATGACTTCAAAGGGTCTGCATTTGCTCACTGAAACTCACCAATGCTATCAGTGTGAAGTGTCCTGCCTTATGTCTCAACCAGCTCTGGGTGTAGATGTGGTCAATCCCGGTTGCATCACATGACCTGAGTGAATTACTTAAGAATTGCTCTGTATTTCACTGTCTTTGTGTTTTGTTTTCGAAATTTATTTTGATAATGGGATTTATCGGATTTTCACTACTGCGTTTTGGCCTCTGTACACACGCTTGATTCTCTTATGGAGACATATATATCCATGGGTTTTAAGATTCTTCCTAGTCAGGTATATTCCTAGGCGTTGAATATGTGGTGTTGGGTCCATTTCGTTGAGCAAGGGGTAGGTCTTTTCTATTACATATTTGGCTTATGGAAAGTTATCTGTGCTAATTTCAGTCTCTGGTTTTATGCAGCACCCCAACGCAACTTTCCCCATAAGCAAGCACTAGTTGGTTTTCTAAATTTGAGACCCTGTTCTGTTTTGTAATTCAGTTCATGTGTAGTCAAATTTACATTCCGTGTATTAGTGATATCTTATGATGTTTCTTTTTCTGTGTGACGTAGTTCACGTAGAATCACCGTACCTGCATCCACTCACTATGCCGCTACGGGCCTGATGACACAGATTTCATTGCTGAGTGATATTGCATTGTACGTACGTGCCAAAACTTCTTTATCCATTTCTTGCTTTCTGGGATATTTACCTGATACTGTAGACGAGCTTCTTGTGAACACAGCCGTCCCAAATATTGGGGTGGCTGTCTGTTTTTGATTTTAATTTCCGTAAGCTATAGGACCATAAGTGGAAGTGCCATAGGCTGTGTTGCTTTGTTTCTTATGTGTTTCAGGAAACACCATACACTTCTCCAGGGTGGCTGCTGGCAATTTACATCCTGCCAATCAGCAAAAAAGGCTCCCTGTTCTCCATATCCTGTCCTACCTTTCTGGATTTTACACTTTTTTTAGATGGCCCTTTTGCCCGGGGGGCAGTGAGACTTCATTGTAGTGCAGATTTCCTTTACAGGCTTGCTTGGTTGGCCAAAAAGGGCGTATGCGTTTTTTCCTGAATATATTCAGGAAAAAACGCATACGCCCTTTTTGGCCAAGTGCATCATTGTCGACGTTGTGCCTCTTTTCCTATGCTTTCAGGGCAATTCCAGTCTACCCCCTGCAATCGTTTTCCTGAAATTCTGCCCCGCTTTTAAGTCCCCTTCGCAGGCTTAATTCAATATATTTTTGGAGGATAGCTGTCAATTATAACTCTGCAGGTTTGTGAATTACAGTGCCCCTGAGCTCCTTTCTTCAACGCGCTTTCTTGTGACCTGGGCACAAAACCGCAGGATTGCTTCAGGCCCTAATCTGTTTCCAGCAGGGCACACTGAGCCTTTATTTAATTCCTCTTTCAGGTGGGCAATGAGTGTTACATTTGCCCGTGCAGACACCTACAGCTAGTCTCTCATTGGTTCTCCCTATTCCTGTTCATCTTGCACCGAAATTGCAAGCTGTGCCAAACAGGAGGTTAAAGGCACTGACTCTCCAAGCGGGGAGAGTGTTAGTAAAGCATCTGGAATGGTGAAACCGAGGACCAGGATACGAAAACTGAGATGCATTTTTAATCGTTTCCCAATCACACGTTGGACCATACTTTGGGTTTCCCATGCATGTTTTCGCTGGACGAAGAATCCCTTGAACCTGAAGAGTTGGGACCCATGGAATAGGTTCCATGCAGTATGACTTCAAAGGGTCAGCATTTGCTCACCGAAACTCACCAATGCTATCAGCCTGACGTGTCCAGCCTTATGTCTCAACCAGCTCTGGGTGTAGATGTGGTTAATCCTGGTTGCATCACATGCTCTGAGTGAATTATTTAAGAATTGCTGTCTATATCACTGTCTTTGTGTTTTGTTTTCGAAATTTATTTTGATAATGGGATTTATCGGATTTTCACTGCTGCGTTTCGGCCGCTGTACACACGCTTGATTCTCTTACGGAGACATATATATCCATGGGTTTTAAGATTCTTCCTAGTCAGGTATATTCCTAGGCGTTGAATATGTGGTGTTGAGTCCATTTCGTTGAGCAAGGAGTCGGTCTTGTCTATTACATATTTGGCTCATGGAATGTTATCTGTGCTAATTTCAGTCTCTGGTTTTATGCAGCACCCCAAGGCACCTTTCCCCATAAGCAAGCACTAGTTGGTTTTCTAAATTTGAGACCCTGTTCTGTTTTGTAATTCAGTTCATGTGTAGTCAAGTTTACATTCCGTGTATTAGTGATATCTTATGATGTTTCTTTTTCTGTGTGACGTAGTTCACGTAGAATCACCGTACCTGCATCCACTCACTATGCCGCTACGGGCCTGATGACACAGATTTCATTGCTGAGTGATATTGCATTGCACGTACGTGCCACAACTTCTTTATCCATATTTTGCTTTCTGGAATATTTACCTGGTACTGTAGACGAGCTTCTTGTGAACACAGCCGTCCCAAACATTGGGGTGGCTCTCTGTTTTTGATTTTAATTTCCCTTAGGAATAGGACCATAAGTGCAATTGCCATAGGCTGTGTTGCTTTATTTCTTACGTGTTTCAGGAAACACCATACACTTCTCCAGGGTGGCTGCTGGCAATTTACATCCTGCAAATCAGCATAACAAGGCTCCCTGTTCTCCATATCCTGTCCTACCTTTCTGGATTTTACACTTTTTTCAGATGGCCCTTTTGCTCGGGGGGCAGTGAGACTTCATTGTAGTGCAGATTTCCTTTAAAGGCATGCTTGGTTGGCCAAAAAGGGCGTATGCGTTTTTTCCAGAATATATTCAGGAAAAAACGCATACGCCCTTTTTGGCCAAGTGCATCATTGTCGACGTTGTGCCTCTTTTCCTATGCTTTCAGAGCAATTCCAGTCTACCCCCTGCAATCGTTTTCCTGAAATTCTGCCCCGCTTTAAAGTCCCCTTCGCAGGCTTACTTCAATATATTTTTGGAGGATAGCTGTCATTTATAACTCTGCATGTTTGTGAATTACAGTGCCCCTGAGCTCCTTTCTTCAACTCGCTTTCTTGTGAGCTGGGCACAAAACCGCAGGATTGCTTCAGGCACTAATCTGTTTCCAGCAGGGCTCACTGAGCCTTTGTTTAATTCCTCTTCCTGGTGGGCAATGAGCGTTACATTTGCCCGTGCAGACACCTAAATCTAGTCTCTCATTGGTTCTCCCTATTCCTGTTCATCTTGCACAGAAATTGCAAGCTGTGCCAAAGAGGAGGTTAAAGGCACTGACTCTCCAAGCAGGGAGAGTGTTAGTAAAGCATCTGGAATGGTGAACCCGAGGACCAGGATACGAAAACTGAGATGCATTTTAAATCGTTTCCCAATCACACGGTGGACGATACTCTGGGTTTCCTATGCATGTTTTAGCTGGAGGAAGAATCCCTTGAACCTGGAGAGTTGGGACCCATGGAATGGGTACCATGCAGTATGACTTCAAAGGGTCTGCATTTGCTCACCGAAACTCACCAATGCTATCAGCCTGAAGTGTCCAGCCTTATGTCTCAACCAGCTGTCGGTGTAGATGTGGTCAATCCCGGTTGCATCACATGCCCTGAGTGAATTATTTAAGAATTGCTCTATATTTCACTGTCTGTGTGTTTTATTTTCGAAATTTATTTTGATAATGGGATTTATCGGATTTTCACTGCTGCGTTTCGGCCGCTGTACACACGCTTGATTCTCTTACGGAGACATATAAATCCATGGGTTTTAAGATTCTTCCTAGTTAGGTATATACCTAGGCGTTGAATATGTGGTGTTGGGTCCATTTCGTTGAGCAAGGAGTAGGTCTTGTCTATTACATATTTGGCTTATGGAAAGTTATCTGTGCTAATTTCAGTCTCTGGTTTTATGCAGCACCCCAACGCAACTTTCCCCATAAGCAAGCACTAGTTGGTTTTCTAAATTTGAGACCCTGTTCTGTTTTGTAATTCAGTTCATGTGTAGTCAAGTTTACATTCCGTGTATTAGTGATATCTTATGGTGTTTCTTTTTCTGTGTGACGTAGCTCACGTAGAATCACCGTATCTGCATCCACTCACTATGCCGCTACGGGCCTGATGACACAGATTTCATTGCTGAGTGATATTGCATTGTACGTACGTGCCACAACTTCTTTATCCATTTTTTGCTTTCTGGGATATTTACCTGATACTGTAGACGAGCTTCTTGTGAACACAGCCGTCCCAAATATTGAGGTGGCTGTCTGTTTTTGATTTTAATTTCCGTAAGCTATAGGACCATAAGTGGAAGTGCCATAGGCTGTGTTGCTTTGTTTCTTACGTGTTGCAGGAAACACCATACACTTCTCCAGGGTGGCTGCTGGCAATTTACATCCTGCCAATCAGCATAACAAGGCTCCCTGTTCTCCATATCCTGTCCTACCTTTCTGGATTTTACACTTTTTTCAGATGGCCCTTTTGCCCGGGGGGCAGGGAGACTTCATTGTAGTGCAGATTTCTTTACAGGCTTGCTTTTTGGCCAAAAACGGCGTATGCGTTTTTTCCTGAATATATTCAGGAAAAAACGCATATGCCCTTTTTGGCCAAGTGCATCATTGTCGACGTTGTGGCTCTTTTCCTATGCTTTCAGGGCAATTCCAGTCTACCCCGTGCAATGGTTTTCCTGAAACTCTGCCCTGCTTTCAAGTCCCCTTCGCAGGCTTACTTCAATATATTTTTGGAGGATAACTGTCATTTATAACTCTGCAGGTTTGTGAATTACAGTGCCCCTGAGCTCCTTTCTTCAACTCGCTTTCTTGTGAGCTGGGCACAAAACCGCAGGATTGCTTCAGGCCGTAGTCTGTTTCCAGCAGGGCACGCTGAGCCTTTGTTTAATTCCTCTTCCTGGTGCGCAATGAGTGTTACATTTGCCCGTGCAGACACCTACAGCTAGTCTCTCATTGGTTCTCCCTATTCCTGTTCATCTTGCACAGAAATTGCAAGCTGTGCCAAATACGAGGTTAAATGCACTGACTCTCCAAGCGGGGAGAGTGTTAGTAAAGCATCTGGAATGGTGAATCCGAGGACCAGGATACGCAAACTGAGATGCATTTTAAATCGTTTCCCAATCACACGGTGGACGATACTCTGGGTTTCTCATGCATGTTTTAGCCGGAGGAAGAATCCTTTGAACCTGGAGAGTTGGGACCCATGGAATGGGTACCATGCAGTATGACTTCAAAGGGTCTGCATTTACTCACCGAAACTTACCAATGCTATCAGCCTGAAGTGTCCAGCCTTATGTCTCAACCAGCTCTGGGTGTAGTTGTGGTAAATCCCGGTTGCATCACATGCCCTTAGTGAATTATTTAAGAATTGCTCTCTATTTCACTGTCTTTGAGTTTTGTTTTTGAAATTTATTTTGATAATGGGATTTATCGGATTTTCACTGCTGCGTTTCGGCCGCAGTACACACGCTTGTTTCTCTTACGGAGACATATATATCCATGGGTTTTAAGATTCTTCGTAGTCAGGTATATTCCTAGGTGTTGAATATGTGGTGTTGAGTCCATTTCGTTGAGCAAGGAGTAGGTCTTGTCTATTACATATTTGGCTTATGGAATGTTATCTGTTCTAATTTCAGTCTCTGGTTTTATGCAGCACCCAAACGCACCTTTCCCCATAAGCAAGCACTAGTTGGTTTTCTAAATTTGAGACCCTGTTCTGTTGTGTAATTCAGTTCATGTGTAGTCAAGTTTACATTCCGTGTATTAGTGATATCTTATGATGTTTCTTTTTCTGTGTGACGTAGTTCACGTAGTATCACCGTACCTGCATCCACTCACTATGCCGCTACGGGCCTGATGACACAGATTTCATTGCTGAGTGATATTGCATTGCACGTACGTGCCACAACATCTTTATCCATTTTTTGCTTTCTGGGATATTTACCTGGTACTATAGACGAACTTCTTGTGAACACAGCCGTCCCAAACATTGGGGTGGCTGTCTGTTTTTGATTTTAATTTCCGTAATCTGTGGGAACATAATTGGAAGTGCCATAGGCTGTGTTGCTTTGTTTCTTATGTGTTTCAGGAAACACCATACACTTCTCCAGGGTGGCTGCTGGCAATTTACATCCTGCCAATCAGCATAACAAGGCTCCCTGTTCTCCATATACTGTCCTACCTTTCTGGATTTTACACTTTTTTCAGATGGCCCTTTTGCCTGGGGGGGCAGAGAGACTTCATTGTAGTGCAGATTTCCTTTACAGGCTTGCTTGGTTGGCCAAAAAGGGCGTATGCGTTTTTTCCTGAATATATTCAGGAAAAAACGCATACGCCCTTTTTGGCCAAGTGCATCATTGTCGACGCTCTGCCTCTTTTCCTATGCTTTCAGGGCAATTCCATTCTATCCCCTGCAATCGTTTATCTGAAATTCTGCCCCGCTTTCAAGTCCCCTTCGCAGGCTTACTTCAATATATTTTTGGAGGATAGCTGTCATTTATAACTCTGCAGGTTTGTGAATTACAGTGCCCCTGAGCTCCTTTCTTCAACTCGCTTTCTTGTGAGCTGGGCACAAAACCGCAGGATTGCTTCAGGCCCTAATCTGTTTCCAGCAGGGCACACTGAGCCTTTGTTCAATTCCTCTTCCTGGTGGGCAATGAGCGTTACATTTGCCCGTGCAGACACCTACAGCTACTCTCTCATTGGTTCTCCCTATTCCTGTGCATCTTGCATAGAAATTGCAAGCTGTGCCAAACAGGAGGTTAAAGGCACTGACTCTCCTAGCGGGGAGAGTTTTAGGAAAGCGTCTGGAATGGTGAACCCGAGGACAAGGATACGAAAACTGAGATCCATTTTAAATCGTTTCCCAATCTCACGGTGTACCACACTCTGTGTTTCCCATGCATGTTTTAGCTGAAGGAAGAATCCCTTGAACCTGGAGAGTTGGGACCAATGGAATGGGTACCATGCAGTATGACTTCAAAGGGTCTGCCTTTGCTCACTGAAACTCACCAATGCTATCAGCCTGAAGTGTCCAGCCTTATGTTTCAACCAACTCTGGGTGTAGATGTGGTAAATCTCGGTTGCATCACATGCCCTGAGTGAATTATTTAAGAATTGCTCTCTATTTCACTGTCTTTGTGTTCTGTTTTCGAAATTTATTTTGATAATGGGATTTATCGGATTTTCACTGCTGCGTTTCGGCCGCTGTACACACGCTTGATTCTCTTACGGAGACATATATATCCATGGGTTTTAAGATTCTTCCTAGTCAGGTATATTCCTAGGCGTTGAATATGTGGTGTTGGGTCCATTTCGTTGAGCAAGGAGTAGGTCTTGTCTATTACATATTTGGCTTATGGAAAGTTATCTGTGCTAATTTCAGTCTCTGGTTTTATGCAGCACCCCAACGCACCTTTCCCCATAAGCAAGCACTAGTTGGTTTTCTAAATTTGAGACCCTGTTCTGTTTTGTTATTCAGTTCATGTGTAGTCAAGTTTACATTCCGTGTATTAGTGATATCCTATGATGTTTCTTTTTCTGTGTGACGTAGTTCACGTAGAATAACCATACCTGAATCCACTCACTATGCCGCTACGGGTCTGATGACACAGATTTCATTGCTGAGTGATATTGCATTGTACGTACGTGCCACAACTTCTTTATCCATTTTTTGCTTTCTGGGATATTTACCTGATACTGTAGACGAGCTCCTTGTGTACACAGCTGTCCCAAATATTGGGGTGGCTGTCTGTTTTTGAATTTAATTTCCGTAAGCTATAGGACCATAAGTGGAAGTGCCATAGGCTGTGTTGCTTTGTTTCTTACGTGTTTCAGGAAACACCATACACTTCTCCAGGGTGGCTGCTGGCAATTTACATCCTGCCAATCAGCATAACAAGGCTCCCTGTTCTCCATATCCTGTCCTACCTTTCTGGATTTTACACTTTTTTCAGATGGCCCTTTTCCCCGGGGGGCAGTGAGACTTCATTGTAGTGCAGATTTCCTTTACAGGCTTGCTTGGTTGGCCAAAAAGTGCGTATGCGTTTTTTCCTGAATATATTCAGGAAAAAACACATATGCCCTTTTTGGCCAAGTGCATCATTGTCGACGTTGTGCCTCTTTTCCTATGCTTTCAGGGCAATTCTAGTCTACCCCCTGCAATTGTTTTCCTGAAATTCTGCCCTGCTTTCAAGTCCGCTTCGCAGGCTTACTTCAATATATTTTTGGAGGATAGCTGTCATTTATAACTCTGCAGGTTTGTGAATTACAGTGCCCCTGAGCTCCTTTCTTCAACTCGCTTTCTTGTGAGCTGGGCAGAAAACCCCAGGATTGCTTCAGGCCCTAATCTGTTTCCGGCAGGGCACACTGAGCCTTTGGTTAATTCCTCTTCCTGGTGGGAAATGAGCGTTACATTTGCCCGTGCAGACACCTACAGCTAGTCTCTCATTGGTTCTCCCTATTCCTGTTCATCTTGCACAGAAATTGCAAGCTGTGCCAAACAGGAGGTTAAAGGCACTGACTCTCCAAGCGGGGAGAGTGTTAGTAAATCATCTGGAATGGTGAACCCGAGGACCAGGATACGAAAAGTGAGATGCATTTTAAATCGTTTCCCAATCACACGGTGGATGATACTCTGGGTTTCCCATGCATGTTTTAGCTGGAGGAAGAATCCCTTGAACCTGGAGAGTTGGGACCAATGGAATGAGTACCATGCAGTATGACTTAAAAGGGTCTGCATTTGCTCAACGAAACTCACCAATGCTATCAGCCTGAAGTGTGCAGCCTTATGTCTCAACCAGCTCTGGGTTTAGATGTGTTAAATCCCGGTTGCATCACATGCCCTGAGTGAATTATTTAAGAATTGCTCTCTATTTCACTGTCTTTGTGTTTTTTTTTTAAATTTATTTTGATAATGGGATTTATCGGATTTTCACTGCTGCGTTTATGCCTCTGTACACACGCTTGATTCTCTTACGGAGACACATAAATCCATTGGTTTTAAGATTCTTCCTAGTCATGTATATTCCTAGGCGTTCAATATGTGGTGTTTAGTCCATTTCGTTGAGCAAGGAGTAGGTCTTGTCTATTACATATTTGGCTTATGGAATGTTATCTGTGCTAATTTCAGTCTCTGGTTTTATGCAGCACCCCAATGCACTTTTCCCCATAAGCAAGCACTAGTTGGTTTTCTAAATTTGAGACCCTCTTCTGTTTTGTAATTTAGTTCATGTGTAGTCAAGTTTACATTCCGTGTATTAGTGATATCTTATGATGTTTCTTTTTCTGTGTGACATAGTTCACGTAGAATCACCGTACCTGCATCCACTCACTATGCCGCTACGGGCCTGATGACACAGATTTCATTGCTGAGTGATATTGCATTGTACGTACGTGCCAAAACTTCTTTATCCATTTTTTGCTTTCTGGGATATTTACCTGATACTGTAGACGAGCGTCTTGTGAACACAGCCGTCCCAAATATTGGGGTGGCTGTCTGTTTTTGATTTTAATTTCCGTAAGCTATAGGACCATAAGTGGAAGTGCCATAGGCTGTGTTGCTTTGTTTCTTACGTGTTTCAGGAAACACCATACACTTCTCCAGGGTGGCTGTTCACAATTTACATCCTGCCAATCAGCATAACAATGCTCCCTGTTCTCCATATCCTGTCCTACCTTTCTGGATTTTACACTTTTTACAGATGGCCCTTTTACCCGGGGGGGGGGGTGCAGTGAGATTTCATTGTAGTGCAGATTTCCTTTACAGGCTTGGTTGGTTGGCCAAAAAGGGCGTATGCGTATTTTCCTGAATATATTCAGGAAAAAACGCATACGCCCTTTTTGGCCAAGTGCATCATTGTCGACGTTGTGCCTCTTTTCCTATGCTTTCAGGGCAATTCCAGTCTACCCTCTGCAATCATTTTCCTGAAATTCTGCCCCGCTTTCAAGTCCCCTTCGCAGGTTTACTTCAATATATTTTTGGAGGATAGCTGTCATTTATAACTCTGCAGGTTTGTGAATTACAGTGCCCCTGAGCTCATTTCTTCAACTCGCTTTCTTGTGAGCTGGGAACAAAACCGCAGGATTGCTTCAGGCCCTAATCTGTTTCCGGCAGGGCACACTGAGCCTTTGTTTAATTCCCCTTCCTGGTGGGAAATGAGCCTTACATTTGCCCGTGCAGACACCTACAGCTAGTCTCTCATTGGTTCTCCCTATTCCTGTTCATCTTGCACAGAAATTGCAAACTGTGCCAAACAGGAGGTTAAAGGCACTGACTCTCCAAGTGGGGATAGTGTTAGTAAAGTGTCTGGAATGGTGATCCCGAGGACAAGGATACGAAAACTGAGATCCATTTTAAATCGTTTCCCAATCTCACGGTGTACCATACTCTGTGTTTCCCATGCATGTTTTAGCTGAAGGAAGAATCCCTTGAAACTGGAGAGTTGGGACCCATGGAATGGGTACCATGCAGTATGACTTCAAAGGGTCTGCATTTGCTCACCGAAACTCACCAATGTTATCAGCCTGAAGTGTCCAGCCTTATGTCTCAACCAGCTCTGGGTGTAGTTGTGGTAAATCCCGGTTGCATCACATGCCCTGAGTGAATTATTTAAGAATTGCTCTCTATTTCACTGTCTTTGTGTTTTGTTTTTGAAATTTATTTTGATAATGGGATTTATCGGATTTTCACTGCTGCGTTTATGCTGCTGTACACATGCTTGATTCTCTTACGGAGACATATAAATCCATGGGTTTTAAGATTTTTCCTAGTCAGGTATATTCCTAGGTGTTGAATATGTGGTGATGAGTCCATTTCGTTGAGCAAGGAGTAGGATTTGTCTATTACATATTCGGTTATGGAATGTTATCTGTGCTAATTCCAGTCTCTGGTTTTATGCAGCACCCCAAGGCACCTTTCCCCATAAGCAAGCACTAGTTGGTTTTCTAAATTTGAGACCCTGTTCTGTTTTGTAATTCAGTTCATGTGTAGTCAAGTTTACATTCCGTGTATTAGTGATATCTTATGATGTTTCTTTTTCTGTGTGACGTAGTTCACGTAGAATCACCGTACCTGCATCCACTCACTATGCCGCTACGGGCCTGATGACACAGATTTCATTGCTGAGTGATATTGCATTGCACGTACGTGCCACAACTTCTTTATCCATATTTTGCTTTCTGGGATATTTACCTGGTACTGTAGACGAGCTTCTTGTGAACACAGCCGTCCCAAACATAGGGGTGGCTGTCTGTTTTTGATTTTAATTTCCGTAATCTTTGGGACCATAAGTGGAAGTGCCATAGGCTGTGTTGCTTTGTTTCTTATGGGTTTCAGGAAACACCATACACTTCTCCAGGTTTGTTGTTGGCAATTTACATCCTGCCAATCAGCATAACAAGGCTCCCTGTTCTCCATATCCTGTCCTACCTTTCTGGATTTTACACTTTTTTCAGATGGCCCTTTTGCCCAGGGGGCAGTTAGACTTCATTGTAGTGCAGATTTCCTTTACAGGCTTGCTTGGTTTGCGAAAAAGGGCGTATGCGTTTTTTCCTGAATATATTCAGGAAAAAATGCATATGCACTTTTTGGCCAAGTGCACCATTGTCGACGTTCTGCCTCTTTTCCTATGCTTTCAGGGCAATTCCAGTCTACACCCTGCAATCGTTTTCCTGAAATTCTGCCCCGCTTTCAAGTCCACTTCGCAGGCTTACTTCAATATATTTTTGGAGGATAGCTGTCTTTTATAACTCTGCAGGTTTCTGAATTACAGTGCCCCTGAGCTCCTTTCTTCAACTCGCTTTCTTTTGAGCTGGGCACAAAACCGCAGGATTGCTTCAGGCCCTAATATGTTTCCGGCAGGGCACGCTGAGCCTTTGGTTTATTCCTCTTCCTGGTGGGAAATGCGCCTTACATTTGCCCATGCAGACACCTATAGCTAGTCTCTCATTGGTTCTCCCTATTCCTGTTCATCTTGCGCAGAAATTGCAAGCTGTGCCAAACAGGAGGTTAAAGGCACTGACTCTCCAAGCGGGGAGATTGTTAGTAAACCGTCTGGAATGGTGAACCCGAGGACCAGGATACCAAAACTGAGATGCATTTTAAATCGTTTCCTAATCACACGGTGGACCATACTCGGCGTTTCCCACGCATGTTTTAGCTAAAGAAAGAATCCCTTGAACCTGGAGAGTTGGGACCCTTGGAATGGGTACCATGCAGTATGACTTCAAAGGATCTGCATTTGCTCACCGAAACTCACCAATGCTATCAGCCTGAAGTGTCCAGCCTTATGTCTCAACCAGCTCTGGGTGTAGATGTGGTAAATCCAGGTTGCATCACATGCCCTGAGTGTATTATTTAAGAATTCCTACCTATTTCACTGTCATTGTGTTTTGTTTTTGAAATTTATTTTAATAATGGGATTTATCGGATTTTCACTGCTTCGTTTATGCCGCTGTACACGCGCTTGATTCTCTTCAGGAGACATATAAGTCCATGGGTTTTAAGATTCTTACTAATCCGGTATATTCTTAGGCATTGAATATGGCGTGTTGAGTCCATTTCGTTGAGCAAGGAGTAGGTCTTCACTATTACATATTTGGCTTATGGAATGGTATCTGTGCTAATTTCAATCTCTGGTTTTATGCAGCACCCCAACTCACCTTTCCCCTTAAGGAAGCATAAGTTGGTTTTCTTAATTTGAAACCCTCTTCTCTTTTGTAATTCAGTTCATGTGTAGCCATGTTAACATTCCATGTATTAGTGATATCTTATGTCTTTTTCTTTTTGAATTATGTGACTTCGAATGATCACATGTAACTCCTCTGGAGTTGTTATAACTGGCCGTATTTCATTGATTTCCAGGCTGAGTAATATTCCACTCTACATAAGCACCACATCTCTGTCCGTTTTTTCTCGGCAGATACATTTAAGTTATATCCTAGTCGAGGATCTTTTAAACAGAGAGGTGGTAAACATTGGGGTGCCTGTGTCCTCTCGATTTTTGTTTTTCCCAAGATATACGTCCATGAGTGCAAGTGCCCTGTGCTCGGTAGCTCATTTTTTAGATGCTTTAGTAAACACAATAGACTTATCCAGAGTGACCGTTGGCAATATACATTTCCACTATAAGACTCACAGGGCTCCCTTTTCTCCTTGCCCTGTCCTGCATTTCTGGTGTTTACACTTTATGAGGACGGCTCTTCTGACTGATGCAAAGTGATATGTTTTGTAGTATTGATTTCCAGTGCCCACCTGTTTGGTTGGCTAAAAAAGTGTATGCCCTTTTCTTGAATATATACAGAAAAAGACGCATACACCCTTTTTGGCCAACTGCAATGTTGGCAATGTTCAGCCCCTTTTCTTGTGCTTAATGGCGAGTCCTTTCTACCTCTTCCAATCCCTTTCCTGCCATTCTCTATTGCTTACAAGTCCTTTTCTCTGACTTTCCTCAAGACATTTTTCAGTGATAGATATTTTCAACTCTGCAGTTTCGTGAATTTTAGTGCCCCTGAGTTCCATTTTCCAACTTGTGTTTATGGGAACTGGCCACAAAGCATCAGGATTCCTCAAGCCCTATTCTGTTTCCATGGGCAACCCTAGCCTTTGGTCAATTCGTCTTCCTGATTGGAAATTAGAGTGGCATGTGCCTGTCCGAACACCTAGGACTTGTCTCTCATTGTTCCTCCTCCTTCTGCTTCATCCTCTGGACAAATTCCAAACTGTATGCAACAGGATGTTGACAGTGCTGACATCTCCAAGTGGGGAGACTGTTAGTAAAGACGCTGGAGTGGTGAACCCTAGCACCAAGAGATGAGGAGATGAGATGCCTTTTCCAAACTTTTCCCGATCAGACGGTATACCATCCTCTGGGTGTGACAGGCATGTTTTAGGTGTAGGAAGGGTCCCATTCATGTGAGGAGAACACCAGGGGATTTTAAATATCAGTGTCTCTCCGCAACCCAAACTGGGGAATTTTTTAAGCTACGGCTACACATATGTTCATTAAGGGCCTTGGGAAGTAGGCAGAGTCCAAACTTTAGATGATTGAAGTCTTCAGGGTCAGAAGCACTCACCACTGTCTTCCCTTAGATTCCATTTTTACTGTCATTGATGGATGATGTCAATAAAAATATCTATTCTTTTTCAGATCATTTCCCCTTATAGGTTATTGCAAAATATTGAGTGTAGTTCCCTGTGCTATACAGTAGTTCCTTGCTGATGATTTCATACATAGCAGTGTGTATGTGTTAATCCCAAACTGTTAATTTATCCCTCCTCCTACCATTTCCCTTTGGTAATAATAAATTATAAGATTTTATGCTTCTCAGAAATGGGGGAGCTGAAAGAGAGGTATCATTTTCAATGCAAAAGCATTTAAAACAAGATTGAAGCTTTAACCAAGATTATTAGATGTACATCCTTGGAAAGAAATCACTTTGTTTCTCTAATATTGACCTGACAAAGAAGACAACCTTTTCACTGAACTTGCTTATAAGAAAGTGATGGAAATATCAAATGGAAGTGTTAGAAACATCTTATTTTACCCGAGCCTTATACACTGTTCTATGTTAATTACAGTTTGGCTCACACATCTGTTCATTGAAGTTACAATGTTCTCAATTTCTGTTACTGATCCTCCAGAGTGGACGCCAACAAGTGTCCCCCTGCCCAGTGTCATTGGAGCCAATAGATCGAGACTGAGTTTGGTTCAAAAGCAAAGGAAACTTTATATTTTGATCAGAGAATGGAGAGGTGCTACCCTGTGGGCTGTGGGCTGGGCTGCTGTGTAGAGATCCTGTCAGAGTCACTGGGAGGGAGGGGGCTGAGCTCTCGAGGACCTGGTTGGCTGCAGCTCAGGCTCTATGTCACGGAGTCTGAACTGGGCCCCAGGAGCTGAAGTGTCATCGAGCCATTCTGCTCTAGGAAATCTGGTCTGAAGTGCCGGGTGTGGAACCTCTGTATGCGGGACACTAGGAGCACCTGAAATTAGACAAAGCACAAAGGATATAAATGGTTAGACTTTATTTTATTGCCCAGATTCTATTTTTATCTCCCAGGCATTTTTAAGGGGCTTTGCCTGGGACAAACTTCTCTTCTGCCTTTTGTCCCTTTCCTCATTCTTGGAGTGCTGCGGGTGCAGACCCTTCTTCTGTAACTGCTGAGTGCTGAGTTAGGAGGCTTCATACCCGTGGGCGAGGGTCAGAACTTCTCCCCAGCAGCCTCCAGGTGACGTTGATTGTCCCCAGGCCTCCTGCCTCCCTGCTCGTCCACCTGAGCACCAGTATTGGAAGTGTTATAGATTCTAATGACCTTTAAGGGTCCAGAAAGGAGATGTGCAGTGGCGCTGTGAGGTCCAGTTTCACTCCGCCCCACATTTGTTCGGCCACCTTAGGCTGACCGTTTCTGCCAGCCTAGATGCTCTGACTGACCGTTTCTGCCAGCCTAGATGCTCTGACCAACAGTCGTGGCTTTCTTCCATTAGGCCCCTGAATTAACGTAAAAACAGCACCAGGTGTCAGGATCCTGCCCGCTCAGCTCCCAGACAGTCCAGGGTCAGTGGTGATGAAGGATCATGATGGTCACTGAGTCAAGAGCCTTTGGAAGTAAACAGGAGTCCAGCCGGTCTTATTGGCCACCATCATCAGGGTGTCTGTAGGCTTTTCTATGGTGACAGCATGATATACGGTTCCCCCGCCAAGATTATTAGCTCCCCTCTGGGTACAGTAAGTATTGCAAGCAGTAGTCTACTCTTTTGGGACACACTCTTGTTGTTTTATGAGAGAAACTCCAGGTCAAGTGATGGTCACACGGGTCGTCATGGTGCCCCGTTGCCCCCGGTTATCTCTCTGGAGGTTGGAGTTGGAGGGCCTCCTCAATCGAGGTCAGTGTGCCCACGGAGCAAACCCTGCAACTTCAGAGCATGGTTGGGGGTTAGGATCACCACGTGGGGTCTGTTTCCCTTAGAAGGGAGGTGGCCTTTTGGGCTGCTGATTTCCAGGTTTTCAGATACCACCAGTACCTTGGCCAGATGTGGCGGTGGGCCAAGCCCCTTGGTGACCATAGTTTATCCTACCTGGATGGCATTCTTGCATTGTTCCATTTCAAGTGGTCCCAGTTTTTGCACTAATACTCCAATGGCGATTCACCTTTCACCAGGAATGTAAAGGTCAAAGGGTTTAGCTAAATTAGGGAGTTCCAGGGCAAGGGTCTGAATTGACTGCTCTTTCCATTCTTGAAAGGCCACTTCTGGATTCTATTCAAAAGGATCATCATCTTTTCCTTTCAGTGTTTCATATAGAGGCCCAGCTAGTAGACTGTAGTTAGGGATCCAGAGGCAGGAAACCCTGGCTTCCCCAGGAACCCCTAAGCTGTCTTCTAGTTTCAGAAAGGGGTAAGGCTGTAAATTGTTTCTTCCCTTTCCTGGGATGGGCTTCTCCGACCTTCTGTGAGAATGAAGCCCAGGCAGGTCACCGTAGTCTGTGATACTTGAGCTTTTTCGTGGACAACTTCTATCCTTTATTGGCTTGGTAGTTCTGAGGCCTCCTTAGTAGGGCTGGCGATCAGAATGTCGTCTGAATATTGAAGGAGTGTTTCCTTTTCCAGAGGTAGAACTTTTAGGTCTTTAGCTGAGCTTTCCCCAAAGATGGTGTGGGAATTTTTGAACCCTTGGGGCAAGACAGCCTGGAAGTATTGTTTTAGTTGTATGTTGAGTCCTGTCACTCACAAGCCAAAATTTCTTGTGACTCTGGGACTAATGGAATACAAAAGAAGGCATCAGTGAAGACTAATACAGAATACCAAGTCCTGGTGGTTGGTAGAATGACCAGCAGGGTGTAGGATTTAGGAACTACTGGAGGTATATCCTCAGTGGCTTCACTGACTGTCCTGACATCCTTTACCAGGACTCCAGCAGCCCATGGTGCTCTCGAGGTCAGGCCAATCCCAGGATATGGAGCTCACCTGGGCAGGTACCCTACCCCCACCCCAGCCCACGGGGCTCTCGTGTTCAGGCCCCTCCCAGGATATGGGATTCCCTGGGCAGGTCCTCTGCAGTCCATGGGGCTCCCGTGGTCAGGCCCCTCCCAGGATACAGAGCTACCCTTGCAGGTACCTTGGCAGGGCTGGGCACACAGGAACCGTGCACATAGCCCTCATTGCAGAGCACTCCCAGCTCACCTGTCGCTCAGATCTGACACAGAGCACCTCAGAGCAGGACTTGAACTAACAAACAGCAGCTCTGACAGGTCTGTGACCCTGGGCATCACTCTGTGCGGCCTCCTCCACCTGGTCTTCCAGAGACTTCCACTGCACCCGGGGCACCAGGCCTCTGTCTCCAACCACCACCCACCCCTCCTCTCCCTGACTCCTGGGTTCCTCTCATTAGGAGAGGGTTTTCTTGAAGTTGTCTCCCACTCATGGGCCAGATAATATAATTAGAAAACAAGCCAGAGCTGCAGCCCCTTGTCTATCCTGACTCTCAGGAGCCCACACCTGTTCCTTGGACCTGGCCAATTCAGCAAGTTCCATTTTCAGCAACTGTGAGCCCCTGAGGGGTGATTATTGGCTGGCTTGGGAAGCCTGACCGTGCCGGCCAGCCCTCCCCAGGTGTGCCTGGGTTGAGATCAATATAAACACCGCTCCAGGCAGCAAGAGCCCCTGCAGCTGTGCCTGACGCCATTTTCTCTGCCCTGTCAGCAGTCTCGGGGCTGGGCTGGTGGGAGGGAGTGAGAGGCCACGGCTTTGTGGGTGTCCCAGTGTGAGTGGGGCTCTGCTGGACTTTCTGCAGCAGTTGCCAAGATGCTACCTGCTAAAGAAGAGGATGTGTCACCCACACCTGCCGCTGGAATTTCTCCCTGGGCACAGGTGAGGAAGGAAGAAAGCAGTGGGGGCCGGGACAGCAGGGGTATCTCAGGCAGGGAAATGGAGAGCTTCCAGAAGAGCACCCAGGGCCAGGACCATCCTGGCTGGCCTGCAGGCACCAAGTCGGCCGGCATGCTGTCCCTCATGTGGCTCCATGGCCCTTCCTCTAGGTTTTCAAGTCCTTGTACATATTCAGGTGTTTAGCCTTGGAAGGGTGGGAACATTTCAGCAGCAGCTGGCCTGGGGCTCGGCCCACGTTTACTCACAGATACCTCGGCACGGTCCCCCAGCTTTAAAGTGAGGACGCTTGTTGCGAGGAGCATGCTGGCTGAATGGGAGATGATTCCCCACCACTGACCAACTTCAGAATTGTTTGCAATTGGAGCAAGTGCCCTGAAACGGTTTTCCTCTGTGTAACTGGTGGGTTCTGTTCTTTTTTATCTTTTTTTCGTTTTTGGTTCAAGGTAGATTTTATTCCTCTTTTGTGTATTTACAGATATAAGCATGGAAATAATTTATTCATATAAATACATGTATGTGAAGGGAAGAATATTTTTTCTGTTTTACTTTTTTTAATTTTATTTTTTTATTTTGAATTTAATTTTATATTTTTATATAGCAGGTTGTTTTTGGTTATCTACTTTATACATATAAATGTATACATACCAATCCCAATATCTCAACTCCTCCCACCACCATCCACAACAGCTTTCCCCCTTTGTTGTCCATACGTTTGTTGTATACATGTATTGCTCTATTTCTGCCTTGCAAAACGGTTCATCTGTACAATTTTTCTAGGTTCCACATATATGCATTAATATACAAGATTTATTTTTCTCTTTTTGACTTACTTCACTCTGTATGACAGTCTCTAGATCCATCAACGTCTCTACAAATGTCCCAATTTCATTCCTTTTTATGGCTTAGTAATATTCCATTTTATATATGTACCACATCTTTATGCATTCGTCTGTCTGTGGGCATTTAGGTTGCTTCCATTTCCTGGATAGTGTAAATAGTGATGCAATGAACATTGTGGTGAATGTCTCTTTTTGATTTATGGTTTTGTCTGGGTATATGCCCAGTAGAGGGATTGCTGTATCATATGGTAATTCTATTCTTAGTTTTATAAGAAACTCCATAATGTTCTCCACAGTGACTGTATCAATTTACGGTCCCAACAATAGTGGAAGAGGATTCCTTATCTCCACACCGTTTCCAGCATTTGTTGTTTGTAGATTTTCTGATGATGCCCATTCTAATAGGTGTGAGGTGATACACCATGGATGAGTCTATTTCGTTGAGCAAAGAGTAGGTCTTGTTTATTACGTATTTGGCTTATGGAATGGTATGTGTGCTAATTTCAATCTGTTTTTATACAGCAGCCCAACTCAACTTTCCCCTTTAGCAAGCATAAGGTTTTTATCTAAATGTGAGACTCTGTTCGGTTTTGTAATTCAGTTTATGTGTAGCCAAGTTTACACTCCCTCTATTAGTGATATCTTATGATAATTATCTTTCTTTGTGTGACATATTTCTCTTAGAATCATCATAATTAAATCCACTCAATTTGCTGCTACAGGCCTGATGACATTGATTTCACTGCTGAGTGATATTCCGTTGTACGTAAGTAGCACAACTTCTTTATCCATTTTTTTCTTTCTGGGATATTTAATTTGTACTGGACTCGAGGTTCTTGTAAACACAGCAGCCCTAAATTTTGTGTTGGCTGTGTCTTGTTGATTTTAATTTTCCTAAGCTATAGGGCCAAAAGTGGAAGTGCCCTAGGCTCTGTAGCTTTGTTTTTTAGATGTTTCAGGATACACCATGAACATCTCCAGAGTGTCTGTTGGCAATTTACATCCCGCCCATCAGCATAACACGGCTCCCTGTTCTCCATGGCCTGTCCTGTGTTTCTGGTTTTTACACTTTATTCAGATGGCCTTTTTGACGAATGGGAAATGTGACTTCATTGTAGTGTGGATTTCCATTGCTGGAGTGCTTGGTTGGCCAAAATGTTCATATGCGTTTTTTCCTGAATATATTCAGGAAAAATGTATACGCACTTTTTGTCCATGTGCATCACTGTCAAAGATCTGCCGCTTTTCATATGCTTTAAATGCAATTCCAATCTACCTCTTGAAATATGATTCCTGCAATTCTGCCTCGTTTTCAAGTCCTCTTTGCAGACTTACTTCGATATATTTTTGCCAATAGCTGTCATTTATCTCTGCAGGTTTGTGAATTACAGTGCCCCTGAGCTCCTTCCTTAACTCGCTTCCTTGTAAGCTGGCCACAAAACTGCAGGTTTGCTTCAGGCCATAATCAGGGTCCGGCACGGCACTCTGAGCCTTTGGTTAATTCCTCTTCCTGGTGGGAAACTAGAGTTAAATGTGCCCCTCCAGATACCTGCCTCACTCCCAGCCACATGGTGATGTATGTCCTCAGGTTTGAGGCCATATGTGATGGGTTCCTCATCTTTTGATGATGTGGCCCCACTGGTGTGTGGACACTCCTGCCTGGTTCCCATCCCCTTGGTGATGTGGGCCCTCTGGTGAGACTCTGATCCTGGTTGGGTTCCTCACACATCCGTGAGGTGAGCCCTCTTCTCTGAGGTCACTCCTGCCTGGCTGGCACAACCCGCCTTGTTGACTTCGGCACCCTGGTGGCAGTTGGAGCCTGCTGGGAGCCTCCTTCCCGCGGTGATGAGGCCCTCTGGCGTCAGACCCTAATGGCGGGGTTCCCACATTTTCTGATACGTGCTAAGTGGTACGAGGGCACTCCTGCCAGGTTCCCATCCTCATGAGCGTGTGGGCCTTCTGTTCTGAGGTCCTAACGGCTGGGTTGCTCACACTTTCATGATGTGGGCCCTCTGCTGTGAGGTCAATCCTGCCTGGCTGGCGCACATCGCCTTGGCGACGTGGACCCTCTGGTGGCAGTTGGAGCGTGCTGGGGCCTCCTCCCCTCAGTGATGAGGGCCTTCTGGTGTCAGGCCCTAAGTGCTGGGCTCCACACATTTTCTGATGTGTGCCCAGTGGTGCGAGTCACTCCTGCCAGGTTCCCATCCCCATGGGCATGTGGGACTTCTGTTCTGTGGTCCCAACTGCTGGGTTGCTCACAGTTTCATGATGTGGGCCCTTTGCTGTGTGTTCACTCTGGCCTGTATCCCATAGTGTCAGTGCTCTGGGCCTCCAGCTTGGAGTTTCCAACTTCTCGATTCCTCACCTTTTTTATTCTATGGGCCCTCGGTTGTGCGTCTCCTCCTGCATGCCTCACTCCCAGCCCCTTCGTGATGTGTGTCCCCTTGTTTGAGGCCACATGTGCTGTGTTCCTCACCTTTCTATAATGTGGCCACACTGGTGTGAGGACACTCTTGCCTGGTTCCCATTCCCTTGGTGATGTTGGCCCCACTGCTGTTAGGACAGTCTTGCCTGGTTCCCATCACCTTGGTGATGTTGGCCCTCTGGTGAGAGTCTGATCCTGGTTAGGTTCCTCACCCTTCTGTGAGGTGGGCCCTCTGCTCTGAGGTCACTCCTGCCTGGCTGGCACACCCCGCCTTGGCAACGTCGGCCATATGGTGGCAGTTGGAGCCTGCTGGGAGCCTCCTCCCCTCGGTGATGAGGGCCCTCTGGCCTCAGGCCCTAACTGCTGGGTTCCCACATTTTCTGATTCGTGCTAAGTGGTGCAAGGACACTCCTGCCAGGTTCCCATCCCCATGGGGATGTGAGCCTTCTCCTCTGAGGTCCCAACGGCTGTGTTGCTCACAGTTTCATGATGAGGGCCCTCTGGTGTGAGTTCACTCCTGCCTAGATCCCATAGCCTCGCTGCTCCTGGCTGCCTGCCGGAGGTTCCAACTGTGGGATTCCTCACCTTTTTTATTCTATGGTCCCTCTGTTTTGAGGATCCTCTGGCCTGCCTCACTCCCAGCCCCTTGGTGATGTGTGTCCTCAGGTTTGAGGCCACGTGTGCTGGGTCCCTCAAATTATGGTGATGTAGCCCCACTGGTGTGAGGACACTCCTGCCTGGTTCCCATTCCCTTGGTGATGTTGGCCCTCTGGTGACAGTCTGATCCTTGTTGGGTTCCTCACACTTCTGTGAGGTGGGCTTTCTGCTCTGAGGTCACTCCTGCCTGGTTGGCACACCCCGCCTTGGTGACATCGGCCTTATGGTGGCAGTTGGAGCCTGCTGGGAGCCTCCTCCCCTCGGTGATGAGGGTCCTCTGGCCTCAGGTCCTAACTGCTGGGTTCCCACATTTTCTGATTCGTGGAAGTGGGCCGAGGACACTCCTGTCAGGTTCCCATCCCCATAGGGATGTGGGCCTTCTGCTCTGAGGTCCCATCCGCTGGGTTGCTCACAGTTTCATGATGTGGGACCTCTGCTGTGAGTTTGCTGTGGCCTGGATCCCATAGACTCTGTGCTCTAGGCGGCCTACTGGCCGGTTCCAACTGCTGGATTCCTCACAACTTTTATTCTGTGGGCTCTGTTTTGTGAGGATACTCCTGCTTGCCTCACTCCTAGCCCCTTGGAGATGTGGGTCCCCTGTTTTAGGCCACATGTTCTGGGTTCCTCACCTTTCTATAATGTGGCCACACTGGTGTGAGGACCCTCCTGCCTGGTTCCGATCCCCTTGGTGATGTGGGCCCTCTGGTGAGAGTCTTATCCTGGCTGGTTTCCTCACCCTTCTGTGAGGTAGGCCCTCTGCGGTGAGGTCACTCCTGCCTGGCTGGCACACATCACCTTGGTGACGTGGGCCCTCAGTTGGGAGTTGGTGTCTGCTGCGAGTCTCCGTCCCTCGGTAATGAGGGCCCTCTTGCGTCAGACCCTAACTCCTGGGCTCCCAAAATTTGCAGATGTGCGACCTGTGGTGCGAGTACACTCCTGTCAGGTTCCCAACCCCATGGGAATTTGGGCCTTCTGCTCTGAGGTCCCAACGGCTGGGGTGCTCACAGTTTCATGATGAGGGCCCTCTGATGTGCGTTCATTCCGGCCTAGATCCCATAGGCTTGCTGCTCCTGGGCGCCTGCTGGGAGGTTCCAACTGCGGGATTCCTCACCTTTTTTATTCTATGGGCCCTCTGTTTTGAGGCTCCTCCTGCCTGCCTCAATCCCAGCCCCGTTGTGATGTGTGTCCTCTGGTGTGAGGCCACGTGTGCTGGGTCCCTCACCTTTTGATGATGTGACCCCAATGGTGTGAGGACACTCGTGCCTGTTTCCCAGCCCCTTGGTGATGTGGCCCCTCTGGTGAGAGTCTGATCCTGGCTGGGTTCCTTACCGTTCTGTGAGGTGGGCCCTGTGCTCTGAGGTAACTCCTGCCTGGCTTGCTCCCATTGCCTTGGTGACGTCGGCCCTCTGGTGGCAGTTGGATCCTTTTGGAGACTCCTGTCCTCGGTGATGAGGTCCCTCTGGCGTCAGGCTCTAACTGCTGGGCTCCCCAGGTTTTCTGATGTGAGCCCAGTGATGCCAGGACACTCGTGAAATGTTCCCATCCCCATGGCAATATGGGCCTTCTGCTCTGAGGTTCCAACGACTGGGTTGCTCACAGTTTCCTGATGTTAGCTCTCTGGTGTTAGTTCACTCATTCCTAGATCCCATAGCCTCTGTACTCTGGGCCGCCTGCTGGGAAGTTCCAACTGCTGGGTTCCTCACCTTTTTTATTCTTTGGGCCCTGTGTTGGGAGGCTCCTCCTGCCTGTGTCACTCCCAGCCCCTTGGTGATGTAGGTCCTCTGGTTTGTGGCCACATGTGCCAGTTTCCTCATCTTTTAGTGATGTGGCCCCACTGGTGTGAGGACACTCGTGCCTGGTTCCCGTCCCCTTGGTGATATGGGCCCTCTGGTGAGAGTCTGATCCTGGTTGGGTTCCTCACACTTCTTTGAGGTGGGCCGTCTGCTGTGAGGTCACCCCTGCCTGGCTGGCACACCCCGCCTTGGTGACGTGGGCCCTCTTGTGGTAGTTGGAACATGCTGGGAGCCTCCTCCCCTCAGTGATGAGGGCCCTCTGGCGTCAGGCCCTAACTGCTGGGTACCCACATTTTCTGATATGTGCTAAGTGGTGCGAGGACACTCCTGCCATGCTCCCAACACCTTGGGGATGTGGACCTTCTGCTCTGAGGTCCAAATGGCTGGGTTGCTCGCAGTTTCATGATGTGGACCCTCTGCTGTGAGTTTACTGCGGCCTGAATTGCATAGACTTGGTGCTCTTGGCCGCCTGCTGGGAGGTTCCCATTGCTGGATTCCTCAGCTTTTTTATTCTATGGGCCCTGTGTTGTGAGGCTACTCCTGCCTGCCTCATTCCGAGCCCCTTGGAGATGTGGGTCTTCTGGTTTAGGCCACATGTGCTGGGTTCCTCACCTTTCTATGATGTGGCCACACTGGTGTGAAGACTCTCCTGCCTGGTTCTGATCACCTTGGTGATGTGGGCCCTCTGGTGAGAGTCTTATCCTGGCTGTGTTCCTCACCCTTCTGTGAGGTAGGCCCTCTGCGGTGAGGTCACTCCTACCTGGCTGTCACACGTCACCTTGGCGACGTGGGACCTCAGTTGGGTGTTGGTGCCTGATTGGAGTCTCCTCCCCTTGGTAATGAGGGCCCTCTGGCGTCAGGCCCTAACTCCTGGGTTCCCTAAATTCTCTGCTGTGTGCCCTGTGGTGCGAGTACACTTCTGACAGGTTCCCAACCCCATGGGAATGTGGGCCTTCTGCTCTGAGATCCCAACGCCTAGGTTGCTCACAGTTTCATGATGACGGCCCTCTGGTGTGAGATCACTCCGGCCTGGATCCCATAGTCTCGCTGCTCCTGGCCGCCTGCTGGGAGGTTCCAACTGCGGGATTCTTCACCTCTTTAATTCTATGGTCCCTCTGTTTTGAGGCTCCTCCTGCCTGCCTCAATCCCAGCTCCCTTGTGATGTGTGTCCTCTGGTTTGAGGCCACGTGTGCTGGGTCCCTCACTTTTCGGTGATGTGGCCCCACTAGTGTGAGGACACTCCTGCCTGGTTCCCATTCCCTTGGTGATGTGGGCCCTCTGGTGAGAATCTGATCCTCTTTGGTTCTTCACACTTCTGTGAGGTTGACCCTCAGCTCTGAGGTCACTCCTGCCTGGTTGTCGCACTCCGCATTGGCGACGTCGCCCCTCTGGTAGCAGTCGGAGCTGGCTGGGAGCCACCGCCCCTCGGTGATGAGGGCCCTCTGGCATCAGGCACTAATTGCTGGGCTCCCCACATTTTTTCATGTGTGCCCACTCTTGCGATGACACTCCTGCTTGTTTCCCTTCCCCATGGGGATGTGGGCCTTCTGCTCTGAGGTCACAACGGCTGGGTTGCTTACAGAATCACAATGAGGGCCCTCTGTTGTGAGTTCATGCCGGCCTGGATCTCATAGCCTCAGTGCTCTGGGCCGCCTGCTAGGAAGATCCAACTGCTGGTTTCCACACCTTTTGTATACAATGGGACATGTGTTGTGAGGTTAATCCTGCCTGCCTCACTCCGAAACCCATGGTGATGTGGGTCCTCTGGTTTGAGGCCACATGTGCTGGGTACCTCAACTTTTGATGATGTGGCCCCACGGGTGTGAGGACACTCCTGCCTGGTTCCCATCACCTTGGTGATGTGGGCCCTCTGGGGAGAGTCTGATCCTGGCTGGGTTCCCTACCATTCTGTGAGGTGGGCCCTCTGATGTCAGGTCACTCCTGCCTGGCTAGCTCACATCGCCTTGGCGACGTGGGCCCTCTGTTGGCCACTGGAGCATGCTGGGAGCCTCCTCCTCCCGTGAATGATGGCCCTGGAAAAAATGCATATGCCCTTTTTGGCCAAGTGCTTCATTGACGAGGTTCTGCCACTTCTCTTATGCTTTCAGAGCAATTCACGTCTACCTCCTGAAATCGGATTCCAGCAATTCTGCCCCACTTTCAAGTCCTCTTCGCAGCCTTAATTCAATATATTTTTGTACGATTTCTGTCATTTATAAGTCTGCAGGTATGTGAATGACAGTGCCCCTGAGCTCCTTTCCTCAACTCACTTTCTTGTGAGCTGGCCACAAAACCGCAGGATTGCTTCAGGCCCTAATCTTGTTCCAGCACGGCATGCTGAGCCTTTGGTTAATTCCTTTTCCTGTTGGGAAATGAGTGTTAAAATTGCCCGTGCATACTGGGCATATACCCTGAGAAAACCAAAATTCAAAAAGAGTCATGTACCAAAATGTTCATTGCAGCTCTATTTACAATAGCCCGGAGATGGAAAGAACCTAAGCGCCCATCATCGGACGAATGGATAAAGAAGATGTGGCACATATACACAATGGAATATTACTCAGCCTTAAAAAGAAATGAAACTGAGTTATTTGTAATGAGATGGATAGACCTAGAGTCTGTCATACAGAGTGAAGTAAGTCAGAAAGAAAAAGACAAATAGCGTATGCTAACACATATATATGGAATTTAAAGGAAAAAAATGTCATGAAGAACCTAGGGATAAGACAGGAATAGAGGCGCAGACCTACTGAAGAACGGAATTGAGGATATGGGGAGGGGGAATGGTGAGTTTCGACAGGGCGAGAGAGAGTCATGGACATATACACACTAACAAATGTAGTAAGGTAGATAGCAAGGGGGAAGCAGCCGCAAGGCACAGGGATATTAGCTTGGGGCGTTGGGACAGCCTGGAGGGGTGGAAGGGGGAGAGAGGGAGGGAGGGAGACACAAGAGGGAAGACACAGGGAGCATATGTATATGTATAGCTGATTCACTTTGTTATAAAGCAAAAACTAACACACCATTGTAAAGCAATTATACCCCAATAAAGATGTTAAAAAAAATATTTGCCCGTGCACACACCTACAGATAGTCTCCCATTGGTTCTCCGTATTCCTGTCCATCTTGCGCAGAAATTGCAAACAGTGCCAAACAGGAGGTTAAAGGCACTGACTCTCCAAATGGGGAGAGTGTAAGAAAAGGGTCTGGAATGGTGAACCTGAGTACCAGGGGACGAAAACAGACATGCATGTAAAAAGGTTTCCCAGTCACACGGTGGAGCATACTCTGGGTTTCCCATGCAAATTTTAGCAGAAGGAAGAATCCCTTGAACCTGGAGAGTTGGGAACCATGGAATGGGTACCAGGCAGTATGACATCAAAGGGTCTGCATTTGCTCACTGAACCTCACCAATGCTATCAGCCCAAAGGGTCCAGCCTTATCTCTCACCCAGCACTGGGTGTAGATGTGGTAAACCAGGTTGCATCACATGCCATGTGTGAGTTATTTAAGAATTGCTCTCTATTTCACTGTCATTGTGTTTTGTTTTTGAAATTTTTTTTTGACACTGGGATTTATCGGATTTTCACTGCTACGTTAACGCTGCTGTACACACTTGTCTAATACTTATTTGGCTTATGGAAAGTTATCTGTGCTAATTTCAGTCTCTGGTTTTATGCAGCACCCTAAGGCACCTTTCCCCATAAGCAAGCACTAGTTGGTTTTCTAAATTTGAGACCCTGTTCTGTTTTGTAATTCAGTTCATGTGTAGTCAAGTTTACATTCCGTGTATTAGTGATATCTTATGATGTTTCTTTTTCTGTGTGACGTAGTTCACGTAGAATCACCATACCTGCATCCACTCACTATGCCGCTATGGGCCTGATGACACAGATTTCATTGCTGAGTGATATTCCATTGTACGTACGTACCACAACTTCTTTATCCATTGTTTGCTCTCTGAGATATTTACCTGGTACTGTAAACGAGGTTCTTGTGAACAGAGAGGTCCCAAACTTTGAGGTGGCTGGGTGTTTTTGATTTTAATTTCCCTAAGCTGTAGGACCATAAGTGGAAGTGCCATAGGCTGTGTTGCTTTGTTTCTTACGTGTTTCAGGAAACACATAACACTTCTCCAGAATTGTTGTCGGCAATTTACATCAATGCATCAGCATAATAAGGATCCCTGTTTTCCATTGCCTGTCCTCCGTTTCTGGATTTTACAATTTTTTCAAATGGCCCTTTTGCCCTGGGGGGCACTGAGACTTCATTGTAGTGCAGGTTTATTTACAAGCTTGCTTGGTTGGCCAAAAAGTGCGTATGCGTTTTTTTCTGAATATATTTAGGGAAAAAAGCATCTGCACTTTTTGGACAAGTGCATCATTATCGACGTTCTGCCTCTTTTCCTATTCTTTAAGTGCAATTCCAGTTTAACCCTTCAATCGTTTTCCTGAATTTCTGCCCCGCTTTCAAGTCCCCTGTGCAGGCTTACTTCAATATATTTTTGGAGGATAGCTGTCATTTATAACTCTGCAGGTTCGTGAATTACAGTGCCCCTGAGCTCCTTTCTTCAACTCGCTTTCTTGTGAGCTGGGCACAAAACCGCAGGATTGCTTCAGGCAATAATCTCTTTCCAGCAGGGCACGCTGAGCCTTTGGTTAATTCCTCTTCCTGGTGGGAATTGAGCATTATATTTGCCCGTGCAGACAACTACAGCTAGTCTCTCATTGGTTCTCCCTATTCCTGTTCATCTTGCCCAGAAATTGCAAGCTGTGGCAAACAGGAGGTTAAAGGCACTGACTCTCCAAGCGGGGAGAGTGTTAGTAAAGCATCTGGAATGGTGAACCCGAGGACCAGGATACGAAAACTGAGATGCATTTTAAATCGTTTCCCAATCACACGGTGGACGATACTCTGGGTTTCCCATGCATGTATTAGCTGGAGGAAGAATCCCTTGAACCTGGAGAGTTGGGACCCATGGAATGGGTACCATGCAGTATGACTTCAAAGGGTCTGCATTTGCTCACCGAAACTCACCAATGCTATCAGCCTGAAGTGTCCAGCCTTATGTCTCAACCAGCTGTGGGTGTAGATGTGGTCAATCCCAGTTGCATCACATGCCCTGAGTGAATTGTTTAAGAATTGCTCTCTATTTCACTGTTTTGTGTTTGGTTTTTGAAATTTATTTTGATAATGGGATTTATCGGATTTTCACTGCTGCGTTTATGCCGCTGTACACACGCTTGATTCTCTTACGGAGACATATAAATCCATGGGTTTTAAGATTGTTCCTAGTCAGGTATATTCCTAGGCATTGAATATGTGGTGTTGAGTCCATTTCGTTGAGCAAGGTGTAGGTCTTGTCTATTACATATTTGGCTTATGGAAAGTTATCTGTGTTAATTTCAGTCTCTGGTTTTATGCAGCATCCCAACGGACATTTCCCCATAAGCAAGCACTAGTTGGTTTTCAAAATTTGAGACCCTGTTCTGTTTTGTAATTCAGTTCATGTGTAGTCAAGTTTTCATTCCGTGTATTAGTGATATCTTATGATGTTTCTTTTTCTGTGTGATGTAGATCACGTAGAATCACCGTACCTGCATCCACTCACTATGCCTCTACGGGCCTGATGACACAGATTTCATTGCTGAGTGATATTGCATTGCACGTACGTGCCACAACTTCTTTATCCATTTTTTGCTTTCTGGGATATTTACCTGGTACTGTAGACGAGCTACTTGGGAACACAGCCGTCCCAAACTTTGGGGTGGATCTCTGTTTTTGATTTTAATTTCCCTAAGCTATAGGACCATAAGTGCATGTGCCATAGGCTGTGTTGCTTTGTTTCTTATGGGTTTCAGGAAACACCATACACTTCTCCAGGGTGGCTGTTGGCAATTTACATCCTGCCAATCAGCATAAAAAGGCTCTCTCTTCTCCATATCCTCTCCTACCTTTCTAGATTTTACACTTTCTTCAGATGGCCCTTTTGCCAGGGGGGCAGTGAGACTTCATTGTTGTGCAGATTTCTTTACAGGCTTGCTTGGTTGGCCAAAAAGGGCGAATTCATTTTTTCCTGAATATATTCAGGAAAAAACGCATACGCCCTTTTTGGCCAAGTGCATCATTGTCGACGTTCTGCCTCTTTTCCTATGCTTTCAGGGTAATTCCAGTCTACCGCCTGCAATCGTTTTCCTGAAATTCTGCCCCGCTTTCAAGTCCCTTTTGCAGGCTTACTTCAATATATTTTTGGAGGATAGCTGTCATTTATAACTCTGCAGGTTTGTGAATTACAGTGCCCCTGAGCTCCTTTCTTCAACTCGCTTTCTTGTGAGCTGGGCACAAAACCGCAGGATTGCTTCAGGCCCTAATCTTTTTCCAGCAGGGCACGCTGAGCCTTTGTTTAATTCCTCTTCCTGGTGGGCAATGAGCGTTACATTTGCCCGTGCAGACACCTACAGCTAGTCTCTCATTGGTTCTCCCTATTCCTGTTCATCTTGCACAGAAATTGCAAGCTGTGCCAAAGTGGAGGTTAAAGGCACTGACTCTCCAAGTGGGGAGAGTGTTAGTAAAGCATCTGGAATGGTGAACCCGAGGACCAGGATACGAAAACTGAGATGCATTTTAAATCCTTTCCCAATCACACGGTGGACGATACTCTGGGTTTCCCATGCATGTTTTAGCTGGAGGAAGAATCCCTTGAACCTGGAGAGTTGGGACCCATGGAATGGGTACCATGCAGTATGACTTCAAAGGGTCTGCATTTGCTCACCGAAACTCACCAATGCTATCAGCCTGAAGTGTCCAGCCTTATGTCTCAACCAGCTCTGGGTGTAGATGTGGTCAATCCCGGTTGCATCACATGCCCTGAGTGAATTATTTAAGAATTGCTCTCCATTTCACTGTTTTTGTGTTTTGTTTTCGAAATTTATTTTGATAATGGGATGTATCGGATTTTCACTGCTGCGTTTCGGCCGCTGTACACACGCTTGATTATCTTATGGAGACATATATATCCATGGGTTTTAAGATTCTTCCTAGTCAGGTATATTCCTAGGCGTTGAATATGTGGTGTTGGGTCCATTTCGTTGAGCAAGGATTAGGTCTTGTCTATTACATATTTGGCTTATGGAAAGTTATCTGTGCTAATTTCAGTCTCTTGTTTTAGGCAGCACCCCAACGCACCTTTCCCCATAAGCAAGCACTAGTTGGTTTTCTAAATTTGAGACCCTGTTCTGTTTTGTAATTCAGTTCATGTGTAGTCAAGTTTACATTCCGTGTATTAGTGATATCTTATGATGTTTCTTTTTCTGTGTGACGTAGTTCACGTAGAATCACCGTACCTGCATCCACTCACTATGCCGCTACGGGCCTGATGACACAGATTTCATTGCTGAGTGATATTGCATTGTACGTACGTGCCACAACTTCTTTATCCATTTTTTGCTTTCTGGGATATTTACCTGATACTGTAGACGAGCTTCTTCTGAACACAGCCGTCCCAAATATTGGGGTGGCTGTCTGTTTTTGATTTTAATTTCCGTAAGCTATAGGACCATAAGTGGAAGTGCCATAGGCTGTGTTGCTTTGTTTCTTACGTGTTTCAGGAAACACCATACACTTCTCCAGGGTGGCTGTTGGCAATTTACATCCTGCCAATCAGCATAACAAGGCTCCCTGTTCTCCATATCCTGTCCTACCTTTCTGGATTTTACACTTTTTTCAGATGGCCCTTTTGCCCGGGGGGCAGTGAGACTTCATTGTAGTGCAGATTTCCTTTACAGGCTTGCTTGGTTGGCCAAAAAGGACATATGCGTTTTTTCCTGAATATATTCAGGAAAAAACGCATGCGCCCTTATTGGCCAAGTGCATCATTGTCGACGTTGTGCCTCTTTTCCTATGCTTTCAGGGCAATTCCAATCTACCCCCTGCAATCGTTTTCCTGAAATTCTGCCCCGCTTTCAAGTCCCCTTCGCAGGCTTACTTCAATATATTTTGGGAGGATAACTGTCAATTATAACTCTGCAGGTTTGTGAATTACAGTGCCCCTGAGCTCCTTTCTTCAACTCGCTTTCTTGTGAGCTGGGCACAAAACCGCAGGATTGCTTCAGGCCCTAATCTGTTTCCAGCAGGGCACACTGAGTCTTTGTTTAATTCCTCTTCCTGGTGGGCAATGAGCGTTACATTTGCCCGTTCAGACACCTACAGCTAGTCTCTCATTGGTTCTCCCTATTCCTGTTCATCTTGCACACAAATTGCAAGCTGTTCCAAACAGGAGGTTAAAGGCACTGACTCTCCAAGCGGGGAGAGTGTTAGTAAAGCATCTGGAATGGTGAACCCGAGGACCAGGATACGAAAATTGAGATGCATTTTAAATCATTTCCCAATCACACGGTGGATGATACTCTGGGTTTCCCAAGCATGTTTAAGCTGGAGGAAGAATCCCTTGAACCTGGAGAGTTGGGACCCATGGAATGGGTACCATGCAGTATGACTTCAAAGGGTCTGCATTTGCTCATCGAAACTCACCAATGCTATCAGCCTGAAGTGTCCAGCCATATGTCTCAACCAGCTCTGGGTGTAGATGTGGTCAATCCCGGTTGCATCACATGCCCTGAGTGAATTATTTAAGAATTGCTCTCTATTTCACTGTCTTTGTGTTTTGTTTTCGAAATTTATTTTCATAATGGGATTTATCGGATTTTCACTGCTGTGTTTCGGCCGCTGTACACACGCTTGATTCTCTTAAGGAGACATATATTTCCATGGGTTTTAAGATTCTTCCTAGTCAGGTATATTCCTAGGCGTTGAATATGTGGTGTTTAGTCCATTTTGTTGAACAAGGAGTAGGTCTTCTCTATTACATATTTGGCTTATGGAAAGTTATCTGTGCTAATTTCAGTCTCTGGTTTTATGCAGCACCCCAAGGCACCTTTCCCCATAAGCAAGCACTAGTTGGTTTTCTAAATTTGAGACCCTGTTCTGTTTTGTAATTCAGTTCATGTGTAGTCAAGTTTACATTCCGTGTATTAGTGATATCTTATGATGTTTCTTTTTCTGTGTGACGTAGTTCACGTAGAATCACCGTACCTGCATCCACTCACTATGCCGCTACGGGCCTGATGACACAGATTTCATTGCTGAGTGATATTGCATTGTACGTACGTGCCACAAATTCTTTATCCATTTTTTGCTTTCTGGGATATTTACCTGATACTGTAGACGAGCTTCTTGTGAACACAACCGTCCCAAATATAGGGGTGGCTGTCTGTTTTTGATTTTAATTTCTGTAAGCTATAGGACCATAAGTGGAAGTGCCATAGGCTGTGTTGCTTTGTTTCTTACGTGTTTCAGGAAACACCATACAATTTTCCAGGGTGGCTGCTGGCAATTTACATCCTGCCAATCAGCATAACAAGGCTCCCTGTTCTCCATATCCTGTCCTACCTTTCTGGATTTTACACTTTTTTCAGATGGCCCTTTTGCCCGGGGGGCAGTGAGACTTCATTGTAGTGCAGATTTCCTTTACAGGCTTGCTTGGTTGGCCAAAAAGGGCGTATGCTTTTTTTCCTGAATATATTCAGGAAAAAACTCATACGCCCTCTTTGGCCAAGTGCATCATTGTCGACGTTGTGCCTATTTTCCTATGCTTTCAGGGCAATTCCAGTCTACCCCCTGCAATCGTTTTACTGAAATTCTGCCCCGCTTTCAAGTCCCCTTCGCAGGCTTACTTCA
The DNA here is from genome assembly GCF_963924675.1 of Phocoena phocoena. Classification (NCBI taxonomy): domain Eukaryota; kingdom Metazoa; phylum Chordata; class Mammalia; order Artiodactyla; family Phocoenidae; genus Phocoena; species Phocoena phocoena. The sequence continues at coordinate 1,248,953 of NC_089222.1, read as the reverse complement.
ATATATATTTGGGGGATAGCTGTCATTTATAACTCTGCAGGTTTGTGAATTACAGTGCCCCTGAGCTCCTTTCTTCAACTCACTTTCTTGTGAGCTGGGCACAAAACCGCAGGATTGCTTCAGGCCCTAATCTGTTTCCAGCAGGGCACACTGAGCCTTTGTTTAATTCCTCTTCCTGGTGGGCAATGAGCGTTACATTTGCCCGTGCAGACACCTACAGCTAGTCTCTCATTGGTTCTCCCTAATCCTGTTCATCTTGCACAGAATTTGCAAGCTGTGCCAAACAGGAGGTTTAAGGCACTGACTCTCCAAGCGGGGAGAGTGTTAGTAAAGCATCTGGAATGGTGAACCCGAGGACCAGGATACGAAAACTGAGATGCATTTTAAATCGTTCCCCAATCACACGGTGGACGACACTCTTGGTTTCCCAAGCATGTTTTAGCTGGAGGAAGAATCCCTTGAACCTGAAGAGTTGGGAACCATGGAAGAGGTACCATGCAGTATGACTTCAAATAGTCTACATTTGCTCACCGAAACTCACCAATGCTATCAGCCTGAAGTGTCCAGCCTTATGTCTCAACCAGCTCTGGGTGTAGATGTGGTCAATCCTGGTTGCATCACATACCCTGAGTGAATTAGTTAAGAATTGCTCTCTATTTCACTGTCTTTGTGTTTTGTTTTCGCAATTTATTTTGATAATGGGATTTATCGGATTTTCACTGCTGTGTTTCGGCCGCTGTACACACGCTTGATTCTCTTAAGGAGACATATATTTCCATGGGTTTTAAGATTCTTCCTAGTCAGGTATATTCCTAGGCGTTGAATATGTGGTGTTTAGTCCATTTTGTTGAACAAGGAGTAGGTCTTCTCTATTACATATTTGGCTTATGGAAAGTTATCTGTGCTAATTTCAGTCTCTGGTTTTATGCAGCACCCCAAGGCACCTTTCCCCATAAGCAAGCACTAGTTGGTTTTCTAAATTTGAGACCCTGTTCTGTTTTGTAATTCAGTTCATGTGTAGTCAAGTTTACATTCCGTGTATTAGTGATATCTTATGATGTTTCTTTTTCTGTGTGACGTAGTTCACGTAGAATCACCGTACCTGCATCCACTCACTATGCCGCTACGGGCCTGATGACACAGATTTCATTGCTGAGTGATATTGCATTGTACGTACGTGCCACAACTTCTTTATCCATTTTTTGCTTCCTGGGATATTTACCTGATACTGTAGACGAGCTTCTTGTGAACACAGCCGTCCCAAATATTGGGGTGGCTGTCTGTTTTTGATTTTAATTTCCGTAAGCTATAAGACCATAAGTGGAAGTGCTATAGGCTGTGTTGCTTTGTTTCTTACGTGTTTCAGGAAACACCATACACTTCTCCAGGGTGGCTGCTGGCAATTTACATCCTGCCAATCAGCATAACAAGGCTCCCTGTTCTCCATATCCTGTCCTACCTTTCTGGATTTTACACTTTTTTCAGATGGCCCTTTTGCCCGGGGGGCAGTGAGACTTCATTGTAGTGCAGATTTCCTTTACAGGCTTGCTTGGTTGGCCAAAAAGGGCGTATGCGTTTTTTCCTGAATATATTCATGAAAAAACTCATACGCCCTTTTTGGCCAAGTGCATCATTGTCGACGTTCTGCCTCTTTTCCTATGCTTTCAGGGCAAGTCCAGTCTACCCCCTGCAATGGTTTTCCTGAAACTCTGCCCCACTTTCAAGTCCCCTTCGCAGGCTTACTTCAATATATTTTTGGAGGATAGCTGTCATTTATAACTCTGCAGGTTTGTGAATTACAGTGCCCCTGAGCTCCTTTCTTCAACTCTCTTTCTTTTGATCTGGTCACAAAACCGCAGGATTGCTTCAGGCCCTAATCTGTTTCCTGCAGGGCACGGTGAGCCTTTGTTTAATTCCTCTTCCTGGTGGGAAATGAGCATTATATTTGCCCGTGCAGACACCTATAGCTAGTCTCTCATTGGTTCTCCCTATTTCTGTTCATCTTGCACCGAAATTGAAAGCTGTGCCAAAGAGGAGGTTAAAGGAACTTACTCTACAAGCGGGGAGAGTGTTACGAAAGCATCTGGAATGGTGAACCCGAGGACCAGGATACGAAAACTGAGATGCATTTTAAATCATTTCCCAATCACACGGTGGACCATACTGTGGGTTTCCCATGCATGTTTTACCTGGAGGAAGAATCCCTTTAACCTGAAGAGTTCGGACCCATGGAATAGTTACCATGCAGTATGACTTCAAAGGGTCTGCATTTGCTCACCGAAACTCACCAATGCTATCAGCCTGAAGTGTCCAGCCTTATGTCTCAACCAGCTGTGGGTGTAGATGTGGTCAATCCCGGTTGCATCACATGCCCTGAGTGAATTGTTTAAGAATTGCTCTCTATTTCACTGTCTTTGTGTTTGGTTTTTGAAATTTATTTTGATAATGGGATTTATCGGATTTTCACTGCTGCGTTTATGCCGCTGTACACACGCTTGATTCTCTTACGGAGACATATAAATCCATGGGTTTTAAGATTCTTCCTAGTCAGGTATATTCCTAGGCGTTGAATATGTGGTGTTGAGTCCATTTCGTTGAGCAAGGAGTAGGTCTTGTCTATTACATATTTGGCTTATGTAAAGTTATCTGTGTTAATTTCAGTCTCTGGTTTTATGCAGCATCCCAACGGACATTTCCCCATAAGCAAGCACTAGTTGGTTTTCAAAATTTGAGACCCTGTTCTGTTTTGTAATTCAGTTCATGTGTAGTCAAGTTTACATTCCGTGTATTAGTGATATCTTATGATGTTTCTTTTTCTGTGTGATGTAGATCACGTAGAATCACCGTACCTGCATCCACTCACTATGCCTCTACGGTCCTGATGACACAGATTTCATTGCTGAGTGATATTACATTGCACGTACGTGCCACAACTTCATTATCCATTTTTTGCTTTCTGGGATATTTACCTGGTACTGTAGACGAGCTACTTGGGAACACAGCCGTCCCAAACTTTGGGGTGGATCTCTGTTTTTGATTTTAATTTCCCTAAGCTATAGGACCATATGTGCATGTGCCATAGGCTGTGTTGCTTTGTTTCTTATGAGTTTCAGGAAACACCATACACTTCTCCAGGGTGGCTGTTGGCAATTTACATCCTGCCAATCAGCATAACAAGGCTCTGTCTTCTCCATATCCTGTCCTACCTTAATAGATTTTACACTTTCTTCAGATGGCCCTTTTGCCAGGGGGGCAGTGAGACTTCATTGTTGTGCAGATTTCCTTTACAGGCTTGCTTGGTTGGCCAAAAAGAGCGAATGCATTTTTTCCTGAATATATTCAGGAAAAAACGCATACGCCCTTTTTGGCCAAGTGCATCATTGTCGACGTTCTGCCTCTTTTCCTATGCTTTCAGGGCAATTCCAGTCTACCCCCTGCAATCGTTTTCCTGAAATTCTGCCCCGCTTTCAAGTCCCTTTTGCAGGCTTACTTCAATATATTTTTGGAGGATAGCTGTCATTTATAACTCTGCAGGTTTGTGAATTACAGTGCCCCTGAGCTCCTTTCTTCAACTCGCTTTCTTGTGAGCTGGGCACAAAACCTCAGGATTGCTTCAGGCCCTAATCTGTTTCCAGCAGGGCACACTGAGCCTTTGTTTAATTCCTCTTCCTGGTGGGCAATGAGCGTTACATATGCCCGTGCAGAAACCTACAGCTAGTCTCTCATTGGTTCTCCCTATTCCTGTTCATCTTGCACAGAAATTGCAAGCTGTGCCAAAGTGGAGGTTAAAGGCACTGACTCTCCAAGCGGGGAGAGTGTTAGTAAAGCATCTGGAATGGTGAACCCGAGGACCAGGATACGAAAACTGAGATGCATTTTAAATCGTTTCCCAATCACACGGTGGACGATACTCTGGGTTTCCCATGCATGTTTTAGCTGGAGGAAGAATCCCTTGAACCTGGAGAGTTGGGACCCATGGAATGGGTACCATGCAGTATGACTTCAAAGGGTCTGCATTTGCTCACCGAAACTCACCAATGCTATCAGCCTGAAGTGTCCAGCCTTATGTCTCAACCAGCTCTGGGTGTAGATGTGGTCAATCCCGGTTGCATCACATGCCCTGAGTGAATTATTTAAGAATTGCTCTCCATTTCACTGTTTTTGTGTTTTGTTTTCGAAATTTATTTTGATAATGGGATGTATCGGATTTTCACTGCAGCGTTTCGGCCGCTGTACACACGCTTGATTATCTTATGGAGACATATATATCCATGGGTTTTAAGATTCTTCCTAGTCAGGTATATTCCTAGGCGTTGAATATGTGGTGTTCGGTCCATTTCGTTGAGCAAGGAGTAGGACTTCTCTATTACATATTTGGCTTATGGAAAGTTATCTGTGCTAATTTCAGTCTCTGGTTTTATGCAGCACCCCAACGCACCTTTCCCCATAAGCAAGCACTAGTTGGTTTTCTAAATTTGAGACCCTGTTCTGTTTTGTAATTCAGTTCATGTGTAGTCAAGTTTACATTCCGTGTATTAGTGATATCTTATGATGTTTCTTTTTCTGTGTGACGTAGTTCACGTAGAATCACCGTACCTGCATCCACTCACTATGCCGCTACGGGCCTGATGACACAGATTTCATTGCTGAGTGATATTGCATTGTACGTACGTGCCACAAATTCTTTATCCATTTTTTGCTTTCTGGGATATTTACCTGATACTGTAGACGAGCTTCTTGTGAACACAGCCGTCCCAAATATTGGGGTGGCTGTCTGTTTTTGATTTTAATTTCCGTAAGCTATAGGACCATAAGTGGAAGTGCCATAGGCTGTGTTGCTTTGTTTCTTACGTGATTCAGGAAACACCATACACTTCTCCAGGGTGGCTGTTGGCAATTTACATCCTGCCAATCAGCATAACAAGGCTCCCTGTTCTCCATATCCTGTCCTACCTTTCTGGATTTTACACTTTTTTCTGATGGCCCTTTTGCCCGGGGGGCAGTGAGACTTCATTGTAGTGCAGATTTATTTACAGGCTTGCTTGGTTGGCCAAAAAGGACATATGCGTTTTTTCCTGAATATATTCAGGAAAAAACGCATACACCCTTTTTGGCCAAGTGCATCATTGTCGACGTTGTGCCTCTTTTCCTATGCTTTCAGGGCAATTCCAATCTACCCCCTGCAATCGTTTTCCTGAAATTCTGCCCCGCTTTCAAGTCCCCTTCGCAGGCTTACTTCAATATATTTTGGGAGGATAACTGTCAATTATAACTCTGCAGGTTTGTGAATTACAGTGCCCCTGAGCTCCTTTCTTCAACTCGCTTTCTTGTGATCTGGGCACAAAACCGCAGGATTGCTTCAGGCCCTAATCTGTTTCCAGCAGGGCACACTGAGCCTTTGTTTAATTCCTCTTCCTGGTGGGCAATGAGCGTTACATTTGCCCGTTCAGACACCTATAGCTAGTCTCTCATTGGTTCTCCCTATTCCTGTTCATCTTGCACACAAATTGCAAGCTGTTCCAAACAGGAGGTTAAAGGCACTGACTCTCCAAGTGGGGAGAGTGTTAGTAAAGCATCTGGAATGGTGAACCCGAGGACCAGGATACGAAAATTGAGATGCATTTTAAATCATTTCCCAATCACACGGTGGATGATACTCTGGGTTTCCCAAGCATGTTTAAGCTGGAGGAAGAATCCCTTGAAACTGGAGAGTTGGGACCCATGGAATGGGTACCATGCAGTATGACTTCAAAGGGTCTGCATTTGCTCACCGAAACTCACCAATGCTATCAGCCTGAAGTGTCCAGCCTTATGTCTCAACCAGCTCTCGGTGTAGATGTGGTCAATCCCGGTTGCATCACATGCCCTGAGTGAATTATTTAAGAATTGCTCCCTATTTCACTGTCTTTGTGTTTTGTTTTCGAAATTTATTTTGATAATGGGATTTATCGGATTTTCACTGCTGCGTTTCGGCCGCTGTACACACGCTTGATTCTCTTACGGAGACATATATATCCATGGGTTTTAAGATTCTTCCTAGTCAGGTATATTCCTAGGCGTTGAATATGTGGTGTTGGGTCCATTTCGTTGAGCAAGGAGTAGGTCTTTTTTATTACATATTTGGCTTATGGAAAGTTATCTGTGCTAATTTCAGTCTCTGGTTTTATGCAGCACCCCAAGGCACCTTTCCCCATAAGCAAGAACTAGTTGGTTTTCTAAATTTGAGACACTGTTCTGTTTTGTAATTCAGTTCATGTGTAGTCAAGTTTACATTCCGTGTATTAGTGATATCTTATGATGTTTCTTTTTCTGTGTGACGTAGTTCACGTAGAATCACCGTACCTGCATCCACACACTATGCCGCTACGGGCCTGATGACACAGATTTCATTGCTGAGTGATATTGCATTGTACGTACGTGCCACAACTTCTTTATCCATTTTTTGCTTTCTGGGATATTTACCTGATACTGTAGACGAGCTTCTTGTGAACACAACCGTCCCAAATATTGGGGTGGCTGTCTGTTTTTGATTTTAATTTCCGTAAGCTATAGGACCATAAGTGGAAGTGCCATAGGCTGTGTTGCTTTGTTTCTTATGTGTTTCAGGAAACACCATACAATTTTCCAGGGTGGCTGCTGGCAATTTACATCCTGCCAATCAGCATAACAAGGCTCCCTGTTCTCAATATCCTGTCCTAACTTTCTGGATTTTACACTTTTTTCAGATGGCCCTTTTGCCCTGGGGGCAGTGAGACTTCATTGTAGTGCAGATTTCCTTTACAGGCTTGCTTGGTTGGCCAAAAAGGGCGTATGCTTTTTTTCCTGAATATATTCAGGAAAAAACTCATACGCCCTCTTTGGCCAAGTGCATCATTGTCGACGTTGTGCCTATTTTCCTATGCTTTCAGGGCAATTCCAGTCTACCCCCTGCAATCGTTTTACTGAAATTCTGCCCCGCTTTCAAGTCCCCTTCGCAGGCTTAATTCAATATATATTTGGAGGATAGCTGTCATTTATAACTCTGCAGGTTTGTGAATTACAGTGCCCCTGAGCTCCTTTCTTCAACTCGATTTCTTGTGAGCTGGGCACAAAACCGCAGGATTGCTTCAGGCCCTAATCTGTTTCCAGCAGGGCACACTGAGCCTTTGTTTAATTCCTCTTCCTGGTGGGCAATGAGCGTTACATTTGCCCGTGCAGACACCTATAGCTAGGCTCTCATTGGTTCTCCCTAATCCTGTTCATCTTGCACAGAATTTGCAAGCTGTGCCAAACAGGAGGTTAAAGGCACTGACTCTCCAAGCGGGGAGAGTGTTAGTAAAGCATCTGGAATGGTGAACCCGAGGACCAGGATACGAAAACTGAGATGCATTTTAAATCGTTCCCCAATCACACGGTGGACGATACTCTTTGTTTCCCAAGCATATTTTAGCTGGAGGAAGAATCCCTTGAACCTGAAGAGTTGGGAACCATGGAAGAGGTACCATGCAGTATGACTTCAAATAGTCTACATTTGCTCACCGAAACTCACCAATGCTATCAGCCTGAAGTGTCCAGCCTTATGTCTCAACCAGCTCTGGGTGTAGATGTGGTCAATCCCGGTTGCATCACATACCCTGAGTGAATTAGTTAATAATTGCTCTCTATTTCACTGTCTTTGTGTTTTGTTTTCGCAATTTATTTTGATAATGGGATTTATCGGATTTTCACTGCTGCGTTTCGGCCGCTGTACACATGCTTGATTCTCTTAAGGAGACATATATTTCCATGGGTTTTAAGATTCTTCCTAGTCAGGTATATTCCTAGGCGTTTAATATGTGGTGTTTAGTCCATTTCGTTGAACAAGGAGTAGGTCTTCTCTATTACATATTTGGCTTATGGAAAGTTATCTGTGCTAATTTCAGTCTCTGGTTTTATGCAGCACCCCAAGGCACCTTTCCCCATAAGCAAGCACTAGTTGGTTTTCTAAATTTGAGACCCTGTTCTGTTTTGTAATTCAGTTCATGTGTAGTCAAGTTTACATTCCGTGTATTAGTGATATCTTATGATGTTTCTATTTCTGTGTGACGTAGTTCACGTAGAATCACCGTACCTGCATCCACTCACTATGCCGCTACGGGCCTGATGACACAGATTTCATTGCTGAGTGATATTGCATTGTACGTACGTGCCACAACTTCTTTATCCATTTTTTGCTTCCTGGGATATTTACCTGATACTGTAGACGAGCTTCTTGTGAACACAGCCGTCCCAAATATTGGGGTGGCTGTCTGTTTTTGATTTTAATTTCCGTAAGCTATAAGACCATAAGTGGAAGTGCTATAGGCTGTGTTGCTTTGTTTCTTACGTGTTTCAGGAAACACCATACACTTCTCCAGGGTGGCTGCTGGCAATTTACATCCTGCCAATCAGCATAACAAGGCTCCCTGTTCTCCATATCCTGTCCTACCTTTCTGGATTTTACACTTTTTTCAGATGGCCCTTTTGCCCGAGGGGCAGTGAGACTTCATTGTAGTGCAGATTTCCTTTACAGGCTTGCTTGGTTGGCCAAAAAGGGCGTATGCGTTTTTTCCTGAATATATTCATGAAAAAACTCATACGCCCTTTTTGGCCAAGTGCATCATTGTCGACGTTCTGCCTCTTTTCCTATGCTTTCAGGGCAAGTCCAGTCTACCCCCTGCAATGGTTTTCTTGAAACTCTGCCCCCCTTTCAAGTCCCCTTCGCAGGCTTACTTCAATATATTTTTGGAGGATAGCTGTCATTTATAACTCTGCAGGTTTGTGAATTACAGTGCCCCTGAGCTCCTTTCTTCAACTCTCTTTCTTGTGATCTGGTCACAAAACCGCAGGATTGCTTCAGGCCCTAATCTGTTTCCTGCAGGGCACGGTGAGCCTTTGTTTAATTCCTCTTCCTGGTGGGAAATGAGCATTATATTTGCCCGTGCAGACACCTATAGCTAGGCTCTCATTGGTTCTCCCTATTTCTGTTCATCTTGCACAGAAATTGCAAGCTGTGCCAAAGAGGAGGTTAAAGGAACTTACTCTCCAAGCGGGGAGAGTGTTAGGAAAGCATCTGGAATGGTGAACCCGAGGACCAGGATACGAAAACTGAGATGCATTTTAAATCATTTCCCAATCACACGGTGGACCATACTGTGGGTTTCCCATGCATGTTTTACCTGGAGGAAGAATCCCTTTAACCTGAAGAGTTCGGACCCATGGAATAGTTACCATGCAGTATGACTTCAAAGGGTCTGCATTTGCTCACCGAAACTCACCAATGCTATCAGCCTGAAGTGTCCAGCCTTATGTCTCAACCAGCTCTGGGTGTAGATGTGGTCAATCCCAGTTGCGTCACATGTCCTGAGTGAATTATTTAAGAATTGCTCTCTAGTTCACTGTCTTTGTGTTTTGTATTCGAAATTTATTTTGATAATGGGATTTATCGGATTTTCACTGCTGCGTATCGGCCGCTGTACAAACGCTTGATTCTCTTATGGAGACATATATATCCATGGGTTTTAAGATTCTTCCTAGTCAGGTATATTCCTAGGCGTTGAATATGTGGTGTTGAGTCCATTTCGTTGAGCAAGGAGTAGGTCTTGTCTATTACATATTTGGCTTATGGAATGTTATCTGTGCTAATTTCAGTCTCTGGTTTTATGGAGCACCCCAAGGCACCTTTCCCCATAAGCAAGCACTAGTTGGTTTTTAAATTTGAGACCCTGTTCTGTTTTGTAATTCAGTTCATGTGTAGTCAAGTTTACAATCCGAGTATTAGTGATATCTTATGATGTTTCTTTTTCTGTGTGACATAGTTCACGTAGAATCACCGTACCTGCATCCACTCACTATGCCGCTACGGGCCTGATGACACAGATTTCATTGCTAAGTGACATTGCATTGCACGTATGTGCCACAACTTCTTTATCCATTTTTTGCTTTCTGGGATATTTACCTGGTACTGTAGACGAGCTTCTTGGGAACACAGCCGTCCCAAACTTTGGGGTGGCTCTCTGTTTTTGATTTTAATTTCCCTAAGGAATAGGACCATAAGTGCAATTGCCATAGGCTGTGTTGCTTTATTTCTTACGTGTTTCAGGAAACACCATACACTTCTCCAGGGTGGCTGTTGGCAATTTACACCCTGCCAATCAGCATAACAAGGCTCCCTGTTCTCCATATCCTGTCCTACCTTTCTGGATTTTACACTTTTTTCAGGTGGCCCTTCTGCCCGGGGGGCAGTGAGACTTCATTGTAGTGAAGATTTCCTTTACAGGCTTGCTTGGTTGGCCAAAAAGGGCGTATGCGTTTTTTCCTGAATATATTCAGGAAAAAACGCATACGCCCTTTTTGGCCAACTGCATCATTGTCGATGTTCTGCCTCTTTTCCTATGCTTTCAGGGAAATTCCAGTCTACCCCCTGCAATCGTTTTCCTGAAATTCTGCCCCGCTTTCAAGTCCCCTTCGCAGGCTTACTTCAATATATTTTTGGAGGATAGCTGTCATTAATAACTCTGCAGGTTTGTGAATTACAGTGCCCCTGAGCTCCTTTCTTCAACTCGCTTTCCTGTGAGCTGTGCCCAAAACCACAGGATTGCTTCAGGCCCTAATCTGTTTCCCGTGGGGCATGCTGAGCCTTTGGTTAATTCCTCTTCCTGGTGGGAAATGAGCGTTACATTTGCCCGTGCAGACACCTACAGCTAGTCTCTCATTGGTTCTCCCTATTCCTGTTCATCTTGCACAGAAATTGCAAGCTGTGCCAAAGAGGAGGTTAAAGGCACTGACTCTCCAAGCGGGGAGAGTGTTAGTAAACCATCTGGAATGTTGAACACGAGGACCAGGATACGAAAACTGAGATGCATTTTAAATCGTTTCCCAATCACATGGTGGATGATACTCTGGGTTTCCCATGCATGTTTTAGCTGGAGGAAGAATCCCTTGAACCTGGAGATTTCGGACCCATGGAATGAGTACCATGCAGTATGACTTCAAAGGGTCTACATTTGCTCACCGAAACTCACCAATGCTATCAGCCTGAAGTGTCCAGGCTTATGTCTCAACCAGCTCTGGGTGTAGATGTGTTAAATCCCGGTTGCATCACATGCCCTGAGTGAATTATTTAAGAATTGCTCTCTATTTCACTGTCTTTGTGTTTTTTTTTGAAATTTATTTTGATAATGGGATTTATCGGATTTTCACTGCTGCGTTTATGCCGCTGTACACACGCTTGATTCTCTTATGGAGACATATAAATCCATGGGTTTTAAGATTCTTCCTAGTCAGGTATAATCCTAGGCGTTGAATATGTGGTGTTGAGTCCATTTCGTTGAGCAAGGAGTAGGTCTTGTCTATTACATATTTGGCTTATGGAATGTTATCTGTGCTAATTTCAGTCTCTGGTTTTATGCAGCACCCCAAGGCACCTTTCCCCATAAGCAAGCACTAGTTGGTTTTCTAAATTTGAGACCCTGTTCTGTTTTGTAATTCAGTTCATGTGTAGTCAAGTTTACATTCCGTGTATTAGTGATATCTTATGATGTTTCTTTTTCTGTGTGACGTAGTTCACATAGAATCACCGTACCTGCATCCACTCACTATGCCGCTACGGGCCTGATGACGCAGATTTCATTGCTGAGTGATATTGCATTGCACGTACGTGCCACAACTTCTTTATCCATTTTTTGCTTTCTGGGATATTTACCTGGTACTATAGACGAGGTTCTTGGGAACACAGCCGTCCCAAACTTTGGGGTGGCTCTCTGTTTTTGATTTTAATTTCCCTAAGCAATAGGACCATAAGTGCAACTTCCATAGGCTGTGTTGCTTTATTTCTTACGTGTTTCAGGAAACACCATACACTTCTCCAGGGTGGCTGTTGGCAATTTACATCCTGCCAATCAGCATAACAAGGCTCCCTGTTCTCCATATCCTGTCCTACCTTTCTGGATTTTACACTTTTCTCAGATGGCCCATTTGCCCGGGGGGCAGTGAGATTTCATTGTAGTGCAGATTTCGTTTACAGGCTTGCTTGGTTGGCCAAAAAGGGCGTATGCTTTTTTTCCTGAATATATTCAGGAAAAAACGCATACGCCCTTTTTGGCCAAGTGCATCATTGTCGACGTTGTGCCGCTTTTCCTATGCTTTCAGGGCAATTCCAGTCTATCCCCTCCAACTGTTTTCCTGAAATTCTGCCCCGCTTTCAAGTCCCCTTCGCAGGCTTACTTCAATATACTTTTGGAAGATAGCTGTCATTTATAACTCTGCAGGTTTGTGAATTACAGTGCCCCTGAGCTCCTTTCTTCAACTCGCTTTCTTTTGATCTGGGCACAAAACCGCAGGATTGCTTCAGGCCCTAATCTGTTTCCAGCAGGGCACACTGAGCCTTTGTTTAATTCCTCTTCCTGGTAGGCAATGAGCCTTACATTTGCCCGTGCAGACACCTACAGCTAGTCTCCCATTGGTTCTCCCTATTCCTGTTCATCTTGCACAGAAATTGCAAGCTGTGCCAAAGAGGAGGTTAAAGGCACTGACTCTCCAAGCGGGGAGAGTGTTAGTAAAGCATCTGGAATGGTGAACCCGAGGACCAGGATACGAAAACTGAGATGCATTTTAAATCGTTTCCCAATCACACGGTGGACGATACTCTGGGTTTCCCATGCATGTTTTAGCTGGAGAAAGAATCCCTTAAACTTGGAGAGTTGGGACCCATGGAATGGGTACCATGCAGTATGACTTCAAAGGGTCTGCATTTGCTCACCGAAACTCCCCAATGCTATCAGCCTGAAGTGTCCAGCCTTATGTCTCAACCAGCTCTGGGTGTAGATGTGGTCAATCCCGGTTGCATCACATGCCCTGAGTGAATTATTTAAGAATAGCTCTGTATTTCACTGTCTTTGTGTTTTGTTTTCGAAATTTATTTTGATAATGGGATTTATCGGATTTTCACTGCTGCGTTTCGGCCGCTGTACACACGCTTGATTCTCTTACGGAGACATATATATCCATGGGTTTTAAGATTCTTCCTAGTGAGGTATACTCCTAGGCGTTGAATATGTGGTGTTGGGTCCATTTCGTTGAGCAAGGAGTAGGTCTTGTCTATTACATATTTGGCTTATGGAAAGTTATCTGTGCTAATTTCAGTCTCTGGTTTCATGCAGCACCCCAAGGCACCTTTCCCCATAAGCAAGCACTAGTTGGTTTTCTAAATTTGAGACCCTGTTCTGTTTTGTAATTCAGTTCATGTGTAGTCAAGTTTACATTCCGTGTATTAGTGATATCTTATGATGTTTCTTTTTCTGTGTGACGTAGTTCACGTAGAATCACCGTACCTGCATCCACTCACTATGCCGCTACGGGCCTGATGACACAGATTTCATTGCTGAGTGATATTGCATTGTACGTACGTGCCAAAACTTCTTTATCCATTTTTTGCTTTCTGGGATATTTACCTGATACTGTAAACGAGCTTCTTGTGAACACAGCCGTCCCAAATATTGGGGTGGCTGTCTGTTTTTGATTTTAATTTCCGTAAGCTATAGGACCATAAGTGGTAGTGCCATAGGCTGTGTTGCTTTGTTTCTTTCGTGTTTCAGGAAACACCATACACTTCTCCAGGCTGGCTGCTGGCAATTTACATCCTGCCAATCAGCATAACAAGGCCTCCTGTTCTCCATATCCTGTCCTACCTTTCTGGATTTTACACTTTTTTCAGATGGCCCTTTTGCCCGGGGGGCAGTGAGACTTCATTGTAGTGCAGATTTCCTTTAAAGGCTTGCTTGGTTGGCCAAAAAGTGCGTATGCGTTTTTTCCTGAATATATTCAGGAAAAAACGCATACGCCCTTTTTGGCCAAGTGCATCATTGTCGACGTTGTGTCTCTTTTCCTATGCTTTCAGGGCAATTCCAGTCTACCCCCTGCAATCGTTTTCCTGAAATTCTGCCCCAGTTTCAAGTCCCCTTCGCAGGCTTACTTCAATGTATTTTTGGAGGATAGCTGTCATTTATAACTCTGCAGGTTTGTGAATTACAGTGCCCCTGAGCTCCTTTCTTCAACTCGCTTTCTTGTGACCTGGGCACAAAACTGCAGGATTGATTCAGGCCCTAATCTGTTTCCGGCAGGGCACACTGAGCCTTTGGTTAATTCCTCTTCCTGGTGGGAAATGAGCGTTACATTTGCCCGTGCAGACACCTACAGCTAGTCTCTCATTGGTTCTCCCTATTCCTGTTCTTCTTGCACAGAAATTGCAAGCTGTGCCAAAGAGTAGGTTAAAGGCACTGACTCTCCAAGCGGGGAGAGTGTTAGTAAAGCATCTGGAATGGTGAACACGAGGACCAGGATACGAAAACTGAGATGCATTTTAAATCGTTTCCCAATCACACGGTGGATGATACTCTGGGTTTCCCATGCATGTTTTAGCTGGAGGAAGAATCCCTTGAACCTGGAGATTTCGGACCCATGGAATGAGTACCATGCAGTATGACTTCAAAGGGTCTACATTTGCTCACCGAAACTCACCAATGCTATCAGCCTGAAGTGTCCAGGCTTATGTCTCAACCAGCTCTGGGTGTAGATGTGTTAAATCCCGGTTGCATCACATGCCCTGAGTGAATTATTTAAGAATTGCTCTCTATTTCACTGTCTTTGTGTTTTTTTTTGAAATTTATTTTGATAATGGGATTTATCGGATTTTCACTGCTGCGTTTATGCCGCTGTACACACGCTTGATTCTCTTATGGAGACATATAAATCCATGGGTTTTAAGATTCTTCCTAGTCAGGTATATTCCTAGGCGTTTAATATGTGGTGTTGAGTCCATTTCGTTGAGCAAGGAGTAGGTCTTGTCTATTACATATTTGGCTTATGGAATGTTATCTGTGCTAATTTCAGTCTCTGGTTTTATGCAGCACCCCAAGGCACCTTTCCCCATAAGCAAGCACTAGTTGGTTTTCTAAATTTGAGACCCTGTTCTGTTTTGTAATTCAGTTCATGTGTAGTCAAGTTTACATTCCGTGTATTAGTGATATCTTATGATGTTTCTTTTTCTGTGTGACGTAGTTCACATAGAATCACCGTACCTGCATCCACTCACTATGCCGCTACGGGCCTGATGACACAGATTTCATTGCTGAGTGATATTGCATTGTACGTACGTGCAAAAACTTCTTTATCCATTTTTTGCTTTCTGGGATATTTACCTGATACTGTAAACGAGCTTCTTGTGAACACAGCCGTCCCAAATATTGGGGTGGCTGTCTGTTTTTGATTTTAATTTCCGTAAGCTATAGGACCATAAGTGGTAGTGCCATAGGCTGTGTTGCTTTGTTTCTTACGTGTTTCAGGAAACACCATACACTTCTCCAGGGTGGCTGCTGGCCATTTACATCCTGCCAATCAGCATAACAAGGCCTCCTGTTCTACATATACTGTCCTACCTTTCTGGATTTTACACTTTTTTCAGATGACCCTTTTGCGCGGGGGGCAGTGAGACTTCATTGTAGTGCAGATTTCCTTTACAGGCTTGCTTGGTTGGCCAAAAAGGGCGTATGCGTTTTTTCCTGAATATATTCAGGAAAAAAAGCAAACACCCTTTTTGGCCAAGTGCATCATTGTCAACGTTGTGCCTCTTTTCCTATGCTTTCAGGGCAATTCCAGTCTACCCCCTGCAATCGTTTTCCTGAAATTCTGCCCGCATTCCAGTCCCCTTCGCAGGCTTACTTCAATATATTTTTGGAGGATAGCTGTCATTTATAACTCTGCAGGTTTGTGAATTACACTGTCCCTGAGCTCCTTTCTTCAACTCGCTTTCTTGTGAGCTGGGTACAAAATCGCAGGATTGCTTCAGGCCCTAATCTGTTTCCAGCAGGGCACACTGTGCCTTTGTTTAATTCCTCTTCCTGGTGGGCAATGATCGTTACATTTGCCCGTGCTGACACCTACAGCTAGTCTCTCATTTGTTCTCCCTATTCCTGTTCATCTTACCCAGAAATTGCAAGCTGTGCCAAAGAGGAGGTTAAAGGCACTGACTCTCCAAGCGGGGAGAGTGTTAGTAAAGCATCTGGAATGGTGAACCCGAGGACCAGGATACGAAAACTCAGATGCATTTTAAATCGTTTCCCAATCACACGGTGGACGATACTCTGGGTTTCCCATGCATGTTTTAGCTGAAGGAAGAATCCCTTGAACCTGGAGAGTTGGGACCCATGGAATGGGTACCATGCAGTATGACTTCAAAGGGTCTGCATTTGCTCACCGAAACTCACCAATGCTATCAGCCTGAAGTGTCCAGCCTTATGTCTCAACCAGCTCTGGGTGTAGATGTGGTCAATCCCGGTTGCATCACATGCCCTGAGTGAATTATTTAAGAATTGCTCTGTATTTCACTGTCTTTGTGTTTTGTTTTCGAAATTTATTTTGATAATGGGATTTATCGGATTTTCACTGCTGCTTTTCGGCCGCTGTACACACGCTTGATTCTCTTACGGAGACATATATATCCATGGGTTTTAAGATTCTTCCTAGTCAGGTATATTCCTAGGCGTTGAATATGTGGTGTTGGGTCCATTTCGTTGAGCAAGGAGTAGGTCTTGTCTATTACATATTTGGCTTATGGAAAGTTATCTGTGCTAATTTCAGTCTCTGGTTTTATGCAGCACCCTAACGCACCTTTCCCCATAAGCAAGCACTAGTTGGTTTTCTAAATTTGAGACCCTGTTCTGTTTTGTAATTCAGTTCATGTGTAGTCAAGTTTACATTCCGTGTATTAGTGATATCTTATGATGTTTCTTTTTCTGTGTGACGTAGTTCACGTAGAATCACCGTACCTGCATCCACTCACTATGCCGCTACGGGCCTGATGACACAGATTTCATTGCTGAGTGATATTGCATTGTACGTACATGCCACATCTTCTTTATCCATTTTTTGCTTTCTGGGATATTTACCTGATACTGTAGACGAGCTTCTTGTGAACACAGCCGTCCCAAATATTGGGGTGGCTGTCTGTTTTTGATTTTAAAACCGTAAGCTATAGGACCATAAGTGGAAGTGCCATAGGGTGTGTTGCTTTGTTTCTTAAGTGTTTCAGGAAACACCATACACTTCTCCAGGGTGGCTGCTGGCAATTTACATCCTGCCAATCAGCATAACAAGGCTCCCTGTTCTCCATATCCTGTCCTACCTTTCTGGATTTTACACATTTTTCAGATGGCCCTTTTGCCCGGGGGGCAGTGAGACTTTATTGTAGTGCAGATTTCCTTTACAGGCTTGCTTGGTTGGCCAAAAAGGGCGTATGCGTTTTTTCCTGAATATATTCAGGAAAAAACGCATACGCCCTTTATGGCCAAGTACATGATTATCGACGTTCTGCCTCTTTTCCTATGCTTTCAGGGCAATTCCAGTCTAACCCCTGCAATGGTTTTCCTGAAACTCTGCCCCACTTTCAAGTCCCCTTCGCAGGCTTACTTCAATATATTTTTGGAGGATAGCTGTCATTTATAACTCTGCAGGTTTGTGAATTACTGTGCCCCTGAGCTCATTTCTTCAATTCGCTTTCTTGTGAGCTGGGCACAAATCCGCATGATTGCTTCAGGCCCTAATCTGTTTCCGGCAGGGCACGCTGAGCCTCTGTTTAATTCCTCTTCCTGGTCGGCAATGAGCGTTACATTTGCCCGTGCAGACACCTACAGCTAGTCTCTCATTGGTTCTCCCTATTCCTGTTCTTCTTGCACAGAAATTGCAAGCTGTGCCAAACAGGCGGTTAAAGGCACTGACTCTCCAAGCGGGGAGAGTGTTAGTAAAGCATCTGGAATGGTGAACATGAGGACCAGGATACGAAAACTGAGATGCATTTTAAATCGTTTCCCAATCACACGGTGGATGATACTCTGGGTTTCCCATGCATGTTTTAGCTGGAGGAAGAATCCCTTGAACCTGGAGATTTGGGACTCATGGAATGAGTACCATGCAGTATGACTTCAAAGGGTCTGCATTTGCTCACCGAAACTCACCAATGCTATCAGCCTGAAGTGTCCAGCCTTATGTCTCAACCAGCTCTGGTTGTAGATGTGTTAAATCCCGGTTGCATCACATGCCCTGAGTGAATTATTTAAGAATTGCTCTCTATTTCACTGTCTTTGTGTTTTGTTTTCGAAATTTATTTTGATAATGGGATTTATCGGATTTTCACTGCTGCGTTTCGGCCGCTGTACACACGCTTGATTCTCTTACGGAGACATATATATCCATGGGTTTTAAGATTCCTCCTAGTTAGGTATATTCCTAGGCGTTGAATATGTGGTGTTGGGTCCATTTCGTTGAGCAAGGAGTAGGTCTTGTCTATTACATATTTGGCTTATGGAAAGTTATCTGTGCTAATTTCAGTCTCTGGTTTTATGCAGCTCCCCAAGGCACCTTTCCCCATAAGCAAGCACTAGTTGGTTTTCTAAATTTGAGACCCTCTTCTGTTTTGTAATTCAGTTCATGTGTAGTCAAGATTACATTCCGTGTATTAGTGATATCTTATGATGTTTCTTTTTCTGTGTGACGTAGTTCACGTAGAATCACCGTACCTGCATCCACTCACTATGCCGCTACGGGCCTGATGACACAGATTTCATTGCTGAGTGATATTGCATTGCACGTACGTGCCACAACTTCTTTATCCATATTTTGCTTTCTGGGATATTTACCTGGTACTGTAGACGAGCTTCTTGTGAACACAGCCGTCCCAAACATAGGGGTGGCTGTCTGTTTTTGATTTTAATTTCCGTAATCTTTGGGACCATAAGTGGAAGTGCCATAGGCTGTGTTGCTTTGTTTCTTATGGGTTTCAGGAAACACCATACACTTCTCCAGGGTGGTTGTTGGCAATTTACATCCTGCCAATCAGCATAACAAGGCTCCCTGTTCTCCATATCCTGTCCTACCTTTCTGGATTTTACACTTTTTTCAGATGGCCCTTTTGCCCAGGGGGCAGTTAGACTTCATTGTAGTGCAGATTTCCTTTACAGGCTTGCTTGGTTTGCGAAAAAGGGCGTATGCGTTTTTTCCTGAATATATTCAGGAAAAAATGCATATGCACTTTTTGGCCAAGTGCACCATTGTCGACGTTCTGCCTCTTTTCCTATGCTTTCTGGGCAATTCCAGTCTACCCCCTGCAATCGTTT
Source organism: Phocoena phocoena (assembly GCF_963924675.1). NCBI lineage: Eukaryota > Metazoa > Chordata > Mammalia > Artiodactyla > Phocoenidae > Phocoena > Phocoena phocoena. The sequence continues at coordinate 1,229,790 of NC_089222.1, read as the reverse complement.
TCCTGAAATTCTGCCCCGCTTTCAAGTCCACTTCGCAGGCTTACTTCAATATATTTTTGGAGGATAGCTGTCATTTATAACTCTGCAGGTTTCTGAATTACAGTGCCCCTGAGCTCCTTTCTTCAACTCGCTTTCTTTTGAGCTGGGCACAAAACCGCAGGATTGCTTCAGGCCCTAATATGTTTCCGGCAGGGCACGCTGAGCCTTTGGTTTATTCCTCTTCCTGGTGGGAAATGCGCCTTACATTTGCCCATGCAGACACCTATAGCTAGTCTCTCATTGGTTCTCCCTATTCCTGTTCATCTTGCGCAGAAATTGCAAGCTGTGCCAAACAGGAGGTTAAAGGCACTGACTCTCCAAGCGGGGAGATTGTTAGTAAACCGTCTGGAATGGTGAACCCGAGGACCAGGATACCAAAACTGAGATGCATTTTAAATCGTTTCCTAATCACACGGTGGACCATACTCGGCGTTTCCCACGCATGTTTTAGCTAAAGAAAGAATCCCTTGAACCTGGAGAGTTGGGACCCTTGGAATGGGTACCATGCAGTATGACTTCAAAGGATCTGCATTTGCTCACCGAAACTCACCAATGCTATCAGCCTGAAGTGTCCAGCCTTATGTCTCAACTTGCTCTGGGTGTAGATGTGGTAAATCCAGGTTGCATCACATGCCCTGAGTGTATTATTTAAGAATTCCTACCTATTTCACTGTCATTGTGTTTTGTTTTTGAAATTTATTTTAATAATGGGATTTATCGGATTTTCACTGCTTTGTTTATGCCGCTGTACACGCGCTTGATTCTCTTCAGGAGACATATAAGTCCATGGGTTTTAAGATTCTTATAATCCGGTATATTCTTAGGCATTGAATATGGCGTGTTGAGTCCATTTCGTTGAGCAAGGAGTAGGTCTTCACTATTACATATTTGGCTTATGGAATGGTATCTGTGCTAATTTCAATCTCTGGTTTTATGCAGCACCCCAACTCACCTTTCCCCTTAAGGAAGCATAAGTTGGTTTTCTTAATTTGAAACCCTCTTCTCTTTTGTAATTCAGTTCATGTGTAGCCATGTTAACATTCCATGTATTAGTGATATCTTATGTCTTTTTCTTTTTGAATTATGTGACTTCGAATGATCACATGTAACTCCTCTGGAGTTGTTATAACTGGCCGTATTTCATTGATTTCCAGGCTGAGTAATATTCCACTCTACATAAGCACCACATCTCTGTCCGTTTTTTCTCGGCAGATACATTTAAGTTATATCCTAGTCGAGGATCTTTTAAACAGAGAGGTGGTAAACATTGGGGTGCCTGTGTCCTCTCGATTTTTGTTTTTCCCAAGATATACGTCCATGAGTGCAAGTGCCCTGTGCTCGGTAGCTCATTTTTTAGATGCTTTAGTAAACACAATAGACTTATCCAGAGTGACCGTTGGCAATATACATTTCCACTATAAGACTCACAGGGCTCCCTTTTCTCCTTGCCCTGTCCTGCATTTCTGGTGTTTACACTTTATGAGGACGGCTCTTCTGACTGATGCAAAGTGATATGTTTTGTAGTATTGATTTCCAGTGCCCACCTGTTTGGTTGGCTAAAAAAGTGTATGCCCTTTTCTTGAATATATACAGAAAAAGACGCATACACCCTTTTTGGCCAACTGCAATGTTGGCAATGTTCAGCCCCTTTTCTTGTGCTTAATGGCGAGTCCTTTCTACCTCTTCCAATCCCTTTCCTGCCATTCTCCGTTGCTTACAAGTCCTTTTCTCTGACTTTCCTCAAGACATTTTTCAGTGATAGATATTTTCAATTCTGCAGTTTCGTGAATTTTAGTGCCCCTGAGTTCCATTTTCCAACTTGTGTTTATGGGAACTGGCCACAAAGCATCAGGATTCCTCAAGCCCTATTCTGTTTCCATGGGCAACCCTAGCCTTTGGTCAATTCGTCTTCCTGATTGGAAATTAGAGTGGCATGTGCCTGTCCGAACACCTAGGACTTGTCTCTCATTGTTCCTCCTCCTTCTGCTTCATCCTCTGGACAAATTCCAAACTGTATGCAACAGGATGTTGACAGTGCTGACATCTCCAAGTGGGGAGACTGTTAGTAAAGACGCTGGAGTGGTGAACCCTAGCACCAAGAGATGAGGAGATGAGATGCCTTTTCCAAACTTTTCCCGATCAGACGGTATACAATCCTCTGGGTGTGACAGGCATGTTTTAGGTGTAGGAAGGGTCCCATTCATGTGAGGAGAACACCAGGGGATTTTAAATATCAGTGTCTCTCTGCAACCCAAACTGGGGAATTTTTTAAGCTACGGCTACACATATGTTCATTAAGGGCCTTGGGAAGTAGGCAGAGTCCAAACTTTAGATGATTGAAGTCTTCAGGGTCAGAAGCACTCACCACTGTCTTCCCTTAGATTCCATTTTTACTGTCATTGATGGATGATGTCAATAAAAATATCTATTCTTTTTCAGATCATTTCCCCTTATAGGTTATTGCAAAATATTGAGTGTAGTTCCCTGTGCTATACAGTAGTTCCTTGCTGATGATTTCATACATAGCAGTGTGTATGTGTTAATCCCAAACTGTTAATTTATCCCTCCTCCTACCATTTCCCTTTGGTAATAATAAATTATAAGATTTTATGCTTCTCAGAAATGGGGGAGCTGAAAGAGAGGTATCATTTTCAATGCAAAAGCATTTAAAACAAGATTGAAGCTTTAACCAAGATTATTAGATGTACATCCTTGGAAAGAAATCACTTTGTTTCTCTAATATTGACCTGACAAAGAAGACAAACCTTTTCACTGAACTTGCTTATAAGAAAGTGATGGAAATATCAAATGGAAGTGTTAGAAACATCTTATTTTACCCGAGCCTTATACACTGTTCTATGTTAATTACAGTTTGGCTCACACATCTGTTCATTGAAGTTACAATGTTCTCAATTTCTGTTACTGATCCTCCAGAGTGGACGCCAACAAGTGTCCCCCTGCCCAGTGTCATTGGAGCCAATAGATCGAGACTGAGTTTGGTTCAAAAGCAAAGGAAACTTTATATTTTGATCAGAGAATGGAGAGGTGCTACCCTGTGGGCTGTGGGCTGGGCTGCTGTGTAGAGATCCTGTCAGAGTCACTGGGAGGGAGGGGGCTGAGCTCTCGAGGACCTGGTTGGCTGCAGCTCAGGCTCTATGTCATGGAGTCTGAACTGGGCCCCAGGAGCTGAAGTGTCATCGAGCCATTCTGCTCTAGGAAATCTGGTCTGAAGTGCCGGGTGTGGAACCTCTGTATGTGGGACACTAGGAGCACCTGAAATTAGACAAAGCACAAAGGATAAAAATGGTTAGACTTTATTTTATTGCCCAGATTCTATTTTTATCTCCCAGGCATTTTTAAGGGGCTTTGCCTGGGACAAACTTCTCTTCTGCCTTTTGTCCCTTTCCTCATTCTTGGAGTGCTGCGGGTGCAGACCCTTCTTCTGTAACTGCTGAGTGCTGAGTTAGGAGGCTTCATACCCGTGGGCGAGGGTCAGAACTTCTCCCCAGCAGCCTCCAGGTGACGTTGATTGTCCCCAGGCCTCCTGCCTCCCTGCTCGTCCACCTGAGCACCAGTATTGGAAGTGTTATAGATTCTAATGACCTTTAAGGGTCCAGAAAGGAGATGTGCAGTGGCGCTGTGAGGTCCAGTTTCACTCCGCCCCACATTTGTTCGGCCACCTTAGGCTGACCGTATCTGCCAGCCTAGATGCTCTGACTGACCGTTTCTGCCAGCCAAGATGCTCTGACCAACAGTCTGTGCTTTCTTCCATTAGGCCCCTGAATTAACGTAAAAACAGCACCAGGTGTCAGGATCCTGCCCGCTCAGCTCCCAGACAGTCCAGGGTCAGTGGTGATGAAGGATCATGATGGTCACTGAGTCAAGAGCCTTTGGAAGTAAACAGGAGTCCAGCCGGTCTTATTGGCCACCATCATCAGGGTGTCTGTAGGCTTTTCTATGGTGACAGCATGATATACGGTTCCCCCGCCAAGATTATTAGCTCCCCTCTGGGTACAGTAAGTACTGCAAGCAGTAGTCTACTCTTTTGGGACACACTCTTGTTGTTTTATGAGAGAAACTCCAGGTCAAGTGATGGTCACACGGGTCGTCATGGTGCCCCGTTGCCCCCGGTTATCTCTCTGGAGGTTGGAGTTGGAGGGCCTCCTCAATCGAGGTCAGTGTGCCCACGGAGCAAACCCTGCAACTTCAGGGCATGGTTGGGGGTTAGGATCACCACGTGGGGTCCGTTTCCCTTAGAAGGGAGGTGGCCTTTTGGGCTGCTGATTTCCAGGTTTTCAGATACCACCAGTATCTTGGCCAGATGTGGCGGTGGGCCAAGCCCCTTGGTGACCATAGTTTATCCTACCTGGATGGCATTCTTGCATTGTTCCATTTCAAGTGGTCCCAGTTTTTGCACTAATACTCCAATGGCGATTCACCTTTCACCAGGAATGTAAAGGTCAAAGGGTTTAGCTAAATTAGGGAGTTCCAGGGCAAGGGTCTGAATTGACTGCTCTTTCCATTCTTGAAAGGCCACTTCTGGATTCTATTCAGAAGGATCATCATCTTTTCCTTTCAGTGTTTCATATAGAGGCCCAGCTAGTAGACTGTAGTTAGGGATCCAGAGGCAGGAAACCCTGGCTTCCCCAGGAACCCCTAAGCTGTCTTCTAGTTTCAGAAAGGGGTAAGGCTGTAAATTGTTTCTTCCCTTTCCTGGGATGGGCTTCTCCGACCTTCTGTGAGAATGAAGCCCAGGCAGGTCACCGTAGTCTGTGATACTTGAGCTTTTTCGTGGACAACTTCTATCCTTTATTGGCTTGGTAGTTCTGAGGCCTCCTTAGTAGGGCTGGCGATCAGAATGTCGTCTGAATATTGAAGGAGTGTTTCCTTTTCCAGAGGTAGAACTTTTAGGTCTTTAGCTGAGCTTTCCCCAAAGATGGTGTGGGAATTTTTGAACCCTTGGGGCAAGACAGCCTGGAAGTATTGTTTTAGTTGTATGTTGAGTCCTGTCACTCACAAGCCAAAATTTCTTGTGACTCTGGGACTAATGGAATACAAAAGAAGGCATCAGTGAAGACTAATACAGAATACCAAGTCCTGGTGGTTGGTAGAATGACCAGCAGGGTGTAGGATTTAGGAACTACTGGAGGTATATCCTCAGTGGCTTCACTGACTGTCCTGACATCCTTTACCAGGACTCCAGCAGCCCATGGGGCTCTCGAGGTCAGGCCAATCCCAGGATATGGAGCTCACCTGGGCAGGTACCCTACCCCCACCCCAGCCCACGGGGCTCTCGTGTTCAGGCCCCTCCCAGGATATGGGATTCCCTGGGCAGGTCCTCTGCAGTCCATGGGGCTCCCGTGGTCAGGCCCCTCCCAGGATACAGAGCTACCCTTGCAGGTACCTTGGCAGGGCTGGGCACACAGGAACCATGCACATAGCCCTCATTGCAGAGCACTCCCAGCTCACCTGTCGCTCAGATCTGACACAGAGCACCTCAGAGCAGGACTTGAACTAACAAACAGCAGCTCTGACAGGTCTGTGACCCTGGGCATCACTCTGTGCGGCCTCCTCCACCTGGTCTTCCAGAGACTTCCACTGCACCCGGGGCACCAGGCCTCTGTCTCCAACCACCACCCACCCCTCCTCTCCCTGACTCCTGGGTTCCTCTCATTAGGAGAGGGTTTTCTTGAAGTTGTCTCCCACTCATGGGCCAGATAATATAATTAGAAAACAAGCCAGAGCTGCAGCCCCTTGTCTATCCTGACTCTCAGGAGCCCACACCTGTTCCTTGGACCTGGCCAATTCAGCAAGTTCCATTTTCAGCAACTGTGAGCCCCTGAGGGGTGATTATTGGCTGGCTTGGGAAGCCTGACCGTGCCGGCCAGCCCTCCCCAGGTGTGCCTGGGTTGAGATCAATATAAACACCGCTCCAGGCAGCAAGAGCCACTGCAGCTGTGCCTGACGCCATTTTCTCTGCCCTGTCAGCAGCCTCGGGGCTGGGCTGGTGGGAGGGAGTGAGAGGCCACGGCTTTGTGGGTGTCCCAGTGTGAGTGGGGCTCTGCTGGACTTTCTGCAGCAGTTGCCAAGATGCTACCTGCTAAAGAAGAGGATGTGTCACCCACACCTGCTGCTGGAATTTCTCCCTGGGCACAGGTGAGGAAGGAAGAAAGCAGTGGGGGCTGGGACAGCAGGGGTATCTCAGGCAGGGAAATGGAGAGCTTCCAGAAGAGCACCCAGGGCCAGGACCATCCTGGCTGGCCTGCAGGCACCAAGTCGGCTGGCATGCTGTCCCTCATGTGGCTCCATGGCCCTTCCTCTAGGTTTTCAAGTCCTTGTACATATTCAGGTGTTTAGCCTTGGAAGGGTGGGAACATTTCAGCAGCAGCTGGCCTGGGGCTCGGCCCACGTTTACTCACAGATACCTCGGCACGGTCCCCCAGCTTTGCAGTGAGGACGCTTGTTGCGAGGAGCATGCTGGCTGAATGGGAGATGATTCCCCACCACTGACCAACTTCAGAATTGTTTGCAATTGGAGCAAGTGCCCTGAAACGGTTTTCCTCTGTGTAACTGGTGGGTTCTGTACTTTTTTATCTTTTTTTCATTTTTGGTTCAAGGTAGATTTTATTCCTCTTTTGTGTATTTACAGATATAAGCATGGAAATAATTTATTCATATAAATACATGTATGTGAAGGGAAGAATATTTTTTCTGTTTTACTTTTTTTAATTTTATTTTTTTATTTTGAATTTAATTTTATATTTTTATACAGCAGGTTGTTTTTGGTTATCTACTTTATACATATAAATGTATACATACCAATCCCAATATCTCAACTCCTCCCACCACCATCCCCAACAGCTTTCCCCCCTTGTTGTCCATACGTTTGTTGTATACATGTATTGCTCTATTTCTGCCTTGCAAAACGGTTCATCTGTACAATTTTTCTAGGTTCCACATATATGCATTAATATACAAGATTTGTTTTTCTCTTTCTGACTTACTTCAGTCTGTATGACAGTCTCTAGATCCATCAACGTCTCTACAAATGTCCCAATTTCATTCCTTTTTATGGCTTAGTAATATTCCATTTTATATATGTACCACATCTTTATGCATTCGTCTGTCTGTGGGCATTTAGGTTGCTTCCATTTCCTGGATAGTGCAAATAGTGATGCAATGAACATTGTGGTTAATGTCTCTTTTTGATTTATGGTTTTGTCTGGGTATATGTCCAGTAGAGGGATTGCTGTATCATATGGTAATTCTATTCTTAGTTTTATAAGAAACTCCATAATGTTCTCCACAGTGACTGTATCAATTTACGTTCCCAACAATAGTGGAAGAGGATTCCTTATCTCCACACCGTTTCCAGCATTTGTTGTTTGTAGATTTTCTGATGATGCCCATTCTAATAGGTGTGAGGTGATATACCATGGATGAGTCTATTTCGTTGAGCAAAGAGTAGGTCTTGTTTATTACGTATTTGGCTTATGGAATGGTATGTGTGCTAATTTCAATCTGTTTTTATACAGCAGCCCAACTCAACTTTCCCCTTAAGCAAGCATAAGGTTTTTATCTAAATGTGAGACTCTGTTCGGTTTTGTAATTCAGTTTATGTGTAGCCAAGTTTACACTCCCTCTATTAGTGATATCTTATGATAATTATCTTTCTTTGTGTGACATATTTCTCTTAGAATCATCATAATTAAATCCACTCAATTTGCTGCTACAGGCCTGATGACATTGATTTCACTGCTGAGTGATATTCCGTTGTACGTAAGTAGCACAACTTCTTTATCCATTTTTTTCTTTCTGGGATATTTAATTTGTACTGGACTCGAGGTTCTTGTAAACACAGCAGCCCTAAATTTTGTGTTGGCTGTGTCTTGTTGATTTTAATTTTCCTAAGCTATAGGGCCAAAAGTGGAAGTGCCCTAGGCTCTGTAGCTTTGTTTTTTAGATGTTTCAGGATACACCATGAACATCTCCAGAGTGTCTGTTGGCAATTTACATCCCGCCCATCAGCATAACACGGCTCCCTGTTCTCCATGGCCTGTCCTGTGTTTCTGGATTTTACACTTTATTCAGATGGCCTTTTTGACGAATGGGAAATGTGACTTCATTGTAGTGTGGATTTCCATTGCTGGAGTACTTGGTTGGCCAAAATGTTCATATGCGTTTTTTCCTGAATATATTCAGGAAAAATGTATACGCACTTTTTGTCCATGTGCATCACTGTCAAAGATCTGCCGCTTTTCATATGCTTTAAATGCAATTCCAATCTACCTCTTGAAATATGATTCCTGCAATTCTGCCTCGTTTTCAAGTCCTCTTTGCAGACTTACTTCGATATATTTTTGCCAATAGCTGTCATTTATCTCTGCAGGTTTGTGAATTACAGTGCCCCTGAGCTCCTTTCTTAACTCGCTTCCTTGTAAGCTGGCCACAAAACTGCAGGTTTGCTTCAGGCCATAATCAGGGTCCGGCACGGCACTCTGAGCCTTTGGTTAATTCCTCTTCCTGGTGGGAAACTAGAGTTAAATGTGCCCCTCCAGATACCTGCCTCACTCCCAGCCACATGGTGATGTATGTCCTCAGGTTTGAGGCCATATGTGATGGGTTCCTCATCTTTTGATGATGTGGCCCCACTGGTGTGTGGACACTCCTGCCTGGTTCCCATCCCCTTGGTGATGTGGGCCCTCTGGTGAGACTCTGATCCTGGTTGGGTTCCTCACACATCCGTGAGGTGAGCCCTCTTCTCTGAGGTCACTCCTGCCTGGCTGGCACAACCCGCCTTGTTGACTTCGGCACCCTGGTGGCAGTTGGAGCCTGCTGGGAGCCTCCTTCCTGCGGTGATGAGGCCCTCTGGCGTCAGACCCTAATGGCGGGGTTCCCACATTTTCTGATACGTGCTAAGTGGTACGAGGGCACTCCTGCCAGGTTCCCATCCTCATGAGCGTGTGGGCCTTCTGTTCTGAGGTCCTAACGGCTGGGTTGCTCACACTTTCATGATGTGGGCCCTCTGCTGTGAGGTCAATCCTGCCTGGCTGGCGCACGTCGCCTTGGCGACGTGGACCCTCTGGTGGCAGTTGGAGCGTGCTGGGGCCTCCTCCCCTCAGTGATGAGGGCCTTCTGGTGTCAGGCCCTAAGTGCTGGGCTCCACACATTTTCTGATGTGTGCCCAGTGGTGCGAGTCACTCCTGCCAGGTTCCCATCCCCATGGGCATGTGGGACTTCTGTTCTGTGGTCCCAACTGCTGGGCTGCTCACAGTTTCATGATGTGGGCCCTTTGCTGTGTGTTCACTCTGGCCTGTATCCCATAGTGTCAGTGCTCTGGGCCTCCAGCTTGGAGTTTCCAACTTCTCGATTCCTCACCTTTTTTATTCTATGGGCCCTCGGTTGTGCGTCTCCTCCTGCATGCCTCACTCCCAGCCCCTTCGTGATGTGTGTCCCCTTGTTTGAGGCCACATGTGCTGTGTTCCTCACCTTTCTATAATGTGGCCACACTGGTGTGAGGACACTCTTGCCTGGTTCCCATTCCCTTGGTGATGTTGGCCCCACTGCTGTTAGGACAGTCTTGCCTGGTTCCCATCACCTTGGTGATGTTGGCCCTCTGGTGAGAGTCTGATCCTGGTTAGGTTCCTCACCCTTCTGTGAGGTGGGCCCTCTGCTCTGAGGTCACTCCTGCCTGGCTGGCACACCCCGCCTTGGCAACGTCGGCCATATGGTGGCAGTTGGAGCCTGCTGGGAGCCTCCTCCCCTCGGTGATGAGGGCCCTCTGGCCTCAGGCCCTAACTGCTGGGTTCCCACATTTTCTGATTCGTGCTAAGTGGTGCAAGGACACTCCTGCCAGGTTCCCATCCCCATGGGGATGTGAGCCTTCTGCTCTGAGGTCCCAACGGCTGTGTTGCTCACAGTTTCATGATGAGGGCCCTCTGGTGTGAGTTCACTCCTGCCTAGATCCCATAGCCTCGCTGCTCCTGGCTGCCTGCTGGAGGTTCCAACTGTGGGATTCCTCACCTTTTTTATTCTATGGTCCCTCTGTTTTGAGGATCCTCTGGCCTGCCTCACTCCCAGCCCCTTGGTGATGTGTGTCCTCAGGTTTGAGGCCACGTGTGCTGGGTCCCTCAAATTATGGTGATGTAGCCCCACTGGTGTGAGGACACTCCTGCCTGGTTCCCATTCCCTTGGTGATGTTGGCCCTCTGGTGACAGTCTGATCCTTGTTGGGTTCCTCACACTTCTGTGAGGTGGGCTTTCTGCTCTGAGGTCACTCCTGCCTGGTTGGCACACCCCGCCTTGGTGACATCGGCCTTATGGTGGCAGTTGGAGCCTGCTGGGAGCCTCCTCCCCTCGGTGATGAGGGTCCTCTGGCCTCAGGTCCTAACTGCTGGGTTCCCACATTTTCTGATTCGTGGAAGTGGGCCGAGGACACTCCTGTCAGGTTCCCATCCCCATAGGGATGTGGGCCTTCTGCTCTGAGGTCCCATCCGCTGGGTTGCTCACAGTTTCATGATGTGGGACCTCTGCTGTGAGTTTGCTGTGGCCTGGATCCCATAGACTCTGTGCTCTGGGCGGCCTACTGGCCGGTTCCAACTGCTGGATTCCTCACAACTTTTATTCTGTGGGCTCTGTTTTGTGAGGATACTCCTGCTTGCCTCACTCCTAGCCCCTTGGAGATGTGGGTCCCCTGTTTTAGGCCACATGTTCTGGGTTCCTCACCTTTCTATAATGTGGCCACACTGGTGTGAGGACCCTCCTGCCTGGTTCCGATCCCCTTGGTGATGTGGGCCCTCTGGTGAGCGTCTTATCCTGGCTGGTTTCCTCACCCTTCTGTGAGGTAGGCCCTCTGCGGTGAGGTCACTCCTGCCTGGCTGGCACACATCACCTTGGTGACGTGGGCCCTCAGTTGGGAGTTGGTGTCTGCTGCGAGTCTCCGTCCCTCGGTAATGAGGGCCCTCTTGCGTCAGACCCTAACTCCTGGGCTCCCAAAATTTGCAGATGTGCGACCTGTGGTGCGAGTACACTCCTGTCAGGTTCCCAACCCCATGGGAATTTGGGCCTTCTGCTCTGAGGTCCCAACGTCTGGGGTGCTCACACTTTCATGATGAGGGCCCTCTGATGTGCGTTCATTCTGGCCTAGATCCCATAGGCTTGCTGCTCCTGGGCGCCTGCTGGGAGGTTCCAACTGCGGGATTCCTCACCTTTTTTATTCTATGGGCCCTCTGTTTTGAGGCTCCTCCTGCCTGCCTCAATCCCAGCCCCGTTGTGATGTGTGTCCTCTGGTGTGAGGCCACGTGTGCTGGGTCCCTCACCTTTCGATGATGTGGCCCCAATGGTGTGAGGACACTCGTGCCTGTTTCCCAGCCCCTTGGTGATGTGGCCCCTCTGGTGAGAGTCTGATCCTGGCTGGGTTCCTTACCGTTCTGTGAGGTGGGCCCTGTGCTCTGAGGTAACTCCTGCCTGGCTTGCTCCCATTGCCTTGGTGACGTCGGCCCTCTGGTGGCAGTTGGATCCTTTTGGAGACTCCTGTCCTCGGTGATGAGGTCCCTCTGGCGTCAGGCTCTAACTGCTGGGCTCCCCAGGTTTTCTGATGTGAGCCCAGTGATGCTAGGACACTCGTGAAATGTTCCCATCCCCATGGCGATATGGGTCTTCTGCTCTGAGGTTCCAACGACTGGGTTGCTCACAGTTTCCTGATGTTAGCTCTCTGGTGTTAGTTCACTCATTCCTAGATCCCATAGCCTCTGTACTCTGGGCCGCCTGCTGGGAAGTTCCAACTGCTGGGTTCCTCACCTTTTTTATTCTTTGGGCCCTGTGTTGGGAGGCTCCTCCTGCCTGTGTCACTCCCAGCCCCTTGGTGATGTAGGTCCTCTGGTTTGTGGCCACATGTGCCAGTTTCCTCATCTTTTAGTGATGTGGCCCCACTGGTGTGAGGACACTCGTGCCTGGTTCCCGTCCCCTTGGTGATATGGGCCCTCTGGTGAGAGTCTGATCCTGGTTGGGTTCCTCACACTTCTTTGAGGTGGGCCGTCTGCTGTGAGGTCACTCCTGCCTGGCTGGCACACCCCGCCTTGGCGACGTGGGCCCTCTTGTGGTAGTTGGAACATGCTGGGAGCCTCCTCCCCTCAGTGATGAGGGCCCTCTGGCGTCAGGCCCTAACTGCTGGGTACCCACATTTTCTGATATGTGCTAAGTGGTGCGAGGACACTCCTGCCATGCTCCCAACACCTTGGGGATGTGGACCTTCTGCTCTGAGGTCCAAATGGCTGGGTTGCTCGCAGTTTCATGATGTGGACCCTCTGCTGTGAGTTTACTGCGGCCTGAATCGCATAGACTTGGTGCTCTTGGCCGCCTGCTGGGAGGTTCCCATTGCTGGATTCCTCAGCTTTTTTATTCTATGGGCCCTGTGTTGTGAGGCTACTCCTGCCTGCCTCATTCCGAGCCCCTTGGAGATGTGGGTCTTCTGGTTTAGGCCACATGTGCTGGGTTCCTCACCTTTCTATGATGTGGCCACACTGGTGTGAAGACTCTCCTGCCTGGTTCTGATCACCTTGGTGATGTGGGCCCTCTGGTGAGAGTCTTATCCTGGCTGTGTTCCTCACCCTTCTGTGAGGTAGGCCCTCTGTGGTGAGGTCACTCCTACCTGGCTGTCACACGTCACCTTGGCGACGTGGGACCTCAGTTGGGTGTTGGTGCCTGATTGGAGTCTCCTCCCCTTGGTAATGAGGGCCCTCTGGCGTCAGGCCCTAACTCCTGGGTTCCCTAAATTCTCTGCTGTGTGCCCTGTGGTGCGAGTACACTTCTGACAGGTTCCCAACCCCATGGGAATGTGGGCCTTCTGCTCTGAGATCCCAACGCCTAGGTTGCTCACAGTTTCATGATGACGGCCCTCTGGTGTGAGATCACTCCGGCCTGGATCCCATAGTCTCGCTGCTCCTGGCCGCCTGCTGGGAGGTTCCAACTGCGGGATTCTTCACCTCTTTAATTCTATGGTCCCTCTGTTTTGAGGCTCCTCCTGCCTGCCTCAATCCCAGCTCCCTTGTGATGTGTGTCCTCTGGTTTGAGGCCACGTGTGCTGGGTCCCTCACTTTTCGGTGATGTGGCCCCACTAGTGTGAGGACACTCCTGCCTGGTTCCCATTCCCTTGGTGATGTGGGCCCTCTGGTGAGAATCTGATCCTCTTTGGTTCTTCACACTTCTGTGAGGTTGACCCTCTGCTCTGAGGTCACTCCTGCCTGGTTGTCGCACTCCGCATTGGCGACGTCGCCCCTCTGGTAGCAGTCGGAGCTGGCTGGGAGCCACCGCCCCTCGGTGATGAGGGCCCTCTGGTATCAGGCACTAATTGCTGGGCTCCCCACATTTTATCATGTGTGCCCACTCTTGCGATGACACTCCTGCTTGTTTTCCTTCCCCATGGGGATGTGGGCCTTCTGCTCTGAGGTCACAACGGCTGGGTTGCTTACAGAATCACAATGAGGGCCCTCTTTTGTGAGTTCATGCCGGCCTGGATCTCATAGCCTCAGTGCTCTGGGCCGCCTGCTAGGAAGATCCAACTGCTGGTTTCCACACCTTTTGTATACAATGGGACATGTGTTGTGAGGTTAATCCTGCCTGCCTCACTCCGAAACCCATGGTGATGTGGGTCCTCTGGTTTGAGGCCACATGTGCTGGGTACCTCAACTTTTGATGATGTGGCCCCACGGGTGTGAGGACACTCCTGCCTGGTTCCCATCACCTTGGTGATGTGGGCCCTCTGGGGAGAGTCTGATCCTGGCTGGGTTCCCTACCATTCTGTGAGGTGGGCCCTCTGATGTCAGGTCACTCCTGCCTGGCTAGCTCACATCGCCTTGGCGACGTGGGCCCTGTGTTGGCCACTGGAGCATGCTGGGAGCCTCCTACTCCCGTGAATGATGGCCCTGGAAAAAATGCATATGCCCTTTTTGGCCAAGTGCTTCATTGACGAGGTTCTGCCACTTCTCTTATGCTTTCAGAGCAATTCACGTCTACCTCCTGAAATCGGATTCCAGCAATTCTGCCCCACTTTCAAGTCCTCTTCGCAGCCTTAATTCAATATATTTTTGTACGATTTCTGTCATTTATAAGTCTGCAGGTATGTGAATGACAGTGCCCCTGAGCTCCTTTCCTCAACTCGCTTTCTTGTGAGCTGGCCACAAAACCGCAGGATTGCTTCAGGCCCTAATCTTGTTCCAGCACGGCATGCTGAGCCTTTGGTTAATTCCTTTTCCTGTTGGGAAATGAGTGTTAAAATTGCCCGTGCATACTGGGCATATACCCTGAGAAAACCAAAATTCAAAAAGAGTCATGTACCAAAATGTTCATTGCAGCTCTATTTACAATAGCCCGGAGATGGAAAGAACCTAAGCGCCCATCATCGGACGAATGGATAAAGAAGATGTGGCACATATACACAATGGAATATTACTCAGCCTTAAAAAGAAATGAAACTGAGTTATTTGTAATGAGATGGATAGACCTAGAGTCTGTCATACAGAGTGAAGTAAGTCAGAAAGAAAAAGACAAATAGCGTATGCTAACACATATATATGGAATTTAAAGGAAAAAAATGTCATGAAGAACCTAGGGATAAGACAGGAATAGAGGCGCAGACCTACTGGAGAACGGAATTGAGGATATGGGGAGGGGGAATGGTGAGTTTTGACAGGGCGAGAGAGAGTCATGGACATATACACACTAACAAATGTAGTAAGGTAGATAGCAAGGGGGAAGCAGCCGCAAGGCACAGGGATATTAGCTCGGGGCATTGGGACAGCCTGGAGGGGTGGAAGGGGGAGAGAGGGAGGGAGGGAGACACAAGAGGGAAGACACAGGGAGCATATGTATATGTATAGCTGATTCACTTTGTTATAAAGCAAAAACTAACACACCATTGTAAAGCAATTATACCCCAATAAAGATGTTAAAAAAAATATTTGCCCGTGCACACACCTACAGATAGTCTCCCATTGGTTCTCCGGATTCCTGTCCATCTTGCGCAGAAATTGCAAACAGTGCCAAACAGGAGGTTAAAGGCACTGACTCTCCAAATGGGGAGAGTGTAAGAAAAGGGTCTGGAATGGTGAACCTGAGTACCAGGGGACGAAAACAGACATGCATGTAAAAAGGTTTCCCAGTCACACGGTGGAGCATACTCTGGGTTTCCCATGCAAATTTTAGCAGAAGGAAGAATCCCTTGAACCTGGAGAGTTGGGAACCATGGAATGGGTACCAGGCAGTATGACATCAAAGGGTCTGCATTTGCTCACTGAACCTCACCAATGCTATCAGCCCAAAGGGTCCAGCCTTATCTCTCACCCAGCACTGGGTGTAGATGTGGTAAACCAGGTTGCATCACATGCCATGTGTGAGTTATTTAAGAATTGCTCTCTATTTCACTGTCATTGTGTTTTGTTTTTGAAATTTTTTTTTGACACTGGGATTTATCGGATTTTCACTGCTGCGTTAACGCTACTGTACACACTCTTGATTCTCTTACGGAGACATAAATATCCACGGGTTTTAAGATTCTTCCTAGTCAGGTATATTCCTAGGCGTTGAATATGTGGTGTTGAGTCCATTTCGTTGAGCAAGGAGTAGGTCTTGTCTATTACATATTTGGCTTATGGAACGGTATCTGTGCTAATTTCAGTCTCTGGTTTTATGCAGCACTCCAACGCACCATTCTCCATAAGAAAGCACAAGTTGGTTTTCTAAATTTGAGACTGTTCTGTTTTGTAATTCAGTTCATGTGTAGTCAAGTTTACATACTGTGTATTAGTGATATTTTATGATGTTTCTTTTTATGTGTGACTTATTTCACGTAGAATCACCATACCTGAATCCACTCACTATGCCGCTACGGGCCTGATGACACAGATTTCATTGCTGAGTGATATTCCATTGTACGTACGTACCACAACTTCTTTATCCATTGTTTGCTCTCTGAGATATTTACCTGGTACTGTAAACGAGGTTCTTGTGAACAGAGAGGTCCCAAACTTTGAAGTGGCTGGGTGTTTTTGATTTTAATTTCCCTAAGCTGTAGGACCATAATTGGAAGTGCCATAGGCTGTGTTGCTTTGTTTCTTACGTGTTTCAGGAAACACATAACACTTCTCCAGAATGGCTGTCGGAAATTTACATCATATGCATCAGCATAATAAGGATCCCTGTTTTCCATTGCCTGTCATCCGTTTCGGATTTTACAATTATTTAAATGGCCCTTTTGCCCTGGGGGGCACTGAGACTTCATTATAGTGCAGGTTTATTTACAAGTTTGCTTGGTTGGCCAAAAAGTGCGTATGCGTTTTTTCCTGAATACATTTAGGGGAAAAAGCATCCGCACTTTTTGGACAAGTGCATCATTATCGACGTTCTGCCTCTTTTCCTATTCTTTAAGTGCAATTCCAGTTTAACCCTACAATCGTTTTCCTGAATTTCTGCCCGCTTTCAAGTCCCCTTTGCAGGCTTACTTCAATATATTTTTGGAGGATAGCTGTCATTTATAACTCTGCAGGTTTGTGAATTACAGTGCCCCTGAGCTCCTTTCTTCAACTCGCTTTCTTGTGAGCTGGGCACAAAACCGCAGGATTGATTCAGGCACTAATATCTTTCCAGCAGGGCACGCTGAGCCTTTGGTTAATTCCTCTTCCTCGTGGGAAATGAGCATTACATTTGCCTGTGCAGACAACTACAGCTAGTCTCTCATTGGTTCTCCCTATTCCTGTTCATCTTGCACAGAAATTGCAAGCTGTGCCAAAGAGAAGGTTAAAGGCACTGACTCTCCAAGTGGTGAGAGTGTTAGTAAAGCGTCTGGAATGGTGAACCCGAGGACCAGGATATGAAAACTGAGATGCATTTTAAATCGTTTCCCAATCACACGGTGGACGATACTCTGGGTTTCCCATGCATGTTTTAGCTGGAGGAAGAATGCCTTGAACCTGGAGAGTTGGGACCCATGGAATGGGTACCATGCAGTATGACTTAAAGGGTCTGCATTTGCTCACCGAAACTCACCAATGCTATCAGCCTGAAGTGTCCAGCCTTATGTCTCCACCAGCTCTGGGTGTAGATGTGGTCAATCCCGGTTGCATCACATGCCCTGAGTGAATTAGTTAAGAATTGCTCTCTATTTCACTGTCTTTGTGTTTTGTTTTGGAAATTTATTTTGATAATGGGATTTATCGGATTTTCACTGCTGCGTTTCGGCCCCTGTACACACGCTTGATTCTCTTACGGAGACATATATATCCATGGGTTTTAAGATTCTTCCTAGTCAGGTATATTCCTAGGCGTTGAATATGTGGTGTTGGGTCCATTTCGTTGAGCAAGGAGTAGGTCTTGTCTATTACATATTTGGCTTATGGAAAGTTATCTGTGCTAATTTCAGTCTCTGGTTTTATGCAGCACCCCAAGGCACCTTTCCCCATAAGCAAGCACTATTTGGTTTTCTAAATTTGAGACCCTGTTCTGTTTTGTAATTCAGTTCATGTGTAGTCAAGTTTACATTCCGTGTATTAGTGATATCTTATGATGTTTCTTTTTTTGTGTGACGTAGTTCACATAGAATCACCATACCTGCATCCACTCACTATGCCGCTACGGGCCTGATGACACAGATTTCATTGCTGAGTGATATTGCATTGTACGTACGTGCCACAACTTCTTTATCCATTTTTTGCTTTCTGGGATATTTACCTGATACTGTTGACGAGTTTCTTGTGAACACAGCCGTCCCAAATATTGGGGTGGCTGTCTGTTTTTGATTTTAATTTCCGTAACCTATAGGACCATAAGTGGAAGTGCCTTAGGCTGTGTTGCTTTGTTTCTTACGTGTTTCAGGAATCACCATACACTTCTCCAGGGTGGCTGCTGGCAATTTACATCCTGCCAATCAGCATAACAAGGCTCCCTGTTCTCCATATCCTGTCCTACCTTTCTGGATTTTACACTTTTTTCAGATGGCCCTTTTGCCCGGGGGGCAGTGAGACTTCTTGTAGTGCAGATTTCCTTTACTGGCTTGCTTGGTTGGCCAAAAAGGGCGTATGCGTTTTTTCCTGAATATATTCAGGAAAAAACGCATACGCCCTTTTTGGCCAAGTGCATCATTGTCGACGTTCTGCCTCTTTTCCTATGCTTTCAGGGCAATTCCAGTCTACCCCTGCAATCGTTTTCCTGAAATTCTGCCCCGCTTTCAAGTCCCCTTCACAGGCTTACTTCAATATATTTTTGGAGGATAGCTGTCATTTATAACTCTGCAGGTTTGTGAATTACAGTGCCCCTGAGCTCCTTTCTTCAACTCGCTTTGTTGTGAGCTGGGCAGAAAACCGCAGGATTGCTTCAGGCCCTAATCTGTTTCCAGCAGGGCACGCTGAGCCTTTGTTTAATTCCTCTTCCTGGTCGGCAATGAGCGTTACATTTGCCCGTGCAGACACCTACAGCTAGTCTCTCATTGGTTCTCCCTATTCCTGTTCATCTTGCACAGAAATTGCAAGCTGTGCCAAAGAGGAGGTTAAAGGCACTGACTCTCCAAGCGCGGAGAGTGTTAGTAAAGCATCTGGAATGGTGAACCCGAGGACCAGGATACGAAAACTGAGATGCATTTTAAATCGTTTCCCAATCACACGGTGGACGATACTCTGGGTTTCCCATGCATGTTTTAGCTGGAGGAAGAATCCCTTGAACGTGGAGAGTTGGGACCCATGGAATGGGTACCATGCAGTATGACTTCAAAGGGTCTGCATTTGCTCACCGAAACTCACCAATGCTATCAGCGTGAAGTGTCCAGCCTTATGTCTCAACCAGCTCTGGGTGTAGATGTGTTAAATCCCGGTTGCATCACATGCCATGAGTGAATTATTTAAGAATTGCTCTCTATTTCACTGTCTTTGTGTTTTGTTTTCGAAATTTATTTTGATAATGGGATTTATCGGATTTTCACTGCTGCGTTTCGGCCGCTGTACACACGCTTGATTCTCTTACGGAGACATATATATCCATGGGTTTTAAGATTCTTCCTAGTCAGGTATATTCCTAGGCGTTGAATATGTGGTGTTTAGTCCATTTCGTTGAACAAGGAGTAGGTCTTCTCTATTACATATTTGGCTTATGGAAAGTTATCTGTGCTAATTTCAGTCTCTGGTTTTATGCAGCACCCCAAGGCACCTTTCCCCATAAGCAAGCACTAGTTGGTTTTCTAAATTTGAGACCCTGTTCTGTTTTGTAATTCAGTTCATGTGTAGTCAAGTTTACATTCCGTGTATTAGTGATATCTTATGATGTTTCTTTTTCTGTGTGACGTAGTTCACGTAGAATCACCGTACCTGCATCCACTCACTATGCCGCTAAGGGCCTGATGACACAGATTTCATTGCTGAGTGATATTGCATTGTACGTACGTGCCACAACTTCTTTATCCATTTTTTGCTTTCTGGGATATTTACCTGATACTGTAGACGAGCTTCTTGTGAACACAGCCGTCCTAAATATTGGGGTGTCTGTCTGTTTTTGATTTTAATTTCCGTAAGCTATAGGACCATAAGTGGAAGTGCCTTAGGCTGTGTTGCTTTGTTTCTTACGTGTTTCAGGAAACACCATACACTTCTCCAGGGTGGCTGCTGGCAATTTACATCCTGCCAATCAGCATAACAAGGCTCCCTGTTCTCCATATCCTGTCCTACCTTTCTGGATTTTACACTTTTTTCAGATGGCCCTTTTGCCCGGGGAGCAGTGAGACTTCATTGTAGTGCAGATTTCCTTTACAGGCTTGCTTGGTTAGCCAAAAAGGGCATATGTGTTTTTTCCTGAATATATTCAGGAAAAAACGCATACGCACTTTTTGGCCAAGTGCATCATTGTCGACGTTCTGCCTCTTTTCCTATGCTTTCAGGGCAAATCCAGTCTACCCCCTGAAATCGTTTTCCTGAAATTCTGCCCCGCTTTCAAGTCCCCTTCGCAGGGTTACTTCAATATATTTTTGGAGGATAGCTGTCATTTATAACTCTGCAGGTTTGTGAATTACAGTGCCCCTGAGCTCCTTTCTTCAACTCGCTTTCTTGTGAGCTGGGCACAAAACCGCAAGATTGCTTAAGGCCCTAATCTGTTTCCGGCAGGGCATGCTGAGCCTTTGGTTAATTCCTCCTCCTGGTGGGAAATGAGCGTTACATTTGCCCGTGCAGACACCTATAGCTAGTCTCTCATTGGTTCTCCCTATTCCTGTTCATCTTGCACAGAAATTGCAAGCTGTGCCAAACAGGAGGTTAAAGGCACTGACTCTCCAAGCGGGGAGAGTGTTAGTAAAGCATCTGGAATGGTGAACCCGAGGACCAGGATACGAAAACTGAGATGCATTTTAAATCGTTTCCCAATCACACGGTGGACGATACTCTGGGGTTCCCGTGCATGTTTTAGCTGGAGGAAGAATCCCTTGAACCTGGAGAGTTGGGACCCATGGAATGGGTACCATGCAGTATGACTTCAAAGGGTCTGCATTTGCTCACCGAAACTCACCAATGCTATCAGCCTGAAGTGTCCAGCCTTATGTCTCAACCAGCTCTGGGTGTAGATGTGGTCAATCCCGGTTGCATCACATGCCCTGAGTGAATTATTTAAGAATTGCTCTCTATTTCACTGTCTTTGTGTTTTGTTTTCGAAATTTATTTTGATAATGGGATTTATCGGATTTTCACTGCTGCGTTTCGGCCGCTGTACACACGCTTGATTCTCTTATGGAGACATATATATCCATGGGTTTTAAGATTCTTCCTAGTCAGGTATATTCCTAGGCGTTGAATATGTGGTGTTGGGTCCATTTCGTTGAGCAAGGAGTAGGTCTTGTCTATTACATATTTGGCTTATGGAAAGTTATCTGTGCTAATTTCAGTCTCTGGTTTTATGCAGCACCCCAAGGCACCTTTCCCCATAAGCAAGCACTAGTTGGTTTTCTAAATTTGAGACCCTGTTCTGTTTTGTAATTCAGTTCATGTGTAGTCAAGTTTACATTCCGTGTATTAGTGATATCTTATGATGTTTCTATTTCTGTGTGACGTAGTTCACATAGAATCACCGTACCTGCATCCACTCACTATGCCGCTACGGGCCTGATGACACAGATTTCATTGCTGAGTGATATTGCATTGTACGTACGTGCCACAACTTCTTTATCCATTTTTTGCTTTCTGGGATATTTACATGATACTGTAGACGAGCTTCTTGTGAACACAGCCGTCCCAAATATTGAGGTGGCTGTCTGTTTTTGATTTTAATTTCCGTAAGCTATAGGACCATAAGTGGAAGTGCCATAGGCTGTGTTGCTTTGTTTCTTACGTGTTTCAGGAAACACCATACACTTCTCCAGGGTGGCTGCTGGCAATTTACATCCTGCCAATCAGCATAACAAGGCACCCTGTTCTCCATATCCTGTCCTACCTTTCTGGATTTTACACTTTTTTCAGATGGCCCTTTTGCCCGGAGGGCAGTGAGACTTCATTGTAGTGCAGATTTCCTTTACAGGCTTGCTTGGTTGGCCAAAAAGGGCGTATGCGTTTTTTCCTGAATATATTCAGGAAAAAACGCATAAGCCCTTTTTGGCCAAGTGCATCATTGTCTACGTTCTGCCTCTTTTCCTATGCTTTCAGGGCAATTCCACTCTACCCCCTGCAATCGTTTTCCTGAAATTCTGCCCCACATTCAAGTCCCCTTCGCAGGCTTACTTTGATATATTTTTGGAGGATAGCTGTCATTTATAACTCTGCAGGTTTGTGAATTAAAGTGCCCCTGAGCTCCTTTCTTCAACTCGCTTTCTTGTGAGCTGGGCACAAAACCGCCGGATTGCTTCAGGCCGTAATCTGTTTCCGGCAAGGCATGCTGAGCCTTTGGTTAATTCCTCTTCCTGGTGGGAAATGAGAATTACATTTGCCCGTGCAGACACCTACAGCTAGTCTCTCATTGGTTCTCCCTATTGCTGTTCATCTTGCACAGAAATTGCAAGCTGTGCCAAAGAGGAGGTTAAAGGCACTGACTCTCCAAGCGGGGAGAGTGTTAGTAAAGCATCTGGAATGGTGAACCCGAGGACCAGGATACGAAAACTGAGATGCATTTTAAATCGTTTCCCAATCACACGGTGGACGATACTCTGGGTTTCCCATGCATGTTTTAGCTGGAGGAAGAATGCCTTGAACCTGGAGAGTTGGGACCCATGGAATGGGTACCATGCAGTATGACTTCAAAGGGTCTGAATTTGCTCACCGAAACTCACCAATGCTATCAGCCTGAAGTGTCCAGCCTTATGTCTCAACCAGCTCTGGGTGTAGATGTGTTAAATCCCGGTTGCATCACATGCCCTGAGTGAATTATTTAAGAATTGCTCTCTATTTCACTGTCTTTGTGTTTTGTTTTCGAAATTTATTTTGATAATGGGATTTATCGGATTTTCACTGCTGCTTTTCGGCCGCTGTACACACGCTTGATTCTCTTATGGAGACATATATATCCATGGGTTTTAAGATTCTTCCTAGTCAGGTATATTCCTAGGCGTTGAATATGTGGTGTTGGGTCCATATCGTTGAGAAAGGAGTAGGTCTTTTCTATTACATATTTGGCTTATGGAAAGTTATCTGTGCTAATTTCAGTCTCTGTTTTTATGCAGCACCCCAAGGCACCTTTTCCCATAAGCAAGCACTAGTTGCTTTTCTAAATTTGAGACCCTGTTCTGTTTTTTAATTCAGTTCATGTGTGGTCAAGTTTACATTCCGTGTATTAGTGATATCTTATGATGTTTCTTTTTCTGTGTGACGTAGTTCACGTAGAATCACCGTACCTGCATCCACTCACTATGCCGCTACGGGCCTGATGACACAGATTTCATTGCTGAGTGATATTGCATTGTACGTACGTGCCACAACTTCTTTATCCATTTTTTGCTTTCTGGGATATTTACCTGATACTGTAGATGAGCTTCTTGTGAACACAGCCGTCCCAAATATTGGGGTGGCTGTCTGTTTTTGATTTTAATTTCCGTAAACTATAGGACCATAAGTGGAAGTGCCATAGGCTGTGTTGCTTTGTTTCTTACGTGTTTCAGGAAACACCATACACTTCTCCAGGGTGGCTGCTGGCAATTTACATCCTGCCAATCAGCATAACAAGGCTCCCTGTTCTCCATATCCTGTCCTACCTTTCTGGATTTTACACTTTTTTCAGATGGCCCTTTTGCCCGGGGGGCAGTGAGACTTCATTGTAGTGCAGATTTCCTTTACTGGCTTGCTTGGTTGGCCAAAAAGTGCGTATGCGTTTTTTCCTGAATATATTCAGGAAAAAACAGATACGCACTTTTTGGCCAAGTGCATCATTGTCGACGTTCTGCCTCTTTTCCTATGCTTTCAGGGCAATTCCAGTCTACCCCTGCAATCGTTTTCCTGAAATTCTGCCCCCCTTTCAAGTCCCCTTCGCAGGCTTACTTCAATATATGTTTGGAGGATAGCTGTCTTTTATAACTCTGCAGGTTTGTGAATTACAGTGCCCCTGAGCTCCTTTCTTCAACTCGCTTTCTTGTGAGCTGGGCACAAAACCGCAGGATTGCTTCAGGCCCTAATCTGTTTCCGGCAGGCACACTGAGCCTTTGGTTAATTCCTCTTCCTGGTGGGAAATGAGCGTTACATTTGCCCGTGCAGACACCTACAGCTAGTCTCTCATTGGTTCTCCCTATTCCTGTTCATATTGCACAGAAATTGCAAGCTGTGCCAAAGAGGAGGTTAAAGGCACTGAGTCTCTAAGCATGGAGAGTGTTAGTAAAGCATCTGGAATGGTGAACCCGAGGACCAGGATACGAAAACTGAGATGCATTTTAAATCATTTCCCAATCACACGGTGGATGATACTCTGGGTTTCCCATGTATGTTTTAGCTGGAGGAAGAATCCCTTGAACCTGCAGAGTTGGGACCCATGGAATGAGTACCATGCAGTATGACTTCAAAGGGTCTGCATTTGCTCACCGAAACTCACCAATGCTATCAGCCTGAAGTGTCCAGCCTTATGTCTCAACCAGCTCTGGGTGTAGATGTGTTAAATCCCGGTTGCATCACATGCCCTGAGTGAATTATTTAAGAATTGCTCTCTATTTCACTGTCTTTGTGTTTTGTTTTTGGAATTTATTTTGATAATGGGATTTATCGGATTTTCACTGCTGCGTTTATGCGGCTGTACACACGCTTGATTCTCTTATGGAGAAATATAAATCCATCGTTTTAAGATTCTTCCTAGTCAGGTATATTCTTAGGCGTTGAATAGGTGGTGTTGAGTCCATTTCGTTGAGCAAGGAGTATGTCTTGTCTATTACATATTTGGCTTATGGAATGTTATCTGTGCTAATTTCAATCTCTGGTTTTATGCAGCACCCCAATGCACCTTTCACCATAAGCAAGCACTAGTTGGTTTTCTAAATTTGAGACCTTGTTCTGTTTTGTAATTCAGTTCATGTGTAGTCAAGTTTACATTCCGTGTATTAGTGATATCTTATGATGTTTCTTTTTCTGTGTGACGTAATTCACGTAGAATCACCGTACCTGCATCCACTCACTATGCCGCTACGGGCCTGATGACACAGATTTCATTGCTGAGTGATATTGCATTGCACGTACGTGCCACAACTTCTTTATCCATTTTTTGCTTTCTGGGATATTTACCTGGTACGGTAGACGAGCTTCCTGGGAACACAGCCGTCCCAAACTTTGGGGTGGCTCTCTGTTTTTTATTTTAATTTCCCTAAGCAATAGGACCATAAGTGCAATTGCCATAGGCTGTGTTGCTTTATTTCTTACGTGTTTCAGGAAACACCATACACTTCTCCAGGGTGGCTGTTCACAATTTACATCCTGCCAATCAGCATAACAAGGCTCCCTGTTCTCCATATCCTGTCCTCCCTTTCTGGATTTTACACTTTTTTCAGATGGCCCTTTTGCCCGGCGGGCAGTGAGACTTCATTGTAGTGCAGATTTCCTTTACAGGCTTGCTTGGTTGGCCAAAAAGGGAGTATGCGTTTTTTCCTGAATATATTCAGGACAAAACGCATACGCCCTTTTTGGCCAAGTGCATCATTGTCGACGTTGTGCCTCTTTTCCTATGCTTTCAGGGCAATTCCAGTGTACCCCCTGCAAACGTTTTCCTGAAATTCTGCCCCGCTTTCAAGTCCCCTTCGCAGGCTTACTTCAATATATTTTTGGAGGATAGCTGTAATTTATAACTCTGCATGTTTGTGAATTACAGTGCCCCTGAGCTCCTTTCTTCAACTCGCTTTCTTGTGAGCTGGGCACAAAACCGCAGGATTGCTTCAGGCCCTAATCTGTTTTCAGCAGGGCTCGCTGATCCTTTGTTTAATTCCACTTCCTGGTCGGCAATGAGCGTTACATTTGCCCGTGCAGACACCTACAGCTAGTCTCTCATTGGTTCTCCCTATTCCTGTTCATCTTGCACAGAAATTGCAAGCTGTGCCAAACAGGAGGTTAAAGGCACTGACTCTCCAAGCGGGGAGAGTGTTAGTAAAGCATCTGAAATGGTGAACCCGAGGACCAGGATACGAAAACTGAGATGCATTTTAAATCGATTCCCAATCACACGGTGGATGATACTCTGGGTTTCCCATGCATGTTTTAGCTGGAGGAAGAATGCCTTGAACCTGGAGAGTTGGGACCCATGGAATAGGTACCATGCAGTATGACTTGAAAGGGTCTGCATTTGCTCACCGAAACTCACCAATGCTATCAGCCTGAAGTGTCCAGCCTTATGTCTAAACCAGCTCTGGGTGTAGATGTGGTCAATCCCGGTTGCATCACATGCCCTGAGTGAATTATTTAAGAATTGCTCTCTATTTCACTGTCTTTGTGTTTTGTTTTCGAAATTTATTTGATAATGGGATTTATCGGATTTTCACTGCTGCGTTTCGGCCGCTGTACACACGCTTGATTCTCTTACGGAGACATATATATCCATGGGTTTTAAGATTCTTCCTAGTCAGGTATATTCCTAGGCGTTGAATATGTGGTGTTGGGTCCATTTCGTTGAGCAAGGAGTAGGTCTTTTCTATTACATATTTGGCTTATGGAAAGTTATCTGTGCTAATTTCAGTCTCTGGTTTTATGCAACACCCCAAGGCACCTTTCCCCATAAGCAAGCACTAGTTGGTTTTCTAAATTTGAGACCCTGTTCTGTTTTGTAATTCAGTTCATGTGTAGTCAAGTTTACATTCCGTGTATTAGTGATATCTTATGATGTTTCTTTTTCTGTGTGACGTAGTTCACGTAGAATCACCGTACCTGCATCCACTCACTATGCCGCTACGGGCCTGATGACACAGATTTCATTGCTGAGTGATATTGCATTGTACGTATGTGCCACAACGTCTTTATCCATTTTTTGCTTTCTGGGATATTTACCTGATACTGTAGACGAGCTACTTGTGAACACAGCCATCCCAAATATTGGGGTGGCTGTCTGTTTTTGATTTTAATTTCCGTAAGCTATAGGACCATATGTGGAAGTGCCATAGGCTGTGTTGCTTTGTTTCTTACGTGTTTCAGGAAACACCATACACTTCTCCAGGGTGGCTGTTGGCAATTTACATCCTGCCAATCAGCATAACAAGGCTCCCTGTTCTCCATATCCTGTCCTACCTTTCTGGATTTTACAGTTTTTTCAGATGGCCCTTTTCCCGGGGGGCAGTGAGATTTCATTGTAGTGCAGATTTCCTTTACAGGCTTGCTTGGTTGGCCAAAAAGTGCGTATGCGTTTTTCCCTGAATATATTCAGTAAAAAACGCATACGCCCTTGTTGGCCAAGTGCATCATTGTCGACGTTGTGCGTCTTTTCCTATGCTTTCAGGGCAATTCCAGTGTACCCCCTGCAAACGTTTTCCTGAAATTCTGCTCCGCTTTCAAGTCCCCTTCGCAGGCTTACTTCAATGTACTTTTGGAAGATAGCTGTCATTTATAACTCTGCAGGTTTGTGAATTACAGTGCCCCTGAGCTCCTTTCTTCAACTCGCTTTCTTGTGAGCTGGGCACAAACCCGCAGGATTGCTTCAGGCCCTAATCTGTTTCCAGCAGGGCACACTGAGCCTTTGTTTAATTCCTCTTCCTGGTGGGCAATGAGCGTTACATTTGCCCGTGCAGACACCTACAGCTAGTCTCTCATTGGTTCTCCCTATTCCTGTTCATTTTGCACAGAAATTGCAAGCTGTGCCAAAGAGGAGGTTAAAGGCACTGACTCTCCAAGCGGGGAGAGTGTTAGTAAAGCATCTGGAATGGTGAACCCGAGGACCAGGATACGGAAACTGAGATGCATTTTTAATCGTTTCCCAATCACACGGTGGACCATACTGTGGGTTTCCCATGCATGTTTTAGCTGGAGGAAGAATCACTTGAAACTGAAAAGTTGGGACCCATGGAATAGGTACCATGCAGTATGACTTGAAAGGGTCTGCATTTGCTCACCGAAACTCACCAATGCTATCAGCCTGAAGTGTCCAGCCTTATGTCTAAACCAGCTCTGGGTGTAGATGTGGTCAATCCCGGTTGCATCACATGCCCTGAGTGAATTATTTAAAAATTGCTCTCTATTTCACTGTCTTTGTGTTTTGTTTTCGAAATTTATTTTCATAATGGGATTTATCGGATTTTCACTGCTGCGTTTCGGCCGCTGTACACACGCTTGATTCTGTTACGGAGACATATATATCCATGGGTTTTAAGATTCTTCCTAGTCATGTATATTCCTAGGCGTTGAATATGTGGTGTTGAGTCCCTTTCGTTGAGCAAGGAGTAGGTCTTGTCTATTACATATTTGGCTTATGGAAAGATATCTGTGCTAATTTCAGTCTCTGGTTTTATGCAGCACCCCAAGGCACCTTTCCCCATAAGCAAGCATTAGTTGGTTTTCTAAATATGACACCCTGTTCTGTTTTGTAATTCAGTTCATGTGTAGTCTAGTTTACATTCCGTGAATTAGTGATATCTTATGATGTTTCTGTTTCTGTGTGACGTAGTTCACGTAGAATCACCGTACCTGCATCCACTCACTATGCCGCTACGGGCCTGATGACACAGATTTCATTGCTGAGTGATATTGCATTGTACGTACGTGCCACAACTTCTTTATCCATTTTTTGCTTTCTGGGATATTTACCTGGTACTGTAGACGAGCTTCTTGGGAACACAGCCGTCCCAAACTTTGGGGTAGCTCTCTGTTTTTGATTTTAATTTCCCTAAGGAATAGGACCATAAGTGCAATTGCCATAGGCTGTGTTGCTTTATTTCTTACGTGTTTCAGGAAACACCATACACTTCTCCAGGGTGGCTGTTGGCAATTTACATCCTGCCAATCAGCATAACAAGGCTCCCTGTTCTCCATATCCTTTCCTACCTTTATGGATTTTACATTTTTTTCAGATGGCCCTTTTGCCCCGGGGGCAGTGAGACTTCATTGTAGTGCAGATTTCTTTACAGGCTTGCTTGGTTGGCCAAAAAGGGCGAATGCGTTTTTTCCTGAATATATTCAGGAAAAAACGCATACGCCCTTTTTGGCCAAGTGCATCATTGTCGACGTTCTGCCTCTTTTCCTATGCTTTCAGGGCAAATCCAGTCTACCCCCTGCAATCGTTTTCCTGAAATTCTGCCCCGCTTTCAAGTCCCCTTCGCAGGCTTACTTCAATATATTTTTGGAGGATAGCTGTCATTTATAACTCTGCAGGTTTGTGAATTACAGTGCCCCTGAGCTCCTTTCTTCAACTCGCTTTCTTGTGAGCTGGGCACAAAACCGCAAGATTGCTTCAGGCCCTAATCTGTTTCCGGCAGGGCATGCTGAGCCTTTGGTTAATTCCTCCTCCTGGTGGGAAATGAGTGTTACATTTGCCCGTGCAGACACCTATAGATAGTCTCTCATTGGTTCTCCCTATTCCTCTTCATCTTGCACAGAAATTGCAAGCTGTGCCAAACAGGAGGTTAAAGGCACTGACTCTCCAAGCGGAGAGAGTGTTAGTAAAGCATCTGGAATGGTGAACCCGAGGACCAGGATACGAAAACTGAGATGCATTTTAAATCGTTTCCCAATCACACGGTGGACGATACTCTGGGTTTCCCATGCATGTTTTAGCTGGAGGAAGAATCCCTTGAACCTGGAGAGTTGGGACCCATGGAATGGGTACCATGC
This sequence comes from Phocoena phocoena, assembly GCF_963924675.1. Taxonomy (NCBI): domain Eukaryota; kingdom Metazoa; phylum Chordata; class Mammalia; order Artiodactyla; family Phocoenidae; genus Phocoena; species Phocoena phocoena. Next base: position 1,200,533 of record NC_089222.1, on the reverse strand, counting down.
AGTATGACTTCAAAGGGTCTGCATTTGCTCACCGAAACTCACCAATGCTATCAGCCTGAAGTGTCCAGCCTTATGTCTCAACCAGCTCTGGGTGTACATGTGGTCAATCCCGGTTGCATCACATGCCCTGAGTGAATTAGTTAAGAATTGCTCTCTATTTCACTGTCTTTGTGTTTTGTTTTCGAAATTTATTTTGATAATGGGATTTATCGGATTTTCACTGCTGCGTTTCAGCCGCTGTACACACGCTTGATTCTCTTACGGAGACATATATATCCATGGGTTTTAAGATTCTTCCTAGTCAGGTATATTCCTAGGCGTTGAATATGTGGTGTTGGGTCCATTTCGTTGAGCAAGGAGTAGGTCTTGTCTATTACATATTTGGCTTATGGAAAGTTATCTGTGCTAATTTCAGTCTCTGGTTTTATGCAGCACCCCAAGGCACCTTTCCCCATAAGCAAGCACTAGTTGGTTTTCTAAATTTGAGACCCTGTTCTGTTTTGTAATTCAGTTCATGTGTAGTCAAGTTTACATTCCGTGTATTAGTGATATCTTATGATGTTTCTATTTCTGTGTGACGTAGTTCACATAGAATCACCGTACCTGCATCCACTCACTATGCCGCTACGGGCCTGATGACACAGATTTCATTGCTGAGTGATATTGCATTGTACGTACGTGCCACAACTTCTTTATCCATTTTTTGCTTTCTGGGATATTTACCTGATACTGTAGACGAGCTTCTTGTGAACACATCCGTCCCAAATATTGAGGTGGCTGTCTGTTTTTGATTTTAATTTCCGTAAGCTATAGGACCATAAGTGGAAGTGCCATAGGCTGTGTTGGTTTGTTTCTTACGTGTTTCAGGAAACACCATACACTTCTCCAGGGTGGCTGCTGGCAATTTACATCCTGCCAATCAGCATAACAAGGCTCCCTGTTCTCCATATCCTGTCCTACCTTTCTGGATTTTACACTTTTTTCAGATGGCCCTTTTGCCCGGAGGGCAGTGAGACTTCATTGTAGTGCAGATTTCCTTTACAGGCTTGCTTGGTTGGCCAAAAAGGGCGTATGCGTTTTTTCCTGAATATATTCAGGAAAAAACGCATAAGCCCTTTTTGGCCAAGTGCATCATTGTCGACGTTCTGCCTCTTTTCCTATGCTTTCAGGGCAATTCCACTCTACCCCCTGCAATCGTTTTCCTGAAATTCTGCCCCACATTCAAGTCCCCTTCGCAGGCTTACTTTGATATATTTTTGGAGGATAGCTGTCATTTATAACTCTGCAGGTTTGTGAATTAAAGTGCCCCTGAGCTCCTTTCTTCAACTCGCTTTCTTGTGAGCTGGGCACAAAACCGCCGGATTGCTTCAGGCCGTAATCTGTTTCCGGCAAGGCATGCTGAGCCTTTGGTTAATTCCTCTTCCTGGTGGGAAATGTGAATTACATTTGCCCGTGCAGACACCTACAGCTAGTCTCTCATTGGTTCTCCCTATTCCTGTTCATCTTGCACAGAAATTGCAAGCTGTGCCAAAGAGGAGGTTAAAGGCACTGACTCTCCAAGCGGGGAGAGTGTTAGTAAAGCATCTGGAATGGTGAACCCGAGGACCAGGATTCGAAAACTGAGATGCATTTTAAATCGTTTCCCAATCACACGGTGGACGATACTCTGGGTTTCCCATGCATGTTTTAGCTGGAGGAAGAATGCCTTGAACCTGGAGAGTTGGGACCCATGGAATGGGTACCATGCAGTATGACTTCAAAGGGTCTGCATTTGCTCACCGAAACTCACCAATGCTATCAGCCTGAAGTGTCCAGCCTTATGTCTCAACCAGCTCTGGGTGTAGATGTGTTAAATCCCGGTTGCATCACATGCCCTGAGTGAATTATTTAAGAATTGCTCTCTATTTCACTGTCTTTGTGTTTTGTTTTCGAAATTTATTTTGATAATGGGATTTATCGGATTTTCACTGCTGCTTTTCGGCCGCTGTACACACGCTTGATTCTCTTATGGAGACATATATATCCATGGGTTTTAAGATTCTTCCTAGTCAGGTATATTCCTAGGCGTTGAATATGTGGTGTTGGGTCCATATCGTTGAGAAAGGAGTAGGTCTTTTCTATTACATATTTGGCTTATGGAAAGTTATCTGTGCTAATTTCAGTCTCTGTTTTTATGCAGCACCCCAAGGCACCTTTTCCCATAAGCAAGCACTAGTTGGTTTTCTAAATTTGAGACCCTGGTCTGTTTTGTAATTCAGTTCATGTGTAGTCAAGTTTACATTCCGTGTATTAGTGATATCTTATGATGTTTCTTTTTCTGTGTGACGTAGTTCACGTAAAATCACCGTACCTGCATCCACTCACTATGCCGCTACGGGCCTGATGACACAGATTTCATTGCTGAGTGATATTGCATTGTACGTACGTGCCACAACTTCTTTATCCATTTTTTGCTTTCTGGGATATTTACCTGATACTGTAGACGAGCTTCTTGTGAACACAGCCGTCCCAAATATTGAGGTGGCTGTCTGTTTTTGATTTTAATTTCCGTAAGCTATAGGACCATAAGTGGAAGTGCCATAGGCTGTGTTGCTTTGTTTCTTACGTGTTTCAGGAAACACCATACACTTCTCCAGGGTGGCTGCTGGCAATTTACATCCTGCCAATCAGCATAACAAGGCTCCCTGTTCTCCATATCCTGTCCTACCTTTCTGGATTTTACACTTTTTTCAGATGGCCCTTTTGCCCGGAGGGCAGTGAGACTTCATTGTAGTGCAGATTTCCTTTACAGGCTTGCTTGGTTGGCCAAAAAGGGCGTATGCGTTTTTTCCTGAATATATTCAGGAAAAAACGCATAAGCCCTTTTTGGCCAAGTGCATCATTGTCGACGTTCTGCCTCTTTTCCTATGCTTTCAGGGCAATTCCACTCTACCCCCTGCAATCGTTTTCCTGAAATTCTGCCCCACATTCAAGTCCCCTTCGCAGGCTTACTTTGATATATTTTTGGAGGATAGCTGTCATTTATAACTCTGCAGGTTTGTGAATTAAAGTGCCCCTGAGCTCCTTTCTTCAACTCGCTTTCTTGTGAGCTGGGCACAAAACCGCCGGATTGCTTCAGGCCGTAATCTGTTTCCGGCAAGGCATGCTGAGCCTTTGGTTAATTCCTCTTCCTGGTGGGAAATGAGAATTACATTTGCCCGTGCAGACACCTACAGCTAGTCTCTCATTGGTTCTCCCTATTCCTGTTCATCTTGCACAGAAATTGCAAGCTGTGCCAAAGAGGAGGTTAAAGGCACTGACTCTCCAAGCGGGGAGAGTGTTAGTAAAGCATCTGGAATGGTGAACCCGAGGACCAGGATTCGAAAACTGAGATGCATTTTAAATCGTTTCCCAATCACACGGTGGACGATACTCTGGGTTTCCCATGCATGTTTTAGCTGGAGGAAGAATGCCTTGAACCTGGAGAGTTGGGACCCATGGAATGGGTACCATGCAGTATGACTTCAAAGGGTCTGCATTTGCTCACCGAAACTCACCAATGCTATCAGCCTGAAGTGTCCAGCCTTATGTCTCAACCAGCTCTGGGTGTAGATGTGTTAAATCCCGGTTGCATCACATGCCCTGAGTGAATTATTTAAGAATTGCTCTCTATTTCACTGTCTTTGTGTTTTGTTTTCGAAATTTATTTTGATAATGGGATTTATCGGATTTTCACTGCTGCTTTTCGGCCGCTGTACACACGCTTGATTCTCTTATGGAGACATATATATCCATGGGTTTTAAGATTCTTCCTAGTCAGGTATATTCCTAGGCGTTGAATATGTGGTGTTGGGTCCATATCGTTGAGAAAGGAGTAGGTCTTTTCTATTACATATTTGGCTTATGGAAAGTTATCTGTGCTAATTTCAGTCTCTGTTTTTATGCAGCACCCCAAGGCACCTTTTCCCATAAGCAAGCACTAGTTGGTTTTCTAAATTTGAGACCCTGGTCTGTTTTGTAATTCAGTTCATGTGTAGTCAAGTTTACATTCCGTGTATTAGTGATATCTTATGATGTTTCTTTTTCTGTGTGACGTAGTTCACGTAAAATCACCGTACCTGCATCCACTCACTATGCCGCTACGGGCCTGATGACACAGATTTCATTGCTGAGTGATATTGCATTGTACGTACGTGCCACAACTTCTTTATCCATTTTTTGCTTTCTGGGATATTTACCTGATACTGTAGATGAGCTTCTTGTGAACACAGCCGTCCCAAATATTGGGGTGGCTGTCTGTTTTTGATTTTAATTTCCGTAAACTATAGGACCATAAGTGGAAGTGCCATAGGCTGTGTTGCTTTGTTTCTTACGTGTTTCAGGAAACACCATACACTTCTCCAGGGTGGCTGCTGGCAATTTACATCCTGCCAATCAGCATAACAAGGCTCCCTGTTCTCCATATCCTGTCCTACCTTTCTGGATTTTACACTTTTTTCAGATGGCCCTTTTGCCCGGGGGGCAGTGAGACTTCATTGTAGTGCAGATTTCCTTTACTGGCTTGCTTGGTTGGCCAAAAAGTGCGTATGCGTTTTTTCCTGAATATATTCAGGAAAAAACGCATACGCACTTTTTGGCCAAGTGCATCATTGTCGACGTTCTGCCTCTTTTCCTATGCTTTCAGGGCAATTCCAGTCTACCCCTGCAATCGTTTTCCTGAAATTCTGCCCCCCTTTCAAGTCCCCTTCGCAGGCTTACTTCAATATATGTTTGGAGGATAGCTGTCTTTTATAACTCTGCAGGTTTGTGAATTACAGTGCCCCTGAGCTCCTTTCTTCAACTCGCTTTCTTGTGAGCTGGGCACAAAACCGCAGGATTGCTTCAGGCCCTAATCTGTTTCCGGCAGGCACACTGAGCCTTTGGTTAATTCCTCTTCCTGGTGGGAAATGAGCGTTACATTTGCCCGTGCAGACACCTACAGCTAGTCTCTCATTGGTTCTCCCTATTCCTGTTCATATTGCACAGAAATTGCAAGCTGTGCCAAAGAGGAGGTTAAAGGCACTGAGTCTCTAAGCATGGAGAGTGTTAGTAAAGCATCTGGAATGGTGAACCCGAGGACCAGGATACGAAAACTGAGATGCATTTTAAATCATTTCCCAATCACACGGTGGATGATACTCTGGGTTTCCCATGTATGTTTTAGCTGGAGGAAGAATCCCTTGAACCTGCAGAGTTGGGACCCATGGAATGAGTACCATGCAGTATGACTTCAAAGGGTCTGCATTTGCTCACCGAAACTCACCAATGCTATCAGCCTGAAGTGTCCAGCCTTATGTCTCAACCAGCTCTGGGTGTAGATGTGTTAAATCCCGGTTGCATCACATGCCCTGAGTGAATTATTTAAGAATTGCTCTCTATTTCACTGTCTTTGTGTTTTGTTTTTGGAATTTATTTTGATAATGGGATTTATCGGATTTTCACTGCTGCGTTTATGCGGCTGTACACACGCTTGATTCTCTTATGGAGAAATATAAATCCATCGTTTTAAGATTCTTCCTAGTCAGGTATATTCTTAGGCGTTGAATAGGTGGTGTTGAGTCCATTTCGTTGAGCAAGGAGTATGTCTTGTCTATTACATATTTGGCTTATGGAATGTTATCTGTGCTAATTTCAATCTCTGGTTTTATGCAGCACCCCAATGCACCTTTCACCATAAGCAAGCACTAGTTGGTTTTCTAAATTTGAGACCTTGTTCTGTTTTGTAATTCAGTTCATGTGTAGTCAAGTTTACATTCCGTGTATTAGTGATATCTTATGATGTTTCTTTTTCGGTGTGACGTAGTTCACGTAGAATCACCGTACCTGCATCCACTCACTATGCCGCTACGGGCCTGATGACACAGATTTCATTGCTGAGTGATATTGCATTGCACGTACGTGCCACAACTTCTTTATCCATTTTTTGCTTTCTGGGATATTTACCTGGTACGGTAGATGAGCTTCCTGGGAACACAGCCGTCCCAAACTTTGGGGTGGCTCTCTGTTTTTTATTTTAATTTCCCTAAGCAATAGGACCATAAGTGCAATTGCCATAGGCTGTGTTGCTTTATTTCTTACGTGTTTCAGGAAACACCATACACTTCTCCAGGGTGGCTGTTCACAATTTACATCCTGCCAATCAGCATAACAAGGCTCCCTGTTCTCCATATCCTGTCCTCCCTTTCTGGATTTTACACTTTTTTCAGATGGCCCTTTTGCCCGGCGGGCAGTGATACTTCATTGTAGTGCAGATTTCCTTTACAGGCTTGCTTGGTTGGCCAAAAAGGGAGTATGCGTTTTTTCCTGAATATATTCAGGAAAAAACGCATACGCCCTTTTTGGCCAAGTGCATCATTGTCGACGTTGTGCCTCTTTTCCTATGCTTTCAGGGCAATTCCAGTGTACCCCCTGCAAACGTTTTCCTGAAATTCTGCCCCGCTTTCAAGTCCCCTTCGCAGGCTTACTTCAATATATTTTTGGAGGATAGCTGTAATTTATAACTCTGCATGTTTGTGAATTACAGTGCCCCTGAGCTCCTTTCTTCAACTCGCTTTCTTGTGAGCTGGGCACAAAACCGCAGGATTGCTTCAGGCCCTAATCTCTTTTCAGCAGGGCTCGCTGAGCCTTTGTTTAATTCCACTTCCTGGTCGGCAATGAGCGTTACATTTGCCCGTGCAGACACCTACAGCTAGTCTCTCATTGGTTCTCCCTATTCCTGTTCATCTTGCACAGAAATTGCAAGCTGTGCCAAACAGGAGGTTAAAGGCACTGACTCTCCAAGCGGGGAGAGTGTTAGTAAAGCATCTGGAATGGTGAACCCGAGGACCAGGATACGAAAACTGAGATGCATTTTAAATCGATTCCCAATCACACGGTGGATGATACTGTGGGTTTCCCATGCATGTTTTAGCTGGAGGAAGAATGCCTTGAACCTGGAGAGTTGGGACCCATGGAATGGGTACCATGCAGTATGACTTCAAAGGGTCTGCATTTGCTCACCGAAACTCACGAATGCTATCAGCCTGAAGTGTCCAGCCTTATGTCTCAACCAGCTCTGGGTGTAGATGTGGTCAATCCCGGTTGCATCACATGCCCTGAGTGAATTATTTAAGAATTGCTCTCTATTTCACTGTCTTTGTGTTTTGTTTTCGAAATTTATTTGATAATGGGATTTATCGGATTTTCACTGCTGCGTTTCGGCCGCTGTACACACGCTTGATTCTCTTACGGAGACATATATATCCATGGGTTTTAAGATTCTTCCTAGTCAGGTATATTCCTAGGCGTTGAATATGTGGTGTTGGGTCCATTTCGTTGAGCAAGGAGTAGGTCTTTTCTATTACATATTTGGCTTATGGAAAGTTATCTGTGCTAATTTCAGTCTCTGGTTTTATGCAACACCCCAAGGCACCTTTCCCCATAAGCAAGCACTAGTTGGTTTTCTAAATTTGAGACCCTGTTCTGTTTTGTAATTCAGTTCATGTGTAGTCAAGTTTACATTCCGTGTATTAGTGATATCTTATGATGTTTCTTTTTCTGTGTGACGTAGTTCACGTAGAATCACCGTACCTGCATCCACTCACTATGCCGCTACGGGCCTGATGACACAGATTTCATTGCTGAGTGATATTGCATTGTACGTACGTGCCACAACGTCTTTATCCATTTTTTGCTTTCTGGGATATTTACCTGATACTGTAGACGAGCTACTTGTGAACACAGGAATCCCAAATATTGGGGTGGCTGTCTGTTTTTGATTTTAATTTCCGTAAGCTATAGGACCATATGTGGAAGTGCCATAGGCTGTGTTGCTTTGTTTCTTACGTGTTTCAGGAAACACCATACACTTCTCCAGGGTGGCTGTTGGCAATTTACATCCTGCCAATCAGCATAACAAGGCTCCCTGTTCTCCATATCCTGTCCTACCTTTCTGGATTTTACAGTTTTTTCAGATGGCCCTTTTCCCGGGGGGCAGTGAGATTTCATTGTAGTGCAGATTTCCTTTACAGGCTTGCTTGGTTGGCCAAAAAGGGCGTATGCGTTTTTTCCTGAATATATTCAGTAAAAAACGCATACGCCCTTTTTGGCCAAGTGCATCATTGTCGACGTTGTGCGTCTTTTCCTATGCTTTCAGGGCAATTCCAGTGTACCCCCTGCAAACGTTTTCCTGAAATTCTGCTCCGCTTTCAAGTCCCCTTCGCAGGCTTACTTCAATATACTTTTGGAAGATAGCTGTCATTTATAACTCTGCAGGTTTGTGAATTACAGTGCCCCTGAGCTCCTTTCTTCAACTCGCTTTCTTGTGAGCTGGGCACAAAACCGCAGGATTGCTTCAGGCCCTAATCTGTTTCCAGCAGGGCACACTGAGCCTTTGTTTAATTCCTCTTCCTGGTGGGCAATGAGCGTTACATTTGCCCGTGCAGACACCTACAGCTAGTCTCTCATTGGTTCTCCCTATTCCTGTTCATTTTGCACAGAAATTGCAAGCTGTGCCAAAGAGGAGGTTAAAGGCACTGACTCTCCAAGCGGGGAGAGTGTTAGTAAAGCATCTGGAATGGTGAACCCGAGGACCAGGATACGGAAACTGAGATGCATTTTTAATCGTTTCCCAATCACACGGTGGACCATACTGTGGGTTTCCCATGCATGTTTTAGCTGGAGGAAGAATCACTTGAAACTGAAAAGTTGGGACCCATGGAATAGGTACCATGCAGTATGACTTCAAAGGGTCTGCATTTGCTCACCGAAACTCACCAATGCTATCAGCCTGAAGTGTCCAGCCTTATGTCTAAACCAGCTCTGGGTGTAGATGTGGTCAATCCCGGTTGCATCACATGCCCTGAGTGAATTATTTAAGAATTGCTCTCTATTTCACTGTCTTTGTGTTTTGTTTTCGAAATTTATTTTCATAATGGGATTTATCGGATTTTCACTGCTGCGTTTCGGCCGCTGTACACACGCTTGATTCTGTTACGGAGACATATATATCCATGGGTTTTAAGATTCTTCCTAGTCATGTATATTCCTAGGCGTTGAATATGTGGTGTTGAGTCCCTTTCGTTGAGCAAGGAGTAGGTCTTGTCTATTACATATTTGGCTTATGGAAAGATATCTGTGCTAATTTCAGTCTCTGGTTTTATGCAGCACCCCAAGGCACCTTTCCCCATAAGCAAGCATTAGTTGGTTTTCTAAATATGACACCCTGTTCTGTGTTGTAATTCAGTTCATGTGTAGTCAAGTTTACATTCCGTGAATTAGTGATATCTTATGATGTTTCTGTTTCTGTGTGACGTAGTTCACGTAGAATCACCGTACCTGCATCCACTCACTATGCCGCTACGGGCCTGATGACACAGATTTCATTGCTGAGTGATATTGCATTGTACGTACGTGCCACAACTTCTTTATCCATTTTTTGCTTTCTGGGATATTTACCTGGTACTGTAGACGAGCTTCTTGGGAACACAGCCGTCCCAAACTTTGGGGTAGCTCTCTGTTTTTGATTTTAATTTCCCTAAGGAATAGGACCATAAGTGCAATTGCCATAGGCTGTGTTGCTTTATTTCTTACGTGTTTCAGGAAACACCATACACTTCTCCAGGGTGGCTGTTGGCAATTTACATCCTGCCAATCAGCATAACAAGGCTCCCTGTTCTCCATATCCTTTCCTACCTTTATGGATTTTACATTTTTTTCAGATGGCCCTTTTGCCCCGGGGGCAGTGAGACTTCATTGTAGTGCAGATTTCTTTACAGGCTTGCTTGGTTGGCCAAAAAGGGCGAATGCGTTTTTTCCTGAATATATTCAGGAAAAAACGCATACGCCCTTTTTGGCCAAGTGCATCATTGTCGACGTTCTGCCTCTTTTCCTATGCTTTCAGGGCAAATCCAGTCTACCCCCTGCAATCGTTTTCCTGAAATTCTGCCCCGCTTTCAAGTCCCCTTCGCAGGCTTACTTCAATATATTTTTGGAGGATAGCTGTCATTTATAACTCTGCAGGTTTGTGAATTACAGTGCCCCTGAGCTCCTTTCTTCAACTCGCTTTCTTGTGAGCTGGGCACAAAACCGCAAGATTGCTTCAGGCCCTAATCTGTTTCCGGTAGGGCATGCTGAGCCTTTGGTTAATTCCTCCTCCTGGTGGGAAATGAGTGTTACATTTGCCCGTGCAGACACCTATAGATAGTCTCTCATTGGTTCTCCCTATTCCTCTTCATCTTGCACAGAAATTGCAAGCTGTGCCAAACAGGAGGTTAAAGGCACTGACTCTCCAAGCGGAGAGAGTGTTAGTAAAGCATCTGGAATGGTGAACCCGAGGACCAGGATACGAAAACTGAGATGCATTTTAAATCGTTTCCCAATCACACGGTGGACGATACTCTGGGTTTCCCATGCATGTTTTAGCTGGAGGAAGAATCCCTTGAACCTGGAGAGTTGGGACCCATGGAATGGGTACCATGCAGTATGACTTCAAAGGGTCTGCATTTGCTCACCGAAACTCACCAATGCTATCAGCCTGAAGTGTCCAGCCTTATGTCTCAACCAGCTCTGGGTGTACATGTGGTCAATCCCGGTTGCATCACATGCCCTGAGTGAATTAGTTAAGAATTGCTCTCTATTTCACTGTCTTTGTGTTTTGTTTTCGAAATTTATTTTGATAATGGGATTTATCGGATTTTCACTGCTGCGTTTCAGCCGCTGTACACACGCTTGATTCTCTTACGGAGACATATATATCCATGGGTTTTAAGATTCTTCCTAGTCAGGTATATTCCTAGGCGTTGAATATGTGGTGTTGGGTCCATTTCGTTGAGCAAGGAGTAGGTCTTGTCTATTACATATTTGGCTTATGGAAAGTTATCTGTGCTAATTTCAGTCTCTGGTTTTATGCAGCACCCCAAGGCACCTTTCCCCATAAGCAAGCACTAGTTGGTTTTCTAAATTTGAGACCCTGTTCTGTTTTGTAATTCAGTTCATGTATAGTCAAGTTTACATTCCGTGTATTAGTGATATCTTATGATGTTTCTATTTCTGTGTGACGTAGTTCACATAGAATCACCGTACCTGCATCCACTCACTATGCCGCTACGGGCCTGATGACACAGATTTCATTGCTGAGTGATATTGCATTGTACATACGTGCCACAACTTCTTTATCCATTTTTTGCTTTCTGGGATATTTACCTGATACTGTAGACGAGCTTCTTGTGAACACAGCCGTCCCAAATATTGAGGTGGCTGTCTGTTTTTGATTTTAATTTCCGTAAGCTATAGGACCATAAGTGGAAGTGCCATAGGCTGTGTTGCTTTGTTTCTTACGTGTTTCAGGAAACACCATACACTTCTCCAGGGTGGCTGCTGGCAATTTACATCCTGCCAATCAGCATAACAAGGCTCCCTGTTCTCCATATCCTGTCCTACCTTTCTGGATTTTACACTTTTTTCAGATGGCCCTTTTGCCCGGAGGGCAGTGAGACTTCATTGTAGTGCAGATTTCCTTTACAGGCTTGCTTGGTTGGCCAAAAAGGGCGTACGCGTTTTTTCCTGAATATATTCAGGAAAAAACGCATAAGCCCTTTTTGGCCAAGTGCATCATTGTCGACGTTCTGCCTCTTTTCCTATGCTTTCAGGGCAATTCCACTCTACCCCCTGCAATCGTTTTCCTGAAATTCTGCCCCACATTCAAGTCCCCTTCGCAGGCTTACTTTGATATATTTTTGGAGGATAGCTGTCATTTATAACTCTGCAGGTTTGTGAATTAAAGTGCCCCTGAGCTCCTTTCTTCAACTCGCTTTCTTGTGAGCTGGGCACAAAACCGCCGGATTGCTTCAGGCCGTAATCTGTTTCCGGCAAGGCATGCTGAGCCTTTGGTTAATTCCTCTTCCTGGTGGGAAATGAGAATTACATTTGCCCGTGCAGACACCTACAGCTAGTCTCTCATTGGTTCTCCCTATTCCTGTTCATCTTGCACAGAAATTGCAAGCTGTGCCAAAGAGGAGGTTAAAGGCACTGACTCTCCAAGCGGGGAGAGTGTTAGTAAAGCATCTGGAATGGTGAACCCGAGGACCAGGATTCGAAAACTGAGATGCATATTCAATCGTTTCCCAATCACACGGTGGACGATACTCTGGGTTTCCCATGCATGTTTTAGCTGGAGGAAGAATGCCTTGAACCTGGAGAGTTGGGACCCATGGAATGGGTACCATGCAGTATGACTTCAAAGGGTCTGCATTTGCTCACCGAAACTCACCAATGCTATCAGCCTGAAGTGTCCAGCCTTATGTCTCAACCAGCTCTGGGTGTAGATGTGTTAAATCCCGGTTGCATCACATGCCCTGAGTGAATTATTTAAGAATTGCTCTCTATTTCACTGTCTTTGTGTTTTGTTTTCGAAATTTATTTTGATAATGGGATTTATCGGATTTTCACTGCTGCTTTTCGGCCGCTGTACACACGCTTGATTCTCTTATGGAGACATATATATCCATGGGTTTTAAGATTCTTCCTAGTCAGGTATATTCCTAGGCGTTGAATATGTGGTGTTGGGTCCATATCGTTGAGAAAGGAGTAGGTCTTTTCTATTACATATTTGGCTTATGGAAAGTTATCTGTGCTAATTTCAGTCTCTGTTTTTATGCAGCACCCCAAGGCACCTTTTCCCATAAGCAAGCACTAGTTGGTTTTCTAAATTTGAGACCCTGGTCTGTTTTGTAATTCAGTTCATGTGTAGTCAAGTTTACATTCCGTGTATTAGTGATATCTTATGATGTTTCTTTTTCTGTGTGACGTAGTTCACGTAAAATCACCGTACCTGCATCCACTCACTATGCCGCTACGGGCCTGATGACACAGATTTCATTGCTGAGTGATATTGCATTGTACGTACGTGCCACAACTTCTTTATCCATTTTTTGCTTTCTGGGATATTTACCTGATACTGTAGACGAGCTTCTTGTGAACACAGCCGTCCCAAATATTGAGGTGGCTGTCTGTTTTTGATTTTAATTTCCGTAAGCTATAGGACCATAAGTGGAAGTGCCATAGGCTGTGTTGCTTTGTTTCTTACGTGTTTCAGGAAACACCATACACTTCTCCAGGGTGGCTGCTGGCAATTTACATCCTGCCAATCAGCATAACAAGGCTCCCTGTTCTCCATATCCTGTCCTACCTTTCTGGATTTTACACTTTTTTCAGATGGCCCTTTTGCCCGGAGGGCAGTGAGACTTCATTGTAGTGCAGATTTCCTTTACAGGCTTGCTTGGTTGGCCAAAAAGGGCGTATGCGTTTTTTCCTGAATATATTCAGGAAAAAACGCATAAGCCCTTTTTGGCCAAGTGCATCATTGTCGACGTTCTGCCTCTTTTCCTATGCTTTCAGGGCAATTCCACTCTACCCCCTGCAATCGTTTTCCTGAAATTCTGCCCCACATTCAAGTCCCCTTCGCAGGCTTACTTTGATATACTTTTGGAGGATAGCTGTCATTTATAACTCTGCAGGTTTGTGAATTAAAGTGCCCCTGAGCTCCTTTCTTCAACTCGCTTTCTTGTGAGCTGGGCACAAAACCGCCGGATTGCTTCAGGCCGTAATCTGTTTCCGGCAAGGCATGCTGAGCCTTTGGTTAATTCCTCTTCCTGGTGGGAAATGAGAATTACATTTGCCCGTGCAGACACCTACAGCTAGTCTCTCATTGGTTCTCCCTATTCCTGTTCATCTTGCACAGAAATTGCAAGCTGTGCCAAAGAGGAGGTTAAAGGCACTGACTCTCCAAGCGGGGAGAGTGTTAGTAAAGCATCTGGAATGGTGAACCCGAGGACCAGGATTCGAAAACTGAGATGCATATTCAATCGTTTCCCAATCACACGGTGGACGATACTCTGGGTTTCCCATGCATGTTTTAGCTGGAGGAAGAATGCCTTGAACCTGGAGAGTTGGGACCCATGGAATGCGTACCATGCAGTATGACTTCAAAGGGTCTGCATTTGCTCACCGAAACTCACCAATGCTATCAGCCTGAAGTGTCCAGCCTTATGTCTCAACCAGCTCTGGGTGTAGATGTGTTAAATCCCGGTTGCATCACATGCCCTGAGTGAATTATTTAAGAATTGCTCTCTATTTCACTGTCTTTGTGTTTTGTTTTCGAAATTTATTTTGATAATGGGATTTATCGGATTTTCACTGCTGCTTTTCGGCCGCTGTACACACGCTTGATTCTCTTATGGAGACATATATATCCATGGGTTTTAAGATTCTTCCTAGTCAGGTATATTCCTAGGCGTTGAATATGTGGTGTTGGGTCCATATCGTTGAGAAAGGAGTAGGTCTTTTCTATTACATATTTGGCTTATGGAAAGTTATCTGTGCTAATTTCAGTCTCTGTTTTTATGCAGCACCCCAAGGCACCTTTTCCCATAAGCAAGCACTAGTTGGTTTTCTAAATTTGAGACCCTGGTCTGTTTTGTAATTCAGTTCATGTGTAGTCAAGTTTACATTCCGTGTATTAGTGATATCTTATGATGTTTCTTTTTCTGTGTGACGTAGTTCACGTAAAATCACCGTACCTGCATCCACTCACTATGCCGCTACGGGCCTGATGACACAGATTTCATTGCTGAGTGATATTGCATTGTACGTACGTGCCACAACTTCTTTATCCATTTTTTGCTTTCTGGGATATTTACCTGATACTGTAGACGAGCTTCTTGTGAACACAGCCGTCCCAAATATTGAGGTGGCTGTCTGTTTTTGATTTTAATTTCCGTAAGCTATAGGACCATAAGTGGAAGTGCCATAGGCTGTGTTGCTTTGTTTCTTACGTGTTTCAGGAAACACCATACACTTCTCCAGGGTGGCTGCTGGCAATTTACATCCTGCCAATCAGCATAACAAGGCTCCCTGTTCTCCATATCCTGTCCTACCTTTCTGGATTTTACACTTTTTTCAGATGGCCCTTTTGCCCGGAGGGCAGTGAGACTTCATTGTAGTGCAGATTTCCTTTACAGGCTTGCTTGGTTGGCCAAAAAGGGCGTATGCGTTTTTTCCTGAATATATTCAGGAAAAAACGCATAAGCCCTTTTTGGCCAAGTGCATCATTGTCGACGTTCTGCCTCTTTTCCTATGCTTTCAGGGCAATTCCACTCTACCCCCTGCAATCGTTTTCCTGAAATTCTGCCCCACATTCAAGTCCCCTTCGCAGGCTTACTTTGATATACTTTTGGAGGATAGCTGTCATTTATAACTCTGCAGGTTTGTGAATTAAAGTGCCCCTGAGCTCCTTTCTTCAACTCGCTTTCTTGTGAGCTGGGCACAAAACCGCCGGATTGCTTCAGGCCGTAATCTGTTTCCGGCAAGGCATGCTGAGCCTTTGGTTAATTCCTCTTCCTGGTGGGAAATGAGAATTACATTTGCCCGTGCAGACACCTACAGCTAGTCTCTCATTGGTTCTCCCTATTCCTGTTCATCTTGCACAGAAATTGCAAGCTGTGCCAAAGAGGAGGTTAAAGGCACTGACTCTCCAAGCGGGGAGAGTGTTAGTAAAGCATCTGGAATGGTGAACCCGAGGACCAGGATTCGAAAACTGAGATGCATTTTAAATCGTTTCCCAATCACACGGTGGACGATACTCTGGGTTTCCCATGCATGTTTTAGCTGGAGGAAGAATGCCTTGAACCTGGAGAGTTGGGACCCATGGAATGGGTACCATGCAGTATGACTTCAAAGGGTCTGCATTTGCTCACCGAAACTCACCAATGCTATCAGCCTGAAGTGTCCAGCCTTATGTCTCAACCAGCTCTGGGTGTAGATGTGTTAAATCCCGGTTGCATCACATGCCCTGAGTGAATTATTTAAGAATTGCTCTCTATTTCACTGTCTTTGTGTTTTGTTTTCGAAATTTATTTTGATAATGGGATTTATCGGATTTTCACTGCTGCTTTTCGGCCGCTGTACACACGCTTGATTCTCTTATGGAGACATATATATCCATGGGTTTTAAGATTCTTCCTAGTCAGGTATATTCCTAGGCGTTGAATATGTGGTGTTGGGTCCATATCGTTGAGAAAGGAGTAGGTCTTTTCTATTACATATTTGGCTTATGGAAAGTTATCTGTGCTAATTTCAGTCTCTGTTTTTATGCAGCACCCCAAGGCACCTTTTCCCATAAGCAAGCACTAGTTGGTTTTCTAAATTTGAGACCCTGGTCTGTTTTGTAATTCAGTTCATGTGTAGTCAAGTTTACATTCCGTGTATTAGTGATATCTTATGATGTTTCTTTTTCTGTGTGACGTAGTTCACGTAAAATCACCGTACCTGCATCCACTCACTATGCCGCTACGGGCCTGATGACACAGATTTCATTGCTGAGTGATATTGCATTGTACGTACGTGCCACAACTTCTTTATCCATTTTTTGCTTTCTGGGATATTTACCTGATACTGTAGACGAGCTTCTTGTGAACACAGCCGTCCCAAATATTGGGGTGGCTGTCTGTTTTTGATTTTAATTTCCGTAAACTATAGGACCATAAGTGGAAGTGCCATAGGCTGTGTTGCTTTGTTTCTTACGTGTTTCAGGAAACACCATACACTTCTCCAGGGTGGCTGCTGGCAATTTACATCCTGCCAATCAGCATAACAAGGCTCCCTGTTCTCCATATCCTGTCCTACCTTTCTGGATTTTACACTTTTTTCAGATGGCCCTTTTGCCCGGGGGGCAGTGAGACTTCGTTGTAGTGCAGATTTCCTTTACTGGCTTGCTTGGTTGGCCAAAAAGTGCGTATGCGTTTTTTCCTGAATATATTCAGGAAAAAACACATACGCACTTTTTGGCCAAGTGCATCATTGTCGACGTTCTGCCTCTTTTCCTATGCTTTCAGGGCAATTCCAGTCTACCCCTGCAATCGTTTTCCTGAAATTCTGCCCCCCTTTTCAGTCCCCTTCGCAGGCTTACTTCAATATATGTTTGGAGGATAGCTGTCTTTTATAACTCTGCAGGTTTGTGAATTACAGTGCCCCGGAGCTCCTTTCTTCAACTCGCTTTCTTGTGAGCTGGGCACAAAACCGCAGGATTGCTTCAGGCCCTAATCTGTTTCCGGCAGGCACACTGAGCCTTTGGTTAATTCCTCTTCCTGGTGGGAAATGAGCGTTACATTTGCCCGTGCAGACACCTACAGCTAGTCTCTCATTGGTTCTCCCTATTCCTGTTCATATTGCACAGAAATTGCAAGCTGTGCCAAAGAGGAGGTTAAAGGCACTGAGTCTCTAAGCATGGAGAGTGTTAGTAAAGCATCTGGAATGGTGAACCCGAGGACCAGGATACGAAAACTGAGATGCATTTTAAATCATTTCCCAATCACACGGTGGATGATACTCTGGGTTTCCCATGTATGTTTTAGCTGGAGGAAGAATCCCTTGAACCTGCAGAGTTGGGACCCATGGAATGAGTACCATGCAGTATGACTTCAAAGGGTCTGCATTTGCTCACCGAAACTCACCAATGCTATCAGCCTGAAGTGTCCAGCCTTATGTCTCAACCAGCTCTGGGTGTAGATGTGTTAAATCCCGGTTGCATCACATGCCCTGAGTGAATTATTTAAGAATTGCTCTCTATTTCACTGTCTTTGTGTTTTGTTTTTGGAATTTATTTTGATAATGGGATTTATCGGATTTTCACTGCTGCGTTTATGCGGCTGTACACACGCTTGATTCTCTTATGGAGAAATATAAATCCATCGTTTTAAGATTCTTCCTAGTCAGGAATATTCTTAGGCGATGAATAGGTGGTGTTGAGTCCATTTCGTTGAGCAAGGAGTAGGTCTTGTCTATTACATATTTGGCTTATGGAATGTTATCTGTGCTAATTTCAATCTCTGGTTTTATGCAGCACCCCAATGCACCTTTCACCATAAGCAAGCACTAGTTGGTTTTCTAAATTTGAGACCTTGTTCTGTTTTGTAATTCAGTTCATGTGTAGTCAAGTTTACATTCCGTGTATTAGTGATATCTTATGATGTTTCTTTTTCTGTGTGACGTAATTCACGTAGAATCACCGTACCTGCATCCACTCACTATGCCGCTACGGGCCTGATGACACAGATTTCATTGCTGAGTGATATTGCATTGCACGTACGTGCCACAACTTCTTTATCCATTTTTTGCTTTCTGGGATATTTACCTGGTACGGTAGACGAGCTTCCTGGGAACACAGCCGTCCCAAACTTTGGGGTGGCTCTCTGTTTTTTATTTTAATTTCCCTAAGCAATAGGACCATAAGTGCAATTGCCATAGGCTGTGTTGCTTTATTTCTTACGTGTTTCAGGAAACACCATACACTTCTCCAGGGTGGCTGTTCACAATTTACATCCTGCCAATCAGCATAACAAGGCTCCCTGTTCTCCATATCCTGTCCTCCCTTTCTGGATTTTACACTTTTTTCAGATGGCCCTTTTGCCCGGCGGGCAGTGAGACTTCATTGTAGTGCAGATTTCCTTTACAGGCTTGCTTGGTTGGCCAAAAAGGGAGTATGCGTTTTTTCCTGAATATATTCAGGACAAAACGCATACGCCCTTTTTGGCCAAGTGCATCATTGTCGACGTTCTGCCTCTTTTCCTATGCTTTCAGGGCAATTCCAGTCTACCCCCTGCAATCGTTTACCTGAAATTCTGCCCCGCTTTCAAGTCCCCTTCGCAGGCTTACTTCAATATACTTTTGGAAGATAGCTGTCATTTATAACTCTGCATGTTTGTGAATTACAGTGCCCCTGAGCTCCTTTCTTCAACTCGCTTTCTTGTGAGCTGGGCACAAAACCGCAGGATTGCTTCAGGCCCTAATCTCTTTTCAGCAGGGCTCGCTGAGCCTTTGTTTAATTCCACTTCCTGGTCGGCAATGAGCGTTACATTTGCCCGTGCAGACACCTACAGCTAGTCTCTCATTGGTTCTCCCTATTCCTGTTCATCTTGCACAGAAATTGCAAGCTGTGCCAAACAGGAGGTTAAAGGCACTGACTCTCCAAGCGGGGAGAGTGTTAGTAAAGCATCTGGAATGGTGAACCCGAGGACCAGGATACGAAAACTGAGATGCATTTTAAATCGATTCCCAATCACACGGTGGATGATACTCTGGGTTTCCCATGCATGTTTTAGCTGGAGGAAGAATGCCTTGAACCTGGAGAGTTGGGACCCATGGAATGGGTACCATGCAGTATGACTTCAAAGGGTCTGCATTTGCTCACCGAAACTCACGAATGCTATCAGCCTGAAGTGTCCAGCCTTATGTCTCAACCAGCTCTGGGTGTAGATGTGGTCAATCCCGGTTGCATCACATGCCCTGAGTGAATTATTTAAGAATTGCTCTCTATTTCACTGTCTTTGTGTTTTGTTTTCGAAATTTATTTGATAATGGGATTTATCGGATTTTCACTGCTGCGTTTCGGCCGCTGTACACACGCTTGATTCTCTTACGGAGACATATATATCCATGGGTTTTAAGATTCTTCCTAGTCAGGTATATTCCTAGGCGTTGAATATGTGGTGTTGGGTCCATTTCGTTGAGCAAGGAGTAGGTCTTTTCTATTACATATTTGGCTTATGGAAAGTTATCTGTGCTAATTTCAGTCTCTGGTTTTATGCAACACCCCAAGGCACCTTTCCCCATAAGCAAGCACTAGTTGGTTTTCTAAATTTGAGACCCTGTTCTGTTTTGTAATTCAGTTCATGTGTAGTCAAGTTTACATTCCGTGTATTAGTGATATCTTATGATGTTTCTTTTTCTGTGTGACGTAGTTCACGTAGAATCACCGTACCTGCATCCACTCACTATGCCGCTACGGGCCTGATGACACAGATTTCATTGCTGAGTGATATTGCATTGTACGTACGTGCCACAACGTCTTTATCCATTTTTTGCTTTCTGGGATATTTACCTGATACTGTAGACGAGCTACTTGTGAACACAGGAATCCCAAATATTGGGGTGGCTGTCTGTTTTTGATTTTAATTTCCGTAAGCTATAGGACCATATGTGGAAGTGCCATAGGCTGTGTTGCTTTGTTTCTTACGTGTTTCAGGAAACACCATACACTTCTCCAGGGTGGCTGTTGGCAATTTACATCCTGCCAATCAGCATAACAAGGCTCCCTGTTCTCCATATCCTGTCCTACCTTTCTGGATTTTACAGTTTTTTCAGATGGCCCTTTTCCCGGGGGGCAGTGAGATTTCATTGTAGTGCAGATTTCCTTTACAGGCTTGCTTGGTTGGCCAAAAAGGGCGTATGCGTTTTTTCCTGAATATATTCAGTAAAAAACGCATACGCCCTTTTTGGCCAAGTGCATCATTGTCGACGTTGTGCGTCTTTTCCTATGCTTTCAGGGCAATTCCAGTGTACCCCCTGCAAACGTTTTCCTGAAATTCTGCTCCGCTTTCAAGTCCCCTTCGCAGGCTTACTTCAATATACTTTTGGAAGATAGCTGTCATTTATAACTCTGCAGGTTTGTGAATTACAGTGCCCCTGAGCTCCTTTCTTCAACTCGCTTTCTTGTGAGCTGGGCACAAAACCGCAGGATTGCTTCAGGCCCTAATCTGTTTCCAGCAGGGCACACTGAGCCTTTGTTTAATTCCTCTTCCTGGTGGGCAATGAGCGTTACATTTGCCCGTGCAGACACCTACAGCTAGTCTCTCATTGGTTCTCCCTATTCCTGTTCATTTTGCACAGAAATTGCAAGCTGTGCCAAAGAGGAGGTTAAAGGCACTGACTCTCCAAGCGGGGAGAGTGTTAGTAAAGCATCTGGAATGGTGAACCCGAGGACCAGGATACGGAAACTGAGATGCATTTTTAATCGTTTCCCAATCACACGGTGGACCATACTGTGGGTTTCCCATGCATGTTTTAGCTGGAGGAAGAATCACTTGAAACTGAAAAGTTGGGACCCATGGAATAGGTACCATGCAGTATGACTTCAAAGGGTCTGCATTTGCTCACCGAAACTCACCAATGCTATCAGCCTGAAGTGTCCAGCCTTATGTCTAAACCAGCTCTGGGTGTAGATGTGGTCAATCCCGGTTGCATCACATGCCCTGAGTGAATTATTTAAAAATTGCTCTCTATTTCACTGTCTTTGTGTTTTGTTTTCGAAATTTATTTTCATAATGGGATTTATCGGATTTTCACTGCTGCGTTTCGGCCGCTGTACACACGCTTGATTCTGTTACGGAGACATATATATCCATGGGTTTTAAGATTCTTCCTAGTCATGTATATTCCTAGGCGTTGAATATGTGGTGTTGAGTCCCTTTCGTTGAGCAAGGAGTAGGTCTTGTCTATTACATATTTGGCTTATGGAAAGATATCTGTGCTAATTTCAGTCTCTGGTTTTATGCAGCACCCCAACGCACCTTTCCCCATAAGCAAGCACTAGTTGGTTTTCTAAATTTGAGACCCTGTTCTGTTTTGTAATTCAGTTCATGTGTAGTCAAGTTTACATTCCGTGAATTAGTGATATCTTATGATGTTTCTGTTTCTGTGTGACGTAGTTCACGTAGAATCACCGTACCTGCATCCACTCACTATGCCGCTACGGGCCTGATGACACAGATTTCATTGCTGAGTGATATTGCATTGTACGTACGTGCCACAACTTCTTTATCCATTTTTTGCTTTCTGGGATATTTACCTGGTACTGTAGACGAGCTTCTTGGGAACACAGCCGTCCCAAACTTTGGGGTAGCTCTCTGTTTTTGATTTTAATTTCCCTAAGGAATAGGACCATAAGTGCAATTGCCATAGGCTGTGTTGCTTTATTTCTTACGTGTTTCAGGAAACACCATACACTTCTCCAGGGTGGCTGTTGGCAATTTACATCCTGCCAATCAGCATAACAAGGCTCCCTGTTCTCCATATCCTTTCCTACCTTTATGGATTTTACATTTTTTTCAGATGGCCCTTTTGCCCCGGGGGCAGTGAGACTTCATTGTAGTGCAGATTTCTTTACAGGCTTGCTTGGTTGGCCAAAAAGGGCGAATGCGTTTTTTCCTGAATATATTCAGGAAAAAACGCATACGCCCTTTTTGGCCAAGTGCATCATTGTCGACGTTCTGCCTCTTTTCCTATGCTTTCAGGGCAAATCCAGTCTACCCCCTGCAATCGTTTTCCTGAAATTCTGCCCCGCTTTCAAGTCCCCTTCGCAGGCTTACTTCAATATATTTTTGGAGGATAGCTGTCATTTATAACTCTGCAGGTTTGTGAATTACAGTGCCCCTGAGCTCCTTTCTTCAACTCGCTTTCTTGTGAGCTGGGCACAAAACCGCAGGATTGCTTCAGGCCCTAATCTCTTTTCAGCAGGGCTCGCTGAGCCTTTGTTTAATTCCACTTCCTGGTCGGCAATGAGCGTTACATTTGCCCGTGCAGACACCTACAGCTAGTCTCTCATTGGTTCTCCCTATTCCTGTTCATCTTGCACAGAAATTGCAAGCTGTGCCAAACAGGAGGTTAAAGGCACTGACTCTCCAAGCGGGGAGAGTGTTAGTAAAGCATCTGGAATGGTGAACCCGAGGACCAGGATACGAAAACTGAGATGCATTTTAAATCGATTCCCAATCACACGGTGGATGATACTCTGGGTTTCCCATGCATGTTTTAGCTGGAGGAAGAATGCCTTGAACCTGGAGAGTTGGGACCCATGGAATGGGTACCATGCAGTATGACTTCAAAGGGTCTGCATTTGCTCACCGAAACTCACGAATGCTATCAGCCTGAAGTGTCCAGCCTTATGTCTCAACCAGCTCTGGGTGTAGATGTGGTCAATCCCGGTTGCATCACATGCCCTGAGTGAATTATTTAAGAATTGCTCTCTATTTCACTGTCTTTGTGTTTTGTTTTCGAAATTTATTTGATAATGGGATTTATCGGATTTTCACTGCTGCGTTTCGGCCGCTGTACACACGCTTGATTCTCTTACGGAGACATATATATCCATGGGTTTTAAGATTCTTCCTAGTCAGGTATATTCCTAGGCGTTGAATATGTGGTGTTGGGTCCATTTCGTTGAGCAAGGAGTAGGTCTTTTCTATTACATATTTGGCTTATGGAAAGTTATCTGTGCTAATTTCAGTCTCTGGTTTTATGCAACACCCCAAGGCACCTTTCCCCATAAGCAAGCACTAGTTGGTTTTCTAAATTTGAGACCCTGTTCTGTTTTGTAATTCAGTTCATGTGTAGTCAAGTTTACATTCCGTGTATTAGTGATATCTTATGATGTTTCTTTTTCTGTGTGACGTAGTTCACGTAGAATCACCGTACCTGCATCCACTCACTATGCCGCTACGGGCCTGATGACACAGATTTCATTGCTGAGTGATATTGCATTGTACGTACGTGCCACAACGTCTTTATCCATTTTTTGCTTTCTGGGATATTTACCTGATACTGTAGACGAGCTACTTGTGAACACAGGAATCCCAAATATTGGGGTGGCTGTCTGTTTTTGATTTTAATTTCCGTAAGCTATAGGACCATATGTGGAAGTGCCATAGGCTGTGTTGCTTTGTTTCTTACGTGTTTCAGGAAACACCATACACTTCTCCAGGGTGGCTGTTGGCAATTTACATCCTGCCAATCAGCATAACAAGGCTCCCTGTTCTCCATATCCTGTCCTACCTTTCTGGATTTTACAGTTTTTTCAGATGGCCCTTTTCCCGGGGGGCAGTGAGATTTCATTGTAGTGCAGATTTCCTTTACAGGCTTGCTTGGTTGGCCAAAAAGGGCGTATGCGTTTTTTCCTGAATATATTCAGTAAAAAACGCATACGCCCTTTTTGGCCAAGTGCATCATTGTCGACGTTGTGCGTCTTTTCCTATGCTTTCAGGGCAATTCCAGTGTACCCCCTGCAAACGTTTTCCTGAAATTCTGCTCCGCTTTCAAGTCCCCTTCGCAGGCTTACTTCAATATACTTTTGGAAGATAGCTGTCATTTATAACTCTGCAGGTTTGTGAATTACAGTGCCCCTGAGCTCCTTTCTTCAACTCGCTTTCTTGTGAGCTGGGCACAAAACCGCAGGATTGCTTCAGGCCCTAATCTGTTTCCAGCAGGGCACACTGAGCCTTTGTTTAATTCCTCTTCCTGGTGGGCAATGAGCGTTACATTTGCCCGTGCAGACACCTACAGCTAGTCTCTCATTGGTTCTCCCTATTCCTGTTCATTTTGCACAGAAATTGCAAGCTGTGCCAAAGAGGAGGTTAAAGGCACTGACTCTCCAAGCGGGGAGAGTGTTAGTAAAGCATCTGGAATGGTGAACCCGAGGACCAGGATACGGAAACTGAGATGCATTTTTAATCGTTTCCCAATCACACGGTGGACCATACTGTGGGTTTCCCATGCATGTTTTAGCTGGAGGAAGAATCACTTGAAACTGAAAAGTTGGGACCCATGGAATAGGTACCATGCAGTATGACTTCAAAGGGTCTGCATTTGCTCACCGAAACTCACCAATGCTATCAGCCTGAAGTGTCCAGCCTTATGTCTAAACCAGCTCTGGGTGTAGATGTGGTCAATCCCGGTTGCATCACATGCCCTGAGTGAATTATTTAAAAATTGCTCTCTATTTCACTGTCTTTGTGTTTTGTTTTCGAAATTTATTTTCATAATGGGATTTATCGGATTTTCACTGCTGCGTTTCGGCCGCTGTACACACGCTTGATTCTGTTACGGAGACATATATATCCATGGGTTTTAAGATTCTTCCTAGTCATGTATATTCCTAGGCGTTGAATATGTGGTGTTGAGTCCCTTTCGTTGAGCAAGGAGTAGGTCTTGTCTATTACATATTTGGCTTATGGAAAGATATCTGTGCTAATTTCAGTCTCTGGTTTTATGCAGCACCCCAACGCACCTTTCCCCATAAGCAAGCACTAGTTGGTTTTCTAAATTTGAGACCCTGTTCTGTTTTGTAATTCAGTTCATGTGTAGTCAAGTTTACATTCCGTGAATTAGTGATATCTTATGATGTTTCTGTTTCTGTGTGACGTAGTTCACGTAGAATCACCGTACCTGCATCCACTCACTATGCCGCTACGGGCCTGATGACACAGATTTCATTGCTGAGTGATATTGCATTGTACGTACGTGCCACAACTTCTTTATCCATTTTTTGCTTTCTGGGATATTTACCTGGTACTGTAGACGAGCTTCTTGGGAACACAGCCGTCCCAAACTTTGGGGTAGCTCTCTGTTTTTGATTTTAATTTCCCTAAGGAATAGGACCATAAGTGCAATTGCCATAGGCTGTGTTGCTTTATTTCTTACGTGTTTCAGGAAACACCATACACTTCTCCAGGGTGGCTGTTGGCAATTTACATCCTGCCAATCAGCATAACAAGGCTCCCTGTTCTCCATATCCTTTCCTACCTTTATGGATTTTACATTTTTTTCAGATGGCCCTTTTGCCCCGGGGGCAGTGAGACTTCATTGTAGTGCAGATTTCTTTACAGGCTTGCTTGGTTGGCCAAAAAGGGCGAATGCGTTTTTTCCTGAATATATTCAGGAAAAAACGCATACGCCCTTTTTGGCCAAGTGCATCATTGTCGACGTTCTGCCTCTTTTCCTATGCTTTCAGGGCAAATCCAGTCTACCCCCTGCAATCGTTTTCCTGAAATTCTGCCCCGCTTTCAAGTCCCCTTCGCAGGCTTACTTCAATATATTTTTGGAGGATAGCTGTCATTTATAACTCTGCAGGTTTGTGAATTACAGTGCCCCTGAGCTCCTTTCTTCAACTCGCTTTCTTGTGAGCTGGGCACAAAACCGCAAGATTGCTTCAGGCCCTAATCTGTTTCCGGTAGGGCATGCTGAGCCTTTGGTTAATTCCTCCTCCTGGTGGGAAATGAGTGTTACATTTGCCCGTGCAGACACCTATAGATAGTCTCTCATTGGTTCTCCCTATTCCTCTTCATCTTGCACAGAAATTGCAAGCTGTGCCAAACAGGAGGTTAAAGGCACTGACTCTCCAAGCGGAGAGAGTGTTAGTAAAGCATCTGGAATGGTGAACCCGAGGACCAGGATACGAAAACTGAGATGCATTTTAAATCGTTTCCCAATCACACGGTGGACGATACTCTGGGTTTCCCATGCATGTTTTAGCTGGAGGAAGAATCCCTTGAACCTGGAGAGTTGGGACCCATGGAATGGGTACCATGCAGTATGACTTCAAAGGGTCTGCATTTGCTCACCGAAACTCACCAATGCTATCAGCCTGAAGTGTCCAGCCTTATGTCTCAACCAGCTCTGGGTGTACATGTGGTCAATCCCGGTTGCATCACATGCCCTGAGTGAATTAGTTAAGAATTGCTCTCTATTTCACTGTCTTTGTGTTTTGTTTTCGAAATTTATTTTGATAATGGGATTTATCGGATTTTCACTGCTGCGTTTCAGCCGCTGTACACACGCTTGATTCTCTTACGGAGACATATATATCCATGGGTTTTAAGATTCTTCCTAGTCAGGTATATTCCTAGGCGTTGAATATGTGGTGTTGGGTCCATTTCGTTGAGCAAGGAGTAGGTCTTGTCTATTACATATTTGGCTTATGGAAAGTTATCTGTGCTAATTTCAGTCTCTGGTTTTATGCAGCACCCCAAGGCACCTTTCCCCATAAGCAAGCACTAGTTGGTTTTCTAAATTTGAGACCCTGTTCTGTTTTGTAATTCAGTTCATGTATAGTCAAGTTTACATTCCGTGTATTAGTGATATCTTATGATGTTTCTATTTCTGTGTGACGTAGTTCACATAGAATCACCGTACCTGCATCCACTCACTATGCCGCTACGGGCCTGATGACACAGATTTCATTGCTGAGTGATATTGCATTGTACATACGTGCCACAACATCTTTATCCATTTTTTCCTTTCTGGGATATTTACCTGATACTGTAGACGAGCTTCTTGTGAACACAGCCGTCCCAAATATTGAGGTGGCTGTCTGTTTTTGATTTTAATTTCCGTAAGCTATAGGACCATAAGTGGAAGTGCCATAGGCTGTGTTGCTTTGTTTCTTACGTGTTTCAGGAAACACCATACACTTCTCCAGGGTGGCTGCTGGCAATTTACATCCTGCCAATCAGCATAACAAGGCTCCCTGTTCTCCATATCCTGTCCTACCTTTCTGGATTTTACACTTTTTTCAGATGGCCCTTTTGCCCGGAGGGCAGTGAGACTTCATTGTAGTGCAGATTTCCTTTACAGGCTTGCTTGGTTGGCCAAAAAGGGCGTATGCGTTTTTTCCTGAATATATTCAGGAAAAAACGCATAAGCCCTTTTTGGCCAAGTGCATCATTGTCGACGTTCTGCCTCTTTTCCTATGCTTTCAGGGCAATTCCACTCTACCCCCTGCAATCGTTTTCCTGAAATTCTGCCCCACATTCAAGTCCCCTTCGCAGGCTTACTTTGATATACTTTTGGAGGATAGCTGTCATTTATAACTCTGCAGGTTTGTGAATTAAAGTGCCCCTGAGCTCCTTTCTTCAACTCGCTTTCTTGTGAGCTGGGCACAAAACCGCCGGATTGCTTCAGGCCGTAATCTGTTTCCGGCAAGGCATGCTGAGCCTTTGGTTAATTCCTCTTCCTGGTGGGAAATGAGAATTACATTTGCCCGTGCAGACACCTACAGCTAGTCTCTCATTGGTTCTCCCTATTCCTGTTCATCTTGCACAGAAATTGCAAGCTGTGCCAAAGAGGAGGTTAAAGGCACTGACTCTCCAAGCGGGGAGAGTGTTAGTAAAGCATCTGGAATGGTGAACCCGAGGACCAGGATTCGAAAACTGAGATGCATTTTAAATCGTTTCCCAATCACACGGTGGACGATACTCTGGGTTTCCCATGCATGTTTTAGCTGGAGGAAGAATGCCTTGAACCTGGAGAGTTGGGACCCATGGAATGGGTACCATGCAGTATGACTTCAAAGGGTCTGCATTTGCTCACCGAAACTCACCAATGCTATCAGCCTGAAGTGTCCAGCCTTATGTCTCAACCAGCTCTGGGTGTAGATGTGTTAAATCCCGGTTGCATCACATGCCCTGAGTGAATTATTTAAGAATTGCTCTCTATTTCACTGTCTTTGTGTTTTGTTTTCGAAATTTATTTTGATAATGGGATTTATCGGATTTTCACTGCTGCTTTTCGGCCGCTGTACACACGCTTGATTCTCTTATGGAGACATATATATCCATGGGTTTTAAGATTCTTCCTAGTCAGGTATATTCCTAGGCGTTGAATATGTGGTGTTGGGTCCATATCGTTGAGAAAGGAGTAGGTCTTTTCTATTACATATTTGGCTTATGGAAAGTTATCTGTGCTAATTTCAGTCTCTGTTTTTATGCAGCACCCCAAGGCACCTTTTCCCATAAGCAAGCACTAGTTGGTTTTCTAAATTTGAGACCCTGGTCTGTTTTGTAATTCAGTTCATGTGTAGTCAAGTTTACATTCCGTGTATTAGTGATATCTTATGATGTTTCTTTTTCTGTGTGACGTAGTTCACGTAAAATCACCGTACCTGCATCCACTCACTATGCCGCTACGGGCCTGATGACACAGATTGCATTGCTGAGTGATATTGCATTGTACGTACGTGCCACAACTTCTTTATCCATTTTTTGCTTTCTGGGATATTTACCTGATACTGTAGACGAGCTTCTTGTGAACACAGCCGTCCCAAATATTGGGGTGGCTGTCTGTTTTTGATTTTAATTTCCGTAAACTATAGGACCATAAGTGGAAGTGCCATAGGCTGTGTTGCTTTGTTTCTTACGTGTTTCAGGAAACACCATACACTTCTCCAGGGTGGCTGCTGGCAATTTACATCCTGCCAATCAGCATAACAAGGCTCCCTGTTCTCCATATCCTGTCCTACCTTTCTGGATTTTACACTTTTTTCAGATGGCCCTTTTGCCCGGGGGGCAGTGAGACTTCATTGTAGTGCAGATTTCCTTTACTGGCTTGCTTGGTTGGCCAAAAAGTGCGTATGCGTTTTTTCCTGAATATATTCAGGAAAAAACACATACGCACTTTTTGGCCAAGTGCATCATTGTCGACGTTCTGCCTCTTTTCCTATGCTTTCAGGGCAATTCCAGTCTACCCCTGCAATCGTTTTCCTGAAATTCTGCCCCCCTTTTCAGTCCCCTTCGCAGGCTTACTTCAATATATGTTTGGAGGATAGCTGTCTTTTATAACTCTGCAGGTTTGTGAATTACAGTGCCCCTGAGCTCCTTTCTTCAACTCGCTTTCTTGTGAGCTGGGCACAAAACCGCAGGATTGCTTCAGGCCCTAATCTGTTTCCGGCAGGCACACTGAGCCTTTGGTTAATTCCTCTTCCTGGTGGGAAATGAGCGTTACATTTGCCCGTGCAGACACCTACAGCTAGTCTCTCATTGGTTCTCCCTATTCCTGTTCATATTGCACAGAAATTGCAAGCTGTGCCAAAGAGGAGGTTAAAGGCACTGAGTCTCTAAGCATGGAGAGTGTTAGTAAAGCATCTGGAATGGTGAACCCGAGGACCAGGATACGAAAACTGAGATGCATTTTAAATCATTTCCCAATCACACGGTGGATGATACTCTGGGTTTCCCATGTATGTTTTAGCTGGAGGAAGAATCCCTTGAACCTGCAGAGTTGGGACCCATGGAATGAGTACCATGCAGTATGACTTCAAAGGGTCTGCATTTGCTCACCGAAACTCACCAATGCTATCAGCCTGAAGTGTCCAGCCTTATGTCTCAACCAGCTCTGGGTGTAGATGTGTTAAATCCCGGTTGCATCACATGCCCTGAGTGAATTATTTAAGAATTGCTCTCTATTTCACTGTCTTTGTGTTTTGTTTTTGGAATTTATTTTGATAATGGGATTTATCGGATTTTCACTGCTGCGTTTATGCGGCTGTACACACGCTTGATTCTCTTATGGAGAAATATAAATCCATCGTTTTAAGATACTTCCTAGTCAGGTATATTCTTAGGCGATGAATAGGTGGTGTTGAGTCCATTTCGTTGAGCAAGGAGTAGGTCTTGTCTATTACATATTTGGCTTATGGAATGTTATCTGTGCTAATTTCAATCTCTGGTTTTATGCAGCACCCCAATGCACCTTTCACCATAAGCAAGCACTAGTTGGTTTTCTAAATTTGAGACCTTGTTCTGTTTTGTAATTCAGTTCATGTGTAGTCAAGTTTACATTCCGTGTATTAGTGATATCTTATGATGTTTCTTTTTCTGTGTGACGTAATTCACGTAGAATCACCGTACCTGCATCCACTCACTATGCCGCTACGGGCCTGATGACACAGATTTCATTGCTGAGTGATATTGCATTGCACGTACGTGCCACAACTTCTTTATCCATTTTTTGCTTTCTGGGATATTTACCTGGTACGGTAGACGAGCTTCCTGGGAACACAGCCGTCCCAAACTTTGGGGTGGCTCTCTGTTTTTTATTTTAATTTCCCTAAGCAATAGGACCATAAGTGCAATTGCCATAGGCTGTGTTGCTTTATTTCTTACGTGTTTCAGGAAACACCATACACTTCTCCAGGGTGGCTGTTCACAATTTACATCCTGCCAATCAGCATAACAAGGCTCCCTGTTCTCCATATCCTGTCCTCCCTTTCTGGATTTTACACTTTTTTCAGATGGCCCTTTTGCCCGGCGGGCAGTGAGACTTCATTGTAGTGCAGATTTCCTTTACAGGCTTGCTTGGTTGGCCAAAAAGGGCGTATGCGTTTTTTCCTGAATATATTCAGGACAAAACGCATACGCCCTTTTTGGCCAAGTGCATCATTGTCGACGTTGTGCCTCTTTTCCTATGCTTTCAGGGCAATTGCAGTCTACCCCCTGCAATCGTTTTCCTGAAATTCTGCCCCGCTTTCAAGTCCCCTTCGCAGGCTTACTTCAATATATATTTGCAGGATAGCTGTCATTTATAACTCTGCAGGTTTTTGAATTACAGTGCCCCTGAGCTACTTTCTTCAACTCTCTTTCTTGTGAGCTGGGCACAAAACCGCAGGATTGCTTCAGGCCCTAATCTGTTTTCAGCAGGGCTCGCTGAGCCTTTGTTTAATTCCACTTCCTGGTCGGCAATGAGCGTTACATTTGCCCGTGCAGACACCTACAGCTAGTCTCTCATTGGTTCTCCCTATTCCTGTTCATCTTGCACAGAAATTGCAAGCTGTGCCAAACAGGAGGTTAAAGGCACTGACTCTCCAAGCGGGGAGAGTGTTAGTAAAGCATCTGGAATGGTGAACCCGAGGACCAGGATACGAAAACTGAGATGCATTTTAAATCGATTCCCAATCACACGGTGGATGATACTCTGGGTTTCCCATGCATGTTTTAGCTGGAGGAAGAATGCCTTGAACCTGGAGAGTTGGGACCCATGGAATGGGTACCATGCAGTATGACTTCAAAGGGTCTGCATTTGCTCACCGAAACTCACGAATGCTATCAGCCTGAAGTGTCCAGCCTTATGTCTCAACCAGCTCTGGGTGTAGATGTGGTCAATCCCGGTTGCATCACATGCCCTGAGTGAATTATTTAAGAATTGCTCTCTATTTCACTGTCTTTGTGTTTTGTTTTCGAAATTTATTTGATAATGGGATTTATCGGATTTTCACTGCTGCGTTTCGGCCGCTGTACACACGCTTGATTCTCTTACGGAGACATATATATCCATGGGTTTTAAGATTCTTCCTAGTCAGGTATATTCCTAGGCGTTGAATATGTGGTGTTGGGTCCATTTCGTTGAGCAAGGAGTAGGTCTTTTCTATTACATATTTGGCTTATGGAAAGTTATCTGTGCTAATTTCAGTCTCTGGTTTTATGCAACACCCCAAGGCACCTTTCCCCATAAGCAAGCACTAGTTGGTTTTCTAAATTTGAGACCCTGTTCTGTTTTGTAATTCAGTTCATGTGTAGTCAAGTTTACATTCCGTGTATTAGTGATATCTTATGATGTTTCTTTTTCTGTGTGACGTAGTTCACGTAGAATCACCGTACCTGCATCCACTCACTATGCCGCTACGGGCCTGATGACACAGATTTCATTGCTGAGTGATATTGCATTGTACGTACGTGCCACAACGTCTTTATCCATTTTTTGCTTTCTGGGATATTTACCTGATACTGTAGACGAGCTACTTGTGAACACAGCCATCCCAAATATTGGGGTGGCTGTCTGTTTTTGATTTTAATTTCCGTAAGCTATAGGACCATATGTGGAAGTGCCATAGGCTGTGTTGCTTTGTTTCTTACGTGTTTCAGGAAACACCATACACTTCTCCAGGGTGGCTGTTGGAAATTTACCTCCTGCCAATCAGCATAACAAGGCTCCCTGTTCTCCATATCCTGTCCTACCTTTCTGGATTTTACAGTTTTTTCAGATGGCCCTTTTCCCGGGGGGCAGTGAGATTTCATTGTAGTGCAGATTTCCTTTACAGGCTTGCTTGGTTGGCCAAAAAGGGCGTATGCGTTTTTTCCTGAATATATTCAGTAAAAAACGCATACGCCCTTTTTGGCCAAGTGCATCATTGTCGACGTTGTGCGTCTTTTCCTATGCTTTCAGGGCAATTCCAGTGTACCCCCTGCAAACGTTTTCCTGAAATTCTGCTCCGCTTTCAAGTCCCCTTCGCAGGCTTACTTCAATATACTTTTGGAAGATAGCTGTCATTTATAACTCTGCAGGTTTGTGAATTACAGTGCCCCTGAGCTCCTTTCTTCAACTCGCTTTCTTGTGAGCTGGGCACAAAACCGCAGGATTGCTTCAGGCCCTAATCTGTTTCCAGCAGGGCACACTGAGCCTTTGTTTAATTCCTCTTCCTGGTGGGCAATGAGCGTTACATTTGCCCGTGCAGACACCTACAGCTAGTCTCTCATTGGATCTCCCTATTCCTGTTCATTTTGCACAGAAATTGCAAGCTGTGCCAAAGAGGAGGTTAAAGGCACTGACTCTCCAAGCGGGGAGAGTGTTAGTAAAGCATCTGGAATGGTGAACCCGAGGACCAGGATACGGAAACTGAGATGCATTTTTAATCGTTTCCCAATCACACGGTGGACCATACTGTGGGTTTCCCATGCATGTTTTAGCTGGAGGAAGAATCACTTGAAACTGAAAAGTTGGGACCCATGGAATAGGTACCATGCAGTATGACTTCAAAGGGTCTGCATTTGCTCACCGAAACTCACCAATGCTATCAGCCTGAAGTGTCCAGCCTTATGTCTAAACCAGCTCTGGGTGTAGATGTGGTCAATCCCGGTTGCATCACATGCCCTGAGTGAATTATTTAAAAATTGCTCTCTATTTCACTGTCTTTGTGTTTTGTTTTCGAAATTTATTTTCATAATGGGATTTATCGGATTTTCACTGCTGCGTTTCGGCCGCTGTACACACGCTTGATTCTGTTACGGAGACATATATATCCATGGGTTTTAAGATTCTTCCTAGTCATGTATATTCCTAGGCGTTGAATATGTGGTGTTGAGTCCATTTCGTTGAGCAAGGAGTAGGTCTTGTCTATTACATATTTGGCTTATGGAAAGATATCTGTGCTAATTTCAGTCTCTGGTTTTATGCAGCACCCCAAGGCACCTTTCCCCATAAGCAAGCATTAGTTGGTTTTCTAAATATGACACCCTGTTCTGTTTTGTAATTCAGTTCATGTGTAGTCAAGTTTACATTCCGTGAATTAGTGATATCTTATGATGTTTCTGTTTCTGTGTGACGTAGTTCACGTAGAATCACCGTACCTGCATCCACTCACTATGCCGCTACGGGCCTGATGACACAGATTTCATTGCTGAGTGATATTGCATTGTACGTACGTGCCACAACTTCTTTATCCATTTTTTGCTTTCTGGGATATTTACCTGGTACTGTAGACGAGCTTCTTGGGAACACAGCCGTCCCAAACTTTGGGGTAGCTCTCTGTTTTTGATTTTAATTTCCCTAAGGAATAGGACCATAAGTGCAATTGCCATAGGCTGTGTTGCTTTATTTCTTATGTGTTTCAGGAAACACCATACACTTCTCCAGGGTGGCTGTTGGCAATTTACATCCTGCCAATCAGCATAACAAGGCTCCCTGTTCTCCATATCCTTTCCTACCTTTATGGATTTTACATTTTTTTCAGATGGCCCTTTTGCCCCGGGGGCAGTGAGACTTCATTGTAGTGCAGATTTCTTTACAGGCTTGCTTGGTTGGCCAAAAAGGGCGAATGCGTTTTTTCCTGAATATATTCAGGAAAAAACGCATACGCCCTTTTTGGCCAAGTGCATCATTGTCGACGTTCTGCCTCTTTTCCTATGCTTTCAGGGCAAATCCAGTCTACCCCCTGCAATCGTTTTCCTGAAATTCTGCCCCGCTTTCAAGTCCCCTTCGCAGGCTTACTTCAATATATTTTTGGAGGATAGCTGTCATTTATAACTCTGCAGGTTTGTGAATTACAGTGCCCCTGAGCTCCTTTCTTCAACTCGCTTTCTTGTGAGCTGGGCACAAAACCGCAAGATTGCTTCAGGCCCTAATCTGTTTCCGGCAGGGCATGCTGAGCCTTTGGTTAATTCCTCCTCCTGGTGGGAAATGAGTGTTACATTTGCCCGTGCAGACACCTATAGATAGTCTCTCATTGGTTCTCCCTATTCCTCTTCATCTTGCACAGAAATTGCAAGCTGTGCCAAACAGGAGGTTAAAGGCACTGACTCTCCAAGCGGAGAGAGTGTTAGTAAAGCATCTGGAATGGTGAACCCGAGGACCAGGATACGAAAACTGAGATGCATTTTAAATCGTTTCCCAATCACACGGTGGACGATATTCTGGGTTTCCCATGCATGTTTTAGCTGGAGGAAGAATCCCTTGAACCTGGAGAGTTGGGACCCATGGAATGGGTACCATGCAGTATGACTTCAAAGGGTCTGCATTTGCTCACCGAAACTCACCAATGCTATCAGCCTGAAGTGTCCAGCCTTATGTCTCAACCAGCTCTGGGTGTACATGTGGTCAATCCCGGTTGCATCACATGCCCTGAGTGAATTAGTTAAGAATTGCTCTCTATTTCACTGTCTTTGTGTTTTGTTTTCGAAATTTATTTTGATAATGGGATTTATCGGATTTTCACTGCTGCGTTTCAGCCGCTGTACACACGCTTGATTCTCTTACGGAGACATATATATCCATGGGTTTTAAGATTCTTCCTAGTCAGGTATATTCCTAGGCGTTGAATATGTGGTGTTGGGTCCATTTCGTTGAGCAAGGAGTAGGTCTTGTCTATTACATATTTGGCTTATGGAAAGTTATCTGTGCTAATTTCAGTCTCTGGTTTTATGCAGCACCCCTAGGCACCTTTTCCCATAAGCAAGCACTAGTTGGTTTTCTAAATTTGAGACCCTGTTCTGTTTTGTAATTCAGTTCATGTGTAGTCAAGTTTACATTCCGTGTATTAGTGATATCATATGATGTTTCTTTTTCAGTATGACGTAGTTCACGTAGAACACCGTACCTGCATCCACTCATTATGCCGCTACGGGCCTGATGACACAGATTTCATTGCTGAGTGATATTGCATTGTACGTACGTGCCCCAACTTCTTTATCCATTTTTTGCTTTCTGGTATATTTACCTGATACTGTAGACGAGCTTCTTGTGAACACAGCCGTCCCAAATATTGGGGTGGCTGTCTGTTTTTGATTTTAATTTCCGTAAGCTATAAGACCATAAGTGGAAGTGCCATTGGCTGTGTTGCTTTGTTTCTTATGTGTTTCAGGAAACACCATACACTTCTCCAGGTTGGCTGCTGGCAATTTACATCCTGCCAATCAGCATAACAAGGCTCCCTGTTCTCCATATCCTGTCCTACCTTTCTGGATTTTACACTTTTTTCAGATGGCCCTTTTGCGCGGGGGGCAGTGGGACTTCATTGTAGTGCAGATTTCCTTTACAGGCTTGCTTGGTTGGCCAAAAAGGGCGTATGCGTTTTTTCCTGAATATATTCAGGAAAAAACGCATACGCCCTTTTCGGCCAAGTGCATCATTGTCGACGTTCTGCCTCTTTTCCTATGCTTTCAGGGCAATTCCAGTCAACCCCCTGCAATCGTTTTCCTGAAATTCTGCCCCGCGTTCAAGTCCCCTTCGCAGGCTTACTTCAATATATTTTGGGAGGATAGCTGTCATTTATAACTCTGCAGGTTTGTGAATTACACTGGCCCTGAGCTCCTTTCTTCAAGTCGCTTTCTTGTGAGCTGGGCACAAAACCGCAGGATTGCTTCAGGCCCTAATCTGTTTCCAGCAGGGCACGCTGAGCCTTTGGTTAATTCCTCTTCCTGGTGGGAAATGAGCGTTACATTTGCCCGTGCAGACACCTATAGCTAGTCTCTCATTGGTTCTCCCTATTCCTGTTCATCTTGCACAGAAATTGCAAGCTGTGCCAAGGAGGAGGTTAAAAGCACTGACTCTCCAAGCGGGGAGAGGGTTAGTAAAGCATCTGGAATGGTGAACCCGAGGACCAGGATACGAAAACTGAGATGCATTTTAAATCGTTTCCCAATCACACGGTGGACGATACTCTGGGTTTCCCGTGCATGTTTTAGCTGGAGGAAGAATCCCTTGAACCTGGAGAGTTGGGACCCATGGAATGGGTACCATGCAGTATGACTTCAAAGGGTCTGCATTTGCTCACCGAAACTCACCAATGCTATCAACCTGAAGTATCCAGCCTTATGTCTCAACCAGCTCTGGGTGTAGATGTGGTCAATCCCGGTTTCATCACATGCCCTGAGTGAATTATTTAAGAATTGCTCTCTATTTCACTGTCTTTGTGTTTTGTTTTCGAAATTTATTTTGATAATGGGATTTATCGGATTTTCACTGCTGCGTTTCGGCCGCTCTACACACGCTTGATTCTCTTACGGAGACATATATATCCATGGGTTTTAAGATTCTTCCTAGTCAGATATATTCCTAGGCGTTGAATATGTGGTGTTGGGTCCATTTCGTTGAGCAAGGAGTAGGTCTTGTCTATTACATATTTGGCTTATGGAAAGTTATCTGTGCTAATTTCAGTCTCTGGTTTTATGCAGCACCCCAAGGCACCTTTCCCAATAAGCAAGCACTAGTTGGTTTTCTAAATTTGAGACCCTGTTCTGTTTTGTAATTCAGTTCATGTGTAGTCAAGTTTACATTCCGTGTATTAGTGATATCTTATGATGTTTGTTTTTCTGTATGACGTAGTTCACGTAGAATCACCGTACCTGCATCCACTCACTATGCCGCTACGGGCCTGATGACACAGATTACATTGCTGAGTGATATTGCATTGTACGTACGTGCCACAACTTCTTTATCCATTTATTGCTTTTTGGGATATTTACCTGATACTGTAGACGAGCTTCTTGTGAACACAGCCGTCCCAAATATTGGGGTGGCTGTCTGTTTTTGATTTTAATTTCCGTAAGCTATAGGACCATAAGTGGAAGTGCCATAGGCTGTGTTGCTTTGTTTCTTACGTGTTTCAGGAAACACCATACACTTCTCCAGGGTGGCTGCTGGCAATTTACATCCTGCCAATCAGCATAACAAGGCTCCCTGTTCTCCATATCCTGTCCTACCTTTCTGGATTTTACACTTTTTTCAGATGGCCCTTTTGCCCAGGGGGCTGTGAGACTTCATTGTAGTGCAGATTTCTTTTACAGGCTTGCTTGGTTGGCCAAAAAGGGCGTATGCGTTTTTTCCTGAATATATTCAGGATAAAACGCATACGCCCTTTTTGGCCAAGTGCATCATTGTCGACGTTGTGCCTCTTTTCCTATGCTTTCAGGGCAATTCCAGTCTACCCGCTGCAATCGTTTTCCTGAAATTCTGCCCCGCTTTCAAGTCCCCTTCGCAGGCTTACTTCAATATATTTTTGGAGGATAGCTGTCATTTATAACTCTGCAGGTTTGTGAATTACAGTGCCCCTGAACTCCTTTTTTAACTCATTTTCTTGGGAGCTGGGCACAAAACCGCAGGATTGTTTCAGGCCCTAATATGTTTCCGGCAGGGCACGCTGAGCCTTTGGTTAATTCCTGTTCCTGGTGGGCAATGAGCGTTACATTTGCCCGTGCAGACACCTACAGCTAGTCTCTCATTGGTTCTCCCTATTCCTGTTCATCTTGCACAGAAATTGCAAGCTGTGCCAAACAGGAGGTTAAAGGCACTGACTCTCCAAGCGGGGAGAGTGTTAGTA
Organism: Phocoena phocoena; assembly: GCF_963924675.1. Taxonomy (NCBI): domain Eukaryota; kingdom Metazoa; phylum Chordata; class Mammalia; order Artiodactyla; family Phocoenidae; genus Phocoena; species Phocoena phocoena. The sequence goes on along the minus strand of NC_089222.1, from coordinate 1,162,291 downwards.
AAGCATCTGGCATGGTGAACCCGAGGAACAGGATACGAAAACTGAGATGCATTTTAAATCGTTTCCCAATCACACGGTGGACCATACTGTGGGATTCCCATGCATGTTTTAGCTGGAGGAAGAATCCCTTGAACCTGAAGAGTTGGGACCCATGGAATAGGTACCATGCAGTATGACTTCAAAGGGTCTGCATTTGCTGACCGAAACTCACCAATGCTATCAGCCTGAAGTGTCCAGTCTTATGTCTCAACCAGCTCTGGGTGTAGATGTGGTCAATCCCGGTTGCATCACATGCCCTGAGTGAATTATTTAAGAATTGCTCTCTATTTCACTGTCTTTGTGTTTTGTTTTCGAAATTTATTTTGATAATGGGATTTATCGGATTTTCACTGCTGCGTATCGGCCGCTGTACACACGCCTGATTCTCTTACGGAGACATATATATCCATGGGTTTTAAGATTCTTCCTAGTCAGGTATATTCCTAGGCGTTGAATATGTGGTGTTGAGTCCATTTCGTTGAGCAAGGAGTAGGTTTTGTCTATTACATATTTGGCTTATGGAATGTTATCTGTGCTAATTTCAGTCTCTGGTTTTATGCAGCACCCCAAGGCACCTTTCCCCATAAGCAAGCACTAGTTGGTTTTCTCAATTTGAGACCCTGTTCTGTTTTGTAATTCGGTTCATGTGTAGTCAAGTTTACATTCCGTGTTTTAGTGATATCTAATGATGTTTCTTTTTCTGTGTGACGTAGTTCACGTAGAATCACCGTACCTGCATCCACTCACTATGCCGCTACGGGCCTGATGACACAGATTTCATTGCTGAGTGATATTGCATTGTACGTACGTGCCACAATTCCTTTATCCATTTTTTGCTTTCTGGGATATTTACCTGATACTGTAGACGAGCTTCTTGTGAACACAGCCGTCCCAAATATTGGGGTGGCTGTCTGTTTTTGATTTTAATTTCCGTAAACTATAGGACCATAAGTGGAAGTGCCATAGGCTGTGTTGCTTTGTTTCTTACGTGTTCCAGGAAACACCATACACTTCTCCAGGGTGGCTGTTGGCAATTTACTTCCTGCCAATCAGCATAACAAGGCTCCCTGTTCTCCATATCCTGTCCTACCTCTCAGGATTTTACACTTTTTTCAGATTGCCCTTTTGCCCGTGGGGCAGTGAGACTTCATTGTAGTGCAGATTACCATTACAGGCTTGCTTGGTTGGCCAAAAAGGGCGTATGCGTTTTTTCCTGAATATATTCAGGAAAAAACGCATACGCCCTTTTTGTCCAAGTGCATCATTGTCGTCGTTCTGCCTCTTTTCCTATGCTTTCAGGGCAATTCCAGTCTACCCCCTGCAATTGTTTTCCTGAAACTCTGCCCCGCTTTCAAGTCCCCTTCGCAGGCTTACTTCAATATATTTTTGGAGGATAGCTGTCATTTATAACTCTGCAGGTTTGTGAATTACAGTGCCCCTGAGCTCCATTCTTCAACTCGCTTTCTTGTGAGCCGGGCAGAAAACCGCAGGATTGCTTCAGGCCCTAATCTGTTTCCAGCAGGGCACACTGAGCCTTTGTTTAATTCCTCTTTCTGGGCGGCAATGAGCGTTACATTTGCCCGTGCAGACACCTACAGCTAGTCTCTCATTGGTTCTCCCTATTCCTGTTCATCTTGCACAGAAATTGCAAGCTGTGCCAAAGAGGAGGTTAAATGCACTGACTCTCCAATCGGGGAGAGTGTTAGTAAAGCATCTGGAATGGTGAACCCGAGGACCAGGATACGAAAACTGAGATGCATTTTAAATCGTTTCCCAATCACACGGTGGACGATACTCTGGGTTTCCCATGCATGTTTTAGCTGGAGGAAGAATGCCTTGAACCTGGAGAGTTGGGACCCATGGAATGGGTACCATGCAGTATGACTTCAAAGGGTCTGCATTTGCTCACCGAAACTCACCAATGCTATCAGCCTGAAGTGTCCAGCCTTATGTCTCAACCAGCTCTGGGTGTAGATGTGGTCAATCCCGGTTGCATCACATGCCCTGAGTGAATTATTTAAGAATTGCTCTCTATTTCACTGTCTTTGTGTTTTGTTTTCGAAATTTATTTTGATAATGGGATTTATCAGATTTTCACTGCTGCGTTGCGGCCGCTGTACACACGCTTGATTCTCTTACGGAGACATATATATCCATGGGTTTTAAGATTTTTCCTAGTCAGGTATATTCCTAGGCGTTGAATATGTGTTGTTGGGTCCATTTCGTTGAGCAAGGAGTAGGTCTTGTCTATTACATATTTGGCTTATGGAAAGTTATCTGTGCTAATTTCAGTCTCTGGTTTTATGCAGCACCCCAACGCACCTTTCCCCATAAGCAAGCACTAGTTGGTTTTCTAAATTTGAGACCCTGTTCTGTTTTGTAATTCAGTTCATGTGTAGTCAAGTTTACATTCCGTGTATTAGTGATATCTTATGATGTTTCTTTTTCTGTGTGACGTAATTCACATAGAATCACCGTACCTGCATCCACTCACTATGCCGCTACGGGCCTGATGACACAGATTTCATTGCTGAGTGATATTGCATTTTACGTACGTGCCACAACTTCTTTATCCATTTTTTGCTTTCTGGGATATTTACCTGGTACTGTAGACGAGCTTCTTGGGAACACAGCCGTCCCAAACTTTGGGGTGGCTGTCTGTTTTTGATTTTAATTTCCGTAAGCTACAGGACCATAAGTGGAACTGCCATAGGCTGTGTTGCTTTGTTTCTTACGTGTTTCAGGAAACACCATACACTTCTTCAGGGTGGCTGTTCACAATTTACACCCTGCCAATCAGCATAACAAGGCTCCCTGTTCTCCATATCCTGTCCTACCTTTCTGGATTTTACACTTTTTTCAGATGGCCCTTTTGCCCGGCGGGCAGTGAGACTTCATTGTAGTGCAGATTTCCTTTACAGGCTTGCTTGGTTGGCCAATGAGCGTATGCGTTTTTTCCTGAATATATACAGGAAAAAACGCATACGCCCTTTTGGCCAAGTGCATCATTGTCGACGTTGTGCCTCTTTTCCTATGCTTTCAGGGCAATTCCTGTCTACCCCCTGCAATCGTTTTCCTGAAATTCTGCCCCGCTTTCAAGTCCCCTTCGCAGGCTTACTTCAATATATTTTTGGAGGATAGCTGTCATTTATAACTCTGCAGGTTTTTGAATTACAGTGCCCCTGAGCTACTTTCTTCAACTCTCTTTCTTGTGAGATGGGCACAAAACCGCAGGATTGCTTCAGGCCCTAATCTGTTTTCAGCAGGGCACGCTGAGCCTTTGTTTAATTCCTCTTCCTGGTCGGCAATGAGCGTTACATTTACCCGTGCAGACACCTACAGCTAGTCTCTCATTGGTTCTCCCTATTCCTGTTTATCTTGCACAGAAATTGCAAGCTGTGCCAAACAGGAGGTTAAAGGCACTGACTCTCCAAGCGGGGAGAGTGTTAGTAAAGCATCTGGAATGGTGAACCCGAGGACCAGGATACGAAAACTGAGATGCATTTTTAATCGATTCCCAATCACACGGTGGACGATACTCTGGGTTTCCCATGCATGTTTTAGCTGGAGGAAGAATGCCTTGAACCTGGAGAGTTGGGACCCATGGAATGGGTACCATGCAGTATGACTTCAAAGGGTCTGCATTTGCTCACCGAAACTCACCAATGCTATCAGCCTGAAGTGTCCAGCCTTATGTCTCAACCAGCTCTGGGTGTAGATGTGGTCAATCCCGGTTGCATCACATGCCCTGAGTGAATTATTTAAGAAATGCTCTCTATTTCACTGTCTTTGTGTTTTGTTTTCGAAATTTATTTTGATAATGGGATTTATCGGATTTTCACTGCTGCGTCTCGGCCGCTGTACACTCGCTTGATTCTCTTATGGAGACATATATATCCATGGGTTTTAAGATTCTTCCTAGTCAGGTATATTCCTAGGCGTTGAATATGTGGTGTTGGGTCCATTTCGTTGAGCAAGGAGTAGGTCTTTTCTATTACATATTTGGCTTATGGAAAGTTATCTGTGCTAATTTCAGTCTCTGGTTTTATGCAACACCCCAAGGCACCTTTCCCCATAAGCAAGCACTAGTTGGTTTTCTAAATTTGAGACCCTGTTCTGTTTTGTAATTCAGTTCATGTGTAGTCAAGTTTATATTCCGTGTATTAGTGATATCTTATGATGTTTCTTTTTCTGTGTGACGTAGTTCACGTAGAATCACCGTACCTGCATCCACTCACTATGCCGCTACGGGCCTGAAGACACAGATTTCATTGCTGAGTGATACTGCATTGCACGTACGTGCCACAACTTCTTTATCCATTTTTTGCTTTCTGGGATATTTACCTGGTACTGTAGACGAGCTTCGTGGGAACACAGCCGTCCCAAACTTTGGGGTGGCTCTCTGTTTTTGATTTTAATTTCCCTAAGGAATAGGACCATAAGTGCAATTGCCATAGGCTGTGTTGCTTTATTTCTTACGTGTTTCAGGAAACACCATACACTTCTCCAGGGTGGCTGTTGGCAATTTACATCCTGCCAATCAGCATAACAAGGCTCCCTGTTCTTCATATCCTGTCCTACCTTTCTGGATTTTACAGTTTTTTCAGATGGCCCTTTTGCCCGGGGGGCAGTGAGATTCCATTGTAGTGCAGATTTCCTTTACAGGCTTGCTTGGTTGGCCAAAAAGGGCGTTTGCGTTTTTTCCTGAATATATTCAGGAAAAAACGCATACGCCCTTTTTGGCCAAGTGCATCATTGTCGACGTTCTGCCTCTTTTCCTATGCTTTCAGGGCAATTCCAGTCTACCCCCTGCAATCGTTTACCTGAAATTCTGCCCCGCTTTCAAGTCCCCTTCGCAGGCTTACTTCAATGTAGTTTTGGAAGATAGCTGTCATTTATAACTCTGCAGGTTTGTGAATTACAGTGCCCCTGATTTCCTTCTTCAACTCGCTTTCTTGTGACCTGGGCACAAAACCGCAGGATTGCTTCAGGCCCTAATCTGTTTCCAGCAGGGCACACTGAGCCTTTGTTTAATTCCTCTTCCTGGTAGGCAATGAGCGTTACATTTGCCCGTGCAGACACCTACAGCTAGTCTCTCATTGGTTCTCCCTATTCATGTTCATCTTGCACAGAAATTGCAAGCTGTGCCAAACAGGAGGTTAAAGGCACTGACTCTCCAAGCGGGGAGAGTGTTAGTAAAGCATCTGGAATGGTGAACACGAGGACCAGGATACGAAACTGAGATGCATTTTAAATCGTTTCCCAATCACACGGTGGACGATACTCTGTGTTTCCCGTGCATGTTTTAGCTGGAGGAACAATCCCTTGAACCTGGAGAGTTGGGACCCATGGAATGGGTACCATGCAGTATGACTTCAAAGGGTCTGCATTTGCTCACCGAAACTCACCAATGCTATCAGCCTGAAGTGTCCAGCCTTATGTCTCAACCAGCTCTGGGTGTAGATGTGGTCAATCCCGGTTGCATCACATGCCCTGAGTGAATTATTTAAGAATTGCTCTCTATTTCACTGTCTTTGTGTTTTGTTTTCGAAATTTATTTTGATAATGGTATTTATCGGATTTTCACTGCTGCGTATATGCCGCTGTACACACGCTTGATTCTCTTACGGAGACATATATATCCATGGGTTTTAAGATTCTTCCTAGTCAGGTATATACCTAGGCGTTGAATATGTGGTGTTGGGTCCATTTCGTTGAGCAAGGAGTGGGTCTAGTCTATTACATATTTGGCTTATGGAAAGTTATCTGTGCTAATTTCAGTCTCTGGTTTTATGCAGCACCCCAAGGCACCTTTCCCCATAAGCAAGCACTAGTTGGTTTTCTAAATTTGAGACCCTGTTCTGTTTTGTAATTCAGTTCATGTGTAGTCAAGTTTACATTCCGTGTATTAGTGATATCTTATGATGTTTCTTTTTCTGTGTGACGTAGTTCACGTAGAATCACCGTACCTGCATCCACTCACTATGCCGCTACGGGCCTGATGACACAGATTTCATTGCTGAGTGATATTGCATTGTACGCACGTGCCACAACTTCTTTATCCATTTTTTGCTTTCTGGGATATTTACCTGATACTGTAGACGAGCTTCTTGTGAACACAGCCGTCCCAAATATTGGGGTGGCTGTCTGTTTTTGATTTGAATTTCCGTAAGCTATAGGACCATAAGTGGAAGTGCCATAGGCTGTGTTGCCTTGTTTCTTACCTGTTTCAGGAAACACCATACACTTCTCCAGGGTGGCTGCTGGCAATTTACATCCTGCCAATCAGCATAACAAGGCTCCCTGTTCTCCATATCCTGTCCTACCTTTCTGGATTTTACACTTTTTTCAATTGGCCCTTTTGCCCGGGGCGCAGTGAGACTTCATTGTAGTGCAGATTTCCTTTACAGGCTTGCTTGGTTGGCCAAAAAGGGCGTATGCGTTTTTTCCTGAATATATTCAGGAAAAAACGCATACGCCCTTTTTGGCCAAGTGCATCATTGTCGACGTAGTGCCGCTTTTACTATGCTTTCAGGGCAATTCCAGTCTACCCCCTGCAATCGTTTTCCTGAAATTCTGCCCCGCGTTCAAGTCCCCTACGCAGGCTTACTTCAATAAACTTTTGGAAGATAGCTGTCATTTATAACTCTGCAGGTTTGTGAATTACAGTGCCCCTGAGCTCCTTTCTTCAACTCGCTTTCTTGTGACCTGGGCACAAAACCGCAGGATTGCTTCAGGCCCTAATCTGTTTCCAGCAGGGCACACTGAGCCTTTGTTTAATTCCTCTTCCTGGTGGGCAATGAGCGTTACATTTGCCCGTGCAGACACCTAGAGCTAGTCTCTCATTGGTTCTCCCTATTCCTGTTCATCTTGCACAGAAATTGCAAGCTGTGCCAAAGAGGAGGTTAAAGGCACTGACTCTCCAAGCGGGGAGAGTGTTAGTAAAGCATCTGGAATGGTGAACCCGAGGACCAGGATACGAAAACTGAGATGCATTTTAAATCGTTTCCCAATCACACGGTGGACCATACTCTGGGTTTCCCATGCATGTTTTAGCTGGAGGAAGAATCCCTTGAACCTGGAGAGTTGGGACCCATGGAATGGGTACCATGCAGTATGACTTCAAAGGGTCTGCATTTGCTCACCGAAACTCACCAATGCTATCAGCCTGAAGTGTCCAGCCTTATGTCTCAAACAGCTCTGGGTGTAGATATGGTCAATCCCGGTTGCATCACATGCCCTGAGTGAATTATTTAAGAATTGCTCTCTATTTCACTGTCTTTGTGTTTTGTTTTCTAAATTTATTTTGATAATGGGATTTATCGGATTTTCACTGCTGCGTTTCGGCCGCTGTACACACGCTTGATTCTCTTACGGAGACATATATATCCATGGGTTTTAAGATTCTTCCTAGTCAGGTATATTCTTGGCGTAGAATATGTGGTGTTGAGTCCATTTCGTTGAGCAAGGAGTAGGTCTTGTCTATTACATATTTGGCTTATGGAATGTTATCTGTGCTAATTTCAGTCTCTGGTTTTATGCAGCACCCCAAGGCACCTTTCCCCATAAGCAAGCACTAGTTGGTTTTCTAAATTTGAGACCCTGTTCTGTTTTGTAATTCAGTTCATGTGTAGTCAAGTTTACATTCCGTGTATTAGTGATATCTTATGATGTTTCTTTTTCTATGTGACGTAGTTCACGTAGAATCACCGTACCTGCATCCACTCACTATGCCGCTAAGGGCCTGATGACACAGATTTCATTGCTGAGTGATATTGCATTGCACGTACGTTCCACAACTTCTTTATCCATTTTTTGCTTTCTGGGATATTTACCTGGTACTGTAGACGAGCTTCTTGGGAACACAGCCGTCCCAAACTTTGGGGTGGCTCTCTGTTTTTGATTTTAATTTCCGTAAGCTATAGGACCATAAGTGGAAGTGCCATAGGCTGTGTTGCCTTGTTTCTTACGTGTTTCAGGAAACACCATACACTTCTCCAGGGTGGCTGCTGGCAATTTACATCCTGCCAATCAGCATAACAAGGCTCCCTGTTCTCCATATCCTGTCCTACCTTTCTGGATTTTACACTTTTTTCAGATGGCCCTTTTGCCCGGGGGGCAGTGAGACTTCATTGTAGTGCAGATTTTCTTTACAGGCTTGCTTGTTTGGCCAAAAAGGGCGTATGCGTTTTTTCCTGAATATATTCAGGAAAAAACGCATACGCCCTTTTTGGCCAAGTGCATCATTGTCGACGTTCTGCCTCTTTTCCTATGCTTTCAGGGCAATTCCAGTCTACCCCCTGCAATTGTTTTCCTGAAACTCTGCCCCGCTTTCAAGTCCCTTTCGCAGGCTTACTTCAATATATTTTTGGAGGATAGCTGTCATTTATAACTCTGCAGGTTTGTGAATTACAGTGCCCCTGAGCTCCATTCTTCAACTCGCTTTCTTGTGAGCCGGGCAGAAAACCGCAGGATTGCTTCAGGCCCTAATCTGTTACCAGCAGGGCACACTGAGCCTTTGTTTAATTCCTCTTTCTGGGCGGCAATGAGCGTTACATTTGCCCGTGCAGACACCTACAGCTAGTCTCTCATTGGTTCTCCCTATTCCTGTTCATCTTGCACAGAAATTGCAAGCTGTGCCAAAGAGGAGGTTAAATGCACTGACTCTCCAATCGGGGAGAGTGTTAGTAAAGCATCTGGAATGGTGAACCCGAGGACCAGGATACGAAAACTGAGATGCATTTTAAATCGTTTCCCAATCACACGGTGGACGATACTCTGGGTTTCCCATGCATGTTTTAGCTGGAGGAAGAATGCCTTGAACCTGGAGAGTTGGGACCCATGGAATGGGTACCATGCAGTATGACTTCAAAGGGTCTGCATTTGCTCACCGAAACTCACCAATGCTATCAGCCTGAAGTGTCCAGCCTTATGTCTCAACCAGCTCTGGGTGTAGATGTGGTCAATCCCGGTTGCATCACATGCCCTGAGTGAATTATTTAAGAATTGCTCTCTATTTCACTGTCTTTGTGTTTTGTTTTCGAAATTTATTTTGATAATGGGATTTATCAGATTTTCACTGCTGCGTTGCGGCCGCTGTACACACACTTGATTCTCTTACGGAGACATATATATCCATGGGTTTTAAGATTCTTCCTAGTCAGGTATATTCCTAGGCGTTGAATATGTGTTGTTGGGTCCATTTCGTTGAGCAAGGAGTAGGTCTTGTCTATTACATATTTGGCTTATGGAAAGTTATCTGTGCTAATTTCAGTCTCTGGTTTTATGCAGCACCCCAACGCACCTTTCCCCATAAGCAAGCACTAATTGGTTTTCTAACTTTGAGACCCTGTTCTGTTTTGTAATTCAGTTCATGTGTAGTCAAGTTTACATTCCGTGTATTAGTGATATCTTATGATGTTTCTTTTTCTGTGTGACGTAATTCACATAGAATCACCGTACCTGCATCCACTCACTATGCCGCTACGGGCCTGATGACACAGATTTCATTGCTGAGTGATATTGCATTTTACGTACGTGCCACAACTTCTTTATCCATTTTTTGCTTTCTGGGATATTTACCTGGTACTGTAGACGAGCTTCTTGGGAACACAGCCGTCCCAAACTTTGGGGTGGCTGTCTGTTTTTGATTTTAATTTCCGTAAGCTACAGGACCATAAGTGGAACTGCCATAGGCTGTGTTGCTTTGTTTCTTACGTGTTTCAGGAAACACCATACACTTCTTCAGGGTGGCTGTTCACAATTTACACCCTGCCAATCAGCATAACAAGGCTCCCTGTTCTCCATATCCTGTCCTACCTTTCTGGATTTTACACTTTTTTCAGATGGCCCTTTTGCCCGGCGGGCAGTGAGACTTCATTGTAGTGCAGATTTCCTTTACAGGCTTGCTTGGTTGGCCAATGAGCGTATGCGTTTTTTCCTGAATATATACAGGAAAAAACGCATACGCCCTTTTGGCCAAGTGCATCATTGTCGACGTTGTGCCTCTTTTCCTATGCTTTCAGGGCAATTCCTGTCTACCCCCTGCAATCGTTTTCCTGAAATTCTGCCCCGCTTTCAAGTCCCCTTCGCAGGCTTACTTCAATATATTTTTGGAGGATAGCTGTCATTTATAACTCTGCAGGTTTTTGAATTACAGTGCCCCTGAGCTACTTTCTTCAACTCTCTTTCTTGTGAGATGGGCACAAAACCGCAGGATTGCTTCAGGCCCTAATCTGTTTTCAGCAGGGCACGCTGAGCCTTTGTTTAATTCCTCTTCCTGGTCGGCAATGAGCGTTACATTTACCCGTGCAGACACCTACAGCTAGTCTCTCATTGGTTCTCCCTATTCCTGTTTATCTTGCACAGAAATTGCAAGCTGTGCCAAACAGGAGGTTAAAGGCACTGACTCTCCAAGCGGGGAGAGTGTTAGTAAAGCATCTGGAATGGTGAACCCGAGGACCAGGATACGAAAACTGAGATGCATTTTTAATCGATTCCCAATCACACGGTGGACGATACTCTGGGTTTCCCATGCATGTTTTAGCTGGAGGAAGAATGCCTTGAACCTGGAGAGTTGGGACCCATGGAATGGGTACCATGCAGTATGACTTCAAAGGGTCTGCATTTGCTCACCGAAACTCACCAATGCTATCAGCCTGAAGTGTCCAGCCTTATGTCTCAACCAGCTCTGGGTGTAGATGTGGTCAATCCCGGTTGCATCACATGCCCTGAGTGAATTATTTAAGAAATGCTCTCTATTTCACTGTCTTTGTGTTTTGTTTTCGAAATTTATTTTGATAATGGGATTTATCGGATTTTCACTGCTGCGTCTCGGCCGCTGTACACTCGCTTGATTCTCTTATGGAGACATATATATCCATGGGTTTTAAGATTCTTCCTAGTCAGGTATATTCCTAGGCGTTGAATATGTGGTGTTGGGTCCATTTCGTTGAGCAAGGAGTAGGTCTTTTCTATTACATATTTGGCTTATGGAAAGTTATCTGTGCTAATTTCAGTCTCTGGTTTTATGCAACACCCCAAGGCACCTTTCCCCATAAGCAAGCACTAGTTGGTTTTCTAAATTTGAGACCCTGTTCTGTTTTGTAATTCAGTTCATGTGTAGTCAAGTTTATATTCCGTGTATTAGTGATATCTTATGATGTTTCTTTTTCTGTGTGACGTAGTTCACGTAGAATCACCGTACCTGCATCCACTCACTATGCCGCTACGGGCCTGAAGACACAGATTTCATTGCTGAGTGATACTGCATTGCACGTACGTGCCACAACTTCTTTATCCATTTTTTGCTTTCTGGGATATTTACCTGGTACTGTAGACGAGCTTCGTGGGAACACAGCCGTCCCAAACTTTGGGGTGGCTCTCTGTTTTTGATTTTAATTTCCCTAAGGAATAGGACCATAAGTGCAATTGCCATAGGCTGTGTTGCTTTATTTCTTACGTGTTTCAGGAAACACCATACACTTCTCCAGGGTGGCTGTTGGCAATTTACATCCTGCCAATCAGCATAACAAGGCTCCCTGTTCTTCATATCCTGTCCTACCTTTCTGGATTTTACAGTTTTTTCAGATGGCCCTTTTGCCCGGGGGGCAGTGAGATTTCATTGTAGTGCAGATTTCCTTTACAGGCTTGCTTGGTTGGCCAAAAAGGGCGTTTGCGTTTTTTCCTGAATATATTCAGGAAAAAACGCATACGCCCTTTTTGGCCAAGTGCATCATTGTCGACGTTCTGCCTCTTTTCCTATGCTTTCAGGGCAATTCCAGTCTACCCCCTGCAATCGTTTACCTGAAATTCTGCCCCGCTTTCAAGTCCCCTTCGCAGGCTTACTTCAATGTAGTTTTGGAAGATAGCTGTCATTTATAACTCTGCAGGTTTGTGAATTACAGTGCCCCTGATTTCCTTCTTCAACTCGCTTTCTTGTGACCTGGGCACAAAACCGCAGGATTGCTTCAGGCCCTAATCTGTTTCCAGCAGGGCACACTGAGCCTTTGTTTAATTCCTCTTCCTGGTAGGCAATGAGCGTTACATTTGCCCGTGCAGACACCTACAGCTAGTCTCTCATTGGTTCTCCCTATTCATGTTCATCTTGCACAGAAATTGCAAGCTGTGCCAAACAGGAGGTTAAAGGCACTGACTCTCCAAGCGGGGAGAGTGTTAGTAAAGCATCTGGAATGGTGAACACGAGGACCAGGATACGAAACTGAGATGCATTTTAAATCGTTTCCCAATCACACGGTGGACGATACTCTGTGTTTCCCGTGCATGTTTTAGCTGGAGGAACAATCCCTTGAACCTGGAGAGTTGGGACCCATGGAATGGGTACCATGCAGTATGACTTCAAAGGGTCTGCATTTGCTCACCGAAACTCACCAATGCTATCAGCCTGAAGTGTCCAGCCTTATGTCTCAACCAGCTCTGGGTGTAGATGTGGTCAATCCCGGTTGCATCACATGCCCTGAGTGAATTATTTAAGAATTGCTCTCTATTTCACTGTCTTTGTGTTTTGTTTTCGAAATTTATTTTGATAATGGTATTTATCGGATTTTCACTGCTGCGTATATGCCGCTGTACACACGCTTGATTCTCTTACGGAGACATATATATCCATGGGTTTTAAGATTCTTCCTAGTCAGGTATATACCTAGGCGTTGAATATGTGGTGTTGGGTCCATTTCGTTGAGCAAGGAGTGGGTCTAGTCTATTACATATTTGGCTTATGGAAAGTTATCTGTGCTAATTTCAGTCTCTGGTTTTATGCAGCACCCCAAGGCACCTTTCCCCATAAGCAAGCACTAGTTGGTTTTCTAAATTTGAGACCCTGTTCTGTTTTGTAATTCAGTTCATGTGTAGTCAAGTTTACATTCCGTGTATTAGTGATATCTTATGATGTTTCTTTTTCTGTGTGACGTAGTTCACGTAGAATCACCGTACCTGCATCCACTCACTATGCCGCTACGGGCCTGATGACACAGATTTCATTGCTGAGTGATATTGCATTGTACGCACGTGCCACAACTTCTTTATCCATTTTTTGCTTTCTGGGATATTTACCTGATACTGTAGACGAGCTTCTTGTGAACACAGCCGTCCCAAATATTGGGGTGGCTGTCTGTTTTTGATTTGAATTTCCGTAAGCTATAGGACCATAAGTGGAAGTGCCATAGGCTGTGTTGCCTTGTTTCTTACCTGTTTCAGGAAACACCATACACTTCTCCAGGGTGGCTGCTGGCAATTTACATCCTGCCAATCAGCATAACAAGGCTCCCTGTTCTCCATATCCTGTCCTACCTTTCTGGATTTTACACTTTTTTCAATTGGCCCTTTTGCCCGGGGCGCAGTGAGACTTCATTGTAGTGCAGATTTCCTTTACAGGCTTGCTTGGTTGGCCAAAAAGGGCGTATGCGTTTTTTCCTGAATATATTCAGGAAAAAACGCATACGCCCTTTTTGGCCAAGTGCATCATTGTCGACGTAGTGCCGCTTTTACTATGCTTTCAGGGCAATTCCAGTCTACCCCCTGCAATCGTTTTCCTGAAATTCTGCCCCGCGTTCAAGTCCCCTACGCAGGCTTACTTCAATAAACTTTTGGAAGATAGCTGTCATTTATAACTCTGCAGGTTTGTGAATTACAGTGCCCCTGAGCTCCTTTCTTCAACTCGCTTTCTTGTGACCTGGGCACAAAACCGCAGGATTGCTTCAGGCCCTAATCTGTTTCCAGCAGGGCACACTGAGCCTTTGTTTAATTCCTCTTCCTGGTGGGCAATGAGCGTTACATTTGCCCGTGCAGACACCTAGAGCTAGTCTCTCATTGGTTCTCCCTATTCCTGTTCATCTTGCACAGAAATTGCAAGCTGTGCCAAAGAGGAGGTTAAAGGCACTGACTCTCCAAGCGGGGAGAGTGTTAGTAAAGCATCTGGAATGGTGAACCCGAGGACCAGGATACGAAAACTGAGATGCATTTTAAATCGTTTCCCAATCACACGGTGGACCATACTCTGGGTTTCCCATGCATGTTTTAGCTGGAGGAAGAATCCCTTGAACCTGGAGAGTTGGGACCCATGGAATGGGTACCATGCAGTATGACTTCAAAGGGTCTGCATTTGCTCACCGAAACTCACCAATGCTATCAGCCTGAAGTGTCCAGCCTTATGTCTCAAACAGCTCTGGGTGTAGATATGGTCAATCCCGGTTGCATCACATGCCCTGAGTGAATTATTTAAGAATTGCTCTCTATTTCACTGTCTTTGTGTTTTGTTTTCTAAATTTATTTTGATAATGGGATTTATCGGATTTTCACTGCTGCGTTTCGGCCGCTGTACACACGCTTGATTCTCTTACGGAGACATATATATCCATGGGTTTTAAGATTCTTCCTAGTCAGGTATATTCTTGGCGTAGAATATGTGGTGTTGAGTCCATTTCGTTGAGCAAGGAGTAGGTCTTGTCTATTACATATTTGGCTTATGGAATGTTATCTGTGCTAATTTCAGTCTCTGGTTTTATGCAGCACCCCAAGGCACCTTTCCCCATAAGCAAGCACTAGTTGGTTTTCTAAATTTGAGACCCTGTTCTGTTTTGTAATTCAGTTCATGTGTAGTCAAGTTTACATTCCGTGTATTAGTGATATCTTATGATGTTTCTTTTTCTATGTGACGTAGTTCACGTAGAATCACCGTACCTGCATCCACTCACTATGCCGCTAAGGGCCTGATGACACAGATTTCATTGCTGAGTGATATTGCATTGCACGTACGTTCCACAACTTCTTTATCCATTTTTTGCTTTCTGGGATATTTACCTGGTACTGTAGACGAGCTTCTTGGGAACACAGCCGTCCCAAACTTTGGGGTGGCTCTCTGTTTTTGATTTTAATTTCCGTAAGCTATAGGACCATAAGTGGAAGTGCCATAGGCTGTGTTGCCTTGTTTCTTACGTGTTTCAGGAAACACCATACACTTCTCCAGGGTGGCTGCTGGCAATTTACATCCTGCCAATCAGCATAACAAGGCTCCCTGTTCTCCATATCCTGTCCTACCTTTCTGGATTTTACACTTTTTTCAGATGGCCCTTTTGCCCGGGGGGCAGTGAGACTTCATTGTAGTGCAGATTTTCTTTACAGGCTTGCTTGTTTGGCCAAAAAGGGCGTATGCGTTTTTTCCTGAATATATTCAGGAAAAAACGCATACGCCCTTTTTGGCCAAGTGCATCATTGTCGACGTTCTGCCTCTTTTCCTATGCTTTCAGGGCAATTCCAGTCTACCCCCTGCAATTGTTTTCCTGAAACTCTGCCCCGCTTTCAAGTCCCTTTCGCAGGCTTACTTCAATATATTTTTGGAGGATAGCTGTCATTTATAACTCTGCAGGTTTGTGAATTACAGTGCCCCTGAGCTCCATTCTTCAACTCGCTTTCTTGTGAGCCGGGCAGAAAACCGCAGGATTGCTTCAGGCCCTAATCTGTTACCAGCAGGGCACACTGAGCCTTTGTTTAATTCCTCTTTCTGGGCGGCAATGAGCGTTACATTTGCCCGTGCAGACACCTACAGCTAGTCTCTCATTGGTTCTCCCTATTCCTGTTCATCTTGCACAGAAATTGCAAGCTGTGCCAAAGAGGAGGTTAAATGCACTGACTCTCCAATCGGGGAGAGTGTTAGTAAAGCATCTGGAATGGTGAACCCGAGGACCAGGATACGAAAACTGAGATGCATTTTAAATCGTTTCCCAATCACACGGTGGACGATACTCTGGGTTTCCCATGCATGTTTTAGCTGGAGGAAGAATGCCTTGAACCTGGAGAGTTGGGACCCATGGAATGGGTACCATGCAGTATGACTTCAAAGGGTCTGCATTTGCTCATCGAAACTCACCAATGCTATCAGCCTGAAGTGTCCAGCCTTATGTCTCAACCAGCTCTGGGTGTAGATGTGGTCAATCCCGGTTGCATCACATGCCCTGAGTGAATTATTTAAGAATTGCTCTCTATTTCACTGTCTTTGTGTTTTGTTTTCGAAATTTATTTTGATAATGGGATTTATCAGATTTTCACTGCTGCGTTGCGGCCGCTGTACACACACTTGATTCTCTTACGGAGACATATATATCCATGGGTTTTAAGATTCTTCCTAGTCAGGTATATTCCTAGGCGTTGAATATGTGTTGTTGGGTCCATTTCGTTGAGCAAGGAGTAGGTCTTGTCTATTACATATTTGGCTTATGGAAAGTTATCTGTGCTAATTTCAGTCTCTGGTTTTATGCAGCACCCCAACGCACCTTTCCCCATAAGCAAGCACTAATTGGTTTTCTAACTTTGAGACCCTGTTCTGTTTTGTAATTCAGTTCATGTGTAGTCAAGTTTACATTCCGTGTATTAGTGATATCTTATGATGTTTCTTTTTCTGTGTGACGTAATTCACATAGAATCACCGTACCTGCATCCACTCACTATGCCGCTACGGGCCTGATGACACAGATTTCATTGCTGAGTGATATTGCATTTTACGTACGTGCCACAACTTCTTTATCCATTTTTTGCTTTCTGGGATATTTACCTGGTACTGTAGACGAGCTTCTTTGGAACACAGCCGTCCCAAACTTTGGGGTGGCTGTCTGTTTTTGATTTTAATTTCCGTAAGCTACAGGACCATAAGTGGAACTGCCATAGGCTGTGTTGCTTTGTTTCTTACGTGTTTCAGGAAACACCATACACTTCTTCAGGGTGGCTGTTCAAAATTTACACCCTGCCAATCAGCATAACAAGGCTCCCTGTTCTCCATATCCTGTCCTACCTTTCTGGATTTTACACTTTTTTCAGATGGCCCTTTTGCCTGGCGGGCAGTGAGACTTCATTGTAGTGCAGATTTCCTTTACAGGCTTGCTTGGTTGGCCAATGGGCGTATGCGTTTTTTCCTGAATATATACAGGAAAAAACGCATACGCCCTTTTTGGCCAAGTGCATCATTGTCGACGTTCTGCCTCTTTTCCTATGCTTTCAGGGCAATTCCAGTCTACCCCCTGCAATCGTTTTCCTGAAATTCTGCCCCGCTTTCAAGTCCCCTTCGCAGGCTTACTTCAATATATTTTTGGAGGATAGCTGTCATTTATAACTCTGCAGGTTTTTGAATTACAGTGCCCCTGAGCTACTTTCTTCAACTCTCTTTCTTGTGAGATGGGCACAAAACCACAGGATTGCTTCAGGCCCTAATCTGTTTTCAGCAGGGCACGCTGAGCCTTTGTTTAATTCCTCTTCCTGGTCGGCAATGAGCGTTACATTTACCCGTGCAGATACCTACAGCTAGTCTCTCATTGGTTCTCCCTATTCCTGTTCATCTTGCACAGAAATTGCAAGCTGTGCCAAACAGGAGGTTAAAGGCACTGACTCTCCAAGCGGGGAGAGTGTTAGTAAAGCATCTGGAATGGTGAACCCGAGGACCAGGATACGAAAACTGAGATGCATTTTTAATCGATTCCCAATCACACGGTTGACGATACTCTGGGTTTCCCATGCATGTTTTAGCTGGAGGAAGAATGCCTTGAACCTGGAGAGTTGGGACCCATGGAATGGGTACCATGCAGTATGACTTCAAAGGGTCTGCATTTGCTCACCGAAACTCACCAATGCTATCAGCCTGAAGTGTCCAGCCTTATGTCTCAACCAGCTCTGGGTGTAGATGTGGTCAATCCCGGTTGCATCACATGCCCTGAGTGAATTATTTAAGAAATGCTCTCTATTTCACTGTCTTTGTGTTTTGTTTTCGAAATTTATTTTGATAATGGGATTTATCGGATTTTCACTGCTGCGTTTCGGCCGCTGTACACTCGCTTGATTCTCTTACGGAGACATATATATCCATGGGTTTTAAGATTCTTCCTAGTCAGGTATATTCCTAGGCGTTGAATATGTGGTGTTGGGTCCATTTCGTTGAGCAAGGAGTAGGTCTTTTCTATTACATATTTGGCTTATGGAAAGTTATCTGTGCTAATTTCAGTCTCTGGTTTTATGCAACACCCCAAGGCACCTTTCCCCATAAGCAAGCACTAGTTGGTTTTCTAAATTTGAGACCCTGTTCTGTTTTGTAATTCAGTTCATGTGTAGTCAAGTTTATATTCCGTGTATTAGTGATATCTTATGATGTTTCTTTTTCTGTGTGACGTAGTTCACGTAG
Organism: Phocoena phocoena; assembly: GCF_963924675.1. Taxonomy (NCBI): domain Eukaryota; kingdom Metazoa; phylum Chordata; class Mammalia; order Artiodactyla; family Phocoenidae; genus Phocoena; species Phocoena phocoena. Next base: position 1,144,074 of record NC_089222.1, on the reverse strand, counting down.
AATCACCGTACCTGCATCCACTCACTATGCCGCTACGGGCCTGAAGACACAGATTTCATTGCTGAGTGATACTGCATTGCACGTACGTGCCACAACTTCTTTATCCATTTTTTGCTTTCTGGGATATTTACCTGGTACTGTAGACGAGCTTCGTGGGAACACAGCCGTCCCAAACTTTGGGGTGGCTCTCTGTTTTTGATTTTAATTTCCCTAAGGAATAGGACCATAAGTGCAATTGCCATAGGCTGTGTTGCTTTATTTCTTACGTGTTTCAGGAAACACCATACACTTCTCCAGGGTGGCTGTTGGCAATTTACATCCTGCCAATCAACATAACAAGGCTCCCTGTTCTTCATATCCTGTCCTACCTTTCTGGATTTTACAGTTTTTTCAGATGGCCCTTTTGCCCGGGGGGCAGTGAGATTTCATTGTAGTGCAGATTTCCTTTACAGGCTTGCTTGGTTGGCCAAAAAGGGCGTTTGCGTTTTTTCCTGAATATATTCAGGAAAAAACGCATACGCCCTTTTTGGCCAAGTGCATCATTGTCGACGTTCTGCCTCTTTTCCTATGCTTTCAGGGCAATTCCAGTCTACCCCCTGCAATCGTTTACCTGAAATTCTGCCCCGCTTTCAAGTCCCCTTCGCAGGCTTACTTCAATATACTTTTGGAAGATAGCTGTCATTTATAACTCTGCAGGTTTGTGAATTACAGTGCCCCTGATTTCCTTCTTCAACTCGCTTTCTTGTGACCTGGGCACAAAACCGCAGGATTGCTTCAGGCCCTAATCTGTTTCCAGCAGGGCACACTGAGCGTTTGTTTAATTCCTCTTCCTGGTAGGCAATGAGCGTTACATTTGCCCGTGCAGACACCTACAGCTAGTCTCTCATTGGTTCTCCCTATTCATGTTCATCTTGCACAGAAATTGCAAGCTGTGCCAAACAGGAGGTTAAAGGCACTGACTCTCCAAGCGGGGAGAGTGTTAGTAAAGCATCTGGAATGGTGAACCCGAGGACCAGGATACGAAAACTGAGATGCATTTTAAATCGTTTCCCAATCACACGGTGGACGATACTCTGTGTTTCCCGTGCATGTTTTAGCTGGAGGAACAATCCCTTGAACCTGGAGAGTTGGGACCCATGGAATGGGTACCATGCAGTATGACTTCAAAGGGTCTGCATTTGCTCACCGAAACTCACCAATGCTATCAGCCTGAAGTGTCCAGCCTTATGTCTAAACCAGCTCTGGGTGTAGATGTGGTCAATCCCGGTTGCATCACATGCCCTGAGTGAATTATTTAAGAATTGCTCTCTATTTCACTGTCTTTGTGTTTTGTTTTCGAAATTTATTTTGATAATGGGATTTATCGGATTTTCACTGCTGCGTTTATGCCACTGTACACACGCTTGATTCTCTTACGGAGACATATATATCCATGGGTTTTAAGATTCTTCCTAGTCAGGTATATACCTAGGCGTTGAATATGTGGTGTTGGGTCCATTTCGTTGAGCAAGGAGTAGGTCTAGTCTATTACATATTTGGCTTATGGAAAGTTATCTGTGCTAATTTCAGTCTCTGGTTTTATGCAGCACCCCAAGGCACCTTTCCCCATAAGCAAGCATTAGTTGGTTTTCTAAATTTGAGACCCTGTTCTGTTTTGTAATTCAGTTCATGTGTAGTCAAGTTTACATTCCGTGTATTAGTGATATCTTATGATGTTTCTTTTTCTGTGTGACGTAGTTCACGTAGAATCACCGTACCTGCATCCACTCACTATGCCGCTACGGGCCTGATGACACAGATTTCATTGCTGAGTGATATTGCATTGTACGCACGTGCCACAACTTCTTTATCCATTTTTTGCTTTCTGGGATATTTACCTGATACTGTAGACGAGCTTCTTGTGAACACAGCCGTCCCAAATATTGGGGTGGCTGTCTGTTTTTGATTTTAATTTCCGTAAGCTATAGGACCATAAGTGGAAGTGCCATAGGCTGTGTTGCCTTGTTTCTTACGTGTTTCAGGAAACACCATACACTTCTCCAGGGTGGCTGCTGGCAAATTACATCCTGCCAATCAGCATAACAAGGCTCCCTGTTCTCCATATCCTGTCCTACCTTTCTGGATTTTACACTTTTTTCAGATGGCCCTTTTGCCCGGGGCGCAGTGAGACTTCATTGTAGTGCAGATTTCCTTTACAGGCTTGCTTGGTTGGCCAAAAAGGGCGTATGCGTTTTTTTCTGAATATATTCAGGAAAAAACGCATACGCCCTTTTTGGCCAAGTGCATCATTGTCGACGTAATGCCGCTTTTACTATGCTTTCAGGGCAATTCCAGTCTACCCCCTGCAATCGTTTTCCTGAAATTCTGCCCCGCGTTCAAGTCCCCTACGCAGGCTTACTTCAATAAACTTTTGGAAGATAGCTGTCATTTATAACTCTGCAGGTTTGTGAATTACAGTGCCCCTGAGCTCCTTTCTTCAACTCGCTTTCTTGTGACCTCGGCACAAAACCGCAGGATTGCTTCAGGCCCTAATCTGTTTCCAGCAGGGCACACTGAACCTTTGTTTAATTCCTCTTCCTGGTAGGCAATGAGCGTTACATTTGCCCATGCAGACACCTACAGCTAGTCTCTCATTAGTTCTCCCTATTCCTGTTCATCTTGCACAGAAATTGCAAGCTGTGCCAAGGAGGAGGTTAAAGGCACTGACTCTCCAAGCGGGGAGAGTGTTAGTAAAGCATCTGGAATGGTGAACCCGAGGACCAGGATACGAAAACTGAGATGCATTTTAAATCGTTTCCAAATCACACGGTGGACGGTACTCTGGGTTTCCCGTGCATGTTTTAGCTGGAGAAGAATCCCTTGAACCTGGAGAGTTGGGACCCATGGAATGGGTACCATGCAGTATGACTTCAAAGGGTCTGCATTTGCTCACCGAAACTCACCAATGCTATCAGCCTGAAGTGTCCAGCCTTATGTCTCAACCAGCTCTGGGTGTAGATGTGGTCAATCCCGGTTGCATCACATGCCCTGAGTGAATTATTTAAGAATTGCTCTGTATTTCACTGTCTTTGTGTTTTGTTTTCGAAATTTATTTTGATAATGGGATTTATCGGATTTTCACTGCTGCGTTTCGGCCGCTCTACACACGCTTGATTCTCTTACGGAGACATATATATCCATGGGTTTTAAGATTCTTCCTAGTCAGGTATATTCCTAGGCGTTGAATATGTGGTGTTGGGTCCATTTCGTTGAGCAAGGAGTAGGTCTTGTCTATTACATATTTGGCTTATGGAAAGTTATCTGTGCTAATTTCAGTCTCTGGTTTTATGCAGCACCCCAAGGCACCTTTCCCCATAAGCAAGCACTAGTTGGTTTTCTAAATTTGAGACCCTGTTCTGTTTTGTAATTCAGTTCATGTGTAGTCAAGTTTACATTCCGTGTATTAGTGATATCTTATGATGTTTCTTTTTCTATGTGACGTAGTTCACGTAGAATCACCGTACCTGCATCCACTCACTATGCCGCTACGGGCCTGATGACACAGATTACATTGCTGAGTGATATTGCATTGTACGTACGTGCCACAACTTCTTTATCCATTTTTTGCTTTTTGGGATATTTACCTGATACTGTAGACGAGCTTCTTGTGAACACAGCCGTCCCAAATATTGGGGTGCCTGTCTGTTTTTGATTTTAATTTCCGTAAGCTATAGGACCATAAGTGGAAGTGCCATAGGCTGTGTTGCTTTGTTTCTTACGTGTTTCAGGAAACACCATACACTTCTCCAGGGTGGCTGCTGGCAATTTACATCCTGCCAATCAGCATAACAAGGCTCCCTGTTCTCCATATCCTGTCCTACCTTTCTGGATTTTACACTTTTTTCAGATGGCCCTTTTGCCCGGGGGGCAGTGAGAGTTCATTGTAGTGCAGATTTCCTTTACAGGCTTGCTTGGTTGGCCAAAAAGGGCGTATGCGTTTTTTCCTGAATATATTCAGGATAAAACGCATACGCCCTTTTTGGCCAAGTGCATCATTGTCGACATTGTGCCTCTTTTCCTATGCTTTCAGGGCAATTCCAGTCTACCCCCTGCAATCGTTTTCCTGAAATTCTGCCCCGCTTTCAAGTCCCCTTCGCAGGCTTACTTCAATATATTTTTGGAGGATAGCTGTCATTTATAACTCTGCAGATTTGTGAATTACAGTGCCCCTGAACTCCTTTCTTCAACTCACTTTCTTGGGAGCTGGGCACAAAACCGCAGGATTGTTTCAGGCCCTAATCTGTTTCCGGCAGGGCACGCTGAGCCTTTGGTTAATTTCTCTTCCTGGTGGGCAATGAGCGTTACATTTGCCCGTGCAGACACCTACAGCTAGTCTCTCATTGGTTCTCCCTATTCCTGTTCATCTTGCACAGAAATTGCAAGCTGTGCCAAACAGGAGGTTAAAGGCACTGACTCTCCAAGCGGGGAGAGTGTTAGTAAAGCATCTGGCATGGTGAAACCGAGGAACAGGATACGAAAACTGAGATGCATTTTAAATCGTTTCCCAATCACACGGTGGACCATACTGTGGGATTCCCATGCATGTTTTAGCTGGAGGAAGAATCCCTTGAACCTGGAGAGTTGGGACCCATGGAATAGGTACCATGCAGTATGACTTCAAAGGGTCTGCATTTGCTAACCGAAACTCACCAATGCTATCAGCCTGAAGTGTCCAGCCTTATGTCTCAACCAGCTCTGGGTGTAGATGTGGTCAATCCCGGTTTCATCACATGCCCTGAGTGAATTATTTAAGAATTGCTCTCTATTTCACTGTCTTTGTGTTTTGTTTTCGCAATTTATTTTGATAATGGGATTTATCGGATTTTCACTGCTGCGTATCGGCCGCTGTACACACGCTTGATTCTCTTACGGAGACATATATATCCATGGGTTTTAAGATTCTTCCTAGTCAGGTATATTCCTAGGCGTTGAATATGTGGTGTTGAGTCCATTTCGTTGAGCAAGGAGTAGGTTTTGTCTATTACATATTTGGCTTATGGAATGTTATCTGTGCTAATTTCAGTCTCTGGTTTTATGCAGCACCCCAAGGCACCTTTCCCCATAAGCAAGCACTAGTTGGTTTTCTCAATTTGAGACCCTGTTCTGTTTTGTAATTCGGTTCATGTGTAGTCAAGTTTACATTCCGTGTATTAGTGATATCTTATGATGTTTCTTTTTCTGTGTGACGTAGTTCACGTAGAATCACCGTACCTGCATCCACTCACTATGCCGCTACGGGCCTGATGACACAGATTTCATTGCTGAGTGATATTGCATTGTACGTACGTGCCACAATTTCTTTATCCATTTTTTGCTTTCTGGGATATTTACCTGATACTGTAGACAAGCTTCTTGGGAACACAGCCGTCCCAAATTTTGCGGGGGCTCTCTGTTTTTGATTTTAATTTCCCTAAGGAATAGGACCATCAGTGCAATTGCCATAGGCTGTGTTGCTTTATTTCTTACGTTTTTCAGGAAACACCATACACTTCTCCAGGGTGGCTGTTGGCAATTTACATCCTGCCAATCAGCATAACAAGGCTCCCTGTTCTCCATATCCTGTCCTACCTTTCTGGATTTTACACTTTTTTCAGATGGCCCTCTGGCCCGGGGGGCAGTGAGACTTCATTGCAGTGCAGATTTCCTTTACAGGCTTGCTTGGTTGGCCAAAAAGGGCGTATGCGTTTTTTCCTGAATATATTCAGGAAAAAACGCATACGCCCTTTTTGGCCAAGTGCATCATTGTCGACGTTGTGCCTCTTTTCCTATGCTTTCAGGGCAATTCCAGTCTACCCCCTGCAATCGTTTTCCTGAAATTCTGCCCCGCTTTCAAGTCCCCTTCGCAGGCTTACTTCAATATACTTTTGGAAGATAGCTGTCATTTATCACTCTGCAGGTTTGTGAATTACAGTGCCCCTGAGCTCCTTTCTTCAACTCGCTTTCTTGTGAGCTGGGCACAAAACCGCAGGATTGCTTCAGGCCCTAATCTGTTTCCAGCAGGGCACACTGAGCCTTTGTTTAATTCCTCTTCCTGGTGGGCAATGAGCGTTACATTTGCCCGTGCAGACACCTACAGCTAGTCTCTCATTGGTTCTCCCTATTCCTGTTCATCTTGCACAGAAATTGCAAGCTGTGCCAAAGAGGAGGTTAAAGGCACTGACTCTCCAAGCGGGGAGAGTGTTAGTAAAGCATCTGGAATGGTGAACCCGAGGACCAGGATACGAAAACTGAGATGCATTTTAAATCGTTTCCCAATCACACGGTGGACCATACTCTGGGTTTCCCATGCATGTTTTAGCTGGAGGAAGAATCCCTTGAACCTGGAGAGTTGGGACCCATGGAATGGGTACCATGCAGTATGACTTCAAAGGGTCTGCATTTGCTCACCGAAAATCACCAATGCTATCAGCCTGAAGTGTCCAGCCTTATGTCTCAAACAGCTCTGGGTGTAGATATGGTCAATCCCGGTTGCATCACATGCCCTGAGTGAATTATTTAAGAATTGCTCTCTATTTCACTGTCTTTGTGTTTTGTTTTCTAAATTTATTTTGATAATGGGATTTATCGGATTTTCACTGCTGCGTTTCGGCCGCTGTACACACGCTTGATTCTCTTACGGAGACATATATATCCATGGGTTTTAAGATTCTTCCTAGTCAGGTATATTCTTGGCGTAGAATATGTGGTGTTGAGTCCATTTCGTTGAGCAAGGAGTAGGTCTTGTCTATTACATATTTGGCTTATGGAATGTTATCTGTGCTAATTTCAGTCTCTGGTTTTATGCAGCACCCCAAGGCACCTTTCCCCATAAGCAAGCACTAGTTGGTTTTCTAAATTTGAGACCCTGTTCTGTTTTGTAATTCAGTTCATGTGTAGTCAAGTTTACATTCCGTGTATTAGTGATATCTTATGATGTTTCCTTTTCATGTGACGTAGTTCACGTAGAATCACCGTACCTGCATCCACTCACTATGCCGCTACGGGCCTGATGACACAGATTTCATTGCTGAGTGATATTGCATTGCACGTACGTGCCACAACTTCTTTATCCATTTTTTGCTTTCTGGGATATTTACCTGGTACTGTAGACGAGCTTCTTGGGAACACAGCCGTCCCAAACTTTGGGGTGGCTCTCTGTTTTTGATTTTAATTTCCGTAAGCTATAGGACCATAAGTGGAAGTGCCATAGGCTGTGTTGCCTTGTTTCTTACGTGTTTCAGGAAACACCATACACTTCTCCAGGGTGGCTGCTGGCAATTTACATCCTGCCAATCAGCATAACAAGGCTCCCTGTTCTCCATATCCTGTCCTACCTTTCTGGATTTTACACTTTTTTCAGATGGCCCTTTTGCCCGGGGGGCAGTGAGACTTCATTGTAGTGCAGATTTCCTTTACAGGCTTGCTTGTTTGGCCAAAAAGGGCGTATACTTTTTTCCTGAATATATTCAGGAAAAAACGCATACGCCCTTTTCGGCCAGCTGCATCTTGTCGACGTAGTGCTGGTTTTACTATGCTTTCAGGGCAATTCCAGTCTACCCCCTGCAATCGTTTTCCTGAAATTCTGCCCCGCGTTCAAGTCCCCTACGCAGGCTTACTTCAATAAACTTTTGGAAGATAGCTGTCATTTATAACTCTGCAGGTTTGTGAATTACAGTGCCCCTGAGCTCCTTTCTTCAACTCGCTTTCTTGTGAGCTGGGCACAAAACCGCAGGATTGCTTCAGGCCCTAATCTGTTTCCAGCAGGGCACACTGAGTCTTTGTTTAATTCCTCTTCCTGGTAGGCAATGAGCGTTACATTTGCCCGTGCAGACACCTACAGCTAGTCTCTCATTGGTTCTCCCTATTCCTGTTCATCTTGCACAGAAATTGCAAGCTGTGCCAAGGAGGAGGTTAAAGGCACTGACTCTCCAAGCGGGGAGAGTGTTAGTAAAGCATCTGGAATGGTGAACCCGAGGACCAGGATACGAAAACTGAGATGCATTCTAAATCGTTTCCCAATCACACGGTGGATGATACTCTGGGTTTCCCGTGCATGTTTTAGCTGGAGGAAGAATCCCTTGAACCTGGAGAGTTGGGACCCATGGAATGGGTACCATGCAGTATGACGTCAAAGGGTCTGCATTTGCTCACCGAAACTCACCAAGGCTATCAGCATGAAGTATCCAGCCTTATGTCTCAACCAGCTCTGGGTGTAGATGTGGTCAATCCCGGTTTCATCACATGCCCTGAGTGAATTATTTAAGAATTGCTCTCTATTTCACTGTCTTTGTGTTTTGTTTTCTAAATTTATTTTGATAATGGGATTTATCGGATTTTCACTGCTGCGTTTCGGCCGCTCTACACACGCTTGATTCTCTTACGGAGACATATATATCCATGGGTTTTAAGATTCTTCCTAGTCAGGTATATTCCTAGGCGTTGAATATGTGGTGTTGGGTCCATTTCGTTGAGCAAGGAGTAGGTCTTGTCTATTACATATTTGGCTTATGGAAAGTTATCTGTGCTAATTTCAGTCTCTGGTTTTATGCAGCACCCCAAGGCACCTTTCACCATAAGCAAGCACTAGTTGGTTTTCTAAATTTGAGACCCTGTTCTGTTTTGTAATTCAGTTCATGTGTAGTCAAGTTTACATTCCGTGTATTAGTGATATCTTATGATGTTTCTTTTTCTGTGTGACGTAGTTCACGTAGAATCACCGTACCTGCATCCACTCACTATGCCGCTATGGGCCTGATGACACAGATTACATTGCTGAGTGATATTGCATTGTACGTACGTGCCACAACTTCTTTATCCATTTTTTGCTTTTTGGGATATTTACCTGAAACTGTAGACGAGCTTCTTGTGAACACAGCCGTCCCAAATATTGGGGTGGCTGTCTGTTTTTGATTTTAATATCCGTAAGCTATAGGACCATAAGTGGAAGTGCCATAGGCTGTGTTGCTTTGTTTCTTACGTGTTTCAGGAAACACCATACACTTCTCCAGTGTGGCTGCTGGCAATTTACATCCTGCCAATCAGCATAACAAGGCTCCCTGTTCTCCATATCCTGTCCTACCTTTCTGGATTTTACACTTTTTTCAGATGGCCCTTTTGCCCAGGGGGCTGTGAGACTTCATTGTAGTGCAGATTTCTTTTACAGGCTTGCTTGGTTGGCCAAAAAGGGCGTATGCGTTTTTTCCTGAATATATTCAGGATAAAACGCATACGCCCTTTTTGGCCAAGTGCATCATTGTCGACATTGTGCCTCTTTTCCTATGCTTTCAGGGCAATTCCAGTCTACCCCCTGCAATCGTTTTCCTGAAATTCTGCCCCGCTTTCAAGTCCCCTTCGCAGGCTTACTTCAATATATTTTTGGAGGATAGCTGTCATTTATAACTCTGCAGATTTGTGAATTACAGTGCCCCTGAACTCCTTTCTTCAACTCACTTTCTTGGGAGCTGGGCACAAAACCGCAGGATTGTTTCAGGCCCTAATCTGTTTCCGGCAGGGCACGCTGAGCCTTTGGATAATTCCTCTTCCTGGTGGGCAATGAGCGTTACATTTGCCCGTGCAGACACCTACAGCTAGTCTCTCATTGGTTCTCCCTATTCCTGTTCATCTTGCACAGAAATTGCAAGCTGTGCCAAACAGGAGGTTAAAGGCACTGACTCTCCAAGCGGGGAGAGTGTTAGTAAAGCATCTGGCATGGTGAACCCGAGGAACAGGATACGAAAACTGAGATGCATTTTAAATCGTTTCCCAATCACACGGTGGACCATACTGTGGGATTCCCATGCATGTTTTAGCTGGAGGAAGATTCCCTTGAACCTGAAGAGTTGGGACCCATGGAATAGGTACCATGCAGTATGACTTCAAAGGGTCTGCATTTGCTCACCGAAACTCACCAATGCTATCAGCCTGAAGTGTCCAGCCTTATGTCTCAACCAGCTCTGGGTGTAGATGTGGTCAATCCCGGTTGCATCACATGCCCTGAGTGAATTATTTAAGAATTGCTCTCTATTTCACTGTCTTTGTGTTTTGTTTTCGAAATTTATTTTGATAATGGGATTTATCGGATTTTCACTGCTGCGTATCGGCCGCTGTACACACGCTTGATTCTCTTACGGAGACATATATATCCATGGGTTTTAAGATTCTTCCTAGTCAGGTATATTCCTAGGCGTTGAATATGTGGTTTTGAGTCCATTTCGTTGAGCAAGGAGTAGGTTTTGTCTATTACATATTTGGCTTATGGAATGTTATCTGTGCTAATTTCAGTCTCTGGTTTTATGCAGCACCCCAAGGCACCTTTCCCCATAAGCAAGCACTAGTTGGTTTTCTCAATTTGAGACCCTGTTCTGTTTTGTAATTCGGTTCATGTGTAGTCAAGTTTACATTCCGTGTATTAGTGATATCTTATGATGTTTCTTTTTCTGTGTGACGTAGTTCACGTAGAATCACCGTACCTGCATCCACTCACTATGCCGCTACGGGCCTGATGACACAGATTTCATTGCTGAGTGATATTGCATTGTACGTACGTGCCACAATTTCTTTATCCATTTTTTGCTTTCTGGGATATTTACCTGATACTGTAGACAAGCTTCTTGGGAACACAGCCGTCCCAAATTTTGCGGGGGCTCTCTGTTTTTGATTTTAATTTCCCTAAGGAATAGGACCATCAGTGCAATTGCCATAGGCTGTGTTGCTTTATTTCTTACGTTTTTCAGGAAACACCATACACTTCTCCAGGGTGGCTGTTGGCAATTTACATCCTACCAATCAGCATAACAAGGCTCCCTGTTCTCCATATCCTGTCCTACCTTTCTGGATTTTACACTTTTTTCAGATGGCCCTCTTGCCCGGGGGGCAGTGAGACTTCATTGCAGTGCAGATTTCCTTTACAGGCTTGCTTGGTTGGCCAAAAAGGGCGTATGCGTTTTTTCCTGAATATATTCAGGAAAAAACGCATACGCCCTTTTTGGCCAAGTGCATCATTGTCGACGTTGTGTCTCTTTTCCTATGCTTTCAGGGCAATTCCAGTCTACCCCCTGCAATCGTTTTCCTGAAATTCTGCCCCGCTTTCAAGTCCCCTTCGCAGGCTTACTTCAATATACTTTTGGAAGATAGCTGTCATTTATCACTCTGCAGGTTTGTGAATTACAGTGCCCCTGAGCTCCTTTCTTCAACTCGCTTTCTTGTGAGCTGGGCACAAAACCGCAGGATTGCTTCAGGCCCTAATCTGTTTCCAGCAGGGCACACAGAGCCTTTGTTTAATTCCTCTTCCTGGTGGGCAATGAGCGTTACATTTGCCCGTGCAGACACCTACAGCTAGTCTCTCATTGGTTCTCCCTATTCCCGTTCATCTTGCACAGAAATTGCAAGCTGTGCCAAAGAGGAGGTTAAAGGCACTGACTCTCCAAGCGGGGAGAGTGTTAGTAAAGCATCTGGAATGGTGAACCCGAGGACCAGGATACGAAAACTGAGATGCATTTTAAATCGTTTCCCAATCACACGGTGGACCATACTCTGGGTTTCCCATGCATGTTTTAGCTGGAGGAAGAATCCCTTGAACCTGGAGAGTTGGGACCCATGGAATTTGTACCATGCAGTATGACTTCAAAGGGTCTGCATTTGCTCACCGAAACTCACCAATGCTATCAGCCTGAAGTGTACAGCCTTATGTCTCAAACAGCTCTGGGTGTAGATATGGTCAATCCCGGTTGCATCACATGCCCTGAGTGAATTATTTAAGAATTGCTCTCTATTTCACTGTCTTTGTGTTTTGTTTTCTAAATTTATTTTGATAATGGGATTTATCGGATTTTCACTGCTGCGTTTCGGCCGCTGTACACACGCTTGATTCTCTTACGGAGACATATATATCCATGGGTTTTAAGATTCTTCCTAGTCAGGTATATTCTTGGCGTAGAATATGTGCTGTTGAGTCCATTTCGTTGAGCAAGGAGTAGGTCTTGTCTATTACATATTTGGCTTATGGAATGTTATCTGTGCTAATTTCAGTCTCTGGTTTTATGCAGCACCCCAAGGCACCTTTCCCCATAAGCAAGCACTAGTTGGTTTTCTAAATTTGAGACCCTGTTCTGTTTTGTAATTCAGTTCATGTGTAGTCAAGTTTACATTCCGTGTATTAGTGATATCTTATGATGTTTCTTTTTCTATGTGACGTAGTTCACGTAGAATCACCGTACCTGCATCCACTCACTATGCCGCTAAGGGCCTGATGACACAGATTTCATTGCTGAGTGATATTGCATTGCACGTACGTTCCACAACTTCTTTATCCATTTTTTGCTTTCTGGGATATTTACCTGGTACTGTAGACGAGCTTCTTGGGAACACAGCCGTCCCAAACTTTGGGGTGGCTCTCTGTTTTTGATTTTAATTTCCGTAAGCTATAGGACCATAAGTGGAAGTGCCATAGGCTGTATTGCCTTGTTTCTTACGTGTTTCAGGAAACACCATACACTTCTCCAGGGTGGCTGCTGGCAATTTACATCCTGCCAATCAGCATAACAAGGCTCCCTGTTCTCCATATCCTGTCCTACCTTTCTGGATTTTACACTTTTTTCAGATGGCCCTTTTGCCCGGGGGGCAGTGAGACTTCATTGTAGTGCAGATTTCCTTTACAGGCTTGCTTGTTTGGCCAAAAAGGGCGTATACTTTTTTCCTGAATATATTCAGGAAAAAACGCATACGCCCTTTTTGGGCAAGTGCATCATTGTCGACGTAGTGCTGCTTTTACTATGCTTTCAGGGCAATTCCAGTCTACCCCCTGCAATCGTTTTCCTGAAATTCTGCCCCGCGTTCAAGTCCCCTACGCAGGCTTACTTCAATAAACTTTTGGAAGATAGCTGTCATTTATAACTCTGCAGGTTTGTGAATTACAGTGCCCCTGAGCTCCTTTCTTCAACTCGCTTTCTTGTGAGCTGGGCACAAAACCGCAGGATTGCTTCAGGCCCTAATCTGTTTCCAGCAGGGCACACTGAACCTTTGTTTAATTCCTCTTCCTGGTAGGCAATGAGCGTTACATTTGCCCGTGCAGACACCTACAGCTAGTCTCTCATTAGTTCTCCCTATTCCTGTTCATCTTGCACAGAAATTGCAAGCTGTGCCAAGGAGGAGGTTAAAGGCACTGACTCTCCAAGCGGGGAGAGTGTTAGTAAAGCATCTGGAATGGTGAACCCGAGGACCAGGATACGAAAACTGAGATGCATTTTAAATCGTTTCCCAATCACACGGTGGACGATACTCTGGGTTTCCCGTGCATGTTTTAGCTGGAGGAAGAATCCCTTGAACCTGGAGAGTTGGGACCCATGGAATGGGTACCATGCAGTATGACGTCAAAGGGTCTGCATTTGCTCACCGAAACTCACCAATGCTATCAGCTTGAAGTGTCCAGCCTTATGTCTCAACCAGCTCTGGGTGTAGATGTGGTCAATCCCGGTTTCATCACATGCCCTGAGTGAATTATTTAAGAATTGCTCTGTATTTCACTGTCTTTGTGTTTTGTTTTCGAAATTTATTTTGATAATGGGATTTATCGGATTTTCACTGCTGCGTTTCGGCCGCTCTACACACGCTTGATTCTCTTACGGAGACATATATATCCATGGGTTTTAAGATTCTTCCTAGTCAGGTATATTCCTAGGCGTTGAATATGTGGTGTTGGGTCCATTTCGTTGAGCAAGGAGTACGTCTTGTCTATTACATATTTGGCTTATGGAAAGTTATCTGTGCTAATTTCAGTCTCTGGTTTTATGCAGCACCCCAAGGCACCTTTCCCCATAAGCAAGCACTAGTTGGTTTTCTAAATTTGAGACCCTGTTCTGGTTTGTAATTCAGTTCATGTGTAGTCAAGTTTACATTCCGTGTATTAGTGATATCTTATGATGTTTCTTTTTCTGTGTGACGTAGTTCACGTAGAATCACCGTACCTGCATCCACTCACTATGCCGCTACGGGCCTGATGACACAGATTTCATTGCTGAGTGATATTGCATTGTACGTACGTGCCACAACTTCTTTATCCATTTTTTGCTTTCTGGGATATTTACCTGGTACTGTAGACGAGCTTCTTGGGAACACAGCCGTCCCAAATTTTGCGGGGGCTCTCTGTTTTTGATTTTAATTTCCCTAAGGAATAGGACCATCAGTGCAATTGCCATAGGTTGTGTTGATTTATTTCTTAAGTTTTTCAGGAAACACCATACACTTCTCCAGGGTGGCTGTTGGCAATTTACATCCTGCCAATCAGCATAACAAGGCTCCCTGTTCTCCATATCCTGTCCTACCTTTCTGGATTTTACACTTTTTTCAGATGGCCCTCTTGCCCGGGGGGCAGTGAGACTTCATTGCAGTGCAGATTTCCTTTACAGGCTTGCTTGGTTGGCCAAAAAGGGCGTATGCGTTTTTTCCTGAATATATTCAGGAAAAAACGCATACGCCCTTTTTGGCCAAGTGGATCATTGTCGACGTTGTGCCTCTTTTCCTATGCTTTCAGGGCAATTCCAGTCTACCCCCTGCAATCGTTTTCCTGAAATTCTGCCCCGCTTTCAAGTCCCCTTCGCAGGCTTACTTCAATATACTTTTGGAAGATAGCTGTCATTTATAACTCTGCAGGTTTGTGAATTACAGTGCCCCTGAGCTCCATTCTTCAACTCGATTTCTTGTGAGCTGGGCACAAAACCGCAGGATTGCTTCAGGCCCTAATCTGTTTCCAGCAGGGCACACTGAGCCTTTGTTTAATTCCTCTTCCTGGTGGGCAATGAGCGTTACATTTGCCCGTGCAGACACCTACAGCTAGTCTCTCATTGGTTCTCCCTATTCCTGTTCATCTTGCACAGAAATTGCAAGCTGTGCCAAAGAGGAGGTTAAAGGCACTGACTCTCCAAGCGGGGAGAGTGTTAGTAAAGCATCTGGAATGGTGAACCCGAGGACCAGGATACGAAAACTGAGATGCATTTTAAATCGTTTCCCAATCACACGGTGGACCATACTCTGGGTTTCCCATGCATGTTTTAGCTGGAGGAAGAATCCCTTGAACCTGGAGAGTTGGGACCCATGGAATGGGTACCATGCAGTATGACTTCAAAGGGTCTGCATTTGCTCACCGAAACTCACCAATGCTATCAGCCTGAAGTGTCCAGCCTTATGTCTCAACCAGCTCTGGTTGTAGATATGGTCAATCCCGGTTGCATCACATGCACTGAGTGAATTATTTAAGAATTGCTCTCTATATCACTGTCTTTGTGTTTTGTTTTCGAAATTTATTTTGATAATGGGATTTATCGGATTTTCACTGCTGCGTTTCGGCCGCTGTACACACGCTTGATTCTCTTATGGAGACATATATATCCATGGGTTTTAAGATTCTTCCTAGTCAGGTATATTCCTAGGCGTTGAATATGTGGTGTTGAGTCCATTTCATTGAGCAAGGAGTAGGTTTTGTCTATTACATATTTGGCTTATGGAATGTTATCTGTGCTAATTTCAGTCTCTGGTTTTATGCAGCACCCCAAGGCACCTTTCCCCATAAGCAAGCACTAGTTGGTTTTCTCAATTTGAGACCCTGTTCTGTTTTGTATTTCGGTTCATGTGTAGTCAAGTTTACATTCCGTGTATTAGTGATATCTTATGATGTTTCTTTTTCTGTGTGACGTAGTTCACGTAGAATCACCGTACCTGCATCCACTCACTATGCCGCAACGGGCCTGATGACACAGATTTCATTGCTGAGTGATATTGCATTGTACGTACGTGCCACAATTTCTTTATCCATTTTTTGCTTTCTGGGATATTTACCTGATACTGTAGACGAGCTTCTTGGGAACACAGCCGTCCCAAATTTTGCGGGGGCTCTCTGTTTTTGATTTTAATTTCCCTAAGGAATAGGACCATCAGTGCAATTGCCATAGGCTGTGTTGCTTTATTTCTTACGTTTTTCAGGAAACACCATACACTTCTCCAGGGTGGCTGTTGGCAATTTACATCCTGCTAATCAGCATAACAAGGCTCCCTGTTCTCCATATCCTGTCCTACCTTTCTGGATTTTACACTTTTTTCAGATGGCCCTCTTGCCCGGGGGGCAGTGAGACTTCATTGCAGTGCAGATTTCCTTTACAGGCTTGCTTGGTTGGCCAAAAAGGGCGTATGCGTTTTTTCCTGAATATATTCAGGAAAAAACGCATACGCCCTTTTTGGCCAAGTGCATCATTGTCGACGTTGTGCCTCTTTTCCTATGCTTTCAGGGCAATTCCAGTCTACCCCCTGCAATCGTTTTCCTGAAATTCTGCCCCGCTTTCAAGTCCCCTTCGCAGGCTTACTTCAATATACTTTTGGAAGATAGCTGTCATTTATAACTCTGCAGGTTTGTGAATTACAGTGCCCCTGAGCTCCTTTCTTCAACTCGCTTTCTTGTGAGCTGGGCACAAAACCGCAGGATTGCTTCAGGCCCTAATCTGTTTCCAGCAGGGCACACTGAGCCTTTGTTTAATTCCTCTTCCTGGTGGGCAATGAGCGTTACATTTGCCCGTGCAGACACCTACAGCTAGTCTCTCATTGGTTCTCCCTATTCCTGTTCATCTTGCACAGAAATTGCAAGCTGTGCCAAAGAGGAGGTTAAAGGCACTGACTCTCCAAGCGGGGAGAGTGTTAGTAAAGCATCTGGAATGGTGAACCCGAGGACCAGGATACGAAAACTGAGATGCATTTTAAATCGTTTCCCAATCACACGGTGGACCATACTCTGGGTTTCCCATGCATGTTTTAGCTGGAGGAAGAATCCCTTGAACCTGGAGAGTTGGGACCCATGGAATGGGTACCATGCAGTATGACTTCAAAGGGTCTGCATTTGCTCACCGAAACTCACCAATGCTATCAGCCTGAAGTGTCCAGCCTTATGTCTCAAACAGCTCTGGGTGTAGATATGGTCAATCCCGGTTGCATCACATGCCCTGAGTGAATTATTTAAGAATTGCTCTCTATTTCACTGTCTTTGTGTTTTGTTTTCTAAATTTATTTTGATAATGGGATTTATCGGATTTTCACTGCTGCGTTTCGGCCGCTGTACACACGCTTGATTCTCTTACGGAGACATATATATCCATGGGTTTTAAGATTCTTCCTAGTCAGGTATATTCTTGGCGTAGAATATGTGGTGTTGAGTCCATTTCGTTGAGCAAGGAGTAGGTCTTGTCTATTACATATTTGGCTTATGGAATGTTATCTGTGCTAATTTCAGTCTCTGGTTTTATGCAGCACCCCAAGGCACCTTTCCCCATAAGCAAGCACTAGTTGGTTTTCTAAATTTGAGACCCTGTTCTGTTTTGTAATTCAGTTCATGTGTAGTCAAGTTTACATTCCGTGTATTAGTGATATCTTATGATGTTTCTTTTTCTATGTGACGTAGTTCACGTAGAATCACCGTACCTGCATCCACTCACTATGCCGCTAAGGGCCTGATGACACAGATTTCATTGCTGAGTGATATTGCATTGCACGTACGTGCCACAACTTCTTTATCCATTTTTTGCTTTCTGGGATATTTACCTGGTACTGTAGACGAGCTTCTTGGGAACACAGCCGTTCCAAACTTTGGGGTGGCTCTCTGTTTTTGATTTTAATTTCCGTAAGCTATAGGACCATATGTGGAAGTGCCATAGGCTGTGTTGCTTTGTTTCTTACGTGTTTCAGGAAACACCATACACTTCTCCAGGGTGGCTGCTGGCAATTTACCTCTTGCCAATCAGCATAACAAGGCTCCCTGTTCTCCATATCCTGTCCTACCTTTCTGGATTTTACACTTTTTTCAGATGGCCCTTTTGCCCGGGGGGCAGTGAGACTCCATTGTAGTGCACATTTCCTTTACAGGCTTGCTTGGTTGGCCAAAAAGGGCGTATGCGTTTTTTCCTGAATATATTCAGGAAAAAACGCATACGCCCTTTTTGGCCAAGTGCATCATTGTCGACTTTGTGCCTCTTTTCCTATGCTTTCAGGGCAATTCCTGTCTACCCCCTGCAATCGTTTTCCTGAAATTCTGCCCCGCTTTCAAGTCCCCTTCGCAGGCTTACTTCAATATATTTTTGGAGGATAGCTGTCATTTATAACTCTGCAGGTTTGTGAATTACAGTGCCCATGAGCTCCTTTCTTCAACTCGCTTTCTTGTGAGCTGGGCACAAAACCGCAGGATTGCTTCAGGCCCTAATCTGTTTCCGGCAGGGCATGCTGAGCCTTTGGTTAATTCCTCTTCCTGGTGGGAAATGAGCGTTACATTTGCCCGTGCAGACACCTACAGCTAGTCTCTCATTGGTTCTCCCTATTCCTGTTCATCTTGCACAGAAATTGCAAGCTGTGCCAAACAGGAGGTTAAAGGCACTGACACTCCAAGCAGGGAGAGTGTTAGTAAAGCATCTGGAATGGTGAAACCGAGGACCAGGATACAAAAACTGAGATGCATTTTAAATCGTTTCCCAATCACACGGTGGACCATACTGTGCGTTTCCCATGCATGTTTTAGCTGGAGGAAGAATCCCTTTAACCTGAAGAGTTGGGACCCATGGAATAGGTACCATGCAGTATGACTTCAAAGGCTCTGCATTTGCTCACCGAAACTCACCAATGTTATCAGCCTGAAGTGTCCAGCCTTATGTCTAAACCAGCTCTGGGTGTAGATGTGGTCAATCCCGGTTGCATCACATGCCCTGAGTGAATTATTTAAGAATTGCTCTCTATTTCACTGTCTCTGTGTTTTGTTTTCGAAATTTATTTTGATAATGGGATTTATCGGATTTTCACTGCTGCGTTTCGGCCGCTGTACACACGCTTGATTCTCTTACGGAGACATATATATCCATGGGTTTTAAGTTTCTTCCTAGTCAGGTATATTCCTAGGCGTTGAATATGTGGTGTTCAGTCCATTTCGTTGAGCAAGGAGTAGGTCTTGTCTATTACATATTTGGCTTATGGAATGTTATCTGTGCTAATTTCAGTCTCTGGTTTTATGCAGCACCCCAAGGCACCTTTCCCCATAAGCAAGCACTAGATGGTTTTCTAAATTTGAGACCCTGTTCTGTTTTGTAATTCACTTCATGTGTAGTCAAGTTTACATTCCGTGTATTAGTGATATCTTATGAGGTTTCTTTTTCTGTGTGACGTAGTTCACGTAGAATCACCGTACCTGCATCCACTCACTATGCCGCTACGGGCCTGAAGACACAGATTTCATTGCTGAGTGATACTGCATTGCACGTACGTGCCACAACTTCTTTATCCATTTTTTGCTTTCTGGGATATTTACCTGGTACTGTAGACGAGCTTCGTGGGAACACAGACGTCCCAAACTTTGGGGTGGCTCTCTGTTTTTGATTTTAATTTCCCTAAGGAATAGGACCATAAGTGCAATTGCCATAGGCTGTGTTGCTTTATTTCTTACGTGTTTCAGGAAACACCATACACTTCTCCAGGGTGGCTGTTGGCAATTTACATCCTACCAATCAGCATAACAAGGCTCCCTGTTCTCCATATCCTGTCCTACCTTTCTGGATTTTACAGTTTTTTCAGATGGCCATTTTGCCCGGGGGGCAGTGAGATTTCATTGCAGTGCAGATTTCTTTACAGGCTTGCTTGGTTGGCCAAAAAGGGCGTTTGCGTTTTTTCCTGAATATATTCAGGAAAAAACGCATACGCCCTTTTTGGCCAAGTGCATCATTGTCGACGTTCTGCCTCTTTTCCTATGCTTTCAGGGCAATTCCAGTCTACCCCCTGCAATCGTTTTCCTGAAATTCTGCCCCGCTTTCAAGTCCCCTTCGCAGGCTTACTTCAATATACTTTTGGAAGATAGCTGTCATTTATAACTCTGCATGTTTGTGAATTACAGTGCCCCTGATTTCCTTCTTCAACTCGCTTTCTTGTGACCTGGGCACAAAACCGCAGGATTGCTTCAGGCCCTAATCTGTTTCCAGCAGGGCACACTGAGTCTTTGTTTAATTCCTCTTCCTGGTGGGCAATGAGCATTACATTTGCCCGTGCAGACACCTACAGCTAGTCTCTCATTGGTTCTCCCTATTCCTGTTCATCTTGCACAGAAATTGCAAGCTGTGCCAAAGAGGAGGTTAAAGGCACTGACTCTCCAAGCAGGGAGAGTGATAGTAAAGCATCTGGAATGGTGAACCCGAGGACGAGGATACGAAACTGAGATGCATTTTAAATCGTTTCCCAATCACACGGTGGACGATACTCTGTGTTTCCCATGCATGTTTTAGCTGGAGGAACAATCCCTTGAACCTGGAGAGTAGGGACCCATGGAATGGGTACCATGCAGTATGACTTCAAAGGGTCTGCATTTGCTCACCGAAACTCACCAATGCTATCAGCCTGAAGTGTCCAGCCTTATGTCTCAACCAGCTCTGGGTGTAGATGTGGGCAATCCCGGTTGCATCACATGCCCTGAGTGAATTATTTAAGAATTACTCTGTATTTCACTGTCTTTGTGTTTTGTTTTCGAAATTTATTTTGATAATGGGATTTATCGGATTTTCACTGCTGCGTTTATGCCGCTGTACACACGCTTGATTCTCTTACGGAGACATATATATCCATGGGTTTTAAGATTCTTCCTAGTCAGGTATATACCTAGGCGTTGAATATGTGGTGTTGGGTCCATTTCGTTGAGCAAGGAGTAGGTCTAGTCTATTACATATTTGGCTTATGGAAAGTTATCTGTGCTAATTTCAGTCTCTGGTTTTATGCAGCACCCCAAGGCACCTTTCCCCATAAGCAAGCACTAGTTGGTTTTCTAAATTTGAGACCCTGTTCTGGTTTGTAATTCAGTTCATG
This sequence comes from Phocoena phocoena, assembly GCF_963924675.1. Taxonomy (NCBI): domain Eukaryota; kingdom Metazoa; phylum Chordata; class Mammalia; order Artiodactyla; family Phocoenidae; genus Phocoena; species Phocoena phocoena. The sequence continues at coordinate 1,123,197 of NC_089222.1, read as the reverse complement.
TGTAGTCAAGTTTACATTCCGTGTATTAGTGATATCTTATGATGTTTCTTTTTCTGTGTGACGTAGTTCACGTAGAATCACCGTACCTGCATCCACTCACTATGCCGCTACGGGCCTGATGACACAGATTTCATTGCTGAGTGATACTGCATTGCATGTACGTGCCACAACTTCTTTATCCATTTTTTGCTTTCTGGGATATTTACCTGATACTGTAGACGAGCTTCTTGTGAACACAGCCGTCCCAAATATTGGGGTGGCTGTCTGTTTTTGATTTTAATTTCCGTAAGCTATAGGACCATAAGTGGAAGTGCCATAGGCTGTGTTGCCTTGTTTCTTACGTGTTTCAGGAAACACCATACACTTCTCCAGGGTGGCTGCTGGCAATTTACATCCTGCCAATCAGCATAACAAGGCTCCCTGTTCTCCATATCCTGTCCTACCTTTCTGGATTTTACACTTTTTTCAGATGGCCCTTTTGCCCGGGGCGCAGTGAGACTTCATTGTAGTGCAGATTTCCTTTACAGGCTTGCTTGGTTGGCCAAAAAGGGCGTATACGTTTTTTCCTGAATATATTCCGGAAAAAACGCATACGCCCTTTTTGGCCAAGTGCATCATTGTCGACGTAGTGCCGCTTTTACTATGCTTTCAGGGCAATTCCAGTCTACCCCCTGCAATCGTTTTCCTGAAATTCTGCCCCGCGTTCAAGTCCCCTACGCAGGCTTACTTCAATAAACTTTTGGAAGATAACTGTCATTTATAACTCTGCAGGTTTGTGATTTACAGTGCCCCTGAGCTCCTTTCTTCAACTCGCTTTCTTGTGACCTGGGCACAAAACCGCAGGATTGCTTCAGGCCCTAATCTGTTTCCAGCAGGGCACACTGAACCTTTGTTTTAATTCCTCTTCCTGGTAGGCAATGAGCGTTACATTTGCCTGTGCAGACACCTACAGCTAGTCTCTCATTAGTTCTCCCTATTCCTGTTCATCTTGCACAGAAATTGCAAGCTGTGCCAAGGAGGAGGTTAAAGGCACTGACTCTCCAAGCGGGGAGAGTGTTAGTAAAGGATCTGGAATGGTGAACCCGAGGACCAGGATACGAAAACTGAGATGCATTTTCAATCGTTTCCCAATCACACGGTGGACGATACTCTGGGTTTCCCGTGCATGTTTTAGCTGGAGGAAGAATCCCTTGAACCTGGAGAGTTGGGACCCATGGAATGGGTACCATGCAGTATGACTTCAAAGGGTCTGCATTTGCTTACCGAAACTCACCAATGCTATCAGCCTGAAGTGTCCAGCCTTATGTCTCAACCAGCTCTGTGTGTAGATGTGGTCAATCCCGGTTGCATCACATGCCCTGAGTGAATTATTTAAGAATTGCTCTCTATTTCACTGTCTTTGTGTTTTGTTTTCAAAATTTATTTTGATAATGGGATTTATCGGATTTTCACTGCTGCGTTTCGGCCGCTGTACACACGCTTGATTCTCTTACGGAGACATATATATCCATGGGTTTTAAGATTCTTCCTAGTCAGGTATATTACTAGGCGTTGAATATGTGGTGTTGGGTCCATTTCGTTGAGCAAGGAGTAGGTCTTGTCTATTACATATTTGGCTTATGGAAAGTTATCTGTGCTAATTTCAGTCTCTGGTTTTATGCAGCACCCCAAGGCACCTTTCCCCATAAGCAAGCACTAGTTGGTTTTCTAAATTTGAGACCCTGTTCTGTTTTGTAATTCAGTTCATGTGTAGTCAAGTTTACATTCCGTGTATTAGTGATATCTTATGATGTTTCTTTTTCTGTGTGACGTAGTTCACGTAGAATCACCGTACCTGCATCCACTCACTATGCCGCTACGGGCCTGATGACACAGATTACATTGCTGAGTGATATTGCATTGTACGTACGTGCCACAACTTCTTTATCCATTTTTTGCTTTTTGGGATATTTACCTGATACTGTAGACGAGCTTCTTGTGAACACAGCCGTCCCAAATATTGGGGTGGCTGTCTGTTTTTGATTTTAATTTCCGTAAGCTATAGGACCATAAGTGGAAGTGCCATCGGCTGTGTTGCTTTGTTTCTTATGTGTTTTAGGAAACACCATACACTTCTCCAGGGTGGCTGTTGGCAATTTACATCCTGACAATCAGCATAACAAGGCTCCCTGTTCTCCATATCCTGTCCTACCTTTCTGGATTTTACACTTTTTTCAGATGGCCCTCTTGCCCGGGGGGCAGTGAGACTTCATTGCAGTGCAGATTTCCTTTACAGGCTTGCTTGGTTGGCCAAAAAGGGCGTATGCGTTTTTTCCTGAATATATTCAGGAAAAAACGCATACGCCCTTTTTGGCCAAGTGCATCATTGTCGACGTTGTGCCTCTTTTCCTATGCTTTCAGGGCAATTCCAGTCTACCCCCTGCAATCGTTTTCCTGAAATTCTGCCCCGCTTTCAAGTCCCCTTCGCAGGCTTACTTCAATATACTTTTGGAAGATAGCTGTCATTTATAACTCTGCAGGTTTGTGAATTACAGTGCCCCTGATTTCCTTCTTCAACTCGCTTTCTTGTGACCTGGGCACAAAACCGCAGGATTGCTTCAGGCCCTAATCTGTTTCCAGCAGGGCACACTGAGTCTTTGTTTAATTCCTCTTCCTGGTAGGCAATGAGCGTTACATTTGCCCGTGCAGACACCTACAGCTAGTCTCTCATTGGTTCTCCCTATTCCTGTTCATCTTGCACAGAAATTGCAAGCTGTGCCAAAGAGGAGGTTAAAGGCACTGACTCTCCAAGCAGGGAGAGTGATAGTAAAGCATCTGGAATGGTGAACCCGAGGACCAGGATACGAAACTGAGATGCATTTTAAATCGTTTCCCAATCACACGGTGGACGATACTCTGTGTTTCCCGTGCATGTTTTAGCTGGAGGAACAATCCCTTGAACCTGGAGAGTAGGGACCCATGGAATGGGTACCATGCAGTATGACTTCAAAGGGTCTGCATTTGCTCACCGAAACTCACCAATGCTATCAGCCTGAAGTGTCCAGCCTTATGTCTCAACCAGCTCTGGGTGTAGATGTGGGCAATCCCGGTTGCATCACATGCCCTGAGTGAATTATTTAAGAATTACTCTGTATTTCACTGTCTTTGTGTTTTGTTTTCGAAATTTATTTTGATAATGGGATTTATCGGATTTTCACTGCTGCGTTTATGCCGCTGTACACACGCTTGATTCTCTTACGGAGACATATATATCCATGGGTTTTAAGATTCTTCCTAGTCAGGTATATACCTAGGCGTTGAATATGTGGTGTTGGGTCCATTTCGTTGAGCAAGGAGTAGGTCTAGTCTATTACATATTTGGCTTATGGAAAGTTATCTGTGCTAATTTCAGTCTCTGGTTTTATGCAGCACCCCAAGGCACCTTTCCCCATAAGCAAGCACTAGTTGGTTTTCTAAATTTGAGACCCTGTTCTGTTTTGTAATTCAGTTCATGTGTAGTCAAGTTTACATTCCGTGTATTAGTGATATCTTATGATGTTTCTTTTTCTGTGTGACGTAGTTCACGTAGAATCACCGTACCTGCATCCACTCACTATGCCGCTACGGGCCTGATGACACAGATTTCATTGCTGAGTGATACTGCATTGCACGTACGTGCCACAACTTCTTTATCCATTTTTTGCTTTCTGGGATATTTACCTGATACTGTAGACGAGCTTCTTGTGAACACAGCCGTCCCAAATATTGGGGTGGCTGTCTGTTTTTGATTTTAATTTCCGTAAGCTATAGGACCATAAGTGGAAGTGCCATAGGCTGTATTGCCTTGTTTCTTACGTGTTTCAGGAAACACCATACACTTCTCCAGGGTGGCTGCTGGCAATTTACATCCTGCCAATCAGCATAACAAGGCTCCCTGTTCTCCATATCCTGTCCTACCTTTCTGGATTTTACACTTTTTTCAGATGGCCCTTTTGCCCGGGGCGCAGTGAGACTTCATTGTAGTGCAGATTTCCTTTACAGGCTTGCTTGGTTGGCCAAAAAGGGCGTATACGTTTTTTCCTGAATATATTCAGGAAAAAACGCATACGCCCTTTTTGGCCAAGTGCATCATTGTCGACGTAGTGCCGCTTTTACTATGCTTTCAGGGCAATTCCAGTCTACCCCCTGCAATCGTTTTCCTGAAATTCTGCCCCGCGTTCAAGTCCCCTACGCAGGCTTACTTCAATAAACTTTTGGAAGATAACTGTCATTTATAACTCTGCAGGTTTGCGAATTACAGTGCCCCCGAGCTCCTTTCTTCAACTCGCTTTCTTGTGAGCTGGGCACAAAACCGCAGGATTGCTTCAGGCCCTAATCTGTTTCCAGCAGGGCACACTGAACCTTTGTTTAATTCCTCTTCCTGGTAGGCAATGAGCGTTACATTTGCCCGTGCAGACACCTACAGCTAGTCTCTCATTAGTTCTCGCTATTCCTGTTCATCTTGCACAGAAATTGCAAGCTGTGCCAAGGAGGAGGTTAAAGGCACTGACTCTCCAAGCGGGGAGAGTGTAAGTAAAGGATCTGGAATGGTGAACCCGAGGACCAGGATACGAAAACTGAGATGCATTTTAAATCGTTTCCCAATCACACGGTGGACGATACTCTGGGTTTCCCGTGCATGTTTTAGCTGGAGGAAGAATCCCTTGAACCTGGAGAGTTGGGACCCATGGAATGGGTACCATGCAGTATGACTTCAAAGGGTCTGCATTTGCTTACCGAAACTCACCAATGCTATCAGCCTGAAGTGTCCAGCCTTATGTCTCAACCAGCTCTGGGTGTAGATGTGGTCAATCCCGGTTGCATCACATGCCCTGAGTGAATTATTTAAGAATTGCTCTCTATTTCACTGTCTTTGTGTTTTGTTTTCGAAATTTATTTTGATAATGGGATTTATCGGATTTTCACTGCTGCGTTTCGGCCGCTCTACACACGCTTGATTCTCTTACGGAGACATATATATCCATGGGTTTTAAGATTCTTCCTAGTCAGGTATATTCCTAGGCGTTGAATATGTGGTGTTGGGTCCATTTCGTTGAGCAAGGAGTAGGTCTTGTCTATTACATATTTGGCTTATGGAATGTTATCTGTGCTAATTTCAGTCTCTGGTTTTATGCAGCACCCCAAGGCACCTTTCCCCATAAGCAAGCACTAGTTGGTTTTCTAAATTTGAGACCCTGTTCTGTTTTGTAATTCAGTTCATGTGTAGTCAAGTTTACATTCCGTGTATTAGTGATATCTTATGATGTTTCTTTTTCTGTGTGACGTAGTTCACGTAGAATCACCGTACCTGCATCCACTCACTATGCCGCTAAGGGCCTGATGACACAGATTTCATTGCTGAGTGATATTGCATTGCACGTACGTGCCACAACTTCTTTATCCATTTTTTGCTTTCTGGGATATTTACCTGATACTGTAGACGAGCTTCTTGTGAACACAGCCGTCCCAAATATTGGGGTGGCTGTCTGTTTTTTATTTTAATTTCCGTAAGCTATAGGACCATAAGTGGAAGTGCCATAGGCTGTGTTGCTTTGTTTCTTACATGTTTCAGGAAACACCATACACTTCTCTGGGGTGGCTGCTGGCAATTTACATCCTGCCAATCAGCATAACAAGGCTCCCTGTTCTCCATATCCTGTCCTAACTTTCTGGATTTTACACTTTTTTCAGATGGCCCTTTTTCCTGAATATATTCAGGAAAAAACGCATACGCCCTTTTTGGTCAAGTGCATCATTGTCGGCGTTCTGCCTCTTTTCCTATGCTTTCAGGGCAATTCCAGTCTACCCCCTGCAATCGTTTTCCTGAAACTCTGCCCCGCTTTCAAGTCCCCTTCGCAGGCTTACTTCAATATATTTTTGGAGGATAGCTGTCATTTATAACTCTGCAGGTTTGTGAATTACAGTGCCCCTGAGCTCCTTTCTTCAACTCGCTTTCTTGTGATCTGGGCACAAAACCGCAGGATTGCTTCAGGCCCTAATCTGTTTCCGGCAGGGCACGCTGAGCCTTTGGTTAATTCCTCTTCCTGGTGGGAAATGTGCGTTACATTTGCCCGTGCAGACACCTATAGCTAGTCTCTCATTGGTTCTCCCTATTCCTGTTCATCTTGCACAGAAATTGCAAGCTGTGCCATAGAGGAGGTTAAAGGCACTGACTCTCCAAGCGGGGAGATTTTTAATAAAGCATCTGGAATGGTGAACCGGAGGACCAGGATACGAAAACTGAGATGCATTTTAAATCGTTTCCCAATCACACGGTGGACGATACTCTGGGTTTCCCATGCATGTTTTAGCTGGAGGAAGAATGCCTTGAACCTGGAGAGTTGGGACCCATGGAATGGGTACCATGCAGTATGACTTTAAAGGGTCTGCATTTGCTCACCGAAACTCACCAATGCTATCAGCCTGAAGTGTCCAGCCTTATGTCTCAACCAGCTCTGGGTGTAGATGTGGTCAATCCCGGTTGCATCACATGCCCTGGGTGAATTATTTAAGAATTGCTCTCTATTTCACTGTCTTTGTGTTTTGTTTTCGAAATTTATTTTGATAATGGGATTTATCGGATTTTCACTGCTGCGTTTCGGCCGCAGTACACACGCTTGATTCTCTTACGGAGACATATATATCCATGGGTTTTAAGATTCTTCCTAGTCAGGTATATTCCTAGGCGTTGAATATGTGGTGTTGGGTCCATTTCGTTGAGCAAGGAGTAGGTCTTGTCTATTACATATTTGGCTTATGGAAAGTTATCTGTGCTAATTTGAGTCTCTGGTTTTATGCAGCACCCCAACGCACCTTTCCCCATAAGCAAGCACTAGTTGGTTTTCTAAATTTGAGACCCTGTTCTGTTTTGTAATTCAGTTCATGTGTAGTCAAGTTTACATTCCGTGTATTAGTGATATCTTATGATGTTTCTTTTTCTGTGTGACGTAGTTCACGTAGAATCACCGTACCTGCATCCACTCACTATGCTGCTACGGGCCTGATGACACAGATTTCATTGCTGAGTGATACTGCATTGCACGTACGTGCCACAACTTCTTTATCCATTTTTTGCTTTCTGGGATTTTTACCTTGTACTGTAGCCGAGCTTCTTGGGAACACAGCCATCCCAAACTTTGGGGTGGCTCTCTGTTTTTGATTTTAATTTCCCTAAGAAATAGGACCATAATTTCAATTGCCATAGGCTGTGTTGCTTTATTTCTTACGTGTTTCAGGAAAGCCGATACATTTCTCCAGGGTGGCTGTTGGCAATTTACATCCTGCCAATCAGCATAACAAGGCTCCCTGTTCTCCATATCCTGTCCTAACTTTCTGGATTTTACAGTTTTTTCAGATGGCCCTTTTGCTTGGGGGGGCAGTGAGATTTCATTGTAGTGCAGATTTCCTTTACAGGCTTGCTTGGTTGGCCAAAAAGGCGTATGCACTTTTTCCTGAATATATTCAGGAAAAAACGCATACGCCCTTTTTGGCCAAGTGCATCATTGTCGACGTTGTGCCTCTTTTCCTATGCTTTCAGGGCAATTCCAGTCTACCCCCTGCAATCGTTTTCCTGAAATTCTGCCCTGCTTCAAGTCCCCTTCGCAGGCTTACTTCAATATATTTTTGGAGGATAGCTGTCATTTACAACTCTGCAGGATTGTGAATTACAGTGCCCCTGAGCTCCTTTCTTCAACTCGCTTTCTTGTGAGCTGGGCACAAAACCGCAGGATTGCTTCTGGCTCTAATCTGTTTCCAGCAGGGCACACTGAGCCTTTGTTTAATTCCTCTTCCTGGTGGGCAATGTGCGTTACATTTGCCCGTTCAGACACCTACAGCTAGTCTCTCATTGGTTCTCCCTATTCCTGTTCATCTTGCACAGAAATTGCAAGCTGTGCCAAACAGGAGGTTAAAGGCACTGACTCTCCAAGCGGGGAGAGTGTTAGTAAAGCATCTGGAATGGTGAACCCGAGGACCAGGATACGAAAGCTGAGATGCATTTTAAATCGTTTCCCAATCACACGGTGGACCATACTGTGGGTTTCCCATGCATGTTTTAGCTGGAGGAAGAATCCCTTGAACCTGGAGAGTTGGGACCCATGGAATGGGTACCATGCAGTATGACTTCAAAGTGTCTGCATTTGCTCACCGAAACTCACCAATGCTATCAGCCTGAAGTGTCCAGCCTTATGTCTCAACCAGCTCTGGGTGTAGATGTGGTCAATCCCGGTTGCATCACATGACCTGAGTGAATTATTTAAGAATTGCTCTCTATTTCACTGTCTTTGTGTTTTGTTTTCTAAATTTATTTTGATAATGGGATTTATCGGATTTTCACTGCTGCGTTTCGGCCGCTCTACACACGCTTGATTCTCTTACGGAGACATATATATCCATGGGTTTTAAGATTCTTCCTAGTCTGGTATATTCCTAGGCGTGGAATATGTGGTGTTGAGTCCATTTCGTTGAGCAAGGAGTAGGTCTTGTCTATTACATATTTGGCTTATGGAATGTTATCTGTGCTAATTTCAGTCTCTGGTTTTATGCAGCACCCCAAGGCACCTTTCCCCATAAGCAAGCACTAGTTGGTTTTCTCAATTTTAGACCCTGTTCTGTTTTGTAATGCGGTTCATGTGTAGTCAAGTTTACATTCCGTGTATTAGTGATATCTTATGATGTTTCTTTTTCTGTGTGACGTAGTTCACGTAGAATCACCGTACCTGCATCCACTCACTATGCCGCTATGGGCCTGATGACACAGATTTCATTGCTGAGTGATATTGCATTGTACGTACGTGCCACAACTTCTTTATCCATTTTTTGCTTTCTGGGATATTTACCTGATACTGTAGACGAGCTTCTTGTGAACACAGCCGTCCCAAATATTGGGGTGGCTCTCTGTTTTTGATTTTAATTTCCGTAAGCTATAGGACCATAAGTGCAATTGCCATAGGCTGTGTTCCTTTATTTCTTACGTGTTTCAGGAAACACCATACACTTCTCCAGGGTGGCTGTTGGCAATTTACATCCTCCCAATCAGCATAACAAGGCTCCCTGTTCTCCATATCCTGTCCTACCTTTCTGGATTTTACACTTTTTTCAGATGGCCCTTTTGCCAGGGGGGCAGTGAGACTTCATTGTAGTGCAGATTTCCTTTACAGGCTTGCTTGGTTGGCCAAAAAGTGCATATGCGTTTTTTCCTGAATATATTCAGGAAAAAACGCATACACCCTTTTTGGCCAAGTGCATCATTGTCGACTTTGTGCCTCTTTTCCTATGCTTTCAGAGCAATTCCAGTCTACCCCCTGCAATCGTTTTCCTGAAATTTTGCCCCGCATTCAAGTCCCCTTCGCAGGCTTACTTCATTATACTTTTGGAAGATAGCTGTCATTTATAACTCTGCAGGTTTGTGAATTACAGTGCCCCTGAGCTCCTTTCTTCAACTCGCTTTCTTGTGAGCTGGGCACAAAACCGCAGGATTGCTTCAGGCCCTAATCTGTTTCCAGCAGGGCACACTGAGCCTTTGTTTAATTCCTCTTCCTGGTGGGCAATTAGTGTTACATTTGCCCGTGCAGACACCTACAGCTGGTCTCTCATTGGTTCTCCCTATTCCTGTTCATCTTGCATAGAAATTGCAAACTGTGCCAAACAGGAGGTTAAAGGCACTGACTCTCCAAGCGGGGAGAGTGTTAGTAATGCGTCTGGAATGGTGAACCCGAGGACAAGGATACGAAATCTGAGATCCATTTTAAATCATTTCCCAATCTCACGGTGTACCATACTCTGTGTTTCCCATGCATGTTTTAGCTGAAGGAAGAATCCCTTGAAGCTGGAGAGTTGGGACCCATGGAATGGGTACCATGCAGTATGATTTCAAATGGTCTGCATTTGCTCACTGAAACTCACCAATGCTATAGGCCTGAAGTGTTCAGCCTTATGTCTCAACCAGCTCTGGGTGTAGATGTGGTCAATCCCGGTTGCATCACATGCCCTGAGTCAATTATTTAAGAATTGCTCTCTATTTCACTGTCTTTGTGTTTTGTTTTCGAAATTTATTTTGATAATGGGATTTATCGGATTTTCACTGCTGCGTTTCGGCCGCTGTACACACGCTTGATTGTATTACGGAGACATATATATCCATGGGTTTTAAGATTCTTCCTAGTCAGGTATATTCCTAGGCGTTGAATATGTGGTGTTGGGTCCATTTCGTTGAGCAAGGAGTAGGTCTTGTCTATTACATATTTGGCTTATGGAAAGTTATCTGTGCTAATTTCAGTCTCTGGTTTTTTGCAGCACCCCAATGCACCTTTCCCCATAAGCAAGCACTACTTGGTTTTCTAAATTTGAGACCCTGTTCTGTTTTGTAATTCAGTTCATGTGTAGTCAAGTTTACATTCCGTGTATTAGTGATATCTTATGATGTTTATTTTTCTGTGTGACGTAGTTCACGTAGAATCACCGTACCTGCATCCACTCACTATGCCGCTACGGGCCTGATGACACAGATTTCATTGATGAGTGATATTGCATTGTACGTACGTGCCACAACTTCTTTATCCATTTTTTGCTTTCTGGGATATTTACCTGATACTGTAGACGCGCTTCTTGTGAAAACAGCCGTCCCAAATATTGGGGTGGCTGTCTATTTTTGATTTAAATTTCCGTAAGCTATAGGACCATAAGTAGAAGTGCCCTAGGCTGTGTTGCTTTGTTTCTTACGTGTTTCAGGAAACACCATACATTTCTCCAGGGTGGCTGTTGGCAATTTACATCCTGCCAATCAGCATAACAAGGCTCCATGTTCTCCATATCCTGTCCTACCTTTCTGGATTTTACACTTTTTTCATATGTCCCTTTTGCCCGGGGGGCAGTGAGACTTCATTGTAGTGCAGATTTCCTTTACAGGCTTGCTTGGTTGGCCAAAAAGGGCGTATGCGTTTTTTCCTGAATATATTCAGGAAAAAACGCATACGCCCTTTTTGGCCAAGTGCATCATTGTCGACGTTGTGCCTCTTTTCCTATGCTTTCAGGGCAATTCCAGTCTACCCCCTGCAATCGTTGTCCTGAAATTCTGCCCCGCTTTCAAGTCCCCTTCGCAGGCTTACTTCAATATATTTTTGGAGGATAGCTGTCATTTATAACTCTGCAGGTTTGTGAATTACCGTGACCCTGAGCTCCTTTCTTCAACTCGCTTTCTTGTGAGCTGGGCACAAAACCGCAGGATTGCTTCAGGCCATAATCTGTTTCCAGCAGGGCACACTGAGCCTTTGTTTAATGCCTCTTCCTGGTGGGCAATGAGTGTTACATTTGCCCGTGCAGACACCTACAGCTAGTCTCTCATTGGTTCTCCCTATTCCTGTTCATCTTTCGCAGAAATTGCAAGCTGTGACAAACAGGAGGTTAAAGGCACTGACTCTCCAAGCGGGGAGAGTGTCAGTAAAGCATCTGGAATGGTGAACCCGAGGACCAGGATACGAAAACTGAGATGCATTTTAAATCGTTTCCCAATCACACGGTGGACGATACTCTGGGTATCCCATCCATGTTTTAGCTGGAGGAAGAATCCCTTGAACCTGGAGAGTTGGGACCCATGGAATGGGTACCATGCAGTATGACTTCAAAGGGTCTGCATTTGCTCACCAAAACTCACCAATGCTATCAGCCTGAAGTGTCCAGCCTTATGTATCAACCAGCTCTGGGTGTAGATGTGGTCAATCCCGGTTGCATCACATGCCCTGAGTCAATTATTTAAGAATTGCTCTCTATTTCACTGTCTTTGTGTTTTGTTTTTGAAATATATTTTGATAACGGGATTTATCGGATTTTCACTGCTGCGTTTCGGCCGCTGTACACACGCTTGATTCTCTTATGGAGACATATATATCCATGGGTTTTAAGATTCTTCCTAATCAGGTATATTCCTAGGCGTTGAATATGTGGTGTTGGGTCCATTTCGTTGAGCAAGGAGTAGGTCTTGTCTATTACATATTTGGCTTATGGAAAGTTATCTGTGCTAATTTCAGTCTCTGGTTTTATGCAGCACCCCAAGGCACCTTTCCCCATAGGCAAGCACTAGTTGGTTTTCTAAATTTGAGACCCTTTTCAGTTTTGTAATTCAGTTCATGTGTAGTTAAATTTACATTCCGTGTAGTAGTGATATCTTATGATGTTTCTTTTTCTGTGTGATGTAGTTCACGTAGAATCACCGTACCTGCATCCACTCACTATGCCGCTACGGGCCTGATGACACAGATTTCATTGCTGAGTGATATTGCATTGCACGTACGTGCCACAACTTCTTTATTCATTTTTTGCGTTCTGGGATATTTACCTGGTACTGTAGACGAGCTTCTTGGGAACACAGCCGTCCCAAACTTTGGGGTGGATCTCTGTTTTTGATTTTAATTTCCCTAAGCAAGACGACCATAAGTGAAATTGCCATAGGCTGTGTTCCTTTATTTCTTACGTGTTTCAGGAAACACCATACACTTCTCCAGGGTGGCTGTTGGCAATTAACATCCTCCCAATCAGCATAACAAGGCTCCTTGTTCTCCATATCCTGTCCTAACTTTCTGGATTTTACACTTTTTTCAGATGGCCCTTTTGACAGGGGGGCAGTGAGACTTCATTGTAGTGCAGATTTCCTTTACAGGCTTGCTTGGTTGGCCAAAAGTGCATATGCGTTTTTTCCTGAATATATTCAGGAAAAAACGCATACGCCCTTTTCGGCCAAGTGTATCATTTTCGACGTTGTGCCTCTTTTCCTATGCTTTCAAGGCAGTTCCAGTCTACCCCCTGCAATCGTTTTCCTGAAATTCTGCCCCGCTTTCAAGTCCCCTTCGCAGGCTTACTTCAATATACTTTTGGAAGATAGCTGTCATTTATAACTCTGCAGGTTTGTGAATTACAGTGCCCCTGAGCTCCTTTCTTCAACTCGCTTTCTTGTGAGCTGGGCACAAAACCGCAGGATTGCTTCAGGCACTAATCTGTTTCCAGCAGGGCACGCTGAGCCTTTGTTTGATTCCTCTTCCTGGTGGGCAATGAGCGTTACATTTGCCCGTGCAGACACCTAACGCTAGTGTCTCATTGGTTCTCCCTATTCCTGTTCATCTTGCACAGAAATTGCAAGCTGTGCCAAACAGGAGGTTAAAGGCACTGACTCTCCAAGTGGGGAGAGTGTTAGTAAAGCGTCTGGAATGGTGAACCCGAGGACCAGGATACGAAAACTGAGATGCATTTTAAATCGTTTCCCAATCACACGGTGGACGATACTCTGGGTTTCCCATGCATGTTTTAGCTGGAGGAAGAATCCCTTGAACCTGGAGTGTTGGGACCCAAGGAATGGGTACCATGCAGTATGATTTCAAAGGGTCTGCATTTACTCACCGAACCTCACCAATGCTATCAGCCTGAAGTGTCCAGCCTTATGTCTCAACCAGCTGTGGGTGTAGATGTGTTAAATCCCGGTTGCATCACATGCCCTGAGTGAATTATTTAAGAATTGCTCTCTATTTCACTGTCTTTGTGTTTTGTTTTTGAAATTTATTTTGATAATGGGATTTATCGGATTTTCACTGCTGCGTTTCGGCCGCTGTACACACGCTTGATTCTCTTACGGAGACATATATATCCATGGGTTTTAAGATTCTTCCTAGTCAGATATATTCCTAGGCGTTGAACATATGGTGTTGGGTCCATTTCTTTGAGCAAGCAGTAGGTCTTGTCTATTACATATTTGGCTTATGGAAAGTTATCTGTGCTAATTTCAGTCTCTGGTTTTATGCAGCACCGCAACGCACCTTTCCCCATAAGCAAGCACTAGTTGGTTTTCTAAATTTGAGACCCTGTTCTGTTTTGTAATTCAGTTCATGTGTAGTCAAGTTTACATTCCGTGTATTAGTGATATCTTATGATGTTTCTATTTCTGTGTGACGTAGTTCACGTAGAATCACCGTACCTGCATCCACTCACTATGCCGCTACGGGCCTGATGACACAGATTTCATTGCTGAGTGATATTCCATTGTACGTACATGCCACAAATTCTTTATCCATTTTTTGCTTTCTGGGATATTTACCTGGTCCTGTAGACGAGCTTCTTGTGAACACAGCCGTCCCAAACATTGGTGTGGCTGTCTGTTTTTGATTTTAATTTTCCTAAGCTATAGGACCATAAGTGCAAGTGCCATAGGCTGTGTTGCTTTGTTTCTTACGTGTTTTAGGAAACACCATACACTTCTCCAGGGTGGCTGTTGGCAATATACATCCTGCCAATCAGCATAACAAGGCTCCCTCTTCTCCATATCCTATCCTACCTTTCTAGATTTTACACTTTTTTCAGATATCCCTTTTGCCAGTGGGACAGTGAGATTTGATTGTTGTGCAGATTTCCTTTACAGGCTTGCTTGGTTGGCCAAAAGGGGCGTATGCGTTTTTTCCTGAATATATTCAGGAAAAGACGCATACGCCCTTTTTGGCCAAGTGCATCATTGTCGACGTTCTGCCTCTTTTCCTATGCTTTCAGGGCAATTCCAGTCTACCCGCTGCAATCGTTTTCCTGAAATTCTGCCCCGCTTTCAAGTCCCCTTCGCAGGCTTACTTCAATATATTTTTGGAGGATAGCTGTCATTTATAACTCTGCAGGTTTGTGAATTACAGTGCCCCTGAGCTCCTTTCTTCAACTCGCTTTCTTGTGAGCTGGGCACAAAACCGCAGGATTGCTTCAGGCCCTAATCTGTTTTCAGCAGGGCACACTGAGCCTTTGGTTAATTCCTCTTCCTGGTTGGAAATGAGCGTTACATTTGCCCGTGCAGACACCTACAGCTAGTCTCTCATTGGTTCTCCCTATTCCTGTTCATCTTGCACAGAAATTGCAAGCTGTGCCAAAGAGGAGGTTAAAGGCACTGACTCTCCAAGCGGGGAGAGTTTTAGTAAAGCATCTGGAATGGTGAACCCGAGGACCAGGATACGAAAACTGAGATGCATTTTAAATCGTTTCCCAATCACACGGTGGACGATACTCTGGGTTTCCCATGCATGTTGTAGCTGGAGGTAGAATCCCTTGAACCTGGAGAGTTGGGACCCATGGAATGGGTACCATGCAGTATGACTTCGAAGGGTCTGCATTTGCTCACCGAAACTCACCAATGCTATCAGCCTGAAGTGTCCAGCCTTATGTCTCAACCAGCTCTGGGTGTAGATGTGGTCAATCCCGGTTGCATCACATGCCCTGAGTGAATTATTTAAGAATTGCTCTCTATTTCACTGTCTTTGTGTTTTGTTTTCGAAATTTATTTTGATAATGGGATTTATCGGATTTTCACTGCTGCGTTTCGGCCGCTGTACACACGCTTGATTCTCTTACAGAAACATATATAACCATGGGTTTTAAGATTCTTCTTAGTCATGTATATTCCTAGGCGTTGAACATGTGGTGTTGGGTCTATTTCTTTGAGCAAGGGGTAGGTCTTGTCTATTATATATTTGGCTTATGGAAAGTTATCTGTGCTAATTTCAGTCTCTGGTTTTATGCAGCACCCAAACGCACCTTTCCCCATAAGCAAGCACTAGTTGGTTTTCTAAATTTGAGACCCTGTTCTGTTTTGTAATTCAGTTCATGTGTAGTCAAGTTTACATTCCGTGTATCAGTGATATCTTATGATGTTTCTATTTCTGTGTGACGTAGTTCACGTAGAATCACCGTACATGCATCCACTCACTAACCGCTAGGGGCCTGATGACAAAGATTTCATTGCTGAGTGATATTCCATTGTACGTACGTGCCACAACTTCTTTATCCATTTTTTGCTTTCTGGGATATTTACCTGGTACTGTAGACGAGCTTCCTGTGAACACAGCCGTCCCAAACATTGGGGTGGCAGTCTGTTTTTTATTTTAATTTCCCTAAGCTATACGACCATAAGTGCAAGTGCCATAGGCTGTGTTGCTTTATTTATTACGTGTTTCAGGAAACACCATACACTTCTCCAGGGTAGCTGTTGGCAATTTACATCCTGCCAATCGGCCTAACAAGGCTCACTGTTCTCCATATCCTGCCATACCTTTCTGGATTTTCCACGATTTTCACATGGCCCTTTTGCCAGGGGGGCAGTGAGACTTCACTGTAGTGCAGATTTCCTTTACAGGCTTGCTTGGTTGGCCAAAAAGTGCGTATGCATTTTTTCCTGAATATATTCAGGAAAAAACGCATACGCCCTTTTTGGCCAAGTGCATCATTGTCGACGTTCTGCCTCTTTTCCTATGCTTTCAGGGCAATTCCAGTCTACCCCCTGCAATCGTTTTCCTGAAATTCTGCCCCGCTTTCAAGTCCCCTTCGCAGGCATACTTCGATATATTTTTGTAGGATAGCTGTCATTTATAACTCTGCAGGTTTGTGAATTACAGTGCCCCTGAGCTCCTTTCTTCAACTCGCTTTATTGTGAGCTGGGCACAAAACCGCAGGATTGCTTCAGGCCCTAATCTCTTTCCAGCAGGGCACAATGAGCCTTTGTTTAATTCCTATTCCTGGGGGGCAATGAGCGTTACATTTGCTCGTGCAGACACCTACAGCTAGTCTCTCATTGGTTCTCCCTATTCCTGTTCATCTTGCACAGAAATTGCAAGCTGTGCCAAAGAGGAGGTTAAAGGCACTGACTCTCCAAGCGGGGAGAGTGTTAGTAAAGCATCTGGAATGGTGAACCCGAGGACCAGGATACGAAAACTGAGATGCATTTTAAATCGTTTCCCAATCACACGGTGGACGATACTCTGGGTTTCCCATGCATGTTTTAGCTGGAGGAAGAATCCCTTGAACCTGGAGAGTTGGGACCCTTGGAATGGGTACCATGCAGTATGACTTCAAAGGGTCTGCATTTGCTCACCGAAACTCACCAATGCTATCAACCTGAAGTGTCCAGCCTTATGTTTCAATAATCTGTGGGTGTAGATGTGGTCAATCCCGGTTGCATCACATGCCCTGAGTGAATTATTTAAGAATTGCTCTCTATTTCACTGTCTTTGTGTTTTGTTTTCGAAATTTATTTTGATAATGGGATTTATCGGATTTTCACTGCTGCGTTTCGGCCGCTGTACACACGCTTGATTCTCTTACGGAGACATATATATCCATGGGTTTTAAGATTCTTCCTACTCAGGTATATACCTAGGCGTTGAATATGTGGTGTTGGGTCCATTTCGTTGAGCAAGGAGTCGGTCTTGTCTATTACATATTTGGCTTATGGAAAGTTATCTGTGCTAATTTCAGTCTCTGCTTTTATGCAGCACCCCAACGCACCATTCCCCATAAGCAAGCACTAGTTGGTTTTCTAAATTTGAGACACTGTTCTATTTTGTAATTCAGTTCATGTGTAGTCAAGTTTACATTCCGTGTATTAGTGATATCTTATGATGTTTCTTTTTCTGTGTGACGTAGCTCACGTAGAATCACCGTATCTGCATCCACTCACTATGCCGCTACGGGCCTGATAACACAGATTTCATTGCTGAGTGATATTGCATTGTACGTACGTGCCACAACTTCTTTATCCATTTTTTGCTTTCTGGGATATTTACCTGATACTGTAGACGAGCTTCTTGTGAACACAGCCGTCCCAAATATTGGGGTGGCTGTCTGTTTTTGATTTTAATTTCCGTAAGCTATAGGACCATAAGTGGAAGTGCCATAGGCTGTGTTGCTTTGTTTCTTATGTGTTTCAGGAAACACCATAAACTTCTCCAGGGAGGCTGCTGGCAATTTACATCCTGCCAATCAGCATAACAAGGCTCCCTGTTCTCCATATCCTGTCCTACCTTTCTGGATTTTACACTTTTTTCAGATGGCCCTTTTGCCCGGGGGGCAGTGAGACTTCATTGTAGTGCAGATTTCCTTTACAGGCTTGCTTGGTTGGCCAAAAAGGGCGTATGCGTTTTTTCCTAAATATATATATTCAGGAAAAAACGCATACACCCTTTTTGGCCAAGTGCATCATTGTCGACGTTGTGCCTCTTTTCCTATGCTTTCAGGGCAATTCCAGTCTACCCCGTGCAATGGTTTTCCTGAAACTCTGACCCGCTTTCAAGTCCCCTTCGCAGGCTTACTTCAATATATTTTTGGAGGATAGCTGTCATTTATAACTCTGCAGGTTTGTGAATTACAGTGCCCCTTAGCTCCTTTCTTCAACTCGCTTTTTTGTGAGCTGGGCACAAAACCGCAGGATTGCTTCAGGCCCTAATCTGTTTCCGGCAGGGCACGCTGAGCCTTTGGTTAATTCCATTTCCTGGTGGGAAATGAGCGTTACATTTGCCCGTGCAGACACCTACAGCTAGTCTCTCATTGGTTCTCCCTATTCCTGTTCATCTTGCACAGAAATTGCAAGCTGTGCCAAAGAGGAGGTTAAAGGCACTGACTCTCCAAGCGGGGAGAGGGTTAGTAAAGCATCTGGAATGGTCAACCCGAGGACCAGGATACGAAAACTGAGATGCATTTTTAATCGTTTCCCAACCAAACGGTGGACGATACTCTGGGTTTCCCATGCATGTTTTAGCTGGAGGAAGAATCCCTTGAACCTGGAGAGTTGGGACCCATGAAATGTGTACCATGCAGTATGACTTCAAAGGGTCTGCATTTGCTCACCGAAACTCACCAATGCTATCAGCCTGAAGTGTCCAGCCTTATGTCTCAAAAAGCTGTGGGTGTAGATGTGGTCAATCCCGGTTGCATCACATGCCCTGAGTGAATTATTTAAGAATTGCTCTCTATTTCACTGTCTTTGTGTTTTGTTTTCGAAATTTATTTTGATAATGGGATTTATCGGATTTTCACTGCTGCATTTCGGCCGCTGTACACACGCTTGATTCTCTTACGGAGACATATATATCCATGGGTTTTAAGATTCTTCCTAGTCAGGTATATTCCTAGGCGTTGAATATGTGGTGTTGGGTCCATTTCGTTGAGCAAGGGGTAGGTCTTGTCTATTATATATTTGGCTTATGGAAAGTTATCTGTGCTAATTTCAGTCTCTGGTTTTATGCAGGACCCAAACGCACCTTTCCCCATAAGCATGCACTAGTTGGTTTTCTAAATTTGAGACCCTGTTCTGTTTTGTAATTCAGTTCATGTTTAGTCAAGTTTACATTCCGTGTATTAGTGATATCTTATGGTGTTTCTTTTTATGTGTGACGTAGCTCACGTAGAATCACCGTATCTGCATCCACTCACTATGCCGCTACGGGCCTGATGACACAGATTTCATTGCTGAGTGATATTGCATTGTACGTACGTGCCACAACTTCTTTATCCATTTTTTGATTTCTGGGATATTTACCTGGTACTGTAGACGAGCTTCCTGTGAACACAGCCGTCCCAAACATTGGGGTGGCGGTCTGTTTTTGATTTTAATTTCCCTAAGCAATAGGACCATAAGTGCAATTGCCATAGGCTGTGTTGCTTTATTTCTTACGTGTTTCAGGAAAGACCATACACTTCTCCAGGGTGGCTGTTGGCAATTTACATCCTGCCAATTGGCATAACAAGGCTCACTGTTCTCCATATCCTGCCATAACTTTCTGGATTTTCCACTATTTTCAGATTTCCCTTTTGCCAGGGGTGCAGTGAGACTTCATTGTAGTGCAGATTTCCTTTACAGGCTTGCTTGGTTGGCCAAAAAGTGCGTATGCATTTTTTCCTGAATATATTCAGGAAAAAACGCATACGCCCTTTTTGGCCAAGTGCATCATTGTCGACGTTCTGCCTCTTTTCCTATGCTTTCAGGGCAATTCCAGTCTAACCCCTGTAATCGTTTTCCTGAAATTCTGCCCCGCTTTCAAGTCCCCTTCGCAGGCTTACTTCAATATATTTTTGGAGGATAGCTGTCATTTATAACTCTGCAGGTTTGTGAATTACAGTGCCCCTGAGCTCCTTTCTTCAACTCGCTTTCTTGTGAGCTGGGCACAAAACCGCAGGATTGCTTCAGGCCCTAATCTGTTTCCGGCAGGGCACGCTGAGCCTTTGTTTTATTCCTCTTCCTGGTGGGCAATGAGTGTTACATTTGCCCGTGCAGACACCTACAGCTAGTCTCTCATTGGTCCTCCCTATTCCTCTTCATCTTGCACAGAAATTGCAAGCTGTGCCAAAGAGGAGGTTAAAGGCACTGACTCTCCAAGCGGGGAGAGTGTTAGTAAAGGATCTGGAATGGTGAACCCGAGGACCAGGATACGAAAACTGAGATGCATTTAAAATCATTTCCCAATCACACGGTGGACGATACTCTGGGTTTCCCATGCATGTTTTAGTTGGAGGAAGAATCCCTTGAACCTGGAGAGTTGGGACCCTTGGAATGGGTACCATGCAGTATGACTTCAAAGGGTCTGCATTTGCTCACCGAATCTCACCAATGCTATCAGCCTGAAGTGTCCAGCCTTATGTCTCAAAAAGCTGTGGTTGTAGATGTGGTCAATCCCGGTTGCATCACATGCCCTGAGTGAATTATTTAAGAATTGCTCTCTATTTCACTGTCTTTGTGTTTTGTTTTCGAAATTTATTTTGATAATGGGATTTATCGGATTTTCACTGCTGCATTTCGCCCGCTGTACACACGCTTGATTCTCTTACGGAGACATATATATCCATGGGTTTTAAGATTCTTCCTAGTCAGGTATATACCTAGGCGTTGAATATGTGGTGTTGGGTCCATTTCGTTGAGCAAGGAGTAGGTCTTGTCTATTACATATTTGGCTTATGGAAAGTTATCTGTGCTAATTTTAGTCTCTGGTTTTATGCAGCACCCCAACGCACCTTTTCCCATAAGCAAGCACTAATTGGTTTTCTAAATTTGAGACCCTGTTCTGTTTTGTAATTCAGTTCATGTGTAGTCAAGTTTACATTCCATGTATTAGGGATATCTTATGGTGTTTCTTTTTCTGTGTGACGTAGCTCACGTAGAATCACCGTATCTGCATCCACTCACTATGCCGCTACGGGCCTGATGCCACAGATTTCATTGCTGAGTGATATTGCATTGTATGTACGTGCCACAACTTCTTTATACATTTTTTGTTTTCTGGGATATTTACCTGATACTGTAGACGAGCTTTTGTGAACACAGCCGTCCCAAATATTGGGGTGGCTGTCTGTTTTTGATTTTAATTTCCATAAGCTATAGGACCATAAGTGGAAGTGCCATAGGCTGTGTTGCTTGGTTTCTTACGTGTTTCAGGAAACACCATACACTTCTCCAGGGAGGCTGCTGACAATTTACATCCTGCAAATCAGCATAACAAGGCTCCCTGTTCTCCATATCCTGTCCTAACTTTCTGGATTTTACACTTTTTTCAGATGGCCCTTTTGCCCGGGGGGCAGTGAGACTTCATTGTAGTGCAGATTTCCTTTACAGGCTTGCTTGGTTGGCCAAAAAGGGCGTATGCGTTTTTTCCTGAATATATTCAGGAAAAAACGCATACGCCCTTTTTGGCCAAGTGCATCATTGTCGACGTTGTGCCTCTTTTCCTATGCTTTCAGGGCAATTCCAGTCTACCCCGTGCAATGGTTTTCCTGAAACTCTGCCCCGCTTTCAAGTCCCCTTCGCAGGCTTACTTCAATATATTTTTGGAGGATAGCTGACATTTATAACTCTGCAGGTTTGTGAATTACAGTGCACCTGAGCTCCTTTCTTCAACTCGCTTTCTTGTGAGCTGGGCACAAAACCGCAGGATTGCTTCAGGCCCTAATCTGTTTCCGGCAGGGCACGCTGTGCCTTTGGTTAATTCCACTTCCTGGTGGAAAATGAGTGTTACATTTGCCCGTGCAGACACCTACAGCTAGTCTCTCATTGGTTCTCCCTATTCCTGTTCATCTTGCACAGAAATTGCAAGCTGTGCCAAAGAGGAGGTTAAAGGCACGGACTCTCCAAGCAGGGAGAGTGTTAGTAAAGCATCTGGAATGGTGAACCCGAGGACCAGGGTTCGAAAACTGAGATGCATTTTAAATCGTTTCCCAATCACACGGTGGACGATACTCTGGGTTTCCCATGCATGTTTTAGCTGGAGGAAGAATCCCTTGAACCTGGAGAGTTGGGACCCATGGAATGGGTACCATGCAGTATGACTTCAAAGGGTCTGCATTTGCTCACCGAAACTCACCAATGCTATCAGCCTGAAGTGTCCAGCCTTATGTCTCAACCAGCTCTGGGTGTAGATGTGGTCAATCCCGGTTGCATCACATGCCCTGAGTGAATTATTTAAGAATTGCTCTCTATTTCACTGTCTTTGTGTTTTGTTTTCGAAATTTATTTTGATAATGGGATTTATCGGATTTTCACTGCTGCGTTTCGGCCGCTATACACACGCTTGATTCTCTTACGGAGACATATATATCCATGGGTTTTAAGATTCTTCCTATTCAGGTATATACCTAGGCGTTGAATATGTGGTGTTGGGTCCATTTCGTTGAGCAAGGAGTAGGTCTTGTCTATTACATATTTGGCTTATGGAAAGTTATCTGTGCTAATTTCAGTCTCTGGTTTTATGCAGCACCCCAACGCACCTTTCCCCATAAGCAAGCACTAGTCGGTTTTCTAAATATGAGACCCTGTTCTGTTTTGTAATTCAGTTCATGTGTAGTCAAGTTTACATTCCATGTATTAGGGATATCTTATGGTGTTTCTTTTTCTGTGTGACGTAGCTCTCGTAGAATCACCGTATCTGCATCCACTCACTATGCCGCTACGGGCCTGATGACACAGATTTCATTGCTGAGTGATATTGCATTGTACGTATGTGCCACAACTTCTTTATCCATTTTTTGCTTTCTGGGATATTTACCTGATACTGTAGACGAGCTTCTTGTGAACACAGCCGTCCCAAATATTGGGGCGGCTGTCTGTTTTTGATTTTAATTTCCGTAAGCTATAGGACCATAAGTGGAAGTGCCATAGGCTGTGTTGCTTTGTTTCTTACGTGTTTCAGGAAACACCATACACTTCTCCAGGGTGGCTGCTGGCAATTTACATCCTGCCAATCAGCATAACAAGGCTCCCTGTTCTCCATATACTGTCCTAACTTTCTGGATTTTACACTTTTTTCAGATGGCCCTTTTGCCCGGGGGGCAGTGAGACTTCATTGTAGTGCAGATTTCCTTTACAGGCTTCCTTGGTTGGCCAAAAAGGGCGTATGTGTTTTTTCCTGAATATATTCAGGAAAAAACGCATACGCACTTTTTGGCCAAGTGCATCATGGTCGACGTTGTAGCTCTTTTCCTATGCTTTCAGGGCAATTCCAGTCTACCCCGTGCAATGGTTTTCCTGAAAATCTGCCCCGCTTTCAAGTCCCCTTCGCAGGCTTACTTCAATATATTTTTGGAGGATAGCTGTCATTTATAACTCTGCAGGTTTGTGAATTACAGTGCCCCTGAGCTCCTTTCTTCAACTCGCTTTCTTGTGAGCTGGGCACAAAACCGCAAGATTGCTTCAGTCCCTAATCTGTTTCCGGCAGGGCACACTGAGCCTTTGTTTAATTCCTCTTCCTGGTGGGCAATGAGCGTTACATTTGCCCGTGCAGACACCTTCAGCTAGTCTCTCATTGGTTCTCCCTATTCCTGTTCATCTTGCACAGAAATTGCAAGCTGTGCCAAAGAGGAGGTTAAAGGCACTGACTCTCCAAGCAGGGAGAGTGTTAGTAAAGCATCTGGAATGGTGAACCCGAGGACCAGGATACGAAAACTGACATGCATTTTAAATCGTTTCCCAATCACACGGTGGATGATACTCTGGGTTTCCCATGCATGTTTTAGCTGGAGGAAGAATCCCTTGAACCTGGAGAGTTGGGACCCATGGAATGGGTACCATGCAGTATGACTTCAAAGGGTCTGCATTTGCTCACCGAAACTCACCAATGCTATCAGCCTGAAGTGTCCAGCCTTATGTCTCAACCAGCTGTGGGTGTAGATGTGGTCAATCCCTGTTGCATCACATGCCCTGAGTGAATTGTTTAAGAAATGCTCTCTATTTCACTCTCTTTGTGTTTTGTTTTCGAAATTTATTTTGATAATGGGATTTATCGGATTTTCACTGCTGCATTTCGGCCGCTGTACACACGCTTGATTCTTTTACGGAGACATATATATCCATGGGTTTTAAGATTCTTCCTAGTCAGGTATATACCTAGGCGTTGAATATGTGGTGTTGGGTCCATTTCGTTGAGCAAGGAGTAGGTCTTGTCTATTACATATTTGGCTTATGGAAAGTTATCTGTGCTAATTTCAGTCTCTGGTTTTATGCAGCACACCAACGCACCTTTCCCCATAAGCAAGCACTAGTTGGTTTTCTAAATTTGAGACCCTGTTCTGTTTTGTAATTCAGTTCATGTGTAGTCAAGTTTACATTCCGTGTATTAGTGATATCTTATGGTGTTTCTTTTTCTGTGTGACGTAGCTCACGTAGAATCACCGTATCTGCCTCCACTCACTATGCCGCTATGGGCCTGATGACACAGATTTCATTGCTGAGTGATATTGCATTGTACGTACGTGCCACAACTTCTTTATCCATTTTTTGCTTTCTGGGATATTTACCTGATACTGTAGACGAGCTTCTTGTGAACACAGCCGTCCCAAATATTGGGGTGGCTGACTGTTTTTGATTTCCGTAAGCTATAGGACCATAAGTGGAAGTGCCATAGGCTGTGTTGCTTTGTTTCTTACGTGTTTCAGGAAACACCATACACTTCTCCAGGGTGGCTGCTGGCAATTTACATCCTGCCAATCAGCATAACAATGCTCCCTGTTCTCCATATCCTGTCCTACCTTTCTGGATTTTACACTTTTTTCAGATGGCCCTTTTGCCCGGGGGGCAGTGAGACTTCATTGTAGTGCAGATTTCCTTTACAGGCTTGCTTGGTTGGCCAAAAAGGGCATATGCGTTTTTTCCTGAATATATTCAGGAAAAAACGCATACGCCATTTTTGGCCAAGTGCATCATTGTCGACGTTGTGGCTCTTTTCCTATGCTTTCAGGGCAATTCCAGTCTACCCCGTGCAATGGTTTTCCTGAAACTCTGCCCCGCTTTCAAGTCCCCTTCGCAGGCTTACTTCAATATATTTTTGGAGGCTAGCTTTCATTTATAACTCTGCAAGTTTGTGAATTACAGTGCCCCTGAGCTCCTTTCTTCAACTCGCTTTCTTGTGAGCTGGGCACAAAACCGCAGGATTGCTTCAGGCCCTAATCAGTTTCCGACAGGGCACACTGAGCCTTTTTTTAATTCCTCTTCCTGGTGGGAAATGAGCGTTACATTTGCCCGTGCAGACACCTACAGCTAGTCTGTCATTGGTTCTCCCTATTCCTGTTCATCTTGCACAGAATTTGCAAGCTGTGCCAAACAGGAGGTTAAAGGCCCTGACTCTCCAAGCGGGGAGAGTGTTAGTAAAGCATCTGGAATGGTGAACCCGAGGACCAGGATACGAAAACTGAGATGCATTTTAAATCGTTTCCCAATCACACGGTGGACAATACTCTGGGTTTCCCATGCATGTTTTAGCTGGAGGAAGAATCCCTTGAACCTGGAGAATTGGGACCCATGGAATGGGTACCATGCAGTATGACTTCAAAGGGTCTGCATTTGCTCACCGAAACTCACCAATGCTATCAGCCTGAAGTGTCCAGCCTTATGTCTCAACCAGCTCTGGGTGTAGATGTGGTCAATCCAGGTTGCATCACATGCCCTGAGTGAATTATTTAAGAATTGCTCTCTATTTCACTGTCTTTGTGTTTTGTTTTCGAAATTTATTTTGATAATGGGATTTATCGGATTTTCACTGCTGCGTTTCGGCAGCTGTACACACGCTTGATTCTGTTACGGAAACATATATAAACATGGGTTTTAAGATTCTTCTTAGACATGTATATTCCTAGGCGTTGAACATGTGGTGTTGGGTCTACTTCTTTGAGCAAGGGGTAGGTCTTGTCTATTACATATTTGGCTTATGGAAAGTTATCTGTGCTAATTTCAGTCTCTTGTTTTATGCAGCACCCAAACGCACCTTTCCCCATAAGCAAGCACTAGTTGTTTTTCTAAATTTGAGACCCTGTTCTGTTTTGTAATTCAGTTCATGTGTAGTCAAGTTTACATTCCGTGTATCAGTGATATCTTATGATGTTTCTATTTCTGTGTGACGTAGTTCACGTAGAATCACCGTACATGCATCCACTCACTAACCGCTATGGGCCTGATGACACAGATTTCATTGCTGAGTGATATTCCATTGTACGAACGTGCCACAACTTCTTTATCCATATTTTGCTTTCTGGGATATTTACGTGGTATTGTAGACGAGCTTCCTGTGAACACTGCCATCCCAAACATTGGGGTGGCTGTCTGTTTTTGATTTTAATTTCCCTAAGCTATAGGACCATAAGTGCAAGTGCCATAGGCTGTGTTGCTTTATTTCCTACGTGTTTCAGGAAACACCATACACTTCTCCAGGGTGGCTGTTGGCAATTTACATCCTGCCAATCGGCATAACAAGGCTCACTGTTCTCCATATCCTGCCATAACTTTCTGGATTTTACACTTTTTTCAGATGGCCCTTTTGCCCGGTGGGCAGTGAGACTTCATTGTAGTGCAGATTTCCTTTACAGGCTTGCTTGGTTGGCCAAAAAGGGTGTATGCGTTTTTTCCTGAATATATTCAGGAAAGAACGCATACGCCCTTTTTGGCCAAGTGCATCATTGTCGACGTTGTGCCTCTTTTCCTATGCTTTCAGGGCAATTCCAGTCTACCCCGTGCAATGGTTTTCCTGAAACTCTGCCCCGCTTTCAAGTCCCCTTCGCAGGCTTACTTCAATATATTTTTGGAGGATAGCTGTCATTTATAACTCTGCAGGTTTCTGAATTACAGTGCCCCTGAGCTCCTTTCTTCAACTCGCTTTCTTGTGAGCTGGGCACAAAACCGCAGGATTGCTTCAGGCCCTAATCTGTTTCCGGCAGGGCACGCTGAGCCTTTGGTTAATTCCACTTCCTGGTGGGAAATGAGCGTTACATTTGCCCGTGCAGACACCTACAGCTAGTGTCTCATTGGTTCTCCCTATTCCTGTTCATCTTGCACAGAAATTGCAAGCTGTGCCAAACAGGAGGTTAAAGGCACTGACTCTCCAAGCGGGGAGAGTGTTAGTAAAGCATCTGGAATGGTGAACCCGAGGACCAGGATACGAAAACTGAGATCCATTTTAAATCGTTTCCCAATCACACGGTGGACGATACTCTGGGTTTCCCATGCATGTTTTAGCTGGAGGAAGAATCCCTTGAACCTGGAGAGTTGGGACCCATGGAATGGGTACCATGCAGTATGACTTCAAAGGGTCTGCATTTGCTCACCGAAACTCACCAATGCTATCAGCCTGAAGTGTCCAGGCTTATGTCTCAACCAGCTCTGGGTGTAGATGTGGTCAATCCTGGTTGCATCACATGCCCTGAGTGAATTATTTAAGAATTGCTCTCTATTTCACTGTCTTTGTGTTTTGTTTTCGAAATTTATTTTGATAATGAGATTTATCGGATTTTCACTGCTGCGTTTCGGCCACTGTACACATGCTTGATTCTCTTACGGAAACATATATAACCATGGGTTTTAAGATTCTTCTTAGACATGTATATTCCTAGGCGTTGAACATGTGGTGTTGGGTCTATTTCTTTGAGCAAGGGGTAGGTCTTGTCTATTATATATTTGGCTTATGGAAAGTTATCTGTGCTAATTTCAGTCTCTGGTTTTATGCAGCACCCCAACGCACCTTTCCCCATAAGCAAGCACTAGTTGGTTTTCTAAATTTGAGACCCTGTTCTGTTTTGTAATTCAGTTCATGTGTAGTCAAGTTTACATTCCGTGTATTAGTGATATCTCATGATGTTTCTTTTTCTGTGTGACGTAGTTCACGTAGAATCACCGTACCTGCATCCACTCACTATGCCGCTACGGGCCTGATGACACAGATTTCATTGCTGAGTAATATTGCATTGTACGTACGTGCCACAACTTCTTTATCCATTTTTGCTTTCTGGGATATTTACCTGATACTGTAGACGAGCTTCTTGTGAACACAGCCGTCCCAAATATTGGGGTGCCTGTCTGTTTTTGATTTTAATTTCCGTAAGCTATAGGACCATAAGTGGAAGTGCCATAGGCTGTGTTGCTTTGTTTCTTACGTGTTTCAGGAAACACCATACACTTCTCCAGGATGGCTGCCGGCAATTTACATCCTGCCAATCAGCATAACAAGGCTCCCTGTTCTCCATATCCTGTCCTACTTTTCTGGATTTTACACTTTTTTCAGATGGCCCTTTTGCCCGGGGGGCAGTGAGACTTCATTGTAGTGCAGATTTCCTTTACAGGCTTGCTTGTTTGGCCAAAAAGGGCGTATGCGTTTTTTCCTGAATATATTGAGGAAAAAACGCATACGCCCTTTTTGGCCAAGTGCATCATTGTCGACGTTCTGCCTCTTTTCCTATGCTTTCAGGGCAATTCCAGTCTACCCCCTGCAATCGTTTTCCTAAAATTCTGCCCCGCTTTCAAGTCCCCTTCGCAGGCTTACTTCAATATATTTTTGGAGGATAGCTGTCATTTATAACTCTGCAGGTTTGTGAATTATAGTGCCCCTGAGCTCCTTTCTTCAACTCGCTTTCTTGTGAGCTGGGCACAAAACCGCAGGATTGCTTCAGGCCCTAATCTGTTTCCAGCAGGGCACGATGAGCCTTTGTTTAATTCCTCTTCCTGGTGGGCAATGAGCGTCACATTTGCCCGTGCAGACTCCTACAGCTAGTCTCTCATTGGTTCTCCGTATTCCTGTTCATCTTGCACAGAAATTGCAAGCTGTGCCAAAGAGGAGGTTAAAGGCACTGACTCTCCAAGCAGGGAGAGTGTTAGTAAAGCATCTGGAATGGTGAACCCGAGGACCAGGATACGAAAACTGAGATGCATTTTCAATCGTTTCCCAATCACACGGTGGACGATACTCTGGGTTTCCCGTGCATGTTTTAGCTGGAGAAAGAATCCCTTGAACCTGGAGAGTTGGGACCCATGGAATGGGTACCATGCAGTATGACTTCAAAGGGTCTGCATTTGCTCACCGAAACTCACCAATGCTATCAGCCTGAAGTGTCCAGCCTTATGTCTCAACCAGCTGTGGGTGTAGATGTGGTCAATCCCTGTTGCATCACATGCCCTGAGTGAATTGTTTAAGAAATGCTCTCTATTTCACTCTCTTTGTGTTTTGTTTTCGAAATTTATTTTGATAATGGGATTTATCGGATTTTCACTGCTGCGTTTCGGCCGCTGTACACACGCTTGATTCTTTTACGGAGACATATATATCCATGGGTTTTAAGATTCTTCCTAGTCAGGTATATACCTAGGTGTTGAATATGTGGTGTTGGGTCCATTTCGTTGAGCAAGGAGTAGGTCTTGTCTATTACATATTTGGCTTATGGAAAGTTATCTGTGCTAATTTCAATCTCTGGTTTTATGCAGCACACCAACGCACCTTTCCCCATAAGCAAGCACTAGTTGGTTTTCTAAATTTGAGACCCTGTTCTGTTTTGTAATTCAGTTCATGTGTAGTCAAGTTTACATTCCGTGTATTAGTGATATCTTATGGTGTTTCTTTTTCTGTGTGACGTAGCTCACGTAGAATCACCGTATCTGCCTCCACTCACTATGCCGCTATGGGCCTGATGACACAGATTTCATTGCTGAGTGATATTGCATTGTACGTACGTGCCACAACTTCTTTATCCATTTTTTGCTTTCTGGGATATTTACCTGATACTGTAGACGAGCTTCTTGTGAACACAGCCGTCCCAAATATTGGGGTGGCTGACTGTTTTTGATTTCCGTAAGCTATAGGACCATAAGTGGAAGTGCCATAGGCTGTGTTGCTTTGTTTCTTACGTGTTTCAGGAAACACCATACACTTCTCCAGGGTGGCTGCTGGCAATTTACATCCTGCCAATCAGCATAACAATCCTCCCTGTTCTCCATATCCTGTCCTACCTTTCTGGATTTTACACTTTTTTCAGATGGCCCTTTTGCCCGGGGGGCAGTGAGACTTCATTGTAGTGCAGATTTCCTTTACAGGCTTGCTTGGTGGGCCAAAAAGGGCGTATGCGTTTTTTCCTGAATATATTCAGGAAAAAACGCATACGCCATTTTTGGCCAAGTGCATCATTGTCGACGTTGTGGCTCTTTTCCTATGCTTTCAGGGCAATTCCAGTCTACCCCGTGCAATGGTTTTCCTGAAACTCTGCCCCGCTTTCAAGTCCCCTTCGCAGGCTTACTTCAATATATTTTTGGAGGCTAGCTTTCATTTATAACTCTGCAAGTTTGTGAATTACAGTGCCCCTGAGCTCCTTTCTTCAACTCGCTTTCTTGTGAGCTGGGCACAAAACCGCAGGATTGCTTCAGGCCCTAATCAGTTTCCGACAGGGCACACTGAGCCTTTTTTTAATTCCTCTTCCTGGTGGGAAATGAGCGTTACATTTGCCCGTGCAGACACCTACAGCTAGTCTCTCATTGGTTCTCCCTATTCCTGTTCATCCTGCACAGAATTTGCAAGCTGTGCCAAACAGGAGGTTAAAGGCCCTGACTCTCCAAGTGGGGAGAGTGTTAGTAAAGCATCTGGAATGGTGAACCCGAGGACCAGGATACGAAAACTGAGATGCATTTTAAATCGTTTCCCAATCACACGGTGGACAATACTCTGGGTTTCCCATGCATGTTTTAGCTGGAGGAAGAATCCCTTGAACCTGCAGAATTGGGACCCATGGAATGGGTACCATGCAGTATGACTTCAAAGGGTCTGCATTTGCTCACCGAAACTCACCAATGCTATCAGCCTGAAGTGTCCAGCCTTATGTCTCAACCAGCTCTGGGTGTAGATGTGGTCAATCCAGGTTGCATCACATGCCCTGAGTGAATTATTTAAGAATTGCTCTCTATTTCACTGTCTTTGTGTTTTGTTTTCGAAATTTATTTTGATAATGGGATTTATCGGATTTTCACTGCTGCGTTTCGGCAGCTGTACACACGCTTGATTCTGTTACGGAAACATATATAAACATGGGTTTTAAGATTCTTCTTAGACATGTATATTCCTAGGCGTTGAACATGTGGTGTTGGGTCTACTTCTTTGAGCAAGGGGTAGGTCTTGTCTATTACATATTTGGCTTATGGAAAGTTATCTGTGCTAATTTCAGTCTCTTGTTTTATGCAGCACCCAAACGCACCTTTCCCCATAAGCAAGCACTAGTTGTTTTTCTAAATTTGAGACCCTGTTCTGTTTTGTAATTCAGTTCATGTGTAGTCAAGTTTACATTCCGTGTATCAGTGATATCTTATGATGTTTCTATTTCTGTGTGACGTAGTTCACGTAGAATCACCGTACATGCATCCACTCACTAACCGCTATGGGCCTGATGACACAGATTTCATTGCTGAGTGATATTCCATTGTACGAACGTGCCACAACTTCTTTATCCATATTTTGCTTTCTGGGATATTTACGTGGTATTGTAGACGAGCTTCCTGTGAACACTGCCATCGCAAACATTGGGGTGGCTGTCTGTTTTTGATTTTAATTTCCGTAATCTTTGCGACCATAAGTGGAAGTGCCATAGGCTGTGTTGCTTTGTTTCTTATGGGTTTCAGGAAACACCATACATTTCTCCAGGGTGGCTGCTGGCAATTTACATCTTGCCAATCAGCATAACAAGGCTCCCTGTTCTCCATATCCTGTCCTACCTTTCTGGATTTTACACTTTTTTCAGATGGCCCTTTTGCCCTGGGTGGGGGGGGGCAGTGAGATTTCATTGTAGTGCAGATTTCCTTTACAGGCTTGCTTGGTTGGCCAAAAAGAGCGTATGCGTTTTTTCCTGAATATATTCAGGAAAAAACGCATACGCCCTTTTTGGCCAAGTGCATCATTGTCGACGTTTTGCCTCTTTTCCTATGCTTACCGGGCAATTCCAGTGTACCCCCTGCAATGGTTTTCCTGAAACTCTGACCCGCTTTCAAGTCCCCTTCGCAGGCTTACTTCAATATATTTTTGGAGGATAGCTGTCATTTATAACTGCAGGTTTGTGAATTACAGTGCCCCTGAGCTCCTTTCTTCAACTCGCTTTCTTGTGAGCTGGGCACAAAACCGCAGGATTGTTTCAGGCCCTAATCTGTTTCCGGCAGGGCACGCTGAGCCTTTGGTTAATTCCTCTTTTTGGTGGGCAATGAGCGTTACATTTGCCCGTGCAGACACCTACAGCTAGTCTCTCATTGGTTCTCCCTATTCCTGTTCATCTTGCACAGAAATTGCAAGCTGTGCCAAAGAGCAGGTTAAAGGCACTGACTCTCCAAGCGGAGAGAGTGTTAGTAAAGCATCTGGAATGGTGAACCCGAGGACCAGGATACGAAAACTGAGATGCATTTTAAATCGTTTCCCAATCACACGGTGGACGATACTCTGCGTTTCCCATGCATGTTTTAGCTGAAGGAAGAATCCCTTGAACCTGGAGAGTTGGGACTCATGGAATGGGTACCATGCAGTATGACTTCAAAGGGTCTGCATTTGCTCACCGAAACTCACCAATGCTATCAGCCTGAAGTGTCCAGCCTTATGTCTCAACCAGCTCTGGGTGTAGATGTGGTCAATCCCGGTTGCATCACATGCCCTGAGTGAATTATTTAAGAATTGCTCTCTATTTCACTGTCTTTGTGTTTTGTTTTCGAAATTTATTTTGATAATGGGATTTATCGGATTTTCACTGCTGCGTTTCGGCCACTGTACACACGCTTGATTCTCTTACGGAGACATATATATCCATGGGTTTTAAGATTCTTCCTAGTCAGGTATATTCCTAGGCGTTGAATATGTGGTGTTGAGTCCATTTCGTTGAGCAAGGAGTAGGTCTTCTCTATTACATATTTGGCTTATGGAATGTTATCTGTGCTAATTTCAGTCTCTGGTTTTATGCAGCACCCCAACGCACCTTTCCCCATAAGCAAGCACTAGTTGGTTTTCTAAATTTGAGACCCTGTTCTGTTTTGTAATTCAGTTCATGTGTAGTCAAGTTTACATTCCGTGTATTAGTGATATCTCATGATGTTTCTTTTTCTGTGTGACGTAGTTCACGTAGAATCACCGTACCTGCATCCACTCACTATGCCGCTACGGGCCTGATGACACAGATTTTATTGCTGAGTGATATTGCATTGCACGTACGTGCCACAACTTCTTAATCCATTTTTGCTTTCTGAGATATTTACCTGGTACTGTAGACGAGCTTCTTGTGAACACAGCCGTCCCAAACATTGGGGTGGCTGTCTGTTTTTGATTTTAATTTCCGTAATCTTTGGGACCATAAGTGGAAGTGCCATAGGCTGTGTTGCTTTGTTTCTTATGGGTTTCAGGAAACACCATACATTTCTCCAGGGTGGCTGCTGGCAATTTACATCTTGCCAATCAGCATAACAAGGCTCCCTGTTCTCCATATCCTGTCCTACCTTTCTGGATTTTACACTTTTTTCAGATGGCCCTTTTGCCCTGGGTGGGGGGGGCAGTGAGATTTCATTGTAGTGCAGATTTCCTTTACAGGCTTGCTTGGTTGGCCAAAAAGAGCGTATGCGTTTTTTCCTGAATATATTCAGGAAAAAACGCATACGCCCTTTTTGGCCAAGTGCATCATTGTCGACGTTTTGCCTCTTTTCCTATGCTTACCGGGCAATTCCAGTCTACCCCCTGCAAGGGCTTTCCTGAAACTCTGACCCGCTTTCAAGTCCCCTTCGCAGGCTTACTTCAATATATTTTTGGAGGATAGCTGTCATTTATAACTGCAGGTTTGTGAATTACAGTGCCCCTGAGCTCCTTTCTTCAACTCGCTTTCTTGTGAGCTGGGCACAAAACCGCAGGATTGGTTCAGGCCCTAATCTGTTTCCGGCAGGGCACGCTGAGCCTTTGGTTAATTCCTCTTCTTGGTGGGCAATGAGCGTTACATTTGCCCGTGCAGACACCTACAGCTAGTCTCTCATTGGTTCTCCCTATTCCTGTTCATCTTGCACAGAAATTGCAAGCTGTGCCAAAGAGCAGGTTAAAGGCACTGACTCTCCAAGCGGAGAGAGTGTTAGTAAAGCATCTGGAATGGTGAACCCGAGGACCAGGATACGAAAACTGAGATGCATTTTAAATCGTTTCCCAATCACACGGTGGACGATACTCTGCGTTTCCCATGCATGTTTTAGCTGAAGGAAGAATCCCTTGAACCTGGAGAGTTGGGACTCATGGAATGGGTACCATGCAGTATGACTTCAAAGGGTCTGCATTTGCTCACCGAAACTCACCAATGCTATCAGCCTGAAGTGTCCAGCCTTATGTCTCAACCAGCTCTGGGTGTAGATGTGGTCAATCCCGGTTGCATCACATGCCCTGAGTGAATTATTTAAGAATTGCTCTCTATTTCACTGTCTTTGTGTTTTGTTTTTGAAATTTATTTTGGTAATGGCATTTATCGGATTTTCACTGCTGCATTCATGCCGCTGTACACACGTTTGATTCTCTTACGGAGACATATAAATCCATGGGTTTTAAGATTCTTCCTAGTCAGGTATATTCCTAGGCGTTGAATATGTGGTGTTGAGTCCATTTCGTTGAGCAAGGAGTAGGTCTTCGCTATTACATATTTGGCTTATGGAATGTTATCTGTGCTAATTTCAGTCTCTGGTTTTATGCAGCACCCCAACGCACCTTTCCCCATAAGCAAGCACTAGTTGGTTTTCTAAATTTGAGACCCTGTTCTGTTTTGTAATTCAGTTCATGTGTAGTCAAGTTTACATTCCGTGTATTAGTGATATCTCATGATGTTTCTTTTTCTGTGTGACGTAGTTCACGTAGAATCACCGTACCTGCATCCACTCACTATGCCGCTACGGGCCTGATGACACAGATTTCATTGCTGAGTGATATTGCATTGCACGTACGTGCCACAACTTCTTAATCCATTTTTGCTTTCTGAGATATTTACCTGGTACTGTAGACGAGCTTCTTGTGAACACAGCCGTCCCAAACATTGGGGTGGCTGTCTGTTTTTGATTTTAATTTCCGTAATCTTTGGGACCATAAGTGGAAGTGCCATAGGCTGTGTTGCTTTGTTTCTTATGGGTTTCAGGAAACACCATACATTTCTCCAGGGTGGCTGCTGGCAATTTACATCTTGCCAATCAGCATAACAAGGCTCCCTGTTCTCCATATCCTGTCCTACCTTTCTGGATTTTACACTTTTTTCAGATGGCCCTTTTGCCCTGGGTGGGGGGGGCAGTGAGATTTCATTGTAGTGCAGATTTCCTTTACAGGCTTGCTTGGTTGGCCAAAAAGAGCGTATGCGTTTTTTCCTGAATATATTCAGGAAAAAACGCATACGCCCTTTTTGGCCAAGTGCATCATTGTCGACGTTTTGCCTCTTTTCCTATGCTTACCGGGCAATTCCAGTCTACCCCCTGCAAGGGCTTTCCTGAAACTCTGACCCGCTTTCAAGTCCCCTTCGCAGGCTTACTTCAATATATTTTTGGAGGATAGCTGTCATTTATAACTGCAGGTTTGTGAATTACAGTGCCCCTGAGCTCCTTTCTTCAACTCGCTTTCTTGTGAGCTGGGCACAAAACCGCAGGATTGGTTCAGGCCCTAATCTGTTTCCGGCAGGGCACGCTGAGCCTTTGGTTAATTCCTCTTCTTGGTGGGCAATGAGCGTTACATTTGCCCGTGCAGACACCTACAGCTAGTCTCTCATTGGTTCTCCCTATTCCTGTTCATCTTGCACAGAAATTGCAAGCTGTGCCAAAGAGCAGGTTAAAGGCACTGACTCTCCAAGCGGAGAGAGTGTTAGTAAAGCATCTGGAATGGTGAACCCGAGGACCAGGATACGAAAACTGAGATGCATTTTAAATCGTTTCCCAATCACACGGTGGACGATACTCTGCGTTTCCCATGCATGTTTTAGCTGAAGGAAGAATCCCTTGAACCTGGAGAGTTGGGACTCATGGAATGGGTACCATGCAGTATGACTTCAAAGGGTCTGCATTTGCTCACCGAAACTCACCAATGCTATCAGCCTGAAGTGTCCAGCCTTATGTCTCAACCAGCTCTGGGTGTAGATGTGGTCAATCCCGGTTGCATCACATGCCCTGAGTGAATTATTTAAGAATTGCTCTCTATTTCACTGTCTTTGTGTTTTGTTTTTGAAATTTATTTTGGTAATGGCATTTATCGGATTTTCACTGCTGCATTCATGCCGCTGTACACACGTTTGATTCTCTTACGGAGACATATAAATCCATGGGTTTTAAGATTCTTCCTAGTCAGGTATATTCCTAGGCGTTGAATATGTGGTGTTGAGTCCATTTCGTTGAGCAAGGAGTAGGTCTTCGCTATTACATATTTGGCTTATGGAATGTTATCTGTGCTAATTTCAGTCTCTGGTTTTATGCAGCACCCCAACGCACCTTTCCCCATAAGCAAGCACTAGTTGGTTTTCTAAATTTGAGACCCTGTTCTGTTTTGTAATTCAGTTCATGTGTAGTCAAGTTTACATTCCGTGTATTAGTGATATCTCATGATGTTTCTTTTTCTGTGTGACGTAGTTCACGTAGAATCACCGTACCTGCATCCACTCACTATGCCGCTACGGGCCTGATGACACAGATTTCATTGCTGAGTGATATTGCATTGCACGTACGTGCCACAACTTCTTAATCCATTTTTGCTTTCTGAGATATTTACCTGGTACTGTAGACGAGCTTCTTGTGAACACAGCCGTCCCAAACATTGGGGTGGCTGTCTGTTTTTGATTTTAATTTCCGTAATCTTTGGGACCATAAGTGGAAGTGCCATAGGCTGTGTTGCTTTGTTTCTTATGGGTTTCAGGAAACACCATACATTTCTCCAGGGTGGCTGCTGGCAATTTACATCTTGCCAATCAGCATAACAAGGCTCCCTGTTCTCCATATCCTGTCCTACCTTTCTGGATTTTACACTTTTTTCAGATGGCCCTTTTGCCCTGGGTGTGGGGGGGCAGTGAGATTTCATTGTAGTGCAGATTTCCTTTACAGGCTTGCTTGGTTGGCCAAAAAGAGCGTATGCGTTTTTTCCTGAATATATTCAGGAAAAAACGCATACGCCCTTTTTGGCCAAGTGCATCATTGTCGACGTTTTGCCTCTTTTCCTATGCTTACCGGGCAATTCCAGTCTACCCCCTGCAAGGGCTTTCCTGAAACTCTGACCCGCTTTCAAGTCCCCTTCGCAGGCTTACTTCAATATATTTTTGGAGGATAGCTGTCATTTATAACTGCAGGTTTGTGAATTACAGTGCCCCTGAGCTCCTTTCTTCAACTCGCTTTCTTGTGAGCTGGGCACAAAACCGCAGGATTGGTTCAGGCCCTAATCTGTTTCCGGCAGGGCACGCTGAGCCTTTGGTTAATTCCTCTTCTTGGTGGGCAATGAGCGTTACATTTGCCCGTGCAGACACCTACAGCTAGTCTCTCATTGGTTCTCCCTATTCCTGTTCATCTTGCACAGAAATTGCAAGCTGTGCCAAAGAGCAGGTTAAAGGCACTGACTCTCCAAGCGGAGAGAGTGTTAGTAAAGCATCTGGAATGGTGAACCCGAGGACCAGGATACGAAAACTGAGATGCATTTTAAATCGTTTCCCAATCACACGGTGGACGATACTCTGCGTTTCCCATGCATGTTTTAGCTGAAGGAAGAATCCCTTGAACCTGGAGAGTTGGGACTCATGGAATGGGTACCATGCAGTATGACTTCAAAGGGTCTGCATTTGCTCACCGAAACTCACCAATGCTATCAGCCTGAAGTGTCCAGCCTTATGTCTCAACCAGCTCTGGGTGTAGATGTGGTCAATCCCGGTTGCATCACATGCCCTGAGTGAATTATTTAAGAATTGCTCTCTATTTCACTGTCTTTGTGTTTTGTTTTTGAAATTTATTTTGGTAATGGCATTTATCGGATTTTCACTGCTGCATTCATGCCGCTGTACACACGTTTGATTCTCTTACGGAGACATATAAATCCATGGGTTTTAAGATTCTTCCTAGTCAGGTATATTCCTAGGCGTTGAATATGTGGTGTTGAGTCCATTTCGTTGAGCAAGGAGTAGGTCTTCGCTATTACATATTTGGCTTATGGAATGTTATCTGTGCTAATTTCAGTCTCTGGTTTTATGCAGCACCCCAACGCACCTTTCCCCATAAGCAAGCACTAGTTGGTTTTCTAAATTTGAGACCCTGTTCTGTTTTGTAATTCAGTTCATGTGTAGTCAAGTTTACATTCCGTGTATTAGTGATATCTCATGATGTTTCTTTTTCTGTGTGACGTAGTTCACGTAGAATCACCGTACCTGCATCCACTCACTATGCCGCTACGGGCCTGATGACACAGATTTCATTGCTGAGTGATATTGCATTGCACGTACGTGCCACAACTTCTTAATCCATTTTTGCTTTCTGAGATATTTACCTGGTACTGTAGACGAGCTTCTTGTGAACACAGCCGTCCCAAACATTGGGGTGGCTGTCTGTTTTTGATTTTAATTTCCGTAATCTTTGGGACCATAAGTGGAAGTGCCATAGGCTGTGTTGCTTTGTTTCTTATGGGTTTCAGGAAACACCATACATTTCTCCAGGGTGGCTGCTGGCAATTTACATCTTGCCAATCAGCATAACAAGGCTCCCTGTTCTCCATATCCTGTCCTACCTTTCTGGATTTTACACTTTTTTCAGATGGCCCTTTTGCCCTGGGTGGGGGGGGCAGTGAGATTTCATTGTAGTGCAGATTTCCTTTACAGGCTTGCTTGGTTGGCCAAAAAGAGCGTATGCGTTTTTTCCTGAATATATTCAGGAAAAAACGCATACGCCCTTTTTGGCCAAGTGCATCATTGTCGACGTTTTGCCTCTTTTCCTATGCTTACCGGGCAATTCCAGTCTACCCCCTGCAAGGGCTTTCCTGAAACTCTGACCCGCTTTCAAGTCCCCTTCGCAGGCTTACTTCAATATATTTTTGGAGGATAGCTGTCATTTATAACTGCAGGTTTGTGAATTACAGTGCCCCTGAGCTCCTTTCTTCAACTCGCTTTCTTGTGAGCTGGGCACAAAACCGCAGGATTGGTTCAGGCCCTAATCTGTTTCCGGCAGGGCACGCTGAGCCTTTGGTTAATTCCTCTTCTTGGTGGGCAATGAGCGTTACATTTGCCCGTGCAGACACCTACAGCTAGTCTCTCATTGGTTCTCCCTATTCCTGTTCATCTTGCACAGAAATTGCAAGCTGTGCCAAAGAGCAGGTTAAAGGCACTGACTCTCCAAGCGGAGAGAGTGTTAGTAAAGCATCTGGAATGGTGAACCCGAGGACCAGGATACGAAAACTGAGATGCATTTTAAATCGTTTCCCAATCACACGGTGGACGATACTCTGCGTTTCCCATGCATGTTTTAGCTGAAGGAAGAATCCCTTGAACCTGGAGAGTTGGGACTCATGGAATGGGTACCATGCAGTATGACTTCAAAGGGTCTGCATTTGCTCACCGAAACTCACCAATGCTATCAGCCTGAAGTGTCCAGCCTTATGTCTCAACCAGCTCTGGGTGTAGATGTGGTCAATCCCGGTTGCATCACATGCCCTGAGTGAATTATTTAAGAATTGCTCTCTATTTCACTGTCTTTGTGTTTTGTTTTTGAAATTTATTTTGGTAATGGCATTTATCGGATTTTCACTGCTGCATTCATGCCGCTGTACACACGTTTGATTCTCTTACGGAGACATATAAATCCATGGGTTTTAAGATTCTTCCTAGTCAGGTATATTCCTAGGCGTTGAATATGTGGTGTTGAGTCCATTTCGTTGAGCAAGGAGTAGGTCTTCGCTATTACATATTTGGCTTATGGAATGTTATCTGTGCTAATTTCAGTCTCTGGTTTTATGCAGCACCCCAACGCACCTTTCCCCATAAGCAAGCACTAGTTGGTTTTCTAAATTTGAGACCCTGTTCTGTTTTGTAATTCAGTTCATGTGTAGTCAAGTTTACATTCCGTGTATTAGTGATATCTCATGATGTTTCTTTTTCTGTGTGACGTAGTTCACGTAGAATCACCGTACCTGCATCCACTCACTATGCCGCTACGGGCCTGATGACACAGATTTCATTGCTGAGTGATATTGCATTGCACGTACGTGCCACAACTTCTTAATCCATTTTTGCTTTCTGAGATATTTACCTGGTACTGTAGACGAGCTTCTTGTGAACACAGCCGTCCCAAACATTGGGGTGGCTGTCTGTTTTTGATTTTAATTTCCGTAATCTTTGGGACCATAAGTGGAAGTGCCATAGGCTGTGTTGCTTTGTTTCTTATGGGTTTCAGGAAACACCATACATTTCTCCAGGGTGGCTGCTGGCAATTTACATCTTGCCAATCAGCATAACAAGGCTCCCTGTTCTCCATATCCTGTCCTACCTTTCTGGATTTTACACTTTTTTCAGATGGCCCTTTTGCCCTGGGTGTGGGGGGGCAGTGAGATTTCATTGTAGTGCAGATTTCCTTTACAGGCTTGCTTGGTTGGCCAAAAAGAGCGTATGCGTTTTTTCCTGAATATATTCAGGAAAAAACGCATACGCCCTTTTTGGCCAAGTGCATCATTGTCGACGTTTTGCCTCTTTTCCTA
This sequence comes from Phocoena phocoena, assembly GCF_963924675.1. NCBI lineage: Eukaryota > Metazoa > Chordata > Mammalia > Artiodactyla > Phocoenidae > Phocoena > Phocoena phocoena. Next base: position 1,082,443 of record NC_089222.1, on the reverse strand, counting down.
TGCTTACCGGGCAATTCCAGTCTACCCCCTGCAATGGTTTTCCTGAAACTCTGACCCGCTTTCAAGTCCCCTTCGCAGGCTTACTTCAATATATTTTTGGAGGATAGCTGTCATTTATAACTGCAGGTTTGTGAATTACAGTGCCCCTGAGCTCCTTTCTTCAACTCGCTTTCTTGTGAGCTGGGCACAAAACCGCAGGATTGGTTCAGGCCCTAATCTGTTTCCGGCAGGGCACGCTGAGCCTTTGGTTAATTCCTCTTCTTGGTGGGCAATGAGCGTTACATTTGCCCGTGCAGACACCTACAGCTAGTCTCTCATTGGTTCTCCCTATTCCTGTTCATCTTGCACAGAAATTGCAAGCTGTGCCAAAGAGCAGGTTAAAGGCACTGACTCTCCAAGCGGAGAGAGTGTTAGTAAAGCATCTGGAATGGTGAACCCGAGGACCAGGATACGAAAACTGAGATGCATTTTAAATCGTTTCCCAATCACACGGTGGACGATACTCTGCGTTTCCCATGCATGTTTTAGCTGAAGGAAGAATCCCTTGAACCTGGAGAGTTGGGACTCATGGAATGGGTACCATGCAGTATGACTTCAAAGGGTCTGCATTTGCTCACCGAAACTCACCAATGCTATCAGCCAGAAGTGTCCAGCCTTATGTCTCAACCAGCTCTGGGTGTAGATGTGGTCAATCCCGGTTGCATCACATGCCCTGAGTGAATTATTTAAGAATTGCTCTCTATTTCTCTGTCTTTGTGTTTTGTTTTCGAAATTTATTTTGATAATGGGATTTATCGGATTTTCACTGCTGCGTTTCGGCCACTGTACACACGCTTGATTCTCTTACGAGACATATATATCCATGGGTTTTAAGATTCTTCCTAGTCAGGTATATTCCTAGGCGTTGAATATGTGGTGTTGAGTCCATTTCGTTGAGCAAGGAGTAGGTCTTCTCTATTACATATTTGGCTTATGGAATGTTATTTGTGCTAATTTCAGTCTCTGGTTTTATGCAGCACCCCAAAGCACCTTTCCCCATAAGCAAGCACTAGTTGGTTTTCTAAATTTGAGACCCTGTTCTGTTTTGTAATTCAGTTCATGTGTAGTCAAGTTTACATTCCGTGTATTAGTGATATCTCATGATGTTTCTTTTTCTGTGTGACGTAGTTCACGTAGAATCACCGTACCTGCATCCACTCACTATGCCGCTACGGACCTGATGACACAGATTTCATTGCTGAGTGATATTGCATTGCACGTACGTGCCACAACTTCTTAATCCATTTTTGCTTTCTGAGATATTTACCTGGTACTGTAGACGAGCTTCTTGTGAACACAGCCGTCCCAAACATTGGGGTGGCTGTCTGTTTTTGATTTTAATTTCCGTAATCTTTGGGACCATAAGTGGAAGTGCCATAGGCTGTGTTGCTTTGTTTCTTATGGGTTTCAGGAAACACCATACATTTCTCCAGGGTGGCTGCTGGCAATTTACATCTTGCCAATCAGCATAACAAGGCTCCCTGTTCTCCATATCCTGTCCTACCTTTCTGGATTTTACACTTTTTTCAGATGGCCGTTTTGCCCTGGGTGGGGGGGGGCAGTGAGATTTCATTGTAGTGCAGATTTCCTTTACAGGCTTGCTTGGTTGGCCAAAAAGAGCGTATGCGTTTTTTCCTGAATATATTCAGGAAAAAACGCATACGCCCTTTTTGGCCAAGTGCATCATTGTCGACGTTTTGCCTCTTTTCCTATGCTTACCGGGCAATTCCAGTCTACCCCCTGCAAGGGCTTTCCTGAAACTCTGACCCGCTTTCAAGTCCCCTTCGCAGGCTTACTTCAATATATTTTTGGAGGATAGCTGTCATTTATAACTGCAGGTTTGTGAATTACAGTGCCCCTGAGCTCCTTTCTTCAACTCGCTTTCTTGTGAGCTGGGCACAAAACCGCAGGATTGGTTCAGGCCCTAATCTGTTTCCGGCAGGGCACGCTGAGCCTTTGGTTAATTCCTCTTCTTGGTGGGCAATGAGCGTTACATTTGCCCGTGCAGACACCTACAGCTAGTCTCTCATTGGTTCTCCCTATTCTTGTTCATCTTGCACAGAAATTGCAAGCTGTGCCAAAGAGCAGGTTAAAGGCACTGACTCTCCAAGCGGAGAGAGTGTTAGTAAAGCATCTGGAATGGTGAACCCGAGGACCAGGATACGAAAACTGAGATGCATTTTAAATCGTTTCCCAATCACACGGTGGACGATACTCTGCGTTTCCCATGCATGTTTTAGCTGGAGGAAGAATCCCTTGGACCTGGAGAGTTGGGACCCATGGAATAGGTACCATGCAGTATGACTTCAAAGGGTCTGCATTTGCTCACCGAAACTCACCAATGCTATCAGCCTGAAGTGTCCAGCCTTATGTCTCAACCAGCTCTGGGTGTAGATGTGTTAAATCCCGGTTGCATCACAAGCCCTGAGTGAATTATTTAAGAATTGCTCTCTATTTCACTGTCTTTGTGTTTTGTTTTTGAAATTTATTTTGATAATGGAATTTATCGGATTTTCTCTGCTGCGTTTATGCCGCTTTACACACGCTTGATTCTCTTATGGAGACATATAAATCCATGGGTTTTAAGATTCTTCCTAGTCAGGTATATTCCTAGGCGTTGAATATGTGGTGTTGAGTCCATTTCGTTGAGCAAGGAGTAGGTCTTGTCTATTACATATTTGGCTTCTGGAATGTTATCTGTGCTAATTTCAGTCTCTGGTTTTATGCAGCACCCCAACGCACATTTCCCCATAAGCAAGCACTAGTTGGTTTTCTAAATTTGCGACCCTGTTCTGTTTTGTAATTCAGTTCATGTATAGTCAAGTTTACATTCCGTGTATTAGTGATATCTTATAATGTTTCTTTTTCTGTATGACGTAGTTCACGTAGAATCACCGTACCTGCATCCACTCACTATGCCGCTACGGGCCTGATGACACAGATTTCATTGCTGAGTGATATTGCATTGTACGTAAGTGCCACAACTGCTTTACCCATTTTTTGATTTCTGGGATATTTACCTGATACTGTAGACGAGCTTCTTGTGTACACAGCCGTCCCAAATATTGGGGTGGCTGTCTGTTTTTGATTTTAATTTCCGTAAGCTATAGGACCTTAAGTGGAAGTGCCTTAGGCTGTGTTGCTTTGTTTCTTACGTGTTTCAGGAAACACCATACACTTCTCCAGGGTGGCTGCTGGCAATTTACATCCTGCCAATCAGCATAACAAGGCTCCCTGTTCTCCATATCCTGTCCTACCTTTCTGGATTTTACACTTTTTTCAGATGGCCCTTTTGCCCGGGGGGCAGTGAGACTCCATTGTAGTGCAGATTTCCTTTACAGGCTTGCTTGGTTGGCCAAAAAGTGCGTATGCGTTTTTTCCTGAATATATACAGGAAAAAACGCATACGCCCTTTTTGGCCAAGTGCATCATTGTCGACGTTCTGCCTCTTTTCCTATGCTTTCAGGTCAATTCCAGTCTACCCCCTGCAATCATTTTCCTGAAATTCTGCCCCGCTTTCAAGTCCCCTTCGCAGGCTTACTTCAATATATTTTTGGAGGATACCTGTCATTTATAACTCTGCAGGTTTGTGAATTACAGTGCCCCTGAGCTCCTTTCTTCAACTCGCTTTCTTGTGACCTGGGCACAAAACCGCAGCATTGCTTCAGGCCCTAATCTGTTTCTGGCAGGGCACGTTAAGCCTTTGGTTAATTCCTATTCCTGGTGGGAAATGAGCGTTACATTTGCCCGTGCAGACACCTATAGCTAGTCTCTCATTGGTTCTCCCTATTCCTGTTCATCTTGCACAGAAATTGCAAGCTGTGCCAAACAGGAGGTTAAAGGCACTGACTCTCCAAGTGGGGAGAGTGTTAGTAAAGCGTCTGGAATGGTGAACCCGAGGACCAGGATACGAAAACTGAGATGCATTTTAAATCGTTTCCCAATCACACGGTGGACCATACTGTGGGTTTCCCACGCATGTTTTAGCTGGAGGAAGAATCCCTTGAACCTGGAGAGTTGGGACCCATGGAATAGGTACCATGCAGTATGACTTCAAAGGGTCTGCATTTGCTCACCGAAACTCACCAATGCTATCAGCGTGAAGTGTCCAGCCTTATGTCTCAACCAGCTCTGGGTTTAGGTGTGTTAAATTCCTGTTGCATCACATGCCCTGAGTGAATTATTTAAGAATTGCTCTCTATTTCACTGTCTTGGTGTTTGGTTTTTGAAATTTATTTTGATAATGGGATTTATCGGATTTTCACTGCTGCGTTTATGCCGCTGTACACACGCTTGATTCTCTTACGGAGACCTTCAAATCCATGGGTTTTAAGATTCTTCCTAGTCAGGTATATTCCTAGGCGTTGAATATGTGGTGTTGAGTCCATTTCGTTGAGCAAGGAGTAGGTCTTGTCTATTACATATTTGGCTCATGGAATGTTATCTGTGCTAATTTCAGTCTCTGGTTTTATGCAGCACCCCAAGGCACCTTTCCCCATAAGCAAGCACTTGTTGGTTTTCTAAATTTGAGACCCTGTTCTGTTTTGTAATTCAGTTCATGTGTAGTCAAGTTTATATTCCATGTATTACTTATATCTTATGATGTTTCTTTTTCTGTGTGACGTAGTTCACGTAGAATCACCGTACCTCCATCCACTCACTATGCCGCTACAGGCCTGATGACACAGATTTTATTGCTGAGTGATATTGCATTGCACGTACGTGCCACAACTTCTTTATCCATTTTTTGCTTTCTGCGATATTTACCTGGTTCTGTAGACGAGCTTCTTGGGAACACAGCCGTCCCAAACTTTGGGGTGGCTCTCTGTTTTTGATTTTAATTTCCCTAAGCAATAGGACCATAAGTGCAATTGCCATAGGCTGTGTTGCTTTATTTCTTACGTGTTTCAGGAAACACCATACACTTCTCCAGGGTGGCTGTTCACAATTTACATCCTGCCAATCAACATAACAAGGCTCCCTGTTCTCCATATCCTGTCCTACCTTTCTGGATTTTACACTTTTTTCAGATGGCCCTTTTGCCCAGGGGGCAGTGAGGTTTCATTGTAGTGCAGATTTCCTTTACAGGCTTGCTTGGTTGGCCTAAAAGGGAGTATGCGTTTTTTCCTGAATATATTCAGTAAAAAACGCATACGCCCTTTTTGGCCAAGTGCATCATTGTCGACGTTGTGCTTCTTTTCCTATGCCTTAAGGGCAATTCCAGTCTACCCCCTGCAATCGTTTTCCTGAAATTCAGCCCCGCTTTCAAGTCCCCTTCGCAGGCTTACTTCAATATATTTTTGGAGGATAGCTGTCATTTATAACTCTGCAGGTTTGTGAATTACAGTGCCCCTGAGATCCTTTCTTCAACTCGCTTTCTTGTGAGCTGGGCACAAAACCGCAGGATTGCTTCAGGCACTAATCTGTTTCCAGCAGGGCACGCTGAGCCTTTGGTTAATTCCTCTTCCTGGTGGGAAATGAGCGTTATATTTGCCCGTACAGACACCTAGAGCTAGTCTCTCATTGGTTCTCCCTATTCCTGTTCAACTTGCACAGAAATTGCAAGCTGTGCCAAAGAGGAGGTTAAAGGCACTGACTCTCCAAGCGGGGAGAGTGTTAGTAAAGCATCAGGAATGGTGAACCCGAGGACCAGGATACGAAAACGGAGATGCATTTTAAATCGTTTCCCAATCACACGGTGGACGATACTCTGGGTTTCCCATGCATGTTTTAGCTGGAGGAAGAATCCCTTGAACCTGGAGAGTTGGGATCCATGGAATGGGTACCATGCAGTATGACTTCAAAGGGTCTGCATTTGCTCACCGAAACTCACCAATGCTATCAGCGTGAAGTGTCCAGCCTTATGTCTCAACCAGCTCTGGGTTTAGATGTGTTAAATTCCTGTTGCATCACATGCCCTGAGTGAATTATTTAAGAATTGCTCTCTATTTCACTGTCTTGGTGTTTGGTTTTTGAAATTTATTTTGATAATGGGATTTATCGGATTTTCACTGCTGCGTTTATGCCGCTGTACACACGCTTGATTCTCTTACGGAGACATTCAAATCCATGGGTTTTAAGATTCTTCCTAGTCAGGTATATTCCTAGGCGTTGAATATGTGGTGTTGAGTCCATTTCGTTGAGCAAGGAGTAGGTCTTGTCTATTACATATTTGGCTCATGGAATGTTATCTGTGCTAATTTCAGTCTCTGGTTTTATGCAGCACCCCAAGGCACCTTTCCCCATAAGCAAGCACTTGTTGGTTTTCTAAATTTGAGACCCTGTTCTGTTTTGTAATTCACTTCATGTGTAGTCAAGTTTATATTCCATGTATTACTTATATCTTATGATGTTTCTTTTTCTGTGTGACGTAGTTCACGTAGAATCACCGTACCTCCATCCACTCACTATGCCGCTACAGGCCTGATGACACAGATTTTATTGCTGAGTGATATTGCATTGCACGTACGTGCCACAACTTCTTTATCCATTTTTTGCTTTCTGCGATATTTACCTGGTTCTGTAGACGAGCTTCTTGGGAACACAGCCGTCCCAAACTTTGGGGTGGCTCTCTGTTTTTGATTTTAATTTCCCTAAGCAATAGGACCATAAGTGCAATTGCCATAGGCTGTGTTGCTTTATTTCTTACGTGTTTCAGGGAACACCATACACTTCTCCAGGGTGGCTGTTCACAATTTACATCCTGCCAATCAACATAACAAGGCTCCCTGTTCTCCATATCCTGTCCTACCTTTCTGGATTTTACACTTTTTTCAGATGGCCCTTTTGCCCAGGGGGCAGTGAGGTTTCATTGTAGTGCAGATTTCCTTTACAGGCTTGCTTGGTTGGCCTAAAAGGGAGTATGCGTTTTTTCCTGAATATATTCAGTAAAAAACGCATACGCCCTTTTTGGCCAAGTGCATCATTGTCGACGTTGTGCTTCTTTTCCTATGCCTTAAGGGCAATTCCAGTCTACCCCCTGCAATCGTTTTCCTGAAATTCAGCCCCGCTTTCAAGTCCCCTTCGCAGGCTTACTTCAATATATTTTTGGAGGATAGCTGTCATTTATAACTCTGCAGGTTTGTGAATTACAGTGCCCCTGAGATCCTTTCTTCAACTCGCTTTCTTGTGAGCTGGGCACAAAACCGCAGGATTGCTTCAGGCACTAATCTGTTTCCAGCAGGGCACGCTGAGCCTTTGGTTAATTCCTCTTCCTGGTGGGAAATGAGCGTTATATTTGCCCGTACAGACACCTACAGCTAGTCTCTCATTGGTTCTCCCTATTCCTGTTCAACTTGCACAGAAATTGCAAGCTGTGCCAAAGAGGAGGTTAAAGGCACTGACTCTCCAAGCGGGGAGAGTGTTAGTAAAGCATCAGGAATGGTGAACCCGAGGACCAGGATACGAAAACGGAGATGCATTTTAAATCGTTTCCCAATCACACGGTGGACGATACTCTGGGTTTCCCATGCATGTTTTAGCTGGAGGAAGAATCCCTTGAACCTGGAGAGTTGGGATCCATGGAATGGGTACCATGCAGTATGACTTCAAAGGGTCTGCATTTGTTCACGGAAACTCACCAATGCTATCAGCCTGAAGTGTCCAGCCTTATGTCTCAACCAGCTCTGGGTATAGATGTGTTAAATCCCGGTTGCATCACATGCACTGAGTGAATTATTTAAGAATTGCTCTCTATTTCACTGTCTTTGTGTTTTGTTTTCGAAATTTATTTTGATAATGGGATTTATCGGATTTTCACTGCTGCGTTTCGGCCGCTGTACACACGCTTGATTCTCTTATGGAGACATATATATCCATGGGTTTTAAGACTCTTCCTAGTCAGGTATATTCCTAGGCGTTGAATATGTGGTGTTGGGTCCATTTCGTTGAGCAAGGAGTAGGTCTTGTCTATTACATATTTGGCTTATGGAAAGTTATCTGTGCTAATTTCAGTCTCTGGTTTTATGCAGCACCCCAACGCACCTTTCCCCATAAGCAAGGACTAGTTGGTTTTCTAAATTTGAGACCCTGTTCTGTTTTGTAATTCAGTTCATGTGTAGTCAAGTTTACATTCCGTGTAGTAGTGATATCTTATGATGTTTCTTTTTCTGTATGAGGTAGTTCACGTAGAATCACCGTACCTGCATCCACTCACTATGCCGCCACTCACTATGCCTGATGACACAGATTTCATTGCTGAGTGATATTGCATTGTACGTACGTGCCACAACTTCTTTATCCATTTTTTGCTTTCTGGGATATTTACCTGATACTGTAGACGAGCTTCTTGTGAACACAGCCGTCCCAAATATTGGGGTGGCTGTCTGTTTTTGATTTTAATTTCCGTAAGCTATAGGACCATAAGTGGAAGTGCCATAGGCTGTGTTGCTTTGTTTCTTACGTGTTTCAGGAAACACCATACACTTCTCCAGGGTGGCTGCTGGCAATTTACATCCTGCCAATCAGCATAACAAGGCTCCCTGTTCTCCATATCCTGTCCTACATTTCTAGACTTTACACTTTTTTCAGATGGCCCTTTTGCCCGGGGCGCAGTGAGACTTCATTGTAGTGCAGATTTCCTTTACAGGCTTGCTTGGTTGGCCAAAAAGTGCATATGCGTTTTTTCCTGAATATATTCAGGAAAAAACGCATACGCCCATTTTGGCCAAATGCATCATTGTCGACGTTGTGCCTCTTTTCCTATGCTTTCAGGGCAATTCCAGTCTACCCCCTGCAATCGTTTTCCTGAAATTCTGCCCCGCTTTCAAGTCCCCTTCGCAGGCTTACTTCAATATACTTTTGGAGGATAGCTGTCATTTATAACTCTGCAGGTTTGTGAATTACAGTGCCCCTGAGATCCTTTCTTCAACTCGCTTTCTTGTGAGCTGGGCACAAAACCGCAGGATTGCTTCAGGCACTAATCTGTTTCCAGCAGGGCACGCTGAGCCTTTGGTTAATTCCTCTTCCTGGTGGGAAATGAGCGTTATATTTGCCCGTACAGACACCTACAGCTAGTCTCTCATTGGTTCTCCCTATTCCTGTTCAACTTGCACAGAAATTGCAAGCTGTGCCAAAGAGGAGGTTAAAGGCACTGACTCTCCAAGCGGGGAGAGTGTTAGTAAAGCTTCAGGAATGGTGAACCCGAGGACCAGGATACGAAAACGGAGATGCATTTTAAATCGTTTCCCAATCACACGGTGGACGATACTCTGGGTTTCCCATGCATGTTTTAGCTGGAGGAAGAATCCCTTGAACCTGGAGAGTTGGGATCCATGGAATGGGTACCATGCAGTATGACTTCAAAGGGTCTGCATTTGCTCACCGAAACTCACCAATGCTATCAGCGTGAAGTGTCCAGCCTTATGTCTCAACCAGCTCTGGGTTTAGATGTGTTAAATTCCTGTTGCATCACATGCCCTGAGTGAATTATTTAAGAATTGCTCTCTATTTCACTGTCTTGGTGTTTGGTTTTTGAAATTTATTTTGATAATGGGATTTATCGGATTTTCACTGCTGCGTTTATGCCGCTGTACACACGCTTGATTCTCTTACGGAGACATTCAAATCCATGGGTTTTAAGATTCTTCCTAGTCAGGTATATTCCTAGGCGTTGAATATGTGGTGTTGAGTCCATTTCGTTGAGCAAGGAGTAGGTCTTGTCTATTACATATTTGGCTCATGGAATGTTATCTGTGCTAATTTCAGTCTCTGGTTTTATGCAGCACCCCAAGGCACCTTTCCCCATAAGCAAGCACTTGTTGGTTTTCTAAATTTGAGACCCTGTTCTGTTTTGTAATTCACTTCATGTGTAGTCAAGTTTATATTCCATGTATTACTTATATCTTATGATGTTTCTTTTTCTGTGTGACGTAGTTCACGTAGAATCACCGTACCTCCATCCACTCACTATGCCGCTACAGGCCTGATGACACAGATTTTATTGCTGAGTGATATTGCATTGCACGTACGTGCCACAACGTCTTTATCCATTTTTTGCTTTCTGCGATATTTACCTGGTTCTGTAGACGAGCTTCTTGGGAACACAGCCGTCCCAAACTTTGGGGTGGCTCTCTGTTTTTGATTTTAATTTCCCTAAGCAATAGGACCATAAGTGCAATTGCCATAGGCTGTGTTGCTTTATTTCTTACGTGTTTCAGGAAACACCATACACTTCTCCAGGGTGGCTGTTCACAATTTACATCCTGCCAATCAACATAACAAGGCTCCCTGTTCTCCATATCCTGTCCTACCTTTCTGGATTTTACACTTTTTTCAGATGGCCCTTTTGCCCAGGGGGCAGTGAGGTTTCATTGTAGTGCAGATTTCCTTTACAGGCTTGCTTGGTTGGCCTAAAAGTGAGTATGCGTTTTTTCCTGAATATATTCAGTAAAAAACGCATACGCCCTTTTTGGCCAAGTGCATCATTGTCGACGTTGTGCTTCTTTTCCTATGCCTTAAGGGCAATTCCAGTCTACCCCCTGCAATCGTTTTCCTGAAATTCAGCCCCGCTTTCAAGTCCCCTTCGCAGGCTTACTTCAATATATTTTTGGAGGATAGCTGTCATTTATAACTCTGCATGTTTGTGAATTACAGTGCCCCTGAGATCCTTTCTTCAACTCGCTTTCTTGTGAGCTGGGCACAAAACCGCAGGATTGCTTCAGGCACTAATCTGTTTCCAGCAGGGCACGCTGAGCCTTTGGTTAATTCCTCTTCCTGGTGGGAAATGAGCGTTATATTTGCCCGTACAGACACCTACAGCTAGTCTCTCATTGGTTCTCCCTATTCCTGTTCAACTTGCACAGAAATTGCAAGCTGTGCCAAAGAGGAGGTTAAAGGCACTGACTCTCCAAGCGGGGAGAGTGTTAGTAAAGCATCAGGAATGGTGAACCCGAGGACCAGGATACGAAAACGGAGATGCATTTTAAATCGTTTCCCAATCACACGGTGGACGATACTCTGGGTTTCCCATGCATGTTTTAGCTGGAGGAAGAATCCCTTGAACCTGGAGAGTTGGGATCCATGGAATGGGTACCATGCAGTATGACTTCAAAGGGTCTGCATTTGCTCACGGAAACTCACCAATGCTATCAGCCTGAAGTGTCCAGCCTTATGTCTCAACCAGCTCTGGGTATAGATGTGTTAAATCCCGGTTGCATCACATGCACTGAGTGAATTATTTAAGAATTGCTCTCTATTTCACTGTCTTTGTGTTTTGTTTTCGAAATTTATTTTGATAATGGGATTTATCGGATTTTCACTGCTGCGTTTCGGCCGCTGTACACACGCTTGATTCTCTTATGGAGACATATATATCCATGGGTTTTAAGACTCTTCCTAGTCAGGTATATTCCTAGGCGTTGAATATGTGGTGTTGGGTCCATTTCGTTGAGCAAGGAGTAGGTCTTGTCTATTACATATTTGGCTTATGGAAAGTTATCTGTGCTAATTTCAGTCTCTGGTTTTATGCAGCACCCCAACGCACCTTTCCCCATAAGCAAGGACTAGTTGGTTTTCTAAATTTGAGACCCTGTTCTGTTTTGTAATTCAGTTCATGTGTAGTCAAGTTTACATTCCGTGTAGTAGTGATATCTTATGATGTTTCTTTTTCTGTATGAGGTAGTTCACGTAGAATCACCGTACCTGCATCCACTCACTATGCCGCCACTCACTATGCCTGATGACACAGATTTCATTGCTGAGTGATATTGCATTGTACGTACGTGCCACAACTTCTTTATCCATTTTTTGCTTTCTGGGATATTTACCTGATACTGTAGACGAGCTTCTTGTGAACACAGCCGTCCCAAATATTGGGGTGGCTGTCTGTTTTTGATTTTAATTTCCATAAGCTATAGGACCATAAGTGGAAGTGCCATAGGCTGTGTTGCTTTGTTTCTTACGTGTTTCAGGAAACACCATACACTTCTCCAGGGTGGCTGCTGGCAATTTACATCCTGCCAATCAGCATAAAAAGGCTCCCTGTTCTCCATATCCTGTCCTACCTTTCTGGATTTTACAATTTTTTCAGATGGCCCTTTTGCCCAGGGGGGCAGTGAGATTTCATTGTAGTGCAGATTTCCTTTACAGGTTTGCTTGGTTGGCCAAAAACGGCGTATGCGTTTTTTCCTGAATATATTCAGGAAAAAACGCATACGCACTTTTTGGCCAAGTGCATCATTGTCGACGTTGTGCCTCTTTTCCTATGCTTTCAGGGCAATTCCAGTCTACCCCCTGCAATCGTTTTCCTGAAATTCTGCCCCGCTTTCAAGTCCCCTTCGCAGGCTTACTTCAATATATTTTTGGAGGATAGCTGTCATTTATAACTCTGCAGGTTTGTGAATTACAGTGCCACTGAGCTCCTTTCTTCAACTCGGTTTCTTGTGAGCTGGGCACAAAACCGCAGGATTGCTTCAGGCCCTAATCTGTTTTCAGCAGGGCACGCTGAGCCTTTGTTTAATTCCTCTTCCTGGTCGGCAATGAGCGTTACATTTGCCCGTGCAGACACCTACAGCTAGTCTCTCATTGGTTCTCCCTATTCCTGTTCATCTTGCACAGAAATTGCAAGCTGTGCCAAACAGGAGGTTAAAGGCACTGACTCTCCAAGCGGGGAGAGTGTTAGTAAAGCATCTGGAATGGTGAACCCGAGGACCAGGATACGAACACTGAGATGCATTTTAAATCGTTTCCCAATCACAGGGTGGACGATACTCTGGGTTTCCCATGCATGTTTTAGCTAGAGGAAGAATCCCTTGAACCTGGAGTGTTGGGACCCATGGAATGGGTACCATGCAGTATGACTTCAAAGGGTCTGCATTTGCTCACCGAAACTCACCAATGCTATCAGCCTGAAGTGTCCAGCCTTATGTCTCAACCAGCTCTGGGTGTAGATTAGGTCAATCCCGGTTGCATCACATGCCCTGAGTTAATTATTTAAGAATTGCTCTCTATTTCATTGTCTTTGTGTTTTGTTTTCGAAATTTATTTGGATAATGGGATTTATCGGATTTTCACTGCTGCGTTTCGGCCGCTGTACACACGCTTGATTTTCTTACGGAGACATATATATCCATGGGTTTTAAGATTCTTCCTAGTCAGGTATATTCCTAGGCGTTGAATATGTGGTGTTGGGTCCATTTCGTTGAGCAAGGAGTAGGTCTTGTCTATTACATATTTGGCTTATGGAAAGTTATCTGTGCTAATTTCAGTCTCTGATTTTATGCAACACCCCAAGGCACCTTTCCCCATAAGCAAGCACTAGTTGGTTTTCTAAATTTGAGACCCTGTTCTGTTTTGTAATTCAGTTCATGTGTAGTCAAGTTTACATTCCGTGTATTAGTGATATCTTATGATGTTTCTTTTTCTGTGTGACGTAGTTCACGTAGAATCACCGTACCTGCATCCACTCACTATGCCGCTACGGGCCTGATGACACAGATTTCATTGCTGAGTGATATTGCATTGTACGTACGTGCCACAACTTCTTTATCCATTTTTTGCTTTCTGGGATATTTACCTGATACTGTAGACGAGCTTCTTGTGAACACAGCCATCCCAAATATTGGGGTGGCTGTCTGTTTTTGATTTTAATTTCCGTAAGCTATAGGACCATAAGTGGAAGTGCCATAGGCTGTGTTGCTTTGTTTCTTACGTGTTTCAGGAAACACCATACACTTCTCCAGGGTGGCTGCTGGCAATTTACCTCCTGCCAATGAGCATAACAAGGCTCCCTGTTCTCCATATCCTGTCCTACCTTTCTGGATTTTACACTTTTTTCAGATGGCCCTTTTGCCCGGGGGGCAGTGAGACTTCATTGTAGTGCAGATTTCCTTTACAGGCTTGCTTGGTTGGCCAAAAAGGGCGTATGCGTTTTTTCCTGAATATATTCAGGAAAAAACGCATACGCCCTTTTTGGCCAAGTGCATCATTGTCGACGTTGTGCCTCTTTTCCTATGCTTTCAGGGCAATTCAAGTCTACCCCGTGCAATGGTTTTCCTGAAACTCTGCCCCGCTTTCAAGTCCCCTTCGCAGGCTTATTTCAATATATTTTTGGAGGATAGCTGTCATTTATAACTCTGCAGGTTTGTGAATTACAGTGCCCCTGAGCTCCTTTCTTCAACTCGCTTTCTTGTGAGCTGGGCACAAAAGCGCAGGATTGCTTCAGGCCCTAATCTGTTTCCGGCAGGGCACACTGAGCCTTTGGTTCATTCCTCTTCCTGGTGGGAAATGAGCGTTACATTTGCCCGTGCAGACACCTATAGCTAGTCTCTCATTGGTTCTCCCTATTCCTGTTCATCTTGCACAGAAATTGCAAGCTGTGCCAAAGAGGAGGTTAAAGGCACTGAGTCTCCAATCGGGGAGATTGTTAGTAAAGCATCTGCAATGGTGAACCCGAGGACCAGGATACGAAAACTGAGATGCATTTTAAATCGTTTCCCAATCACACGGTGGACCATACTGTGGTTTTCCCATGCATGTTTTAGCTGGAGGAAGAATCCCTTGTACCTGAAGTGTTGGGACCCATGGAATAGGTACCATGCAGTATGACTTCAAAGTGTCTGCATTTGCTCAACGAAACACACCAATGCTATCAGCCTGAAGTGTCCAGCCTTATGTCTCAACCAGCTCTGGGTGTAGATGTGGTCAATCACTGTTGCATCACATGCCATGATTGAATTATTTAAGAATTGCTCTCTATTTCACTGTCTTTGTCTTTTGTTTTCGAAATTTATTTTGATAATGGGATTTATCAGATTTTCACTGCTGCGTTTATGCCGCTGTACACACGCTTGATTCTCTTACGGAGACATATAAATCCATGGGTCTTAAGATTCTTTCTATTCAGGTATATTCCTAGGCGTTGAATATGCGGTGTTGAGTCCATTTCGTTCAGCAAGGTGTAGGTCTTGTCTATTACATATTTGGCTTATGGAATGTTATCTGTGCTAATTTCAGTCTCTGGTTTTATGCAGCACCCCAAGGCACCTTTCCCCATAAGCAAGCGCTAGTTGGTTTTCTAAATTTGAGACCCTGTTCTGTTTTGTAATTCAGTTCATGTGTAGTCAAGTTTACATTCCGTGTATTAGTGATAACTTATGATGTTTCCTTTTCTGTGTGACGTAGTTCACGTAGAATCACCGTACCTGCATCCACTCACTATGCCGCTACGGGCCTGATGACACAGATTTCATTGCTGAGTGATATTGCATTGCACGTACGTGCCACAACTTCTTTATCCATTTTTTGCTTTCTGGGATATTTACCTGGTACGGTAGGCGAGCTTCTTGGGAACACAGCCGTCCCAAACTTTGGGGTGGCTCTCTGTTTTTGATTTTAATTTCCCTAAGCAATAGGACCATAAGTGAAATTGCCATAGGCTGTGTTGCTTTATTTCTTACGTTTTTCAGGAAACACCATACACTTCTCCAGGGTGGCAGTTCACAATTTACATCCTGCCAATCAGCATAACAAGGCTCCCTGTTCTCCATATCCTGTCCTACCTTTCTGGATTTTACACTTTTTTCAGATGGCCCTTTTTCCAGGGGGGCAGTGAGACTTCATTGTAGTGCAGATTTCCTTTACAGGCTTGCTTGGTTGGCCAAAAAGGGCGTATGCGTTTTTTCCTGAATATATTCAGGAAAAAACGCATACGCCCTTTTTGGCCAAGTGCATCATTGTCGGCGTTCTGCCTCTTTTCCTAGGCTTTCAGGGCAATTCCAGTCTACCCCCTGCAATGGTTTTCCTGAAACTCTGCCCCGCTTTCAAGTCCCCTTCGCAGGCTTACTTCAATATATTTTTGGAGGATAGCTGTCATTTATAACTCTGCAGGTTTGTGAATTACAGTGCCCCTGAGCTCCTTTCTTCAACTCGCTTTCTTGTGAGCTGGGCACAAAACCGCAGGATTGCTTCAGGCCCTACTCTGTTTCCGGCAGGGCATGCTGAGCCTTTGGTTAATTCCTCTTCCTGGTGGGAAATGAGAATTACATTTGCCCGTGCAGACACCTACAGCTAGTCTCTCATTGGTTCTCCCTATTCCTGTTCATCTTGCATAGAAACTGCAAGTTGTTCCAAAGAGGAGGTTAAAGGCACTGACTCTCCAAGCGGGGAGAGTGTTAGTGAAGCATCTGGAATAGTGAAGCATCTGGAATGTTGAACCCGAGGACCAGGATACGAAAACTGAGATGCATTTTAAATCGTTTCCCAATCACACGGTGGACGATACTCTGGGTTTCCCATGCATGTTTTAGCTGGTGGAAGAATCCCTTGAACCTGGAGAGTTGGGACCCATGGAATGGGTACCATGCAGCATGACTTCAAAGGGTCTGCATTTGCTCACCGAAACTCACCAATGCTATCAGCCTGAAGTGTCCAGCCTTATGTCTCAACCAGCTCTGGGTGTAGATGTGGTCAATCCCGGTTGCATCACATGCCCTGAGTGAATTATTTAAGAATTGCTCTCTATTTCACTGTCTTTGTGTTTTGTTTTCGAAATTTATTTTGATAATGGGATTTATCTGATTTTCACTGCTGCGTTTCAGCCGCAGTACACACGCTTGTTTCTCTTACGGAGACATATATATCCATGGGTTTTAAGATTCTTCCTAGTCAGGTATATTCCTAGGCGTTGAATATGTGGTGTTGGGTCCATTTCGTTGAGCAAGGAGTAGGTCTTGTCTATTACATATTTGGCTTATGGAAAGTTATCTGTGCTAATTTCAGTCTCTGGTTTTATGCAGCACCCCAACGCACCTTTCCCCATAAGCAAGCACTAGTTGGTTTTCTAAATTTGAGACCCTGTTCTGTTTTGTAATTCAGTTCATGTGTAGTCAAGTTTACATTCCGTGTATTAGTGATATCTTATGATGTTTCTTTTTCTGTGTGACGTAGTTCACGTAGAATCACCGTACCTGCATCCACTCACTATGCCGCTACGGGCCTGATGACACAGATTTCATTGCTGAGTGATATTGCATTGAACGTACGTGCCACAACTTCTTTATCCATTTTTTGCTTTCTGGGATATTTACCTGGTACTGTAGACGAGCTTCTTGGGAACACAGCCGTCCCAAACTTTGGGGTGGATCTCTGTTTTTGATTTTAATTTCCCTAAGCAAGAGGACCATAAGTGCAATTGCCATAGGCTGTGTTCCTTTATTCCTTACGTGTTTCAGGAAACACCATACACTTCTCCAGGGTGGCTGTTGGCTATTTATATCCTCCCAATCAGCATAACAAGGCTCCCTGTTCTCCATATCCTGTCCTACCTTTCTGGATTTTACAGTTTTTTCAGATGGCCCATTTGCCAGGGGGGCAGTGAGACTTCATTGTAGTGCAGATTTCCTTTACAGGCTTGCTTGGTTGGCCAAAAAGTGCATATGCGTTTTTTCCTGAATATATATGCAGGAAAAAACACATACGCCCTTTTTGGCCAAGTGCATCATTGTCGACGTTGTGCCTCTTTTCCTATGCTTTCAGGGCAATTCCAGTCTACCCCCTGCAATCGTTTTCCTGAAATTCTGCCCCGCTTTCAAGTCTCCTTCGCAGGCTTACTTCAATATACTTTTGGAAGATAGCTGTCATTTATAACTCTGCAGGTTTGTGAATTACAGTGCCCCTGAGCTCCTTTCTTCAATTCGCTTTCTTGTGAGCTTGGCACAAAACCGCAGGATTGCTTCAGGCACTAATCTGTTTCCAGCAGAGCACGCTGAGCCTTTGGTTAATTCCTCTTCCTGGTGGGAAATGAGCGTTACATTTGCCCGTGCAGACACCTACTGCTAGTCTCTCATTGGTTCTCCCTATTCCTGTTCATCTTGCACAGAAATTGCAAGCTGTGCCAAAGAAGAGGCTAAAGGCACTGACTCTCCAAGCGGGGAGAGTGTTAGTAAAGCGTCTGGAATGGTGAACCCGAGGACCAGGATACGAAAACTGAGATGCATTTTAAATCGTTTCTCAATCACACGCTGGACGATACTCTGTGTTTCCCATGAATGTTTTAGCTGGAGGAAGAATCCCTTGAACCTAGAGTGTTGGGACCCATGGAATGGGTACCATGCAGTATGACTTCAAAGGGTCTGCATTTACTCACTGAACCTCACCAATGCTATCAGCCTGAAGTGTCCAGCCTTATGTCTCAACCAGCTCTGGGTGTAGATGTGGTCAATCCCGGTTGCGTCACATGCCCTGAGTGAATTATTTAAGAAATGCTCTCTATTTCACTGTCTTTGTGTTTTGTTTTTGAAATTTATTTTGATAATGGGATTTATCGGATTTTCACTGCTGCGTTTCGGCCGCTGTACACACGCATGATTCTCTTACGGAGACATATATATCCATGGGTTTTAAGATTCTTCCTAGTCAGTTATATTCCTAGGCGTTGAATATGTGGTGTTGGGTCCATTTCGTTGAGCAAGGAGTAGGTCTTGTCTATTACATATTTGGCTTATGGAAAGTTATTTGTGCTAATTTCAGTCTCTGGTTTTATGCAGCACCCCAACGCACCTTTCCCCATAAGCAAGCACTAGTTGGTTTTCTAAATTTGAGACCCTGTTCTGTTTTGTAATTCAGTTCATGTGTAGTCAAGTTTACATTCCGTGTATTAGTGATATCTTATGATGTTTCTTTTTCTGTGTGACGTAGTTCACGTAGAATCACCGTACCTGCATCCACTCACTATGCCGCTACGGGCCTGATGACACAGATTTCATTGCTGAGTTATATTGCATTGTACGTACGTGCCACAACTTCTTTATCCATTTTTTGCTTTCTGGGATATTTACCTGATACTGTAGACGAGCTTCTTGTGAACACAGCCGTCCCAAATATTGGGGTGGCTGTCTGTTTTTGATTTTAATTTCCGTAATCTATAGGACCATAAGTGGAAGTGCCATAGGCTGTGTTGCTTTGTTTCTTACGTGTTTCAGGAAACACCATACACTTCTCCAGGGTGGCTGCTGGCAATTTACATCCTGCCAATCAGCATAACAAGGCTCCCTGTTCTCCATATCCTGTCCTACCTTTCTGGATTTTACACTTTTTTCAGATGGCCCTTTTGCCCGGGGGGCAGTGAGACTTCATTGTAGTGCAGATTTCCTTTACCTTGCTTGGTTGGCCAAAAAGGGCGTATGCGTTTTTTCCTGAATATATTCAGGAAAAAACGCATACGCCCTTTTTGGCCAAGTGCATCATTGTCGACGTTCTGCCTCTTTTCCTATGCTTTCAGGGCAATTCCAGTCTACCCCCTGCAATCGTTTTCCTGATATTCTGCCCCGCTTTCAAGTCCCCTTCGCAGGCTTACTTCAATATATTTTTGGAGGATAGCTGTCATTTATAACTCTGCAGGTTTGTGAATTACAGTGCCCCTGAGCTCCTTTCTTCAACTCGCTTTCTTGTGAGATGGGCACAAAACCCCAGGATTGCTTCAGGCACTAATCTGTTTCCAGCAGGGCACGCTGAGCCTTTGGTTAATTCCTCTTCCTGGTGGGAAATGAGTGTTACATTTGCCCGTGCAGACACCTACAGCTAGTCTCTCATTGGTTCTCCCTATTCCTGTTCATCTTGCACAGAAATTGCAAGCTGTGCCAAAGCGGAGGTTAAAGGCACTGACTCTCCAAGCGGGGAGAGTGTTAGTAAAGCGTCTGGAATGGTGAACCCCAGGACCAGGATACGAAATCTGAGATGCATTTTAAATCGTTTCCCAATCACACGGTGGACGATACTCTGGGTTTCCCATGCATGTTTTAGCTGGAGGAAGAATCCCTTGAACCTGGAGTGTTGGGACACATGGAAAGGGTATCATGCAGTATGACTTCAAAGGGTCTGCATTTACTCACCGAACCTCACCAATGCTATCAGCCTGAAGTGTCCAGCCTTAAGTCTCAACCAGCTCTGGGTGTAGATGTGGTCAATCCCGGTTTCATCACATACCCTGAGTGAATTATTTAAGAATTGCTCTCTATTTCACTGTCTTTGTGTTTTGTTTTTGAAATTTATTTTGATAATGGGATTTGTCGGATTTTCACTGCTGCATTTCGGCCGCTGTACACACGCTGGATTCCCTTACGGAGACATATATATCCATGGGTTTTAAGATTCTTCCTAGTCAGGTATATTCCTAGGCGTTGAATATGTGGTGTTGGGTCCATTACGTTGAGCAAGGAGTAGGTCTTGTCTATTACATATTTGGCTTATGGAAAGTTATCTGTGCTAATTTCAGTCTCTGGTTTTATGCAGCACCCCAAGGCACCTTTCCCCATAAGCAAGCACGAGTTGGTTTTCTAAATTTGAGAACCTGTTCTGTTTTGTAATTCAGTTCATGTGTAGTCAAGTTAACATTCCGTGTATTAGTGATATCTTATGATGTTTCTTTTTCTGTGTGACGTAGTTCACGAAGAATCACCGTACCTGCATCCACTCACTATGCCGCTAGGGGCCTGATGACACAGATTTCATTGCTGAGTGATATTGCATTGAATGTACGTGCCACAACTTGTTTATCCATTTTTTGCTTTCTGGGATATTTACCTGACACTGTAGACGAGCTTCTTGTGAACACAGCCGTCCCAAATATTGGGGTGGCTGTCTGTTTTTGATTTTAATTTCCGTAAGCTATAGGACCATAAGTGGAAGTGCCATACGCTGTGTTGCTTTGTTTCTTACGTGTTTCAGGAAACACCATACACTTCTCCAGGGTGGCAGATCACAATTTACATCCTGCCAATCAGCATAACAAGGCTCCCTGTTCTCCATATCCTGTCCTACCTTTATGGATTTTACACTTTTTTCAGATGGCCCTTTTGCCAGGGGGGCAGGGAGACTTCATTGTAGTGCAGATTTCCTTTACAGGCTTGCTTGGTTGGCCAAAAAGGGCGTATGCGTTTTTTCCTGAATATATTCAGGAAAAAACGCATACGCCCTTTTTGGCCAAGTGCATCATTGTCAGCGTTCTGCCTCTTTTCCTAGGCTTTCAGGGCAATTCCAGTCTACCCCCTGCAATGGTTTTCCTGAAACTCTGCCCCGCTTTCAAGTCCCCTTCGCAGGCTTACTTCAATATATTTTTGGAGGATACCTGTCATTTATAACTCTGCAGGTTTGTGAATTACAGTGCCCCTGAGCTCCTTTCTTCAACTCGCTTTCTTGTGAGCTGGGCACAAAACCGCAGGAGTGCTTCAGGCCCTACTCTGTTTCCGGTAGGGCACGCTGAGCCTTTGGTTAATTCCTCTTCCTGGTGGGAAATTAGAATTACATTTGCCCGTGCAGACACCTACAGCTAGTCTCTCATTGGTTCTCCCTATTCCTGTTCATCTTGCATAGAAACTGCAAGTTGTGCCAAAGAGGAGGTTAAAGGCACTGACTCTCCAAGCGGGGAGAGTGTTAGTAAAGCATCTGGAATGGTGAACCCGAGGACCAGGATACGAAAACTGAGATGCATTTTAAATCGTTTCCCAATCACACGGTGGACGATACTCTGGGTTTCCCATGCATGTTTTAGCTGGAGGAAGAATCCCTTGAACCTGGAGATTTGGGACCCATGGAATGGGTACCATGCAGCATGACTTCAAAGGGTCTGCATTTGCTCACCGAAACTCACCAATGCTATCAGCCTGAAGTGTCCAGCCTTATGTCTCAACCAGCTCTGGGTGTAGATGTGGTCAATCCCGGTTGCATCACATGCCCTGAGTGAATTATTTAAGAATTGCTCTCTATTTCACTGTCTTTGTGATTTGTTTTCGAAATTTATTTTGATAATGGGATTTATCTGATTTTAACTGCTGCGTTTCAGCCGCAGTACACACGCTTGTTTCTCTTACGGAGACATATATATCCATGGGTTTTAAGATTCTTCCTAGTCAGGTATATTCCTAGGCGTTGAATATGTGGTGTTGGGTCCATTTCGTTGAGCAAGGAGTAGGTCTTGTCTATTAGGCTTATGGAAAGTTATCTGTGCTAATTTCAGTCTCTGGTTTTATGCAGCACCCCAAGGCACCTTTCCCCATAAGCAAGCACTAGTTGGTTTTCTAAATTTGAGACCCTGTTCTGTTTTGTAATTCAGTTCATGTGTAGTCAAGTTTACATTCCGTGTATTAGTGATATCTTATGATGTTTCTTTTTCTGTGTGACGTAGTTCACGTAGAATCACCGTACCTGCATCCACTCACTATGCCGCTACGGGCCTGATGACACAGATTTCATTGCTGAGTGATATTGCATTGAACGTACGTGCCACAACTTCTTTATCCATTTTTTGCTTTCTGGGATATTTACCTGGTACTGTAGACGAGCTTCTTGGGAACACAGCCGTCCCAAACTTTGGGGTGGATCTCTGTTTTTGATTTTAATTTCCCTAAGCAATTGGACCATAAGTGCAATTGCCATAGGCTGTGTTCCTTTATTTCTTACGTGTTTCAGGAAACACCATACACTTCTCCAGGGTGGCTGTTGGCTATTTACATCCTCCCAATCAGCATAACAAGGCTCCCTGTTCTCCATATCCTGTCCTACCTTTCTGGATTTTACACTTTTTTTAGATGGCCCTTTTGCCAGGGGGGCAGTGAGACTTCATTGTAGTGCAGATTAACTTTACAGGCTTGCTTGGTTGGCCAAAAAGTGCGTATGCGTTCTTTCCTGAATATATATGCAGGAAAAAATACATACGCCCTTTTTGGCCAAGTGCATCATTGTCGACGTTGTGCCTCTTTTCCTATGATTTCAGGGCAATTCCAGTCTACCCCCTGCAATCGTTTTCCTGAAATTCTGCCCCGCTTTCAAGTCTCCTTCGCAGGCTTACTTCAATATACTTTTGGAAGATAGCTGTCATTTATAACTCTGCAGGTTTGTGAATTACAGTGCCCCTGATCTCCTTTCTTCAATTCGCTTTCTTGTGAGCTGGGCACAAAACCGCAGGATTGCTTCAGGCCCTAATCTGTTTTCAGCAGGGCATGCTGAGACTTTTGGTAATTCCTCTTCCTGGTGGGCAATGAGCGTTACATTTGCCCGTGCCGACACCGAAAACTAGTCTCTAATTGGTTCTCCCTATTCCTGTTCATCTTGCACAGAAATTGCAAGCTGTGCCAAACAGGAGGTTAAAGGCACTGACTCTCCAAGCGGGGAGAGTTTTAGTAAAGCATCTGGAATGGTGAACCCGAGGACCAGGATACGAAAACTGAGATGCATTTTAAATCGTTTCCCAATCACACGGTGGACCATACTGTGGGTTTCCCATGCATGTTTTAGCTGGAGGAAGAATCCCTTGAACCTGAAGAGTTGGGACCCATGGAATAAGTACCATGCAGTATGACTTCAAAGGGTCTGCATTTGCTCACCAAAACACACCAATGCTATCAGCCTGAAGTGTCCAGCCTTATGTCTCAACCAGCTCTGGGTGTAGATGTGGTCAATCCCGGTTGCATCACATGCCCTGAGTGAATTATTTAAGAATTGCTCTCTATTTCACTGTCTTTGTGTTTTGTTTTCGAAATTTATTTTGATAACGGGATTTATCGGATTTTCACTGCTGCGTTTCGGCCGCAGTACACACGCTTGATTCTCTTACGGAGACATATATATCCATGGGTTTTAAGATTCTTCCTAGTCAGGTATATTCCTAGGCGTTGAATATGTGGTGTTGGGTCCATTTCGTTGAGCAAGGAGTAGGCCTTGTCTATTACATATTTGGCTTATGGAAAGTTATCTGTGCTAATTTCAGTCTCTGTTTTTATGCAGCACCCCAAGGCACCTTTCCCCATAAGCAAGCACTAGTTGGTTTTCTAAATTTGAGACCCTGTTCTGTTTTGTAATTCAGTTCATGTGTAGTCAAGTTTACATTCCGTGTTAGTGATATCTTATGATGTTTCTTTTTCTGTGTGACGTAGTTCACGTAGAATCACCGTACCTGCATCCACTCACTATGCCGCTACGGGCCTGATGACACAGATTTCATTGCTGAGTGATACTGCATTGTACGTACGTGCCACAACTTCTTTATCCATTTTTTGCTTTCTGGGATATTTACCTGATACTGTAGACGAGCTTATTGTGAACACAGATGTCCCATATATTGGGGTGGCTGTCTGTTTTTGATTTTAATTTCCGTAAGCTATAAGACCATAAGTGGCAGTGCCATAGGCTGTGTTGCTTTGTTTCTTACGTGTTTCAGGAAACACCATACACTTCTCCAGGGTGGCTGCTGGCAATTTACATCCTGCCAATCAGCATAACAAGGCTCCCTGTTCTCCATATCCTGTCCTACCTTTCTGGATTTTACACTTTTTTCAGATGGCCCTTTTGCTCGGGGGGCAGTGAGACTTCTTTGTAGTGCAGATTTCCTTTACAGGCTTGCTTGGTTGGCCAAAAAGGGCGTATGCGTTTTTTCCTGAAAATATTCAGGAAAAAACGCATACGCTCTTTTTGGCCAAGTGCATCATTGTCGACGTTCTGCCTCTTTTCCTATGCTTTCAGGGCAATTCAAGTCTACCCCTGCAATCGTTTTCCTGAAATTCTGCCCCGCTTTCAAGTCCCCTTCGCAGGCTTACTTCAATATATTTTTGGAGGATAGCTGTCATTTATAACTCTGCAGGTTTGTGAATTACAGTGCCCCTGAGCTCGTTTCTTCAACTCATTTTCTTGTGAGCTGGGCACAAATCCGCAGGATTGCTTCAGGCTCTAATCTGTTTCCAGCAGGGCACACTGAGCCTTTGTTTAATTCCTCTTCCTGGTGGGCAATGAGTGTTACATTTGGCCGTGCAGACACCTACAGCTAGTCTCTCATTGGTTCTCCCTATTCCTGTTCATCTTGCACAGAAATTGCAAACTGTGCCAAACAGGAGGTTAAAGGCACTGACTCTCCAAGTGGGGAGAGTGTTAGTAAAGCATCTGGAATGGTGAACCCGAGGACAAGGATACGAAAACTGAGATCCATTTTAAAGCGTTTCCCAATCTCATGGTGTACCATACTCTGTGTTTCCCATGCATGTTTTAGCTGAAGGAAGAATCCCTTACACCGGGAGAGTTGGGACCCATGGAATGGGTACCATGCAGTATGACTTCAACGGGTCTGCATTTGCTCAGCGAAACTCACCAATGCTATCAGCCTGAAGTGTCCAGCCTTATTGCTCAACCAGCTCTGGGTGTAGATGTGTTAAATCCCGGTTGCATCACATGCCCTGAGTGAATTATTTAAGAATTGCTCTCCATTTCACTGTCTTTGTGTTTTGTTTTTGAAATTTATTTTGATAATGGGATTTATCGGATTTTCACTGCTGCGTTTATGCCGCTGTACACACGCTTGATTCTCTTACGGAGACATATAAATCCATGGGTTTTAAGATTCTTCCTAGTCAGGTATATTCCTAGGCGTTGAATATGTGGTGTTGAGTCCATTTCGTTGAGCAAGGAGTAGGTCTTGTCTATTACATATTTGGCTTATGGAATGTTATGTGTGCTAATTTCAGTCTCTGGTTTTATGCAGCACCCCAAGGCACCTTTCCCCATAAGCAAGCACTAGTTGGTTTTCTAAATTTGAGACCCTGTTCTGTTTTGTAATTCAGTTCATGTGTAGTCAAGTTTACATTCCGTGTATTAGTGATATCTTATGATGTTTCTTTTTCTGTGTGACGTAGTTCACGTAGAATCACCGTACCTGCATACACTCACTATGCCGCTACGGGCCTGATGACACAGATTTAATTGCTGAGTGATATTGCATTGCACGTACGTGCCACAACATCTTTATCCATTTTTTGCTTTCTGGGATATTTACCTGGTACTGTAGACGAGCTTCTTGGAAACACAGCCATCCCAAACTTTGGGGTGGCTCTCTGTTTTTCATTTTAATTTCCCTAAGCAATAGGACCATAATTTCAATTGCCATAGGCTGTGTTGCTTTATTTCTTACATGTTTCAGGAAACACCATACACTTCTCCAGGGTGGCTGTTCACAATTTACATCCTGCCAATCAGCATAACAAGTCTCCCTGTTCTCCATATCCTGTCCTACCTTTCTGGATTTTACACTTTTTTCAGATGGCCCATTTGCCCGGGGGGCAGTGAGACTTCATTGTAGTGCGGATTTCCTTTACAGGCTTGCTTGGTTGGCCAAAAATGGCGTATGCGTTTTTTCCTGAATATATTCAGGAAAAAACGAATACACACTTTTTGGCCAAGTGCATCATTGTCGACGTTCTGCCTCTTTTCCTATGCTTTCAGGGCAATTCCAGTCTACCCCCTGCAATCGTTTTCCTGAAATTCTGCCCCGCTTTCAAGTCCCCTTTGCAGGCTTACTTCAATATATTTTTGGAGGATAGATGTCATTTATAACTCTGCAGGTTTGTGAATTACAGTGCCCCTGAGCTCCTTTCTTCAACTCGCTTTCTTGTGAGCTGGGCACAAAACCGCAGGATTGCTTCAGGCCCTAATCTGTTTCTGGCAGGGCATGCTGAGCCTTTGGTAAATTCCTCTTCCTGGTGGGAAATGAGCGTTACATTTGCCCGTGCAGACACCTACAGCCAATCTCTCATTGGTTCTCCCTATTCCTGTTCATCTTGCACAGAAATTGCAAGCTGTGCCAAACAGGAGGTTAAAGGCACTGACTCTCCAAGCAGGGAGAGTGTTAGTAAAGCATCTGGAATAGTGATCCCGAGGACCAGGATACGAAAACTGAGATGCATTTTAAATCATTTCCCAATCACACGGTGGACGATACTCTGGGTTTCCCATGCATGTTTTAGCTGGAGAAAGAATCCCTTGAACCTGGAGAGTTGGGACCCATGGAATGGGTACCATGCAGTATGACTTCAAAGGGTCTGCATTTGCTCACCGAAACTCACCAATGCTATCAGCCTGAAGTGTCCAGCCTTATGTCTCAACCAGCTCTGGGTGTAGATGTGCTCAATCCCGGTTGCATCACATGCCCTGAGTGAATTATTTAAGAATTGCTCTCTATTTCACTGTCTTTGTGTTTTGTTTTCGAAATTTATTTTGATAATGGGATTTATCGGATTTTCACTGCTGCGTTTCGGCCGCTGTACACACGCTTGATTCTCTTACGGAGACATATATATCCATGGGTTTTAAGATTCTTCCTAGTCAGGTATATTCCTAGGCGTTGAATATGTGGTGTTGGGTCCATTTGGTTGAGCAAGGAGTAGGCCTTGTCTATTACATATTTGGCTTATGGAAAGTTATCTGTGCTAATTTCAGTCTCTGGTTTTATACAGCACCCCAAGGCACCTTTTCCCATAAGCAAGCACTAGTTGGTTTTCTAAATTTGAGACCCTGTTCTGTTTTGTAATTCAGTTCATGTGTAGTCAAGTTTACATTCCGTGTATTAGTGATATCTTATGATATTTCTATTTCTGTGTGACGTAGATCACGTAGAATCACCGTACCTGCATCCACTCACTATGGCGCTACGGGCCTGATGACACAGATTTCATTGCTGAGTGATATTGCATTGTACGTACGTGCCACAACTTCTTTATCCATTTCTTGCTTTCTGGGATATTTACCTGATACTGTAGACGAGCTTCTTGTGAACACAGCCGTCCCAAATATTGGGGTGGCTGTCTGTTTTTGATTTTAATTTCCATAAGCTATAGGACCATAAGTGGAAGTGCCATAGGCTGTGTTGCTTTGTTTCTTACGTGTTTCAGGAAACACCATACACTTCTCCAGGGTGGCTGCTGGCAATTTACATCCTGCCAATCAGCATAACAAGGCTCCCTATTCTCCATATCCTGTCCTACCTTTCTGGAATTTACACTTTTTTCAGATGGCCCTTTTGCCCGGGGGGCAGTGAGACTTCATTGTATTGCAGATTTCCTTTACAGGCTTGCTTGGTTGGCCAAAAAGGGCGTATGCGTTTTTTCCTGAATATATTCAGGACAAAACGCATACGCCCTTTTTGGCCAAGTGCATCATTGTCGACGTTGTGCCTCTTTTCCTATGCTTTCAGGGCAATTCCAGTCTACCCCCTGCAATCGTTTTCCTGAAATTCTGCCCCGCTTTCAAGTCCCCTTCGCAGGCTTACTTCAACATACTTTTGGAAGATAGCTGTCTCTGCAGGTTTGTAAATTACAGTGCCCCTGAGCTCCTTTCTTCAACTCGCTTTCTTGTTAGCTGGGCACAAAACCGCAAGATTGGTTCAGGCCCTAATCTGTTTCTGGCAGGGCACGCTGAGCCTTTGGTTAATTCCTCTTCCTGGTGGGAAATGAGCGTTACATTTGCCCGTGCAGACACCTATAGCTAGTCTCTCATTGGTTCTCCCTATTCCTGTTCATCTTGCACAGAAATTGCAAGCTGTGCCAAACAGGAGTTTAAAGGCACTGACTCTCCAAGCGGGGAGAGTGTTAGTAAAGCATCTGGAATGGTGAACCCGAGGACCAGGATACGAAAACTGAGATGCATTTTAAATCGTTTCCCAATCACACGGTGGACGATACTCTGGGTTTCCCATGCATGTTTTAGCTGGAGGAAGAATGCCTTGAACCTGGAGAGTTGGGACCCATGGAATGGGTACCATGCAGTATGACTTCAAAGGGTCTGCATTTGCTCACCGAAACTCAACAATGCTATCAGACTGAAGTGTCCAGCCTTATGTCTCAACCAGCTCTGGGTGTAGATGTGGTCAATGCCGGTTGCATCACATGCCCTGAGTGAATTATTTAAGAATTGCTCTCTATTTCACTGTCTTTGTGTTTTGTTTTCGAAATTTATTTTGATAATGGGATTTATCGGATTTTCACTGCTGCGTTTCGGCCGCTGTACACACGCTTGATTCTCTTACGGAGACATATATATCCATGGGTTTTAAGATTCTTCCTAGTCAGGTATATTCCTAGGCGTTGAATATGTGGTGTTGGGTCCATTTCGTTGAGCAAGGAGTAGGTCTTGTCTATTACATATTTGGCTTATGGAATGTTATCTGTGCTAATTTCAGTCTCTGGTTTTATGCAGCACCCCAAGGCACCTTTCCCCATAAGCAAGCACTAGTTGGTTCTCTAAATTTGAGACCCTGTTCTGTTTTGTAATTCAGTTCATGTGTAGTCAAGTTTACATTCCGTGTATTAGTGATATCTTATGATGTTTCTTTTTCTGTGTGACGTAGTTCACGTAGAATCACCGTACCTGCACCCACTCACTATGCCACTACGGGCCTGATGACACAGGTTTCATTGCTGAGTGATACTGCATTGCACGTACGTGCCGCAACTTCTTTATCCATTTTTTGCTTTCTGGGATATTTATCTGGTACTGTAGACGAGCTTCTTGGTAACACAGCCGTCCCAAACTTTGGGGTGGCTCTCTGTTTTTGATTTTAATTTCCCTAAGGAATAGGACCATAAGTGCAATTGCCATAGGCTGTGTTGCTTTATTTCTTACGTGTTTCAGGAAACACCATACACTTCTCCATGGTGGCTGTTGGCAATTTACATCCTGCCAATCAGCATAACAAGGCTCCCTGTTCTCCATATCCTGTCCTACCTTTCTGGATTTTACACTTATTTCAGATGGCCCTTTTGCCCGGGGGGCAGTGAGACTTCATTGTAGTGCAGATTTCTTTTACAGTCTTGCTTTGTTGGCCAAAAAGGGCGTATGCGTTTTTCCTGAATATATTCAGGAAAAAACGCATACGCCTTTTTTGGCCAAGTGCATCATTGTGGACGTTCTGCCTCTTATCCTATGCTTTCAGGGCAATTCCAGTCTACCCCCTGCAATCGTTTTCCTGAAATTCTGCCCCGCTTTCAAGTCCCCTTGGCAGGCTTACTTCAATATATTTTTGGAGGATAGCTGTCATTTATAACTCTGCAGGTTTGTGAATTACAGTGCCCCTGAGCTCCTTTCTTCAACTCGCTTTCTTGTGAGCTGGGCACAAAACCGCAGGATTGCTTCAGGCCCTAATCTGTTTCCAGCAGGGCACATTGAGCCTTTGTTTAATTCCTCTTCCTGGTGGGCTATGAGCGTTACATTTGCCCGTGCAGACACCTACAGCTAGTCTCTCATTGGTTCTCCCTATTCCTGTTCATCTTGCACAGAAATTGCAAGTCGTGCCAAACAGGAGGTTAAAGGCACTGACTCTCCAAGCGGGGAGAGTGTTAGTA
Source organism: Phocoena phocoena (assembly GCF_963924675.1). Taxonomy (NCBI): domain Eukaryota; kingdom Metazoa; phylum Chordata; class Mammalia; order Artiodactyla; family Phocoenidae; genus Phocoena; species Phocoena phocoena. Next base: position 1,052,315 of record NC_089222.1, on the reverse strand, counting down.
AAGCATCTGGAATGGTGAACCCGAGGACCAGGATACGAAAACTGAGATGCATTTTAAATCGTTTCCCAATCACACGGTGGACGATACTCTGGGTTTCCCATGCATGTTTTAGCTGGAGGAAGAATCCCTTGAACCTGGACAGTTGGGACCCATGGAATGGGTACCATTCAGTATGACTTCAAAGGGTCTGCATTTGCTCACCGAAACTCACCAATGCTATCAGCCTGAAGTGTCCAGCCTTATGTCTCAACCAGCTCTGGGTGTAGATGTGGTCAATCCCGGTTTCATCACATGTCCTGAGTGAATTATTTAAGAATTGCTCTCTATTTCACTGTCTTTGTGTTTTGTTTTCGAAATATATTTTGATAATGGGATTTATCGGATTTTCACTGCTGCGTTTCGGCCGCTGTACACACGCTTGATTCTCTTACGGAGACATATATACATGGGTTTTAAGATTCTTCCTAGTCAGGGATATTCCTAGGCGTTGAATATGTGGTGTTGAGTCCATTTCGTTGAGCAAGGAGTAGGTCTTGTCTATTACATATTTGGCTTATGGAATGTTATCTGTGCTAATTTCAGTCTCTGGTTTTATGCAGCACCCCAATGCACCTTTCCCCATAAGCAAGCACTAGTTGGTTTTCCTAATTTGAGACCCTGTTCTGTTTTGTAATTCAGTCCATGTGTAGTCAAGTTTACATTCCGTGTATTAGTGATAACTTATGATGTTTCTTTTTCTGTGTGACGTAGTTCACGTAGAATCACTGTACCTGCATCCACTCACTATGCCGCTACGGGCCTGATGACACAGATTTCATTGCTGAGTGATACTGCATGGCACGTACGTTCCACAACTTCTTTATCCATTTTTTGCTTTCTGGGATATTTATCTGGTACTGTAGAAGAGCTTCTTGGGAACACAGCCGTCCCAAACTTTGGGGTAGCTCTCTGTTTTTGATTTTAATTTCCCTAAGGAATAGGACCATAAGTGCAATTGCCATAGGCTGTGTTGCTTTATTTCTTACGTGTTTCAGGAAACACCATACACTTCTCCAGGGTGGCTGTTGGCAATTTACATCCTGCCAATCAGCATAACAAGGCTCCCTGTTCTCCATATCCTGTACTACCTTTCTGGATTTTACACTTTTTTCAGATGTCCCTCCTGCCCGGGGGGCAGGGAGATTTCATTGTAGTGCAGATTTCCTTTACAGGCTTGCTTGGTTGTCCAAAAAGGGCATATGCGTTTTTTCCTGAATATATTCAGGAAAAAACGCATACGCCCTTTTTGGCCAAGTGCATCATTGTCGACGTTCTGCCTCTTTTCCTATGCTTTCAGAGCAATTCCAGTCTACCACCTGCAATCATTTTCTTGAAATTCTGCCCCGCTTTCAAGTCCCCTTCGCAGGCTTACTTCAATATACTTTTGGAGGATAGCTGTCATTTATAACTCTGCAGGTTTGTGAATTACAGTGCCCCTGAGCTCCTTTCTTCAACTCGCTTTCTTGTGAGCTGGGCACAAAACCGCAGGATTGCTTCAGGCCCTAATCTGTTTCCAGCAGGGCACACTGAGCCTTTGTTTAATTCCTCTTCCTGGTGGGCAATGAGCGTTACATTTGCCCGTGCAGACACCTACAGCTAGTCTCTCATTGGTTCTCCCTATTCCTGTTCAGCTTGCACAGAAATTGCAAGCTGTGCCAAAGAGGAGGTTAAAGGCACTGACTCTCCAAGCGGGGAGAGTGTTAGTAAAGCATCTGGAATGGTGAACTGGAGGACCAGGATACGAAAACTGAGATGCATTTTAAATCGTTTCCCAATCACACGGTGGACGATACTCTGGGTTTCCCATGCATGTTTTAGCTGGAGGAAGAATCCCTTGAACCTGGAGAGTAGGGACCCATGGAATGGGTACCATGCAGTATGACTTCAAAGGGTCTGCATTTGCTCACCGAAACTCACCAATGCTATCAGCCTGAAGTGTCCAGCCTTATGTCTCAACCAGCTCTGGGTGTAGATGTGGTCAATCCCGGTTTCATCACATGTCCTGAGTGAATTATTTAAGAATTGCTCTCTATTTCACTGTCTTTGTGTTTTGTTTTCGAAATTTATTTTGATAATGGGATTTATCGGATTTTCACTGCTGCGTTTTGGCCGCTGTACACACGCTTGATTCTCTTACGGAGACATATATACATGGGTTTTAAGATTCTTCCTAGTCAGGGATATTCCTAGGCGTTGAATATGTGGTGTTGAGTCCATTTCGTTGAGCAAGGAGTAGGTCTTGTCTATTACATATTTGGCTTATGGAATGTTATCTGTGCTAATTTCAGTCTCTGGTTTTATGCAGCACCCCAATGCACCTTTCCCCATAAGCAAGCACTAGTTGGTTTTCCTAATTGGAGACCCTGTTCTGTTTTGTAATTCAGTCCATGTGTAGTCAAGTTTACATTCCGTGTATTAGTGATAACTTATGATGTTTCTTTTTCTGTGTGACGTAGTTCACGTAGAATCACTGTACCTGCATCCACTCACTATGCCGCTACGGGCCTGATGACACAGATTTCATTGCTGAGTGATACTGCATGGCACGTACGTTCCACAACTTCTTTATCCATTTTTTGCTTTCTGGGATATTTATCTGGTACTGTAGAAGAGCTTCTTGGGAACACAGCCGTCCCAAACTTTGGGGTAGCTCTCTGTTTTTGATTTTAATTTCCCTAAGGAATAGGACCATAAGTGCAATTGCCATAGGCTGTGTTGCTTTATTTCTTACGTGTTTCAGGAAACACCATACACTTCTCCAGGCTGGCTGTTGGCAATTTACATCCTGCCAATCAGCATAACAAGGCTCCCTGTTCTCCATATCCTGTCCTACCTTTCTGGATTTTACACTTTTTTCAGATGTCCCTCCTGCCCGGGGGGCAGGGAGATTTCATTGTAGTGCAGATTTCCTTTACAGGCTTGCTTGGTTGTCCAAAAAGGGCATATGCGTTTTTTCCTGAATATATTCAGGAAAAAACGCATACGCCCTTTTTGGCCAAGTGCATCATTGTCGACGTTCTGCCTCTTTTCCTATGCTTTCAGAGAAATTCCAGTCTACCACCTGCAATCATTTTCTTGAAATTCTGCCCCGCTTTCAAGTCCCCTTCGCAGGCTTACTTCAATATACTTTTGGAGGATAGCTGTCATTTATAACTCTGCAGGTTTGTGAATTACAGTGCCCCTGAGCTCCTTTCTTCAACTCGCTTTCTTGTGAGCTGGGCACAAAACCGCAGGATTACTTCAGGCCCTAAACTGTTTCCAGCAGGGCACACTGAGCCTTTGTTTAATTCCTCTTCCTGGTGGGCAATGAGCATTACATTTGCCCGTGCAGACACCTACAGCTAGTCTCTCATTGGTTCTCCCTATTCCTGTTCAGCTTGCACAGAAATTGCAAGCTGTGCCAAAGAGGAGGTTAAAGGCACTGACTCTCCAAGCGGGGAGAGTGTTAGTAAAGCATCTGGAATGGTGAACCCGAGGACCAGGATACGAAAACTGAGATGCATTTTAAATCGTTTCCCAATCACACGATGGACGATACTCTGGGTTTCCCATGCATGTTTTAGCTGGAGGAAGAATCCCTTGAACCTGGAGAGTAGGGACCCATGGAATGGGTACCATGCAGTATAACTTCAAAGGGTCTGCATTTGCTCACCGAAACTCACCAATGCTCTCAGCCTGAAGTGTCCAGCCTTATGTCTCAACCAGCTCTGGGTGTAGATGTGTTAAATCCCGGTTGCATCACATGCCCTGAGTGAATTATTTAAGAATTGCTCTCTATTTCACTGTCTTTGTGTTTTGTTTTCGAAATTTATTTTGATAATGGGATTTATCGGATTTTCACTGCTGCGTTTCGGCCGCTGTACACACGCTTGATTCTCTTACGGAGACATATATACATGGGTTTTAAGATTCTTCCTAGTCAGGGATATTCCTAGGCGTTGAATATGTGGTGTTGAGTCCATTTCGTTGAGCAAGGAGTAGGTCTTGTCTATTACATATTTGGCTTATGGAATGTTATCTGTGCTAATTTCAGTCTCTGGTTTTATGCAGCACCCCAATGCACCTTTCCCCATAAGCAAGCACTAGTTGGTTTTCCTAATTGGAGACCCTGTTCTGTTTTGTAATTCAGTCCATGTGTAGTCAAGTTTACATTCCGTGTATTAGTGATAACTTATGATGTTTCTTTTTCTGTGTGACGTAGTTCACGTAGAATCACTGTACCTGCATCCACTCACTATGCCGCTACGGGCCTGATGACACAGATTTCATTGCTGAGTGATACTGCATGGCACGTACGTTCCACAACTTCTTTATCCATTTTTTGCTTTCTGGGATATTTATCTGGTACTGTAGAAGAGCTTCTTGGGAACACAGCCGTCCCAAACTTTGGGGTAGCTCTCTGTTTTTGATTTTAATTTCCCTAAGGAATAGGACCATAAGTGCAATTGCCATAGGCTGTGTTGCTTTATTTCTTACGTGTTTCAGGAAACACCATACACTTCTCCAGGCTGGCTGTTGGCAATTTACATCCTGCCAATCAGCATAACAAGGCTCCCTGTTCTCCATATCCTGTCCTACCTTTCTGGATTTTACACTTTTTTCAGATGTCCCTCCTGCCCGGGGGGCAGGGAGATTTCATTGTAGTGCAGATTTCCTTTACAGGCTTGCTTGGTTGTCCAAAAAGGGCATATGCGTTTTTTCCTGAATATATTCAGGAAAAAACGCATACGCCCTTTTTGGCCAAGTGCATCATTGTCGACGTTCTGCCTCTTTTCCTATGCTTTCAGAGAAATTCCAGTCTACCACCTGCAATCATTTTCTTGAAATTCTGCCCCGCTTTCAAGTCCCCTTCGCAGGCTTACTTCAATATACTTTTGGAGGATAGCTGTCATTTATAACTCTGCAGGTTTGTGAATTACAGTGCCCCTGAGCTCCTTTCTTCAACTCGCTTTCTTGTGAGCTGGGCACAAAACCGCAGGATTACTTCAGGCCCTAAACTGTTTCCAGCAGGGCACACTGAGCCTTTGTTTAATTCCTCTTCCTGGTGGGCAATGAGCATTACATTTGCCCGTGCAGACACCTACAGCTAGTCTCTCATTGGTTCTCCCTATTCCTGTTCAGCTTGCACAGAAATTGCAAGCTGTGCCAAAGAGGAGGTTAAAGGCACTGACTCTCCAAGCGGGGAGAGTGTTAGTAAAGCATCTGGAATGGTGAACCCGAGGACCAGGATACGAAAACTGAGATGCATTTTAAATCGTTTCCCAATCACACGATGGACGATACTCTGGGTTTCCCATGCATGTTTTAGCTGGAGGAAGAATCCCTTGAACCTGGAGAGTAGGGACCCATGGAATGGGTACCATGCAGTATAACTTCAAAGGGTCTGCATTTGCTCACCGAAACTCACCAATGCTCTCAGCCTGAAGTGTCCAGCCTTATGTCTCAACCAGCTCTGGGTGTAGATGTGTTAAATCCCGGTTGCATCACATGCCCTGAGTGAATTATTTAAGAATTGCTCTCTATTTCACTGTCTTTGTGTTTTGTTTTCGAAATTTATTTTGATAATGGGATTTATCGGATTTTCACTGCTGCGTTTCGGCCGCTGTACACACGCTTGATTCTCTTACGGAGACATATATACATGGGTTTTAAGATTCTTCCTAGTCAGGGATATTCCTAGGCGTTGAATATGTGGTGTTGAGTCCATTTCGTTGAGCAAGGAGTAGGTCTTGTCTATTACATATTTGGCTTATGGAATGTTATCTGTGCTAATTTCAGTCTCTGGTTTTATGCAGCACCCCAATGCACCTTTCCCCATAAGCAAGCACTAGTTGGTTTTCCTAATTTGAGACCCTGTTCTGTTTTGTAATTCAGTCCATGTGTAGTCAAGTTTACATTCCGTGTATTAGTGATAACTTATGATGTTTCTTTTTCTGTGTGACGTAGTTCACGTAGAATCACTGTACCTGCATCCACTCACTATGCCGCTACGGGCCTGATGACACAGATTTCATTGCTGAGTGATACTGCATGGCACGTACGTTCCACAACTTCTTTATCCATTTTTTGCTTTCTGGGATATTTATCTGGTACTGTAGAAGAGCTTCTTGGGAACACAGCCGTCCCAAACTTTGGGGTAGCTCTCTGTTTTTGATTTTAATTTCCCTAAGGAATAGGACCATAAGTGCAATTGCCATAGGCTGTGTTGCTTTATTTCTTACGTGTTTCAGGAAACACCATACACTTCTCCAGGGTGGCTGTTGGCAATTTACATCCTGCCAATCAGCATAACAAGGCTCCCTGTTCTCCATATCCTGTCCTACCTTTCTGGATTTTACACTTTTTTCAGATGTCCCTCCTGCCCGGGGGGCAGTGAGACTTCATTGTAGTGCAGATTTCCTTTACAGGCTTGCTTGGTTGGCCAAAAAGGGCGTATGCGTTTTTTCCTGAATATATTCAGGAAAAAACGCATATGCCTTTTTTGGCCAAGTGCATCATTGTCGACGTTGTGCCTCTTTTCCTATGCTTTCAGGGCAATTCCAGTCTACCCCCTGCAATCATTTTCCTGAAATTCTGCCCCGCTTTCAAGTCCCCTTCGCAGGCTTACTTCAATATACTTTTGGAGGATAGCTGTCATTAATAACTCTGCAGGTTTGTGAATTACAGTGCCCCTGAGCTCCTTTCTTCAACTCGCTTTCTTGTGAGCTGGGCACAAAACCGCTGGATTGCTTCAGGCCCTAATCTGTTTCCAGCAGGGCACACTGAGCCTTTGTTTAATTCCTCTTCCTGGTGGGCAATGAGCATTACATTTGCCCGTGCAGACACCTACAGCTAGTCTCTCATTGGTTCTCCCTATTCCTGTTCATCTTGCACAGAAATTGCAAGCTGTGCCAAAGAGGAGGTTAAAGGCACTGACTCTCCAAGCGGGGAGAGTGTTAGTAAAGCATCTGGAATGGTGAACCCGAGGACCAGGATACGAAAACTGAGATGCATTTTAAATCGTTTCCCAATCACACGGTGGACGATACTCTGGGTTACCCATGCCTGTTTTAGCTGGAGTCAGAATCCCTTGAACCTGGAGAGTTGGGACCCATGGAATGGGTACCATGCAGTATAACTTCAAAGGGTCTGCATTTGCTCACCGAAACTCACCAATGCTATCAGCCTGAAGTGTCCAGCCTTATGTCTCAACCAGCTCTGGGTGTAGATGTGGTCAATCCCGGTTGCATCACATGCCCTGAGTGAATTATTTAAGAATTGCTCTCTATTTCACTGTCTTTGTGTTTTGTTTTCGAAATTTATTTTGATAATGGGATTTATCGGATATTCACTGCTGCGTTTCGGCCGCTGTACACATGCTTGATTCTCTTACGGAGACATATATATCCATGGGTTTTAAGATTCTTCCTAGTCAGGTATATTCCTAGGCGTTGAATATGTGGTGTTTAGTCCATTTCGTTGAGCAAGGAGTAGGTCTTGTCTATTACATATTTGGCTTATGGAAAGTTATCTGTGCTAATTTCAGTCTCTGGTTTTATGCAGCACCCCAAGGCACCTTTCCCCATAAGCAAGCACTAGTTGGTTTTCTAAATTTGAGACCCTGTTCTGTTTTGTAATTCAGTTCATGTGTAGTCAAGTTTACATTCCGTGTATTAGTGATATCTTATGATGTTTCTTTTTCTGTGTGACGTAGTTCCCGTAGAATCACCGTACCTGCATCCACTCACTATGCCGCTACGGGCCTGATGACACAGATTTCATTGCTGAGTGATATTGCATTGTACGTACGTGCCACAACTTCTTTATCCATTTCTTGCTTTCTAGGATATTTACCTGATACTGTAGACGAGCTTCTTGTGAACACAGCCGTCCCAAATATTGGGGTGGCTGTCTGTTTTTGATTTTAATTTCCGTAAGCTATAGGACCATAAGTGGAAGTGCCATAGGCTGTGTTGCTTTGTTTCTTACGTGTTTCAGGAAACACCATACACTTCGTCATGGTGGCTGCTGGCAATTTACATCCTGCCAATCAGCATAACAAGGCTCCCTGTTCTCCATATCCTGTCCTACCTTTCTGGATTTTACACTTTTTTCAGATGGCCCTTTTGCCCGGGGGGCAGTGAGACTTCATTGTAGTGCAGATTTCCTTTACAGGCTTGCTTGGTTGGCCAAAAAGGGCGTATGCGTTTTTTCCTGAATATATTCAGGAAAAAACGCATACGCCCTTTTTGGCCAAGTGCATGATTGTCGACGTTCTCCATCTTTTCCTATGCTTTCAGGGCAATTCTAGTCTACCCCCTGCAATCGTTTTCCTGAAATTCTGCCCTGCTTTCAAGTCCCCTTCGCAGGCTTACTTCAATATATTTTTGGAGGATAGCTGTCATTTATAACTCTGCAGGTTTGTTCATTACAGTGCCCCTGAGCTCCTTTCTTCAACTCACTTTCTTGTGAGCTGGGCACAAAACCGCAGGATTGCTTCAGGCCTTAATCTGTTTCCGGCAGGGCATGCTGAGCCTTTGGTTAATTCCTCTTCCTGGTGGGAAATGAGCGTTACATTTGCCCGTGCAGACACCTACAGCTAGTCTCTCATTGGTTCTCCCTAGTCCTGTTCATCTTGCACAGAAATTGCAAGCTCTGCTAAACAGGAGGTTAAAGGCACTGACTCTCCAAGCGGGGAGAGTGTTAGTAAAGCATCTGGAATGGTGAACCCGAGGACAGGATACGAAAACTGAGATGCATTTTAAATCGTTTCCCAATCACACGATGGACCATACTGTGGGTTTCCCATGCATGTTTTAGCTGGAGGAAGAATCCCTTGAACCTAAAGAGTTGGGTTCCATGGAATGGGTACCATGCAGTATGACTTCAAAGGGTCTGCATTTGCTCACCGAAACTCACCAATGCTATCAGCCTGAAGTGTCCAGCCTTATGTCTCAACCAGCTCTGGGTTTAGATGTGGTCAATCCCGGTTGCATCACATGTCCTGAGTGAATTATTTAAGAATTGCTCTCTATTTCACTGTCTTTGTGTTTTGTTTTCGAAATTTATTTTGATAATGGGATTTATCGGATTTTCACTGCTGTGTTTCGGCCGCTGTACACACGCTTGATTCTCTTACGGAGACATATATATCCATGGGTTTTAAGATTCTTCCTAGTCAGGTATATTCCTAGGCGTTGAATATGTGGTGTTGAGTCCATTTCGTTGAGCAAGGATTAGCTCTTGTCTGTTACATATTTGGCTTATGGTATGTTATCTGTGCTAATTTCAGTCTCTGGTTTTATGCAGCACCCCAAGGCACCTTTCCCCATAAGCAAGCACTAGTTGGTTTTCTAAATTTGAGACCCTGTTCTGTTTTGTAATTCAGTTCATGTGTAGTCAAGTTTACATTCCGTGTATTAGTGATATCTTATGATGTTTCTTTTTCTGTGTGACATAGTTCACGTAGAATCACCGTACCTGCATCCACTCACTATGCCGCTACGGGCCTGATGACACAGATTTCATTGCTGAGTGATACTGCATTGCACGTACGTGCCACAACATCTTTATCCATTTTTTGCTTTCTGGGATATTTACCTGATACTGTAGACGAGCTTCTTGTGAACAGAGCCGTCCCAAATATTGGGGTGGCTGTCTGTTTTTGATTTTAATTTCCGTAAGCTATAGGACCATAAGTGGAAGTGCCATAGGCTGTGTTGCTTTGTTTCTTACGTGTTTCAGGAAACAACATACATTTCTCCAGGGTGGCTGCTGGCAATTTACATCCTGCCAATCAGCATAACAAGGCTCCCTGTTCTCCATATCCTGTCCTACCTTTCTGGATTTTACACTTTTTTCAGATGGCCCTTTTGCCCGGGGGGCAGTGAGACTTCATTGTAGTGCAGATTTCCTTTACCGGCTTGCTTGGTTGGCCAAAAAGGGCGTATGCGTTTTTTCCTGAATATATTCAGGAAAAAACGCATACACACTTTTTGGCCAAGTGCATCATTGTCGACGTTGTGCCTCTTTTCCTATGCTTTCAGGGCAATTCCAGTCTACCCCCTGCAATCGTTTTCCTGAAATTCTGCCCCGCTTTCAAGTCCCCTTCGCAGGCTTACTTCAATATATTTTTGGAGGATAGCTGTCAATTATAACTCTGCAGGTTTGTGAATTACAGTGCCCCTGAGCTCCTTTCTTCAACTGGCTTTCTTGTGAGCTCTGTAGAAAACCACAAGATTGCTTCAGGCCCTAATCTGTTTCCAGCAGGGCACACTGAGCCTTTGGTTAATTCCTCTTCCTGGTGGGCAATGAGCGTTACATTTGCCCGTGCAGACACCTACAGCTAGTCTCTCATTGGTTCTCCCTATTCCTGTTCATCTTGCACAGAAATTGCAAGCTGTGCCAAACAGGAGGTTAAAGGCACTGACTCTCCAAGCAGGGAGAGTGTTAGTAAAGCATCTGGAATGGTGAACCCGAGGACCAGGATACGAAAACTGAGATGCATTTTAAATCGTTTCCCAATCACACGGTGGACGATACTCTGGGTTTCCCATGCATGTTTTAGCTGGAGGAAGAATGTCTTGAACCTGGAGAGTTGGGACCCATGGAATGGGTACCATGCAGTATGACTTCAAAGGGTCTGCATTTGCTCACCGAAACTCACCAATGCTATCAGCCTGAAGTGTCCAGCCTTATGTCTCAACCAGCTCTGGGTGTAGATGTGGTCAATCCTGGTTTCATCACATGTCCTGAGTGAATTATTTAAGAATTGCTCTCTATTTCACTGTCTTTGTGTTTTGTTTTCGAAATTTATTTTGATAATGGGATTTATCGGATTTTCACTGCTGCATTTCGGCCGCTATACACACGCTTGATTCTCTTACGGAGACATATATACATGGGTTTTAAGATTCTTCCTAGTCAGGGATATTCTTAGGCGTTGAATATGTGGTGTTGAGTCCATTTCGTTGAGCAAGGAGTAGGTCTTGTCTATTACATATTTGGCTTATGGAATGTTATCTGTGCTAATTTCAGTCTCTGGTTTTATGCAGCACCCCAATGCACCTTTCCCCATAAGCAAGCACTAGTTGGTTTTCCTAATTTGAGACCCTGTTCTGTTTTGTAATTCAGTCCATGTGTAGTCAAGTTTACATTCCGTGTATTAGTGATAACTTATGATGTTTCTTTTTCTGTGTGACGTAGTTCACGTAGAATCACTGCACCTGCATCCACTCACTATGCCGCTACGGGCCTGATGACACAGATTTCATTGCTGAGTGATACTGCATTGCACGTACGTTCCACAACTTCTTTATCCATTTTTTGCTTTCTGGGATATTTATCTGGTACTGTAGAAGAGCTTCTTGGGAACACAGCCGTCCCAAACTTGGGGGTGGCTCTCTGTTTTTGATTTTAATTTCCCTAAGGAATAGGACCATAAGTGCAATTGCCAAAGGCTGTGTTGCTTTATTTCTTACGTGTTTCAGGAAACACCATACATTTCTCCAGGGTGGCTGTTGGCAATTTACATCCTGCCAATCAGCATAACAAGGCTCCCTGTTCTCCATATCCTGTCCTACCTTTCTGGATTTTACACGTTTTTCAGATGGCCCTTTTGCCCGGGGGGCAGTGAGACTTCATTGTAGTGCAGATTTCCTTTACAGGCTTGCTTGGTTGGCCAAAAAGGGCGTATGCGTTTATTCCTGAATATATTCAGGAAAAAACGCATACGCACTTTTTGGCCAAGTGCATCATTGTCGACGTTGTGCCTCTTTTCCTATGCTTTCAGGGCAATTCCAGTCTACCCCCTGCAATCGTTTTCCTGAAATTCTGCCCCGCTTTCAAGTCCCCTTCGCAGGCTTACTTCAATATATTTTTGGAGGATAGCTGTCATTTATAACTCTGCAGGTTTGTGAATTACAGTGCCCCTGAGCTCCTTTCTTCAACTCGCTTTCTTGTGAGCTGGGCACAAAACCGCAGGATTGCTTCAGGCCCTAATCTGTTTCTAGCAGGGCACACTGAGCCTTTGTGTAATTCCTCTTCCTGGTGGGCAATGAGCGTTACATTTGCCCGTGCAGACACCTACAACTAGTCTCTCATTGGTTCTCCCTATTCCTGTTCATCTTGCACAGAAATTGCAAGCTGTGCCAAACAGGAGGTTAAAGGCACTGACTCTCCAAGCGGGGAGAGTGTTAGTAAAGCCTCTGGAATGGTGAACCTGAGGACCAGGATACGTAAAGTGAGATGCATTTTAAATCGTTTCCCAATCACACAGTGGATGATACTCTGGGTTTCCCATGCATGTTTTAGCTGGAGGAAGAATCCCTTGATCCTGGAGAGTTGGGACCCATGGAATGGGTACCATGCAGTATGACTTCAAAGGGTCTGCATTTGCTCACCGAAACTCACCAATGCTATCAGCCTGAAGTGTCCAGCCTTATGTGTTAACCAGCTGTGGGTGTATATGTGGTCAATCCCGGTTGCATCACATGCCCTGAGTGAATTGTTTAAGAATTGCTCTCTATTTCACTGTCTTTGTGTTTTGTTTTCGAAATTTATTTTGATAATGGGATTTATCGGATTTTCACTGCTGCGTTTATGCCGCTGTACACACGCTTGATTTTCTTACAGAGACATATACATCCATGGGTTTTAAGATTCTTCCTAGTCAGGTATATTCCTAGGCGTTGAATATGTGGTGTTGAGTCCATTTCGTTGAGCAAGGGGTAGGTCTTGTCTATTATATATTTGGCTTATGGAAAGTTATCTGAGCTAATTTCACTCTCTGGTTTTATGCAGCATCCCAACACGCATTTGCCCATAAGCAAGCACTAGTTGGTTTTCAAAATTTGAGACCCTGTTCTGTTTTGTAATTCAGTTCATGTGTAGTTAAATTTACATTCCGTGTATTAGTGATATCTTATGATGTTTCTTTTTCTGTGTGACGTAGTTCACGTAGAATCACCGTACCTGCATCCACTCACTATGCCGCTACGGGCCTGATGACACAGATTTCATTGCTGAGTGATATTGCATTGCACGTACGTGCCACAACTACTTTATCCATTTTTTGCTTTCTGGGATATTTACCTGGTACTGTAGACGAGCTTCTTGGGAACACAGCCGTCCCAAACTTTGGGGTGGATCTCTGTTTTTGATTTTAATTTCCGTAGGCAAGAGGACCATAAGTGCAATTGCCATAGGCTGTGTTCCTTTATTTCTTACGTGTTTCAGGAAACACCATACACTTCTCCAGGGTGGCTGTTGGCAATTTACATCCTCCCAATCAGCATAACAAGGCTCCCTGTTCTTCATATCCTGTCCTACCTTTCTGGATTTTAGACTTTTTTCAGATGGCCCTTTTGCCAGCAGGGCAGTGAGACTTCATTGTAGTGCAGATTTCCTTTACAGGCTTGCTTGGTTGGCCAAAAAGTGCATATGCGTTTTTTCCTGAATATATTCAGGAAAAAACGCATACGCCCTTTTTGGCCAAGTGCATCATTGTCGACGTTGTGCCTCTTTTCCTATGCTTTCAGGGCAATTCCAGTCTACCCCCTGCAATCGTTTTCCTGAAATTCTGACCCGCTTTCAAGTCCCCTTCGCAGGCTTACTTCAACATACTCTTGGAAGATAGCTGTCATTTATAACTCTGCAGGTTTGTGAATTACAGTGCCCCTGAGCTCCTTTCTTCAACTCGCTTTCTTGTGAGCTGGGCACAAAACCGCAGGATTGCTTCAGGCACTAATCTGTTTCCAGCAGGGCACGCTGAGCCTTTGGATAATTCCTCTTCCTGGTGGGAAATGAGCGTTATATTTGCCCGTGCAGACACCTACAGCTAGTCTCTCATTGGTTCTCCCTATTCCTGTTCATCTTGCACAGAAATTGCAAGCTGTGCCAAAGAGGAGATTAAAGGCACTGACTCTCCAAGCGGGGAGAGTGTTAGTAAAGCATCTGGAATGGTGAACCCGAGGACCAGGATACGAAAACTGAGATGCATTTTAAATCGTTTCCCAATCACAAGGTGGACGATACTCTGGGTTTCCCATGCATGTTTTAGCTGGAGGAAGAATCCCTTGAACCTGGAGTGTTGGGACCCATGGAATGGGTACCATGCAGTATGACTTCAAAGGGTCTGCATTTGCTCACCGAACCTCACAAATGCTATCAGCCTGAAGTGTCCAGACTTATGTCTCAACCAGCTCTGGATGTAGATGTGGTCAATCCCGGTTGCATCACATGCCCTGAGTGAATTATTTAAGAATTGCTCTCTATTTCACTGTCTTTGTGTTTTGTTTCCCAAATTTATTTTGATAATGGGATTTATCGGATTTTCACTGCTGCGTTTCGGGCGCTGTACACATGCTTGATTCTCTTACGGAGACATATATATCCATGGGTTTTAAGATTCTTCCTAGTCAGGTATATTCCTAGGCGTTGAATATGTGGTGTTGAGTCCATTTCGTTGAGCAAGGAGTAGGTCTTGTCTATTACATATTTGGCTTATGGAATGTTATCTGTGCTAATTTCAGTCTCTGGTTTTATGCAGCACCCCAAGGCACCTTTCCACATAAGCAAGCACTAGTTGGTTTTCTAAATTTGAGACCCTGTTCTGTTTTGTAATTCAGTTCATGTGTAGTCAAGATTACATTCCGTGTATTAGTGATATCTTATGATGTTTCATTTTCTGTGTGACGTAGTTCACGTAGAATCACCCTACCTGCATCCACTAACTATGCCGCTACGGGCCTGATGACACAGATTTCGTTGCTGAGTGATACTGCATTGCACGTACGTGCCGCAACTTCTTTATCCATTTTTTGCTTTCTGGGATATTTACCTGGTATTGTAGACGAGCTTCTTGGGAACACAGCCGTCCCAAACTTTGGGGTGGCTCTCTGTTTTTGATTTTAATTTCCCTAAGCAATAGGACCATAAGTGCAATTGCCATAGGCTGTGTTGCTTTATTTCTTACGTGTTTCAGGAAACACCATACACTTCTCCATGGTGGCTGTTGGCAATTTACATCCTGCCAATCAGCATAACAAGGCTCCCTGTTCTCCATATCCTGTCCTACCTTTCTGGATTTTACACTTTTTTCAGATGGCCCTTTTGCCCGGGGGGGCAGTGAGATTTCATTGTAGTGCAGATTTCCTTTACAGGCTTGCTTGGTTGGCCAAAAATGGCGTATGCGTTTTTTCCTGAATATATTCAGGAAAAAACGCATATGCCCTTTTTGGCGAAGTGCATCATTGTCGACGTTGTGCCTCTTTTCCTATGCTTTCAGGGCAATTCCAGTCTACCCCCTGCAATCGTTTTCCTGAAATTCTGACCCGCTTTCAAGTCCCCTTCGCAGGCTTACTTCAACATACTCTTGGAAGATAGGTGTCATTTATAACTCTGCAGGTTTGTGAATTACAGTGCCCCTGAGCTCCCTTCTTCAACTCGCTTTCTTGTGAGCTGGGCACAAAACCGCAGGATTGCTTCAGGCCCTAATCTGTTTCTAGTAGGGCACACTGAGCCTTTGTGTAATTCCTCTTCCTGGTGGGCAATGAGCGTTACATTTGCCCGTGCAGACACCTACAGCTAGTCTCTCATTGGTTCTCCCTATTCCTGTTCATCTTGCACAGAAATTGCAAGCTGTGCCAAACAGGAGGTTAAAGGCACTGACTCTCCAAGCGGGGAGAGTGTTAGTAAAGCATCTGGAATGGTGAACCCGAGGACCAGGATACGTAAAGTGAGATGCATTTTAAATCGTTTCCCAATCACACGGTGGACGATACTCTGGGTTTCCCATGCATGTTTTAGCTGGAGGAAGAATCCCTTGAACCTGGAGAGTTGGGACCCATGGAATGGGTACCATGCAGTGTGACTTCAAAGGGTCTGCATTTGCTCACCAAAACTCACCAATGCTATCAGCCTGAAGTGTCCAGCCTTATGTCTTAACCAGCTGTGGGTGTATATGTGGTCAATCCCGGTTGCATCACATGCCCTGAGTGAATTGTTTAAGAATTGCTCTCTATTTCACTGTCTTTGTGTTTTGTTTTCGAAATTTATTTTGATAATGGGATTTATCGGATTTTCACTGCTGCATTTATGCCGCTGTACACACGCTTGATTCTCTTACAGAGACATATACATCCATGGGTTTTAAGTTTCTTCCTAGTCAGGTATATTCCTAGGCGTTGAATATGTGGTGTTGAGTCCATTTCGTTGAGCAAGGGGTAGGTCTTGTCTATTATATATTTGGCTTATGGAAATTTATCTGAGCTAATTTCAGTCTCTGGTTTTCTGCAGCATCCCAACACACATTTCCCCATAAGCAAGCACTAGTTGGTTTTCAAAATTTGAGACCCTGTTCTGTTTTGTAATTCAGTTCATGTGTAGTTAAATTTACATTCCGTGTATTAGTGATATCTTATGATGTTTCTTTTTCTGTGTGACGTAGTTCACGTAGAATCATCGTACCTGCATCCACTCACTATGCCGCTACGGGCCTGATGACACAGGTTTCATTGCTGAGTGATATTGCATTGCACGTACGTGCCACAACTACTTTATCCATTTTTTGCTTTCTGGGATATTTACCTGGTACTGTAGACGAGCTTCTTGGGAACACAGCCGTCCCAAACTTTGGGGTGGATCTCTGTTTTTGATTTTAATTTCCGTAGGCAAGAGGACCATAAGTGCAATTGCCATAGGCTGTGTTCCTTTATTTCTTACGTGTTTCAGGAAACACCATACACTTCTCCAGGGTGGCTGTTGGCAATTTACATCCTCCCAATCAGCATAACAAGGCTCCCTGTTCTTCATATCCTGTCCTACCTTTCTGGATTTTAGACTTTTTTCAGATGGCCCTTTTGCCAGGGGGGCAGTGAGACTTCATTGTAGTGCAGATTTCCTTTACAGGCTTGCTTGGTTGGCCAAAAAGTGCATATGCGTTTTTTCCTGAATATATTCAGGAAAAAACGCATACGCCCTTTTTGGCCAAGTGCATCATTGTCGACGTTGTGCCTCTTTTCCTATGCTTTCAGGGCAATTCCAGTCTACCCCCTGCAATCGTTTTCCTGAAATTCTGCCCCGCTTTCAAGTCCCCTTCGCAGGCTTACTTCAACATACTCTTGGAAGATAGCTGTCATTTATAACTCTGCAGGTTTGTGAATTACAGTGCCCCTGAGCTCCTTTCTTCAACTCGCTTTCTTGTGAGCTGGGCACAAAACCGCATGATTGCTTCAGGCACTAATCTGTTTCCAGCAGGGCATGCTGAGCCTTTGGTTAATTCGTCTTCCTGGTGGGAAATGAGCATTACATTTGCCCGTGCAGACACCTACAGCTAGTCTCTCATTGGTTCTCCCTATTCCTGTTCATCTTGCACAGAAATTGCAAGCTGTGCCAAAGAGGAGATTAAAGGCACTGACTCTCCAAGCGGGGAGAGTGTTTGTAAAGCGTCTGGAATGGTGAACCCGAGGACCAGGATACGAAAACTGAGATGCATTTTAAATCGTTTCCCAATCACAAGGTGGACGATACTCTGGGTTTCCCATGCATGTTTTAGCTGGAGGAAGAATCCCTTGAACCTGGAGAGTTGGGACCCATGGAATGGGTACCATGCAGTATGACTTCAAAGGGTCTGCATTTGCTCACCGAAACTCACCAATGCTATCAGCCTGAAGTGTCCAGCCTTATGTCTCAACCAGCTCTGGGTGTAGATGTGGTCAATCCCTGTTGCATCACATGCCCTGAGTGAATTATTTAAGAATTGCTCTCTATTTCACTGTCTTTGTGTTTTGTTCCCCAAATTTATTTTGATAATGGGATTTATCGGATTTTCACTGCTGCGTTTATGCCGCTGTACACACGCTTGATTCTCTTACAGAGACATATACATCCATGGATTTTAAGATTCTTCCTAGTCAGGTATATTCCTAGGCGTTGAATATGTGGTGTTGAGTCCATTTCGTTGAGCAAGGGGTAGGTCTTGTCTATTATATATTTGGCTTATGGAAAGTTATCTGAGCTAATTTCAGTGTCAGGTTTTATGCAGCATCCCAACACACATTTCCCCGTAAGAAAGCACTAGTTGGTTTTCAAAATTTGAGACCCTGTTCTGTTTTGTAATTCAGTTCATGTGTAGTTAAATTTACATTCCGTGTATTAGTGATATCTTATGATGTTTCTTTTTCTGTGTGACGTAGTTCACGTAGAGTCACCGTACCTGCATCCACTCACTATGCCGCTACGGGCCTGATGACACAGATTTCATTGCTGAGTGATATTGCATTGCACGTACGTGCCACAACTACTTTATCCATTTTTTGCTTTCTGGGATATTTACCTGGTACTGTAGACGAGCTTCTTGGGAACACAGCCGTCCCAAACATTGGGGTGGCTGTCTGTTTTTGATTTTAATTTCCGTAATCTTTTGGACCATAAGTGGAAGTGCCATAGGCTGTGTTGCTTTGTTTCTTATGGGTTTCAGGAAACACCATACACTTCTCCAGGGTGGCTGCTGGCAATTTACATCCTGCCAATCAGCATAACAAGGCTCCCTGTTCTCCATATCCTGTCCTACCTTTCTGGATTTTACACATTTTTCAGATGGCCCTTTTCCCCAGGGGGCAGTTAGAGTTCATTGTAGTGCAGATTTCCTTTACAGGCTTGCTTGTTTTGCGAAAAAGGGCGTATGCGTTTTTTCCTGAATATATTCAGGAAAAAATGCATACGCACTTTTTGGCGAAGTGCACCATTGTCGACGTTCTGCCTCTTTTCCTCTGCTTTCTGGGCAATTCCAGTCTACCCCCTGCAATCGTTTTCCTGAAATTCTGCCCCGCTTTCAAGTCCCCTTCGCAGGCTTACTTCAATATATTTTTGGAGGATAGCTGTCATTTATAACTCTGCAGGTTTGTGAATTACAGTGCCCCTGAGCTCTTTTCTTCAACTCGCTTTCTTGTGAGCTGGGCCCAAAACCGCAGGATTGCTTCAGGCTCTAATCTGTTTCCGGCAGGGCACGCTGAGCCTTTGGTTAATTCCTCTTCCTGGTGGGAAATGAGCGTTACATTTGCCCGTGCAGACACCTACATCTAGTCTCTCATTGCTTCTTCTATTCCTGTTCATCTTGCACAGAAATTGCAAGCTGTGCCAAATACGAGGTTAAAGGCACTGACTCTCCAAGCGGGGAGATTGTTAGTAAAGCATCTGGAATGGTGAACCCGAAGACCAGGATACGAAAACTGAGATGCATTTTAAATCGTTTCCCAATCACACGGTGGACGATACTCTGGGTTACTCATGCATGTTTTAGCCGGAGGAAGAATCCTTTGAACCTCGAGATTTGGGACGCATGGAATGGGTACCATGCAGTATGACTTCAAAGGGTCTGCATTTGCTCACCGAAACTCACCAATGTTATCAGCCTGAAGTGTCCAGCCTTATGTCTCAACCAGCTCTGGGTGTAGTTGTGGTAAATCCCAGTTGCATCACATGCTCTGAGTGAATTATTTAAGAATTGCTCTCTATTTCACTGTCTTTGTGTTTTGTTTTTGAAATTTATTCTGATAATGGGATTTATCGGATTTTCACTGCTGCGTTTCGGCCGCTGTACACACGCTTGATTCTCTTACGGAGACATATATATCCATGGGTTTTAAGATTCTTCCTAGTCAGGTATATTCCTAGGCGTTGAATATGCGGTGTTGAGTCCATTTAGTTGAGCAAGGTGTAGGTCTTCTCTATTACATATTTGGCTTATGGAATGTTATCTGTGCTAATTTCAGTCTCTGGTTTTATGCAGCACCCCAACGCACCTTTCCCCATAAGCAAGCACTAGTTGGTTTTCTAAATTTGAGACCCTGTTCTGTTTTGTAATTCAGTTCATGTGTAGTCAAGTTTACATTCCGTGTATTAGTGATATCTTATGATGTTTCTTTTTCTGTGTGACGTAGTTCACGTAGAATCACCGTACCTGCATCCACTCACTATGCCGCTACGGGCCTGATGACACAGATTTCATTGCTGAGTGATATTGCATTGTACGTACGTGCCACAACTTCTTTATCCATTTTTTGCTTTCTGGGATATTTACCTGATACTGTAGAGGAGCTTCTTGTGAACACAGCCATCCCAAATATTGGGGTGGCTGTCTGTTTTAGATTTTAATTTCCGTAAGCTATAGGACCATAAGTGGAAGTGCCATAGGCTGTGTTGCTTTGTTTCTTACGTGTTTCAGGAAACAACATACATTTCTCCATGGTGGCTGCTGGCAATTTACATCCTGCCAATCAGCATAACAAGGCTCCCTGTTCTCCATATCCTGTCCTAACTTTCCGGATTTTACACTTTTTTCAAATGGCCCTTTTGCCCGGGGGGCAGTGAGACTTCATTGTAGTGCAGATTTCCTTTACAGGATTGCTTGGTTGGCCAAAAAGGGCGTATGCGTTTTTTCCTGAATATATTCAGGAAAAAACGCATACGCCCTTTTTGGCCAAGTGCATCATTTTCGACGTTGTGCCTCTTTTCCTATGCTTTCAGGGCAATTCCAGTCTACCCCCTGCAATCGTTTTCCTGAAATTCTGCCCCGCTTTCAAGTCCCCTTCGCAGGCTTACTTCAATATATTTTTGGAGGATAGCTGTCATTTATAACTCTGCAGGTTTGTGAATTACAGTGCCCCTGAGCTCCTTTCTTCAACTCGCTTTCTTGTGAGCTGAGCACAATACCGCAGGGTTGCTTCAGGCCCTAATCTGTTTCCGGCAGGGCACGCTGAGCCTTTGGTTAATTCCTCTTCCTGGTGGGAAATGAGCGTTACATTTGCCCGTGCAGACACCTACAGCTAGTCTCTCATTGGTTCTCCCTATTCCTGTTCATCTTCCACAGAAATTGCAAGCTGTGCCAAAGAGGAGGTTAAGGCACTGACTCTCCAAGGGGGGAGAGTGTTAGTAAACCGTCTGGAATGCTGAACCCGAGGACCAGGATACGAAAACTGAGATGCATTTTAAATCGTTTCCTAATCACATGGTGGACCATACTCGGCGTTTCCCACGCATGTTTTAGCTGAAGAAAGAATCCCTTGAACCTGGAGAGTTGGGACCCTTGGAATGGGTACCATGCAGTATGACTTCAAAGGATCTGCATTTGTTCACCGAAACTCACCAATGCTATCAGCCTGAAGTGTCCAGCCTTATGTCTCAACCAGCTCTGGGTGTAGATGTGGTAAATCCAGGTTGCATCACATGCCCTGAGTGAATTATTTAAGAATTGCTACCTGTTTCACTGTCATTGTGTTTTGTTTTTCAAATTTATTTTAATAATGGGATTTATCGGATTTTCACTGCTTCGTTTATGCCGCTGTACACGCGCTTGATTCTCTTACGGAGACATATAAGTCCATTGGTTTTAAGATTCTTACTAATCCGGTATATTCTTAGGCATTGAATATGGCGTGTTGAGTCCATTTCTTTGAGCAAGGAGTAGGTCTTAACTATTACATATTTGGCTTATGGAATGGTATCTGTGCTAATTTCAATCTCTGGTTTTATGCAGCACCCCAACTCACCTTTCCCCTTAAGGAAGCATAAGTTGGTTTTCTTAATTTGTGACCCTCTTCTCTTTTGTAATTCAGTTCATGTGTAGCCATGTTAACATTCCATGTATTAGTGATATCTTATGTCTTTTTCTTTTTGAATTATGTGACTTCGAATGATCACACGTAACTCCTCTGGAGTTGTTATAACTGGCCGTATTTCATTGATTTCCAGGCTGAGTAATATTCCACTCTACATAAGCACCACATCTCTGTCCGTTTTTTCTCGGCAGATACATTTAAGTTATATCCTAGTCGAGGATCTTTTAAACAGAGAGGTGGTAAACATTGGGGTACCTGTGTCCTCTCGATTTTTGTTTTTCCCAAGATATACGTCCATGAGTGCAAGTGCCCTGTGCTTGGTAGCTCATTTTTTAGATGCTTTAGTAAACACAATAGACTTATCCAGAGTGACCGTTGGCAATATACATTTCCACTATAAGACTCACAGGGCTCCCTTTTCTCCTTGCCCTGTCCTGCATTTCTGGTGTTTACACTTTATGAGGACGGCTCTTCTGACTGATGCAAAGTGATATGTTTTGTAGTATTGATTTCCAGTGCCCACCTGTTTGGTTGGCTAAAAAAGTGTATGCCCTTTTCTTGAATATATACAGAAAAAGACGCATACACCCTTTTTGGCCAACTGCAATGTTGGCAATGTTCAGCCCCTTTTCTTGTGCTTAATGGCGAGTCCTTTCTACCTCTTCCAATCCCTTTCCTGCCATTCTCCGTTGCTTACAAGTCCTTTTCTCTGACTTTCCTCAAGACATTTTTCAGTGATAGATATTTTCAATTCTGCAGTTTCGTGAATTTTAGTGCCCCTGAGTTCCATTTTCCAACTTGTGTTTATGGGAACTGGCCACAAAGCATCAGGATTCCTCAAGCCCTATTCTGTTTCCATGGGCAACCCTAGCCTTTGGTCAATTCGTCTTCCTGATTGGAAATTAGAGTGGCATGTGCCTGTCCGAACACCTAGGACTTGTCTCTCATTGTTCCTCCTCCTTCTGCTTCATCCTCTGGACAAATTCCAAACTGTATGCAACAGGATGTTGACAGTGCTGACATCTCCAAGTGGGGAGACTGTTAGTAAAGACGCTGGAGTGGTGAACCCTAGCACCAAGAGATGAGGAGATGAGATGCCTTTTCCAAACTTTTCCCGATCAGACGGTATACCATCCTCTGGGTGTGACAGGCATGTTTTAGGTGTAGGAAGGGTCCCATTCATGTGAGGAGAACACCAGGGGATTTTAAATATCGGTGTCTCTCCGCAACCCAAACTGGGGAACTTTTTAAGCTACGGCTA
Source organism: Phocoena phocoena (assembly GCF_963924675.1). Lineage (NCBI taxonomy): Eukaryota > Metazoa > Chordata > Mammalia > Artiodactyla > Phocoenidae > Phocoena > Phocoena phocoena. The sequence continues at coordinate 1,029,419 of NC_089222.1, read as the reverse complement.
CACATATGTTCATTAAGGGCCTTGGGAAGTAGGCAGAGTCCAAACTTTAGATGATTGAAGTCTTCAGGGTCAGAAGCACTCACCACTGTCTTCCCTTAGATTCCATTTTTACTGTCATTGATGGATGATGTCAATAAAAATATCTATTCTTTTTCAGATCATTTCCCCTTATAGATTATTGCAAAATATTGAGTGTAGTTCCCTGTGCTATACAGTAGTTCCTTACTGATGATTTCATACATAGCAGTGTGTATGTGTTAATCCCAAACTGTTAATTTATCCCTCCTCCTACCATTTCCCTTTGGTAATAATAAATTATAAGATTTTATGCTTCTCAGAAATGGGGGAGCTGAAAGAGAGGTATCATTTTCAATGCAAAAGCATTTAAAACAAGATTGAAGCTTTAACCAAGATTATTAGATGTACATCCTTGGAAAGAAATCACTTTGTTTCTCTAATATTGACCTGACAAAGAAGACAAACCTTTTCACTGAACTTGCTTATAAGAAAGTGATGGAAATATCAAATGGAAGTGTTAGAAACATCTTATTTTACCCGAGCCTTATACACTGTTCTATGTTAATTACAGTTTGGCTCACACATCTGTTCATTGAAGTTACAATGTTCTCAATTTCTGTTACTGATCCTCCAGAGTGGACGCCAACAAGTGTCCCCCTGCCCAGTGTCATTGGAGCCAATAGATCGAGACTGAGTTTGGTTCAAAAGCAAAGGAAACTTTATATTTTGATCAGAGAATGGAGAGGTGCTACCCTGTGGGCTGTGGGCTGGGCTGCTGTGTAGAGATCCTGTCAGAGTCACTGGGAGGGAGGGGGCTGAGCTCTCGAGGACCTGGTTGGCTGCAGCTCAGGCTCTATGTCACGGAGTCTGAACTGGGCCCCAGGAGCTGAAGTGTCATCGAGCCATTCTGCTCTAGGAAATCTGGTCTGAAGTGCCGGGTGTGGAACCTCTGTATGCGGGACACTAGGAGCACCTGAAATTAGACAAAGCACAAAGGATAAAAATGGTTAGACTTTATTTTATTGCCCAGATTCTATTTTTATCTCCCAGGCATTTTTAAGGGGCTTTGCCTGGGACAAACTTCTCTTCTGCCTTTTGTCCCTTTCCTCATTCTTGGAGTGCTGCGGGTGCAGACCCTTCTTCTGTAACTGCTGAGTGCTGAGTTAGGAGGCTTCATACCCGTGGGCGAGGGTCAGAACTTCTCCCCAGCAGCCTCCAGGTGACGTTGATTGTCCCCAGGCCTCCTGCCTCCCTGCTCGTCCACCTGAGCACCAGTATTGGAAGTGTTATAGATTCTAATGACCTTTAAGGGTCCAGAAAGGAGATGTGCAGTGGCGCTGTGAGGTCCAGTTTCACTCCGCCCCACATTTGTTCGGCCACCTTAGGCTGACCGTTTCTGCCAGCCTAGATGCTCTGACTGACCATTTCTGCCAGCCTAGATGCTCTGACCAACAGTCTGCGCTTTCTTCCATTAGGTCCCTGAATTAATGTAAAAACAGCACCAGGTGTCAGGATCCTGCCCGCTCAGCTCCCAGACAGTCCAGGGTCAGTGGTGATGAAGGATCATGATGGTCACTGAGTCAAGAGCCTTTGGAAGTAAACAGGAGTCCAGCCGGTCTTATTGGCCACCATCATCAGGGTGTCTGTAGGCTTTTCTATGGTGACAGCATGATATACGGTTCCCCCGCCAAGATTATTATCTCCCCTCTGGGTACAGTAAGTACTGCAAGCAGTAGCCTACTCTTTTGGGACACACTCTTGTTGTTTTATGAGAGAAACTCCAGGTCAAGTGATGGTCACACGGGTCGTCATGGTGCCCCGTTGCCCCCGGTTATCTCTCTGGAGGTTGGAGTTGGAGGGCCTCCTCAATCGAGGTCAGTGTGCCCACGGAGCAAACCCTGCAACTTCAGGGCATGGTTGGGGGTTAGGATCACCACGTGGGGTCCGTTTCCCTTAGAAGGGAGGTGGCCTTTTGGGCTGCTGATTTCCAGGTTTTCAGATACCACCAGTATCTTGGCCAGATGTGGCGGTGGGCCAAGCCCCTTGGTGACCATAGTTTATCCTACCTGGATGGCATTCTTGCATTGTTCCATTTCAAGTGGTCCCAGTTTTTGCACTAATACTCCAATGGCGATTCACCTTTCACCAGGAATGTAAAGGTCAAAGGGTTTAGCTAAATTAGGGAGTTCCAGGGCAAGGGTCTGAATTGACTGCTCTTTCCATTCTTGAAAGGCCACTTCTGGATTCTATTCAAAAGGATCATCATCTTTTCCTTTCAGTGTTTCATATAGAGGCCCAGCTAGTAGACTGTAGTTAGGGATCCAGAGGCAGGAAACCCTGGCTTCCCCAGGAACCCCTAAGCTGTCTTCTAGTTTCAGAAAGGGGTAAGGCTGTAAATTGTTTCTTCCCTTTCCTGGGATGGGCTTCTCCGACCTTCTGTGAGAATGAAGCCCAGGCAGGTCACCGTAGTCTGTGATACTTGAGCTTTTTCGTGGACAACTTCTATCCTTTATTGGCTTGGTAGTTCTGAGGCCTCCTTAGTAGGGCTGGCGATCAGAATGTGGTCTGAATATTGAAGGAGTGTTTCCTTTTCCAGAGGTAGAACTTTTAGGTCTTTAGCTGAGCTTTCCCCAAAGATGGTGTGGGAATTTTTGAACCCTTGGGGCAAGACAGCCTGGAAGTATTGTTTTAGTTGTATGTTGAGTCCTGTCACTCACAAGCCAAAATTTCTTGTGACTCTGGGACTAATGGAATACAAAAGAAGGCATCAGTGAAGACTAATACAGAATACCAAGTCCTGGTGGTTGGTAGAATGACCAGCAGGGTGTAGGATTTAGGAACTACTGGAGGTATATCCTCAGTGGCTTCACTGACTGTCCTGACATCCTTTACCAGGACTCCAGCAGCCCATGGGGCTCTCGAGGTCAGGCCAATCCCAGGATATGGAGCTCACCTGGGCAGGTACCCTACCCCCACCCCAGCCCACGGGGCTCTCGTGTTCAGGCCCCTCCCAGGATATGGGATTCCCTGGGCAGGTCCTCTGCAGTCCATGGGGCTCCCGTGGTCAGTCCCCTCCCAGGATACAGAGCTACCCTTGCAGGTACCTTGGCAGGGCTGGGCACACAGGAACCGTGCACATAGCCCTCATTGCAGAGCACTCCCAGCTCACCTGTCGCTCAGATCTGACACAGAGCACCTCAGAGCAGGACTTGAACTAACAAACAGCAGCTCTGACAGGTCTGTGACCCTGGGCATCACTCTGTGCGGCCTCCTCCACCTGGTCTTCCAGAGACTTCCACTGCACCCGGGGCACCAGGCCTCTGTCTCCAACCACCACCCACCCCTCCTCTCCCTGACTCCTGGGTTCCTCTCATTAGGAGAGGGTTTTCTTGAAGTTGTCTCCCACTCATGGGCCAGATAATATAATTAGAAAACAAGCCAGAGCTGCAGCCCCTTCTCTATCCTGACTCTCAGGAGCCCACACCTGTTCCTTGGACCTGGCCAATTCAGCAAGTTCCATTTTCAGCAACTGTGAGCCCCTGAGGGGTGATTATTGGCTGGCTTGGGAAGCCTGACCGTGCCGGCCAGCCCTCCCCAGGTGTGCCTGGGTTGAGATCAATATAAACACCGCTCCAGGCAGCAAGAGCCCCTGCAGCTGTGCCTGACGCCATTTTCTCTGCCCTGTCAGCAGTCTCGGGGCTGGGCTGGTGGGAGGGAGTGAGAGGCCACGGCTTTGTGGGTGTCCCAGTGTGAGTGGGGCTCTGCTGGACTTTCTGCAGCAGTTGCCAAGATGCTACCTGCTAAAGAAGAGGATGTGTCACCCACACCTGCCGCTGGAATTTCTCCCTGGGCACAGGTGAGGAAGGAAGAAAGCAGTGGGGGCCGGGACAGCAGGGGTATCTCAGGCAGGGAAATGGAGAGCTTCCAGAAGAGCACCCAGGGCCAGGACCATCCTGGCTGGCCTGCAGGCACCAAGTCGGCTGGCATGCTGTCCCTCATGTGGCTCCATGGCCCTTCCTCTAGGTTTTCAAGTCCTTGTACATATTCAGGTGTTTAGCCTTGGAAGGGTGGGAACATTTCAGCAGCAGCTGGCCTGGGGCTTGGCCCACGTTTACTCACAGATACCTCGGCACGGTCCCCCAGCTTTGCAGTGAGGACGCTTGTTGCGAGGAGCATGCTGGCTGAATGGGAGATGATTCCCCACCACTGACCAACTTCAGAATTGTTTGCAATTGGAGCAAGTGCCCTGAAACGGTTTTCCTCTGTGTAACTGGTGGGTTCTGTTCTTTTTTATCTTTTTTTCGTTTTTGGTTCAAGGTAGATTTTATTCCTCTTTTGTGTATTTACAGATATAAGCATGGAAATAATTTATTCATATAAATACATGAATGTGAAGGGAAGAATATTTTTTCTGTTTTACTTTTTTTAATTTTATTTTTTTATTTTGAATTTAATTTTATATTTTTATACAGCAGGTTGTTTTTGGTTATCTACTTTTTACATATAAATGTATACATACCAATCCCAATATCTCAACTCCTCCCACCACCATCCCCAACAGCTTTCCCCCCTTGTTGTCCATACATTTGTTGTATACATGTATTGCTCTATTTCTGCCTTGCAAAACGGTTCATCTGTACAATTTTTCTAGGTTCCACATATATGCATTAATATACAAGATTTGTTTTTCTCTTTCTGACTTACTTCACTCTGTATGACAGTCTCTAGATCCATCAACGTCTCTACAAATGTCCCAATTTCATTCCTTTTTATGGCTTAGTAATATTCCATTTTATATATGTACCACATCTTTATGCATTCGTCTGTCTGTGGGCATTTAGGTTGCTTCCATTTCCTGGATAGTGTAAATAGTGATGCAATGAACATTGTGGTGAATGTCTCTTTTTGATTTATGGTTTTGTCTGGGTATATGCCCAGTAGAGGGATTGCTGTATCATATGGTAATTCTATTCTTAGTTTTATAAGAAACTCCATAATGTTCTCCACAGTGACTGTATCAATTTACGTTCCCAACAATAGTGGAAGAGGATTCCTTATCTCCACACCGTTTCCAGCATTTGTTGTTTGTAGATTTTCTGATGATGCCCATTCTAATAGGTGTGAGGTGATACACCATGGATGAGTCTATTTCGTTGAGCAAAGAGTAGGTCTTGTTTAGTATGTATTTGGCTTATGGAATGGTATGTGTGCTCATTTCAATCTGTTTTTATACAGCAGCCCAACTCAACTTTCCCCTTAAGCAAGCATAAGGTTTTTATCTAAATGTGAGACTCTGTTCGGTTTTGTAATTCAGTTTATGTGTAGCCAAGTTTACACTCCCTCTATTAGTGATATCTTATGATAATTATCTTTCTTTGTGTGACATATTTCTCTTAGAATCATCATAATTAAATCCACTCAATTTGCTGCTACAGGCCCGATGACATTGATTTCACTGCTGAGTGATATTCCGTTGTACGTAAGTAGCACAACTTCTTTATCCGTTTTATTCTTTCTGGGATATTTAATTTGTACTGGACTCGAGGTTCTTGTAAACACAGCAGCCCTAAATTTTGTGTTGGCTGTGTCTTGTTGATTTTAATTTTCCTAGGCTATAGGGCCAAAAGTGGAAGTGCCCTAGGCTCTGTAGCTTTGTTTTTTAGATGTTTCAGGATACACCATGAACATCTCCAGAGTGTCTGTTGGCAATTTACATCCCGCCCATCAGCATAACACGGCTCCCTGTTCTCCATGGCCTGTCCTGTGTTTCTGGTTTTTACACTTTATTCAGATGGCCTTTTTGACGAATGGGAAATGTGACTTCATTGTAGTGTGGATTTCCATTGCTGGAGTGCTTGGTTGGCCAAAATGTTCATATGCGTTTTTTCCTGAATATATTCAGGAAAAATGTATATGCACTTTTTGTCCATGTGCATCACTGTCAAAGATCTGCCGCTTTTCATATGCTTTAAATGCAATTCCAATCTACCTCTTGAAATATGATTCCTGCAATTCTGCCTCGTTTTCAAGTCCTCTTTGCAGACTTACTTCGATATATTTTTGCCAATAGCTGTCATTTATCTCTGCAGGTTTGTGAATTACAGTGCCCCTGAGCTCCTTTCTTAACTCGCTTCCTTGTAAGCTGGCCACAAAACTGCAGGTTTGCTTCAGGCCATAATCAGGGTCCCGCACGGCACTCTGAGCCTTTGGTTAATTCCTCTTCCTGGTGGGAAATTAGAGTTAAATGTGCCCCTCCAGATACCTGCCTCACTCCCAGCCACATGGTGATGTATGTCCTCAGGTTTGAGGCCATATGTGATGGGTTCCTCATCTTTTGATGATGTGGCCCCACTGGTGTGTGGACACTCCTGCCTGGTTCCCATCCCCTTGGTGATGTGGGCCCTCTGGTGAGACTCTGATCCTGGTTGGGTTCCTCACACATCCGTGAGGTGAGCCCTCTTCTCTGAGGTCACTCCTGCCTGGCTGGCACAACCCGCCTTGTTGACTTCGGCACCCTGGTGGCAGTTGGAGCCTGCTGGGAGCCTCCTTCCCACGGTGATGAGGCCCTCTGGCGTCAGACCCTAATGGCGGGGTTCCCACATTTTCTGATATGTGCTAAGTTGTACGAGGGCACTCCTGCCAGGTTCCCATCCTCATGAGCGTGTGGGCCTTCTGTTCTGAGGTCCTAACGGCTGGGTTGCTCACACTTTCATGATGTGGGCCCTCTGCTGTGAGGTCAATCCTGCCTGGCTGGCGCACGTCGCCTTGGCGACGTGGACCCTCTGGTGGCAGTTGGAGCGTGCTGGGGCCTCCTCCCCTCAGTGATGAGGGCCTTCTGGTGTCAGGCCCTAAGTGCTGGGCTCCACACATTTTCTGATGTGTGCCCAGTGGTGCGAGTCACTCCTGCCAGGTTCCCATCCCCATGGGCATGTGGGACTTCTGTTCTGTGGTCCCAACTGCTGGGTTGCTCACAGTTTCATGATGTGGGCCCTTTGCTGTGTGTTCACTCTGGCCTGTATCCCATAGTGTCAGTGCTCTGGGCCTCCAGCTTGGAGTTTCCAACTTCTCGATTCCTCACCTTTTTTATTCTATGGGCCCTCGGTTGTGCGTCTCCTCCTGCATGCCTCACTCCCAGCCCCTTCGTGATGTGTGTCCCCTTGTTTGAGGCCACATGTGCTGTGTTCCTCACCTTTCTATAATGTGGCCACACTGGTGTGAGGACACTCTTGCCTGGTTCCCATTCCCTTGGTGATGTTGGCCCCACTGCTGTTAGGACAGTCTTGCCTGGTTCCCATCACCTTGGTGATGTTGGCCCTCTGGTGAGAGTCTGATCCTGGTTAGGTTCCTCACCCTTCTGTGAGGTGGGCCCTCTGCTCTGAGGTCACTCCTGCCTGGCTGGCACACCCCGCCTTGGCAACGTCGGCCATATGGTGGCAGTTGGAGCCTGCTGGGAGTCTCCTCCCCTCGGTGATGAGGGCCCTCTGGCCTCAGGCCCTAACTGCTGGGTTCCCACATTTTCTGATTCGTGCTAAGTGGTACAAGGACACTCCTGCCAGGTTCCCATCCCCATGGGGATGTGAGCCTTCTGCTCTGAGGTCCCAACGGCTGTGTTGCTCACAGTTTCATGATGAGGGCCCTCTGGTGTGAGTTCACTCCTGCCTAGATCCCATAGCCTCGCTGCTCCTGGCTGCCTGCCGGAGGTTCCAACTGTGGGATTCCTCACCTTTATTATTCTATGGTCCCTCTGTTTTGAGGATCCTCTGGCCTGCCTCACTCCCAGCCCCTTGGTGATGTGTGTCCTCAGGTTTGAGGCCACGTGTGCTGGGTCCCTCAAATTATGGTGATGTAGCCCCACTGGTGTGAGGACACTCCTGCCTGGTTCCCATTCCCTTGGTGATGTTGGCCCTCTGGTGACAGTCTGATCCTTGTTGGGTTCCTCACACTTCTGTGAGGTGGGCTTTCTGCTCTGAGGTCACTCCTGCCTGGTTGGCACACCCCGCCTTGGTGACATCGGCCTTATGGTGGCAGTTGGAGCCTGCTGGGAGCCTCCTCCCCTCGGTGATGAGGGTCCTCTGGCCTCAGGTCCTAACTGCTGGGTTCCCACATTTTCTGATTCGTGGAAGTGGGCCGAGGACACTCCTGTCAGGTTCCCATCCCCATAGGGATGTGGGCCTTCTGCTCTGAGGTCCCATCCGCTGGGTTGCTCACAGTTTCATGATGTGGGACCTCTGCTGTGAGTTTGCTGTGGCCTGGATCCCATAGACTCTGTGCTCTGGGCGGCCTACTGGCTGGTTCCAACTGCTGGATTCCTCACAACTTTTATTCTGTGGGCTCTGTTTTGTGAGGATACTCCTGCTTGCCTCACTTCTAGCCCCTTGGAGATGTGGGTCCCCTGTTTTAGGCCACATGTTCTGGGTTCCTCACCTTTCTATAATGTGGCCACACTGGTGTGAGGACCCTCCTGCCTGGTTCCGATCCCCTTGGTGATGTGGGCCCTCTGGTGAGAGTCTTATCCTGGCTGGTTTCCTCACCCTTCTGTGAGGTAGGCCCTCTGCGGTGAGGTCACTCCTGCCTGGCTGGCACACATCACCTTGGTGACGTGGGCCCTCAGTTGGGAGTTGGTGTCTGCTGCGAGTCTCCGTCCCTCGGTAATGAGGGCCCTCTTGCGTCAGACCCTAACTCCTGGGCTCCCAAAATTTGCAGATGTGCGACCTGTGGTGCCAGTACACTCCTGTCAGGTTCCCAACCCCATGGGAATTTGGGCCTTCTGCTCTGAGGTCCCAACGGCTGGGGTGCTCACAGTTTCATGATGAGGGCCCTCTGATGTGCGTTCATTCCGGCCTAGATCCCATAGGCTTGCTGCTCCTGGGCGCCTGCTGGGAGGTTCCAACTGCGGGATTCCTCACTTTTTTATTCTATGGGCCCTCTGTTTTGAGGCTCCTCCTGCCTGCCTCAATCCCAGCCCCGTTGTGATGTGTGTCCTCTGGTGTGAGGCCACGTGTGCTGGGTCCCTCACCTTTCGATGATGTGGCCCCAATGGTGTGAGGACACTCCTGCCTGTTTCCCAGCCCCTTGGTGATGTGGCCCCTCTGGTGAGAGTCTGATCCTGGCTGGGTTCCTTACCGTTCTGTGAGGTGGGCCCTGTGCTCTGAGGTAACTCCTGCCTGGCTTGCTCCCATTGCCTTGGTGACGTCGGCCCTCTGGTGGCAGTTGGATCCTTTTGGAGACTCCTGTCCTCGGTGATGAGGTCCCTCTGGCGTCAGGCTCTAACTGCTGGGCTCCCCAGGTTTTCTGATGTGAGCCCAGTGATGCCAGGACACTCGTGAAATGTTCCCATCCCCATGGCGATATGGGCCTTCTGCTCTGAGGTTCCAACGACTGGGTTGCTCACAGTTTCCTGATGTTAGCTCTCTGGTGTTAGTTCACTCATTCCTAGATCCCATAGCCTCTGTACTCTGGGCCGCCTGCTGGGAAGTTTCAACTGCTGGGTTCCTCACCTTTTTTATTCTTTGGGCCCTGTGTTGGGAGGCTCCTCCTGCCTGTGTCACTCCCAGCCCCTTGGTGATGTAGGTCCTCTGGTTTGTGGCCACATGTGCCAGTTTCCTCATCTTTTAGTGATGTGGCCCCACTGGTGTGAGGACACTCGTGCCTGGTTCCCGTCCCCTTGGTGATATGGGCCCTCTGGTGAGAGTCTGATCCTGGTTGGGTTCCTCACACTTCTTTGAGGTGGGCCGTCTGCTGTGAGGTCACTCCTGCCTGGCTGGCACACCCCGCCTTGGTGACGTGGGCCCTCTTGTGGTAGTTGGAACATGCTGGGAACCTCCTCCCCTCAGTGATGAGGGCCTTCTGGCTTCAGGCCCTAACTGCTGGGTACCCACATTTTCTGATATGTGCTAAGTGGTGCGAGGACACTCCTGCCATGCTCCCAACACCTTGGGGATGTGGACCTTCTGCTCTGAGGTCCAAATGGCTGGGTTGCTCGCAGTTTCATGATGTGGACCCTCTGCTGTGAGTTTACTGCGGCCTGAATCGCATAGACTTGGTGCTCTTGGCCGCCTGCTGGGAGGTTCCCATTGCTGGATTCCTCAGCTTTTTTATTCTATGGGCCCTGTGTTGTGAGGCTACTCCTGCCTGCCTCATTCCGAGCCCCTTGGAGATGTGGGTCTTCTGGTTTAGGCCACATGTGCTGGGTTCCTCACCTTTCTATGATGTGGCCACACTGGTGTGAAGACTCTCCTGCCTGGTTCTGATCACCTTGGTGATGTGGGCCCTCTGGTGAGAGTCTTATCCTGGCTGTGTTCCTCACCCTTCTGTGAGGTAGGCCCTCTGTGGTGAGGTCACTCCTACCTGGCTGTCACACGTCACCTTGGCGACGTGGGACCTCAGTTGGGTGTTGGTGCCTGATTGGAGTCTCCTCCCCTTGGTAATGAGGGCCCTCTGGCATCAGGCCCTAACTCCTGGGTTCCCTAAATTCTCTGATGTGTGCCCTGTGGTGCGAGTACACTTCTGACAGGTTCCCAACCCCATGGGAATGTGGGCCTTCTGCTCTGAGATCCCAAGGCCTAGGTTGCTCACAGTTTCATGATGACGGCCCTCTAGTGTGAGATCACTCCGGCCTGGATCCCGTAGTCTCGCTGCTCCTGGCCGCCTGCTGGGAGGTTCCAACTGCGGGATTCTTCACCTCTTTAATTCTATGGTCCCTCTGTTTTGAGGCTCCTCCTGCCTGCCTCAATCCCAGCTCCCTTGTGATGTGTGTCCTCTGGTTTGAGGCCACGTGTGCTGGGTCCCTCACTTTTCGGTGATGTGGCCCCACTAGTGTGAGGACACTCCTGCCTGGTTCCCATTCCCTTGGTGATGTGGGCCCTCTGGTGAGAATCTGATCCTCTTTGGTTCTTCACACTTCTGTGAGGTTGACCCTCTGCTCTGAGGTCACTCCTGCCTGGTCGTCGCACTCCGCATTGGCGACGTCGCCCCTCTGGTAGCAGTCGGAGCTGGCTGGGAGCTACCGCCCCTCGGTGATGAGGGCCCTCTGGCATCAGGCACTAATTGCTGGGCTCCCCACATTTTTTCATGTGTGCCCACTCTTGCGATGACACTCCTGCTTGTTTCCCTTCCCCATGGGGATGTGGGCCTTCTGCTCTGAGGTCACAACGGCTGGGTTGCTTACAGAATCACAATGAGGGCCCTCTGTTGTGAGTTCATGCTGGCCTGGATCTCATAGCCTCAGTGCTCTGGGCCGCCTGCTAGGAAGATCCAACTGCTGGTTTCCACACCTTTTGTATACAATGGGACATGTGTTGTGAGGTTAATCCTGCCTGCCTCACTCCAAAACCCATGGTGATGTGGGTCCTCTGGTTTGAGGCCACATGTGCTGGGTACCTCAACTTTTGATGATGTGGCCCCACGGGTGTGAGGACACTCCTGCCTGGTTCCCATCACCTTGGTGATGTGGGCCCTCTGGGGAGAGTCTGATCCTGGCTGGGTTCCCTACCATTCTGTGAGGTGGGCCCTCTGATGTCAGGTCACTCCTGCCTGGCTAGCTCACATCGCCTTGGCGACGTGGGCCCTCTGTTGGCCACTGGAGCATGCTGGGAGCCTCCTACTCCCGTGAATGATGGCCCTGGAAAAAATGCATATGCCCTTTTTGGCCAAGTGCTTCATTGACGAGGTTCTGCCACTTCTCTTATGCTTTCAGAGCAATTCACGTCTACCTCCTGAAATCGGATTCCAGCAATTCTGCCCCACTTTCAAGTCCTCTTCGCAGCCTTAATTCAATATATTTTTGTACGATTTCTGTCATTTATAAGTCTGCAGGTATGTGAATGACAGTGCCCCTGAGCTCCTTTCCTCAACTCGCTTTCTTGTGAGCTGGCCACAAAACCGCAGGATTGCTTCAGGCCCTAATCTTGTTCCAGCATGGCATGCTGAGCCTTTGGTTAATTCCTTTTCCTGTTGGGAAATGAGTGTTAAAATTGCCCTTGCATACTGGGCATATACCCTGAGAAAACCAAAATTCAAAAAGAGTCATGTACCAAAATGTTCATTGCAGCTCTATTTACAATAGCCCGGAGATGGAAAGAACCTAAGCGCCCATCATCGGACGAATGGATAAAGAAAATGTGGCACATATACACAATGGAATATTACTCAGCCTTAAAAAGAAATGAAACTGAGTTATTTGTAATGAGATGGATAGACCTAGAGTCTGTCATACAGAGTGAAGTAAGTCAGAAAGAAAAAGACAAATAGCGTATGCTAACACATATATATGGAATTTAAAGGAAAAAAATGTCATGAAGAACCTAGGGATAAGACAGGAATAGAGGCGCAGACCTACTGGAGAACGGAATTGAGGATATGGGGAGGGGGAATGGTGAGTTTTGACAGGGCGAGAGAGAGTCATGGACATATACACACTAACAAATGTAGTAAGGTAGATAGCAAGGGGGAAGCAGCCGCAAGGCACAGGGATATTAGCTCGGGGTGTTGGGACAGCCTGGAGGGGTGGAAGGGGGAGAGAGGGAGGGAGGGAGACACAAGAGGGAAGACACAGGGAGCATATGTATATGTATAGCTGATTCACTTTGTTATAAAGCAAAAACTAACACACCATTGTAAAGCAATTATACCCCAATAAAGATGTTAAAAAAAATATTTGCCCGTGCACACACCTACAGATAGTCTCCCATTGGTTCTCCGTATTCCTGTTCATCTTGCGCAGAAATTGCAAACAGTGCCAAACAGGAGGTTAAAGGCACTGACTCTCCAAATGGGGAGAGTGTAAGAAAAGGGTCTGGAATGGTGAACCTGAGTACCAGGGGACGAAAACAGACATGCATGTAAAAAGGTTTCCCAGTCACACGGTGGAGCATACTCTGGGTTTCCCATGCAAATTTTAGCAGAAGGAAGAATCCCTGGAACCTGGAGAGTTGGGAACCATGGAATGGGTACCAGGCAGTATGACATCAAAGGGTCTGCATTTGCTCACTGAACCACACCAATGCTATCAGCCCAAAGGGTCCAGCCTTATCTCTCACCCAGCTCTGGGTGTAGATGTGGTAAACCAGGTTGCATCACATGCCCTGTGTGAGTTATTTAAGAATTGCTCTCTATTTCACTGTCATTGTGTTTTGTTTTTGAAATTTTTTTTTGACACTGGGATTTATCGGATTTTCACTGCTGCGTTAATGCCGCTGTACACACTCTTGATTCTCTTACGGAAACATAAATATCCACGGGTTTTAAGATTCTTCCTAGTAAGGTATATTCCTAGGCGTTGAATATGTGGTGTTGAGTCCATTTCGATGACCAAGGAGTAGGTCTTGTCTATTACATATTTGGCTTACGGAACGGTATCTGTGCTAATTTCAGTCTCTGGTTTTATGCAGCACTCCAACGCAACTTTCTCCATAAGAAAGCACAAGTTGGTTTTCTAAATTTGAGACTGTTCTGTTTTGTAATTCAGTTCATGTGTAGTCAAGTTTACATTCCGTGTATTAGTGATATCTTATGATGTTTATTTTTCTGTGTGACGTAGTTCATGTAGAATCACCGTACCTGCATCCACTTACTATGCCGCTACGGGCCTGATGACACAGATTTCATTGCTGAGTGATATTGCATTGCACGTACGTGCCACAACTTCTTTATCCATTTTTTGCTTTCTGGGATATTTACCTCGTACTGTAGACGAGCTTCTTGGGAACACAGCCGTCCCAAACTTTGGGGTGGCTCTCTGTTTTTGATTTTAATTTCCCTAAGGAATAGGACCATAAGTGTAATTGCCATAGGCTGTGTTGCTTTATTTCTTACGTGTTTCAGGAAACACCATACACTTCTCCAGGGTGGCTGCTGGCAATTTACATCCTGCAAATCAGCATAACAAGGCTCCCTGTTCTGCATATCCTGTCCTACCTTTCTGGATTTTACACTTTTTTCAGATGGCCCTTTTGCCCGGGGGGCAGTGAGACTTCATTGTAGTGCAGATTTCCTTTACAGGCTTGCTTGGTTGGCCAAAAAGTGCGTATGCGTTTTTTCCTGAATATATTCAGGAAAAAACGCATACGCCCTTTTTTGCCAAGTGCATCATTGTCGACCTTGTGCCTCTTTTCCTATGCTTTCAGGGCAATTCCAGTCTACCCCCTGCAATGCTTTTCCTGAAACTCTGCCCCGCGTTCAAGTCCCCTTCCCAGGCTTACTTCAATATATTTTTGGAGGATAGCTGTCATTTATAACTCTGCAGGTTTGTGAATTACAGTGCCCCTGAGCTCCTTTCTTCAACTCGCTTTCTTGTGAGCTGGGCCCAAAACCGCAGGATTGCTTCAGGCCCTAATCTGTTTCCGGCAGGGCACGCTGAGCCTTTGGTTCATTCCTCTTCCTGGTGGGCAATGAGCGTTACATTTGCCCGTGCAGACACCTACAGCTAGTCTCTCATTGGTTCTCCCTATTCCTGTTCATCTTGCACAGAAATTGCAAGCTGTGCCAAAGAGTAGGTTAAAGGCACTGACTCTCCAAGCGGGGAGAGTGTTAGTAAAGCATCTGGAATGGTGACCCCGAGGACCAGGATACGAAAACTGAGATGCATTTTAAATCGTTTCCCAATCACACGGTGGACGATACTGTGGGTTTCCCATGCATGTTTTAGCTGGAGGAAGAATCCCTTGAACCCGGAGAGTTGGGACCCATGGAATAGGTACCATGCAGTATGACTTCAAAGGGTCTGCATTTGCTCACCGAAACTCACCAATGCTATCAGCCTGAAGTGTACAGCCTTATGTCTCAACCAGCTCTGGGTGTAGATGTGGTCAATCCCGGTTGCATCACATGCCCTGAGTGAATTATTTAAGAATTGCTCTCTATTTCACTGTCTTTGTGTTTTGTTTTCGAAATTTATTTTGATAATGGGATTTATCGGATTTTCACTGCTGCGTTTATGCCACTGTACACACGCTTGATTCTCTTACGGAGACATATAAATCCATGGGTTTTAAGATTCTTCCTAGTCAGGTATATTCCTAGGCGTTGAATATGTGGTGTTGAGTCCATTTCGTTGAGCAAGGAGTAGGTCTTGTCTATTACATATTTGGCTTATGGAATGTTATCTGTGCTAATTTCAGTCTCTGGTTTTATGCAGCACCCCAAGGCACCTTTCCCCATAAGCAAGCACTAGTTGGTTTTCTAAATTTCAGACCCTGTTCTGTTTTGTAATTCAGTTCATGTGTAGTCAAGTTTACATTCCGTGTATTAGTGATATCTTATGATGTTTCTTTTTCTGTGTGACGTAGTTCACGTAGAATCACCGTACCTGCATCCACTCACTATGCCGCTACGGGCCTGATGACACAGATTTCATTGCTGAGTGATATTGCATTGCACGTACGTGCCACAACTTCTTTATCCATTTTTTGCTTTCTGGGATATTTACCTGGTACTGTAGACGAGATTCCTGTGAACACAGCCGTCCCAAACATTGGGGTGGCTGTCTGTTTTTGATTTTAATTTCCGTAAGCTATAGGACCATAAGTGGAAGTGCCATAGGCTGTGTTGCTTTGTTTCTTACGTGTTTCAGGAAACACCATACACTTCTCCAGGGTGGCTGCTTGCAATTTACATCCTGCCAATCAGCATAACAATGCTCCCTGTTCTCCATATCCTGTCCTACCTTTCTGGATTTTACACTTTTTTCAGATGGCCCTTTTGCCCGGGGGGCAGTGAGACTTCATTGTAGTGCAGATTTCCTTTACAGGCTTGTTTGGTTGGCCATAAAGGGCGTATGCGTTTTTTCCTGAATATATTCAGGAAAAAACGCATACGCCCTTTTTGGCCAAGTGCATCATTGTCGACGTTGTGCCTCATTTCCTATGCTTTCAGGGCAATTCCAGTCTACCCCCTGCAATCGTTTTCCTGAAATTCTGCCCCGCTTTCAAGTCCCCTTCGCAGGCTTACTTCAATATACTTTTGGAAGATAGCTGTCATTTATAACTCTGCAGGTTTGTGAATTACAGTGCCCCTGAGCTCCTTTCTTCAACTCGCTTTCTTGTGAGCTGGGCACAAAACCGCAAGATTGCTTCAGGCCCTAATCTGTTTCCAGCAGGCCACACTGAGCCTTTGTTTAATTCCTCTTCCTGGTGGGCAATGAGCGTTACATCTGCCCGTGCAGACACCTACAGCTAGTCTCTCATTGGTTCTCCCTATTCCTGTTCATCTTGCACAGAAATTGCAAGCTGTGCCAAAGAGGAGGTTAAAGGCACTGACTCTCCAAGCGGGGAGAGTGTTAGTAAAGCATCTGGAATGGTGAACCCAAGGACCAGGATACGAAAACTCAGATGCATTTTAAATCGTTTCCCAATCACACGGTGGACGATACTCTGGGTTTCCCATGCATGTTTTAGCTGGAGGAAGAATCCCTTGAACCTGGAGAGTTGGGACCCATGGAATGGGTACCATGCAGTATGACTTCAAAGGGTCTGCATTTGCTCACCGAAACTCACCAATGCTATCAGCCTGAAGTGTCCAGCCTTATGTCTCAACCAGCTCTGGGTGTAGATGTGGTCAATCCTGGTTGCATCACATGCCCTGAGTGAATTATTTAAGAATTGCTCTCTATTTCACTGTCTTTGTGTTTTGTTTTTGAAATTTATTTTGATAATGGGATTTATCGGATTTTCACTGCTGCGTTTATGCCGCTGTACACACGCTTGATTCTCTTATGGAGACATATAAATCCATGGGTTTTAAGATTCTTCCTAGCCAGGTATATTCTTAGGCGATGAATATGTGGTGTTGAGTCCATTTCGCTGAGCAATGAGTAGGTCTTGTCTATTACATATTTGGCTTATGGAATGTTATCTGTGCTAATTTCAGTCTCTGGTTTTATGCAGCACCCCAACGCACCTTTCCCCATAAGCAAGCACTAGTTGGTTTTCTAAATTTGAGACCCTGTTCTGTTTTGTAATTCAGTTCATGTGTAGTCAAGTTTACATTCCGTATATTAGTGATATCTTATGATGTTTCTTTTTCTGTGTGACGTAGTTCACGTAGAATCACCGTACCTGCATCCACTCACTATGCCGCTACGGGCCTGATGACACAGATTTCATTGCTGAGTGATATTGCATTGCACGTACGTGCCACAACTTCTTTATCCGTTTTTTGCTTTCTGGGATATTTACCTGGTACTGTAGACGAGCTTCTTGTTAACACAGCCGTCCCAAACATTGGGGTGGCTGTCTGTTTTTGATTTTAATTTACGTAATCTTTGGGACCATATGTGGAAGTGCCATAGGCTGTGTTGCTTTGTTTCTTATGGGATTCAGAAACACCATACACTACTCCAGGGTGGCTGTTGGCAATTTACATCCTGCCAATCAGCATAACAAGGCTCCCTGTTCTCCATATCCTGTCCTACCTTTATGGATTTTACACTTTTTTCAGATGGCCCTTTTGCCCAGGGGGCAGTTAGACTTCATTGTAGTGCAGATTTCCTTTACAGGATTGCTTGGTTTGCGAAAAAGGGCGTATGCGTTTTTTCCTGAATATATTCAGGAAAAAATGCATACGCACTTTTTGGCCAAGTGCACCATTGTCGACATTCTGCCTCTTTTCCTATGCTTTCTGGGCAATTCCAGTCTACCCCCTGCAATCGTTTTCCTTAAATTCTGCCCCGCTTTCAAGTCCCCTTCGCAGGCTTACTTCAATATATTTTTGGAGGATAGCTGTCATTTATAACTCTGCAGGTTTGTGAATTACAGTGCCCCTGAGCTCCTTTCTTCAACTCGCTTTCTTGTGAGCTGGGCACAAAACCGCAGGATTGCTTCAGGCCCTAATCTGTTTCCGGCAGGGCATGCTGAGTCTTTGGTTAATTCCTCTTCCTGGTGGGAAATGAGCCTTACATTTGCCCGTGCAGACACCTATAGCTAGTCTCTCATTGGTTCTTCCTATTCCTGTTCATCTTGCCCAGAAATTGCAAGCTGTGCCAAACAGGAGGTTAAAGGCACTGACTCTCCAAGCGGGGAGAGTGTTAGTAAACCGTGTGGAATGGTGAAACCGAGGACCAGGATACGAAAACTGAGATGCATTTTAAATCGTTTCCTAATCACACGGTGGACCATACTCGGCGTTTCCCACGCATGTTTTAGCTGAAGAAAGAATCCCTTGAACCTGGAGAGTTGGGACACTTGGAATGTGTACCATGCAGTATGACTTCAAAGGATCTGCATTTGTTCACCGAAACTCACCAATGCTATCAGCCTGAAGTGTCCAGCCTTATGTCTCAACCAGCTCTGGGTGTAGATGTGGAAAATCCAGGTTGCATCACATGCCCTGTGTGAATTATTTAAGAATTGCTACCTATTTCACTGTCATTGTGTTTTGTTTTTGAAATTTATTTTAATAATGGGATTTATCGGATTTTCACTGCTTCGTTTATGCCGCTGTACACGCGCTTGATTCTCTTATGGAGACATATAAGTCCATGGGTTTTAAGATTCTTACTAATCCGGTATATTCTTAGGCATTGAATATGGCGTGTTGAGTCCATTTCGTTGAGAAAGAGTAGGTCTTGACTATTACATATTTGGCTTATGGAATGGTATCTGTGCTAATTTCAATCTCTGGTTTTATGCAGCACCCCAACTCACCTTTCCCCTTAAGGAAGCATAAGTTGGTTTTCTTAATTTTAAACCCTCTTCTCTTTTGTAATTCAATTCATGTGTAGCCATGTTAACATTCCATGTATTAGTGATATCTTATGTCTTTTTCTTTTTGAATTATGTGACTTCGAATGATCACACGTAACTCCTCTGGAGTTGTTATAACTGGCCGTATTTCATTGATTTCCAGGCTGAGTAATATTCCACTCTACATAAGCACCACATCTCTGTCGGTTTTTTCTCTGCAGATACATTTAAGTTATATCCTAGTCGAGGATCTTTTAAACAGAGAGGTGGTAAACATTGGGGTGCCTGTGTCCTCTCGATTTTTGTTTTTCCCAAGATATACGTCCATGAGTGCAAGTGCCCTGTGCTCGGTAGCTCATTTTTTAGATGCTTTAGTAAACACAATAGACTTATCCAGAGTGACCGTTGGCAATATACATTTCCACTAAAAGACTCACAGGGCTCCCTTTTCTCCTTGCCCTGTCCTGCATTTCTGGTGTTTACACTTTATGAGGACGGCTCTTCTGACTGATGCAAAGTGATATGTTTTGTAGTATTGATTTCCAGTGCCCACCTGTTTGGTTGGCTAAAAAAGTGTATGCCCTTTTCTTGAATATATACAGAAAAAGACGCATACGCCCTTTTTGGCCAACTGCAATGTTGGCAATGTTCAGCCCCTTTTCTTGTGCTTAATGGCGAGTCCTTTCTACCTCTTCCAATCCCTTTCCTGCCATTCTCCGTTGCTTACAAGTCCTTTTCTCTGACTTTCCTCAAGACATTTTTCAGTGATAGATATTTTCAATTCTGCAGTTTCGTGAATTTTAGTGCCCCTGAGTTCCATTTTCCAACTTGTGTTTATGGGAACTGGCCACAAAGCATCAGGATTCCTCAAGCCCTATTCTGTTTCCATGGGCAACCCTAGCCTTTGGTCAATTCGTCTTCCTGATTGGAAATTAGAGTGGCATGTGCCTGTCCGAACACCTAGGACTTGTCTCTCATTGTTCCTCCTCCTTCTGCTTCATCCTCTGGACAAATTCCAAACTGTATGCAACAGGATGTTGACAGTGCTGACATCTCCAAGTGGGGAGACTGTTAGTAAAGACGCTGGAGTGGTGAACCCTAGCTTCAAGAGATGAGGAGATGAGATGCCTTTTCCAAACTTTTCCCGATCAGACGGTATACCATCCTCTGGGTGTGACAGGCATGTTTTAGGTGTAGGAAGGGTCCCATTCATGTGAGGAGAACACCAGGGGATTTTAAATATCAGTGTCTCTCCGCAACCCAAACTGGGGAATTTTTTAAGCTACGGCTACACATATGTTCATTAAGGGCCTTGGGAAGTAGGCAGAGTCCAAACTTTAGATGATTGAAGTCTTCAGGGTCAGAAGCACTCACCACTGTCTTCCCTTAGATTCCATTTTTACTGTCATTGATGGATGATGTCAATAAAAATATCTATTCTTTTTCAGATCATTTCCCCTTATAGGTTATTGCAAAATATTGAGTGTAGTTCCCTGTGCTATACAGTAGTTCCTTGCTGATGATTTCATACATAGCAGTGTGTATGTGTTAATCCCAAACTGTTAATTTATCCCTCCTCCTACCATTTCCCTTTGGTAATAATAAATTATAAGATTTTATGCTTCTCAGAAATGGGGGAGCTGAAAGAGAGGTATCATTTTCAATGCAAAAGCATTTAAAACAAGATTGAAGCTTTAACCAAGATTATTAGATGTACATCCTTGGAAAGAAATCACTTTGTTTCTCTAATATTGACCTGACAAAGAAGACAAACCTTTTCACTGAACTTGCTTATAAGAAAGTGATGGAAATATCAAATGGAAGTGTTAGAAACATCTTATTTTACCCGAGCCTTATACACTGTTCTATGTTAATTACAGTTTGGCTCACACATCTGTTCATTGAAGTTACAATGTTCTCAATTTCTGTTACTGATCCTCCAGAGTGGACGCCAACAAGTGTCCCCCTGCCCAGTGTCATTGGAGCCAATAGATCGAGACTGAGTTTGGTTCAAAAGCAAAGGAAACTTTATATTTTGATCGGAGAATGGAGAGGTGCTACCCTGTGGGCTGTGGGCTGGGCTGCTGTGTAGAGATCCTGTCAGAGTCACTGGGAGGGAGGGGGCTGAGCTCTCGAGGACCTGGTTGGCTGCAGCTCAGGCTCTATGTCACGGAGTCTGAACTGGGCCCCAGGAGCTGAAGTGTCATCGAGCCATTCTGCTCTAGGAAATCTGGTCTGAAGTGCCGGGTGTGGAACCTCTGTATGCGGGACACTAGGAGCACCTGAAATTAGACAAAGCACAAAGGATAAAAATGGTTAGACTTTATTTTATTGCCCAGATTCTATTTTTATCTCCCAGGCATTTTTAAGGGGCTTTGCCTGGGACAAACTTCTCTTCTGCCTTTTGTCCCTTTCCTCATTCTTGGAGTGCTGCGGGTGCAGACCCTTCTTCTGTAACTGCTGAGTGCTGAGTTTGGAGGCTTCATACCCGTGGGCGAGGGTCAGAACTTCTCCCCAGCAGCCTCCAGGTGACGTTGATTGTCCCCAGGCCTCCTGCCTCCCTGCTCGTCCACCTGAGCACCAGTATTGGAAGTGTTATAGATTCTAATGACCTTTAAGGGTCCAGAAAGGAGATGTGCAGTGGCGCTGTGAGGTCCAGTTTCACTCCGCCCCACATTTGTTCGGCCACCTTAGGCTGACCGTTTCTGCCAGCCTAGATGCTCTGACTGACCGTTTCTGCCAGCCTAGATGCTCTGACCAACAGTCTGCGCTTTCTTCCATTAGGCCCCTGAATTAACGTAAAAACAGCACCAGGTGTCAGGATCCTGCCCGCTCAGCTCCCAGACAGTCCAGGGTCAGTGGTGATGAAGGATCATGATGGTCACTGAGTCAAGAGCCTTTGGAAGTAAACAGGAGTCCAGCCGGTCTTATTGGCCACCATCATCAGGGTGTCTGTAGGCTTTTCTATGGTGACAGCATGATATACGGTTCCCCCGCCAAGATTATTAGCTCCCCTCTGGGTACAGTAAGTACTGCAAGCAGTAGTCTACTCTTTTGGGACACACTCTTGTTGTTTTATGAGAGAAACTCCAGGTCAAGTGATGGTCACACGGGTCGTCATGGTGCCCCGTTGCCCCCGGTTATCTCTCTGGAGGTTGGAGTTGGAGGGCCTCCTCAATCGAGGTCAGTGTGCCCATGGAGCAAACCCTGCAACTTCAGGGCATGGTTGGGGGTTAGGATCACCACGTGGGGTCCGTTTCCCTTAGAAGGGAGGTGGCCTTTTGGGCTGCTGATTTCCAGGTTTTCAGATACCACCAGTATCTTGGCCAGATGTGGCGGTGGGCCAAGCCCCTTGGTGACCATAGTTTATCCTACCTGGATGGCATTCTTGCATTGTTCCATTTCAAGTGGTCCCAGTTTTTGCACTAATACTCCAATGGCGATTCACCTTTCACCAGGAATGTAAAGGTCAAAGGGTTTAGCTAAATTAGGGAGTTCCAGGGCAAGGGTCTGAATTGACTGCTCTTTCCATTCTTGAAAGGCCACTTCTGGATTCTATTCAAAAGGATCATCATCTTTTCCTTTCAGTGTTTCATATAGAGGCCCAGCTAGTAGACTGTAGTTAGGGATCCAGAGGCAGGAAACCCTGGCTTCCCCAGGAACCCCTAAGCTGTCTTCTAGTTTCAGAAAGGGGTAAGGCTGTAAATTGTTTCTTCCCTTTCCTGGGATGGGCTTCTCCGACCTTCTGTGAGAATGAAGCCCAGGCAGGTCACCGTAGTCTGTGATACTTGATCTTTTTCGTGGACAACTTCTATCCTTTATTGGCTTGGTAGTTCTGAGGCCTGCTTAGTAGGGCTGGCGATCAGAATGTGGTCTGAATATTGAAGGAGTGTTTCCTTTTCCAGAGGTAGAACTTTTAGGTCTTTAGCTGAGCTTTCCCCAAAGATGGTGTGGGAATTTTTGAACCCTTGGGGCAAGACAGCCTGGAAGTATTGTTTTAGTTGTATGTTGAGTCCTGTCACTCACAAGCCAAAATTTCTTGTGACTCTGGGACTAATGGAATACAAAAGAAGGCATCAGTGAAGACTAATACAGAATACCAAGTCCTGGTGGTTGGTAGAATGACCAGCAGGGTGTAGGATTTAGGAACTACTGGAGGTATATCCTCAGTGGCTTCACTGACTGTCCTGACATCCTTTACCAGGACTCCAGCAGCCCATGGGGCTCTCGAGGTCAGGCCAATCCCAGGATATGGAGCTCACCTGGGCAGGTACCCTACCCCCACCCCAGCCCACGGGGCTCTCGTGTTCAGGCCCCTCCCAGGATATGGGATTCCCTGGGCAGGTCCTCTGCAGTCCATGGGGCTCCCGTGGTCAGGCCCCTCCCAGGATACAGAGCTACCCTTGCAGGTACCTTGGCAGGGCTGGGCACACAGGAACCGTGCACATAGCCCTCATTGCAGAGCACTCCCAGCTCACCTGTCGCTCAGATCTGACACAGAGCACCTCAGAGCAGGACTTGAACTAAAACAGCAGCTCTGACAGGTCTGTGACCCTGGGCATCACTCTGTGCGGCCTCCCCCACCTGGTCTTCCAGAGACTTCCACTGCACCTGGGGCACCAGGCCTCTGTCTCCAACCACCACCCACCCCTCCTCTCCCTGACTCCTGGGTTCCTCTCATTAGGAGAGGGTTTTCTTGAAGTTGTCTCCCACTCATGGGCCAGATAATATAATTAGAAAACAAGCCAGAGCTGCAGCCCCTTGTCTATCCTGACTCTCAGGAGCCCACACCTGTTCCTTGGACCTGGCCAATTCAGCAAGTTCCATTTTCAGCAACTGTGAGCCCCTGAGGGGTGATTATTGGCTGGCTTGGGAAGCCTGACCGTGCCGGCCAGCCCTCCCCAGGTGTGCCTGGGTTGAGATCAATATAAACACCGCTCCAGGCAGCAAGAGCCCCTGCAGCTGTGCCTGACGCCATTTTCTCTGCCCTGTCAGCAGTCTCGGGGCTGGGCTGGTGGGAGGGAGTGAGAGGCCACGGGTTTGTGGGTGTCCCAGTGTGAGTGGGGCTCTGCTGGACTTTCTGCAGCAGTTGCCAAGATGCTACCTGCTAAAGAAGAGGATGTGTCACCCACACCTGCCGCTGGAATTTCTCCCTGGGCACAGGTGAGGAAGGAAGAAAGCAGTGGGGGCCGGGACAGCAGGGGTATCTCAGGCAGGGAAATGGAGAGCTTCCAGAAGAGCACCCATGGCCAGGACCATCCTGGCTGGCCTGCAGGCACCAAGTCGGCTGGCATGCTGTCCCTCATGTGGCTCCATGGCCCTTCATCTAGGTTTTCAAGTCCTTGTACATATTCAGGTGTTTAGCCTTGGAAGGGTGGGAACATTTCAGCAGCAGCTGGCCTGGGGCTCAGCCCACGTTTACTCACAGATACCTCGGCACGGTCCCCCAGCTTTGCAGTGAGGACGCTTGTTGCGAGGAGCATGCTGGCTGAATGGGAGATGATTCCCCACCACTGACCAACTTCAGAATTGTTTGCAATTGGAGCAAGTGCCCTGAAACGGTTTTCCTCTGTGTAACTGGTGGGTTCTGTTCTTTTTTATCTTTTTTTCGTTTTTGGTTCAAGGTAGATTTTATTCCTCTTTTGTGTATTTACAGATATAAGCATGGAAATAATTTATTCATATAAATACATGTATGTGAAGGGAAGAATATTTTTTCTGTTTTACTTTTTTTAATTTTATTTTTTTATTTTGAATTTAATTTTATATTTTTATACAGCAGGTTGTTTTTGGTTATCTACTTTTTACATATAAATGTATACATACCAATCCCAATATCTCAACTCCTCCCACCACCATCTCCAACAGCTTTCCCCCCTTGTTGTCCATACGTTTGTTGTATACATGTGTTGCTCTATTTCTGCCTTGCAAAACGGTTCATCTGTACAATTTTTCTAGGTTCCACATATATGCATTAATATACAAGATTTGTTTTTCTCTTTCTGACTTACTTCACTCTGTATGACAGTCTCTAGATCCATCAACGTCTCTACAAATGTCCCAATTTCATTCCTTTTTATGGCTTAGTAATATTCCATTTTATATATGTACCACACCTTTATGCATTCGTCTGTCTGTGGGCATTTAGGTTGCTTCCATTTCCTGGATAGTGTAAATAGTGATGCAATGAACATTGTGGTGAATGTCTCTTTTTGATTTATGGTTTTGTCTGGGTATATGCCCAGTAGAGGGATTGCTGTATCATATGGTAATTCTATTCTTAGTTTTATAAGAAACTCCATAATGTTCTCCACAGTGACTGTATCAATTTACGTTCCCAACAATAGTGGAAGAGGATTCCTTATCTCCACACCGTTTCCAGCATTTGTTGTTTGTAGATTTTCTGATGATGCCCATTCTAATAGGTGTGAGGTGATACACCATGGATGAGTCTATTTCGTTGAGCAAAGAGTAGGTCTTGTTTATTACGTATTTGGCTTATGGAATGGTATGTGTGCTCATTTCAATCTGTTTTTATACAGCAGCCCAACTCAACTTTCCCCTTAAGCAAGCATAAGGTTTTTATCTAAATGTGAGACTCTGTTCGGTTTTGTAATTCAGTTTATGTGTAGCCAAGTTTACACTCCCTCTATTAGTGATATCTTATGATAATTATCTTTCTTTGTGTGACATATTTCTCTTAGAATCATCATAATTAAATCCACTCAATTTGCTGCTACAGGCCTGATGACATTGATTTCACTGCTGAGTGATATTCCGTTGTACGTAAGTAGCACAACTTCTTTATCCATTTTTTTCTTTCTGGGATATTTAATTTGTACTGGACTCGAGGTTCTTGTAAACACAGCAGCCCTAAATTTTGTGTTGGCTGTGTCTTGTTGATTTTAATTTTCCTAAGCTATAGGGCCAAAAGTGGAAGTGCCCTAGGCTCTGTAGCTTTGTTTTTTAGATGTTTCAGGATACACCATGAACATCTCCAGAGTGTCTGTTGGCAGTTTACATCCCGCCCATCAGCATAACACGGCTCCCTGTTCTCCATGGCCTGTCCTGTGTTTCTGGTTTTTACACTTTATTCAGATGGCCTTTTTGACGAATGGGAAATGTGACTTCATTGTAGTGTGGATTTCCATTGCTGGAGTGCTTGGTTGGCCAAAATGTTCATATGCGTTTTTTCCTGAATATATTCAGGAAAAATGTATACACACTTTTTGTCCATGTGCATCACTGTCAAAGATCTGCCGCTTTTCATATGCTTTAAATGCAATTCCAATCTACCTCTTGAAATATGATTCCTGCAATTCTGCCTCGTTTTCAAGTCCTCTTTGCAGACTTACTTCGATATATTTTTGCCAATAGCTGTCATTTATCTCTGCAGGTTTGTGAATTACAGTGCCCCTGAGCTCCTTTCTTAACTCGCTTCCTTGTAAGCTGGCCACAAAACTGCAGGTTTGCTTCAGGCCATAATCAGGGTCCGGCACGGCACTCTGAGCCTTTGGTTAATTCCTCTTCCTGGTGGGAAATTAGAGTTAAATGTGCCCCTCCAGATACCTGCCTCACTCCCAGCCACATGGTGATGTGTGTCCTCAGGTTTGAGGCCATATGTGATATGTTCTTCATCTTTTGATGATGTGGCCACACTGGTGTGTGGACACTCCTGCCTGGTTCCCATCCCCTTGGTGATGTGGGCCCTCTGGTGAGACTCTGATCCTGGTTGGGTTCCTCACACATCCGTGAGGTGAGCCCTCTTCTCTGAGGTCACTCCTGACTGGCTGGCACAACCCGCCTTGTTCACTTCGGCACCCTGGTGGCAGTTGGAGCCTGCTGGGAGCCTCCTTCCCGCGGTGATGAGGCCCTCTGGCGTCAGACCCTAATGGCGGGGTTCCCGCATTTTCTGATACATGCTAAGTGGTACGAGGGCACTCCTGCCAGGTTCCCATCCTCATGAGCGTGTGGGCCTTCTGTTCTGAGGTCCTAACGGCTGGGTTGCTCACACTTTCATGATGTGGGCCCTCTGCTGTGAGGTCAATCCTGCCTGGCTGGCGCACGTCGCCTTGGCGACGTGGACCCTCTGGTGGCAGTTGGAGCGTGCTGGGGCCTCCTCCCCTCAGTGATGAGGGCCTTCTGGTGTCAGGCCCTAAGTGCTGGGCTCCACACATTTTCTGATGTGTGCCCAGTGGTGCGAGTCACTCCTGCCAGGTTCCCATCCCCATGGGCATGTGGGACTTCTGTTCTGTGGTCCCAACTGCTGGGTTGCTCACAGTTTCATGATGTGGGCCCTTTGCTGTGTGTTCACTCTGGCCTGTATCCCATAGTGTCAGTGCTCTGGGCCTCCAGCTTGGAGTTTCCAACTTCTCGATTCCTCACCTTTTTTATTCTATGGGCCCTCGGTTGTGCGTCTCCTCCTGCATGCCTCACTCCCAGCCCCTTCGTGATGTGTGTCCCCTTGTTTGAGGCCACATGTGCTGTGTTCCTCACCTTTCTATAATGTGGCCACACTGGTGTGAGGACACTCTTGCCTGGTTCCCATTCCCTTGGTGATGTTGGCCCCACTGCTGTTAGGACAGTCTTGCCTGGTTCCCATCACCTTGGTGATGTTGGCCCTCTGGTGAGAGTCTGATCCTGGTTAGGTTCCTCACCCTTCTGTGAGGTGGGCCCTCTGCTCTGAGGTCACTCCTGCCTGGCTGGCACACCCCGCCTTGGCAACGTCGGCCATATGGTGGCAGTTGGAGCCTGCTGGGAGCCTCCTCCCCTCGGTGATGAGGGCCCTCTGGCCTCAGGCCCTAACTGCTGGGTTCCCACATTTTGTGATTCGTGCTAAGTGGTGCAAGGACACTCCTGTCAGGTTCCCATCCCCATAGGGATGTGGGCCTTCTGCTCTGAGGTCCCATCCGCTGGGTTGCTCACAGTTTCATGATGTGGGACCTCTGCTGTGAGTTTGCTGTGGCCTGGATCCCATAGACTCTGTGCTCTGGGCGGCCTACTGGCCGGTTCCAACTGCTGGATTCCTCACAACTTTTATTCTGTGGGCTCTGTTTTGTGAGGATACTCCTGCTTGCCTCACTCCTAGCCCCTTGGAAATGTGGGTCCCCTGTTTTAGGCCACATGTTCTGGGTTCCTCACCTTTCTATAATGTGGCCACACTGGTGTGAGGACCCTCCTGCCTGGTTCCGATCCCCTTGGTGATGTGGGCCCTCTGGTGAGAGTCTTATCCTGGCTGGTTTCCTCACCCTTCTGTGAGGTAGGCCCTCTGCGGTGAGGTCACTCCTGCCTGGCTGGCACACATCACCTTGGTGACGTGGGCCCTCAGTTGGGAGTTGGTGTCTGCTGCGAGTCTCCGTCCCTCGGTAATGAGGGCCCTCTTGCGTCAGACCCTAACTCCTGGGCTCCCAAAATTTGCAGATGTGCGACCTGTGGTGCGAGTACACTCCTGTCAGGTTCCCAACCCCATGGGAATTTGGGCCTTCTGCTCTGAGGTCCCAACGGCTGGGGTGCTCACAGTTTCATGATGAGGGCCCTCTGATGTGTGTTCATTCCGGCCTAGATCCCATAGGCTTGCTGCTCCTGGGCGCCTGCTGGGAGGTTCCAACTGCGGGATTCCTCACCTTTTTTATTCTATGGGCCCTCTGTTTTGAGGCTCCTCCTGCCTGCCTCAATCCCAGCCCCGTTGTGATGTGTGTCCTCTGGTGTGAGGCCACGTGTGCTGGGTCCCTCACCTTTCGATGATGTGGCCCCAATGGTGTGAGGACACTCATGCCTGTTTCCCAACCCCTTGGTGATGTGACCCCTCTGGTGAGAATCTGATCCTGGCTGGGTTCCTTACCGTTCTGTGAGGTGGGCCCTGTGCTCTGAGGTAACTCCTGCCTGGCTTGCTCCCATTGCCTTGGTGACGTCGGCCCTCTGGTGGCAGTTGGATCCTTTTGGAGACTCCTATCCTCGGTGATGAGGTCCCTCTGGCGTCAGGCTCTAACTGCTGGGCTCCCCAGGATTTCTGATGTGAGCCCAGTGATGCCAGGACACTCGTGAAATGTTCTCATCCCCATGGCGATATGGGCCTTCTGCTCTGAGGTTCCAACGACTGGGTTGCTCACAGTTTCCTGATGTTAGCTCTCTGGTGTTAGTTCACTCATTCCTAGATCCCATAGCCTCTGTACTCTGGGCCGCCTGCTGGGAAGTTCCAACTGCTGGGTTCCTCACCTTTTTTATTCTTTGGGCCCTGTGTTGGGAGGCTCCTCCTGCCTGTGTCACTCCCAGCCCCTTGGTGATGTAGGTCCTCTGGTTTGTGGCCACATGTGCCAGTTTCCTCATCTTTTAGTGATGTGGCCCCACTGGTGTGAGGACACTCGTGCCTGGTTCCCGTCCCCTTGGTGATATGGGCCCTCTGGTGAGAGTCTGATCCTGGTTGGGTTCCTCACACTTCTTTGAGGTGGGCCGTCTGCTGTGAGGTCACTCCTGCCTGGCTGGCACACCCCGCCTTGGCGACGTGGGCCCTCTTGTGGTAGTTGGAACATGCTGGGAGCCTCCTCCCTTCAGTGATGAGGGCCCTCTGGCGTCAGGCCCTAACTGCTGGGTACCCACATTTTCTGATATGTGCTAAGTGGTGCGAGGACACTCCTGCCATGCTCCCAACACCTTGGGGATGTGGACCTTCTGCTCTGAGGTCCAAATGGCTGGGTTGCTCGCAGTTTCATGATGTGGACACTCTGCTGTGAGTTTACTGCGGCCTGAATCGCATAGACTTGGTGCTCTTGGCCGCCTGCTGGGAGGTTCCCATTGCTGGATTCCTCAGCTTTTTTATTCTATGGGCCCTGTGTTGTGAGGCTACTCCTGCCTGCCTCATTCCGAGCCCCTTGGAGATGTGGGTCTTCTGGTTTAGGCCACATGTGCTGGGTTCCTCACCTTTCTATGATGTGGCCACACTGGTGTGAAGACTCTCCTGCCTGGTTCTGATCACCTTGGTGATGTGGGCCCTCTGGTGAGAGTCTTATCCTGGCTGTGTTCCTCACCCTTCTGTGAGGTAGGCCCTCTGCGGTGAGGTCACTCCTACCTGGCTGTCACACGTCACCTTGGCGACGTGGGACCTCAGTTGGGTGTTGGTGCCTGATTGGAGTCTCCTCCCCTTGGTAATGAGGGCCCTCTGGCGTCAGGCCCTAACTCCTGGGTTCCCTAAATTCTCTGATGTGTGCCCTGTGGTGCGAGTACACTTCTGACAGGTTCCCAACCCCATGGGAATGTGGGCCTTCTGCTCTGAGATCCCAACGCCTAGGTTGCTCACAGTTTCATGATGACGGCCCTCTAGTGTGAGATCACTCCGGCCTGGATCCCGTAGTCTCGCTGCTCCTGGCCGCCTGCTGGGAGGTTCCAACTGCGGGATTCTTCACCTCTTTAATTCTATGGTCCCTCTGTTTTGAGGCTCCTCCTGCCTGCCTCAATCCCAGCTCCCTTGTGATGTGTGTCCTCTGGTTTGAGGCCATGTGTGGTGGGTCCCTCACTTTTCGGTGATGTGGCCCCACTAGTGTGAGGACACTCCTGCCTGGTTCCCATTCCCTTGGTGATGTGGGCCCTCTGGTGAAAATCTGATCCTCTTTGGTTCTTCACACTTCTGTGAGGTTGACCCTCTGCTCTGAGGTCACTCCTGCCTGGTTGTCGCACTCCTCATTGGCGACGTCGCCCCTCCGGTAGCAGTCGGAGCTGGCTGGGAGCCACCGCCCCTCGGTGATGAGGGCCCTCTGGCATCAGACACTAATTGCTGGGCTCCCCACATTTTTTCATGTGTGCCCACTCTTGCGATGACACTCCTGCTTGTTTCCCTTCCCCATGGGGATGTGGGCCTTCTGCTCTGAGGTCACAACGGCTGGGTTGCTTACAGAATCACAATGAGGGCCCTCTGTTGTGAGTTCATGCCGGCCTGGATCTCATAGCCTCAGTGCTCTGGGCCGCCTGCTAGGAAGATCCAACTGCTGGTTTCCACACCTTTTGTATACAATGGGACATGTGTTGTGAGGTTAATCCTGCCTGCCTCACTCCGAAACCCATGGTGATGTGGGTCCTCTGGTTTGAGGCCACATGTGCTGGGTACCTCAACTTTTGATGATGTGGCCCCACGGGTGTGAGGACACTCCTGCCTGGTTCCCATCACCTTGGTGATGTGGGCCCTCTGGGGAGAGTCTGATCCTGGCTGGGTTCCCTACCATTCTGTGAGGTGGGCCCTCTGATGTCAGGTCACTCCTGCCTGGCTAGCTCACATCGCCTTGGTGACGTGGGCCCTCTGTTGGCCACTGGAGCATGCTGGGAGCCTCCTACTCCCGTGAATGATGGCCCTGGAAAAAATGCATATGCCCTTTTTGGCCAAGTGCTTCATTGACGAGGTTCTGCCACTTCTCTTATGCTTTCAGAGCAATTCACGTCTACCTCCTGAAATCGGATTCCAGCAATTCTGCCCCACTTTCAAGTCCTCTTCGCAGCCTTAATTCAATATATTTTTGTACGATTTCTGTCATTTATAAGTCTGCAGGTATGTGAATGACAGTGCCCCTGAACTCCTTTCCTCAACTCGCTTTCTTGTGAGCTGGCCACAAAACCGCAGGATTGCTTCAGGCCCTAATCTTGTTCCAGCACGGCATGCTGAGCCTTTGGTTAATTCCTTTTCCTGTTGGGAAATGAGTGTTAAAATTGCCCGTGCATACTGGGCATATACCCTGAGAAAACCAAAATTCAAAAAGAGTCATGTACCAAAATGTTCATTGCAGCTCTATTTACAATAGCCCGGAGATGGAAAGAACCTAAGCGCCCATCATCGGACGAATGGATAAAGAAGATGTGGCACATATACACAATGGAATATTACTCAGCCTTAAAAAGAAATGAAACTGAGTTATTTGTAATGAGATGGATAGACCTAGAGTCTGTCATACAGAGTGAAGTAAGTCAGAAAGAAAAAGACAAATAGCGTATGCTAACACATATATATGGAATTTAAAGGAAAAAAATGTCATGAAGAACCTAGGGATAAGACAGGAATAGAGGCGCAGACCTACTGGAGAACGGAATTGAGGATATGGGGAGGGGGAATGGTGAGTTTTGACAGGGCGAGAGAGAGTCATGGACATATACACACTAACAAATGTAGTAAGGTAGATAGCAAGGGGGAAGCAGCCGCAAGGCACAGGGATATTAGCTCCGGGCGTTGGGACAGCCTGGAGGGGTGGAAGGGGGAGAGAGGGAGGGAGGGAGACACAAGAGGGAAGACACAGGGAGCATATGTATATGTATAGCTGATTCACTTTGTTATAAAGCAAAAACTAACACACCATTGTAAAGCAATTATACCCCAATAAAGATGTTAAAAAAAATATTTGCCCGTGCACACACCTACAGATAGTCTCCCATTGGTTCTCCGTATTCCTGTTCATCTTGCGCAGAAATTGCAAACAGTGCCAAACAGGAGGTTAAAGGCACTGACTCTCCAAATGGGGAGAGTGTAAGAAAAGGGTCTGGAATGGTGAACCTGAGTACCAGGGGACGAAAACAGACATGCATGTAAAAAGGTTTCCCAGTCACATGGTGGAGCATACTCTGGGTTTCCCATGCAAATTTTAGCAGAAGGAAGAATCCCTTGAACCTGGAGAGTTGGGAACCATGGAATGGGTACCAGGCAGTATGACATCAAAGGGTCTGCATTTGCTCACGGAACCTCACCAATGCTATCAGCCCAAAGGGTCCAGCCTTAACTCTCACCCAGCTCTGGGTGTAGATGTGGTAAACCAGGTTGCATCACATGCCCTGTGTGAGTTATTTAAGAATTGCTCTCTATTTCACTGTCATTGTGTTTTGTTTTTGAAATTTTTTTTTGACACTGGGATTTATCGGATTTTCACTGCTGCGTTAATGCCGCTGTACACACTCTTGATTCTCTTATGGAGACATAAATATCCACGGGTTTTAAGATTCTTCCTAGTCAGGTATATTCCTAAGCGTTGAATATATGGTGTTGAGTCCATTTCGTTGAGCAAGGAGTAGGTCTTGTCTATTACATATTTGGCTTATGGAACGGTATCTGTGCTAATTTCAGTCTCTGGTTTTATGCAGCACTCCAACGCACCTTTCTCCATAAGAAAGCACAAGTTGGTTTTCTAAATTTGAGACTGTTCTGTTTTGTAATTCAGTTCATGTGTAGTCATGTTTACATACTGTGTATTAGTGATATTTTATGATGTTTCTTTTTATGTGTGACTTTTTTCACGTAGAATCACCATACCTGAATCCACTCACTATGCCGCTACGGGCCTGATGACACAGATTTCATTGCTGAGTGATATTCCATTGTACGTACGTACCACAACTTCTTTATCCATTGTTTGCTCTCTGAGATATTTACCTGGTACTGTAAACGAGGTTCTTGTGAACAGAGAGGTCCCAAACTTTGAGGTGGCTAGGTGTTTTTGATTTTAATTTCCCTAAGCTGTAGGACCATAAGTGGAAGTGCCATAGGCTGTGTTGCTTTGTTTCTTACGTGTTTTAGGAAACACATAACACTTCTCCAGAATGGCTGTCGGCAATTTACATCATATGCATCAGCATAATAAGGATCCCTGTTTTCCATTGCCTGTCCTCCGTTTCTGGATTTTACAATTTTTTTAAATGACCCTTTTGCCCTGGGGGGCACTGAGACTTCATTGTAGTGCAGGTTTATTTACAAGCTTGCTTGGTTGGCCAAAAAGTGCGTATGCGTTTTTTCCTGAATATATTTAGGGAAAAAAGCATCCGCACTTTTGGACAAGTGCATCATTATCGACGTTCTGCCTCTTTTCCTATTCTTTAAGTGCAATTCCAGTTTAACCCTTCAATCGTTTTCCTGAATTTCTGCCCCGCTTTCAAGTCCCCTTTGCAGGCTTACTTCAATATATTTTTGGAGGATAGCTGTCATTTATAACTCTGCAGGTTTGTGAATTACAGTGCCCCTGAACTCCTTTCTTCAACTCGCTTTCTTGTGAGCTGGGCACAAAACCGCAGGATTGCTTCAGGCACTAATCTCTTTCCAGCAGGGCACGCTGAGCCTTTGGTTAATTCCTCTTCCTGGTGGGAAATGAGCATTATATTTGCCCGTGCAGACAACTACAGCTAGTCTCTCATTGGTTCTCCCTATTCCTGTTCATCTTGCACAGAAATTGCAAGCTGTGCCAAAGAGGAGGTTAAAGGCACTGACTCTCCAAGCTGGGAGAGTGTTAGTAAAGCATCTGGAATGGTGAACCCGAGGACCAGGATACAAAAACTGAGATGCATTTTAAATCATTTCCCAATCACACGGTGGACGATACTCTGGGTTTCCCATGCATGTTTTAGCTGGAGGAAGAATCCCTTGAACCTGGAGAGTTGGGACCCATGGAATGGGTACCATGCAGTATGAATTCAAAGGGTCTGCATTTGCTCACCGAAACTCAAAAATGCTATCAGCCTGAAGTGTCCAGCCTTATGTCTCAACCAGCTCTGGGTGTAGATGTGGTCAATCCCGGTTGCATCACATGCCCTGTGTGAATTGTTTAAGAATTGCTCTCTATTTCACTGTCATTGTGTTTTGTTTTTGAAATTTATTTTGATAATGGGATTTATCGGATTTTCACTGCTGCGTTTATGCCGCTGTACACACGCTTGATTCTCTTACGGAGACATATAAATCCATGGGTTTTAAGATTCTTCCTGGTCAGGTATATTCCTAGGCGTTGAATATGTGGTGTTGAGTCCATTTCGTTGAGCAAGGAGTAGGTCTTGTCTATTACATATTTGGCTTATGGAAAGTTATCTGTGCTAATTTCAGTCTCTGGTTTTATGCAGCATCCCAACGCACATTTCCCCATAAGCAAGCACTAGTTGGTTTTCTAAATTTGAGACCCTGTTCTGTTTTGTAATTCAGTTCATGTGTAGTCAAGTTTACATTCCGTGTATTAGTGATATCTTATGATGTTTCTTTTTCTGTGTGACGTAGTTCACGTAGAATCACCGTACCTGCATACACTCACTATGTCGCTACGGGCCTGATGACACAGATATCATTGCTGAGTGATATTGCATTGTACGTACGTGCCACAACTTCTTTATCCATTTTTTGCATTCTGGGATATTTACCTGATACTGTAGACGAGCTTCTTCGGAACACAGCCTTCCCAAATATTGGGGTGGTTGTCTGTTTTAGATTTTAATTTCCGTAAGCTATAGGAGCATAAGTGGAAGTGCCATAGGCTGTGTTGCTTTGTTTCTTACATGTTTCAGGAAACACCATACACTTCTCCAGGGTGGCTGCTGGCAATTTACATACTGCCAATCAGCATAACAAGGCTCCCTGTTTTCCATATCCTGTCCTACCTTTCTGGATTTTACACTGTTTTCAGATGGCCCTTTTGCCCGGGGGGCAGTGAGACAGCATTGTAGTTCAGATTTCCTTTACAGGCTTGCTTGGTTGGCCAAAAAGGGCGTATGCGTTTTTTCCTGAATATATTGAGGAAAAAACGCATACGCCCTTTTTGGCCAAGTGCATCATTGTCGACGTTCTGCCTCTTTTCCTATGCTTTCAGGGCAATTCCAGTCTACCCCCTGCAATCGTTTTCCTGAAATTCTGCCACGCTTTCAAGTCCCCTTCGCAGGCTTACTTCAATATATTTTTGGAGGATAGCTGTCATTTATAACTCTGCAGGTTTGTGAATTACAGTGCCCGTGAGCTCCTTTCTTCAACTCGCTTTCTTGTGAGCTAGGCACAAAACCGCAGGAATGCTTCAGGCCCTAATCTGTTTCCAGCAGGGCACACTGAGCCTTTGTTTAATTCCTCTTCCTGGTGGGCAATGAGCGTTACATTTGCCCGTGCAGACACCTACAGCTAGTGTCTCATTGGTTCTCCCTATTCCTGTTCATCTTGCACAGAAATTGCCAGCTGTGCCAAACAGGAGGTTAAAGGCACTGACTCTCCAAGCGGGGAGAGTGTTAGTAAAGCATCTGGAATGGTGAACCCGAGGACCAGGATACGAAAACTGAGATGCATTTTAAATCGTTTCCCAATCACACGGTGGACGATACACTGGGTTTCCCATGCATATTTTAGCTGGAGGAAGAATCCCTTGAACCTGGAGAGTTGGGACCCATGGAATGGGTACCATGCAGTATGACTTCAAAGGGTCTGCATTTGCTCACCGAAACTCACCAATGCTATCAGCCTGAAGTGTCCAGCCTTATGTCTCAACCAGCTCTGGGTGTA
This sequence comes from Phocoena phocoena, assembly GCF_963924675.1. NCBI lineage: Eukaryota > Metazoa > Chordata > Mammalia > Artiodactyla > Phocoenidae > Phocoena > Phocoena phocoena. Next base: position 993,464 of record NC_089222.1, on the reverse strand, counting down.
GATGTGGTCAATCCCCGTTGCATCACATGCCCTGAGTGAATTATTTAAGAATTGCTCTCTATTTCACTGTCTTTGTGTTTTGTTTAAGAAATTTATTTTGATAATGGGATTTATAGGATTTTCACTGCTGCGTTTCGGCCGCTGTACACACGCTTGATTCTCTAACGGAGACATATATATCCATGGGTTTTAAGATTCTTCCTAGTCAGGTATATTCCTAGGCGTTGAATATGTGGTGTTGGGTCCATTTCGTTGAGCAAGGAGTAGGTCTTGTCTATTATATATTTGGCTTATGGAATGTTATCTGTGCTACTTTCAGTCTCTGGTTTTATGCAGCTCCCCAAGGCACCTTTCCCCATAAGCAAGCACTAGTTGGTTTTCTAAATTTGAGACCCTGTTCTGTTTTGTAATTCAGTTCATGTGTAGTCAAGTTTACATTCCGTGTATTAGTGATATCTTATGATGTTTCTTTTTCTGTGTGACGTAGTTCATGTAGAATCACCGTACCTGCATCCACTCACTATGCCGCTACGGGCCTGATGACACAGATTTAATTGCTGAGTGATACTGCATTGCACGTACGTGCCACAACTTCTTTATCCATTTTTTGCTTTCTGGGATATTTACCTGGTACTGTAGACGAGCTTCTTGTGAACACAGCCGTCCCAAACTTTTGGGTGGCTCTCTGTTTTTGATTTTAATTTCCCTAAGGAATAGGACCATAAGTGCAATTGCCATAGGCTGTGTTGCTTTATTACGTACGTGTTTCAGGAAACACCATACACTTCTCCAGGGTGGCTGTTGGCAATTTACATCCTGCCAATCAGCATAACAAGGCTCCCTGTTCTCCATATCCTGTCCTACCTTTCTGGATTTTACACTTTTTTCAGATGGCCCTCTTGCCCGGGGGGCAGTGAGACTTCATTGTAGTGCAGATTTCCTTTACAGGCTTGCTTGGTTGGCCAAAAAGGGCGTATGCGTTTTTTCCTGAATATATTCAGGAAAAAACGCATACGCCCTTTTTGGCCAAGTGCATCATTGTCGACGTTGTGCCTCTTTTCCTATGCTTTCAGGGCAATTCCAGTCTACCCCCTGCAATCGTTTTCCTGAAATTCTGCCATGCATTCAAGTCCCCTTCGCAGGCTTACTTCAATATATTTTTGGAGGATAGCTGTCATTTATAACTCTGCAGGTTTGTGAATTACAGAGCCCCTGAGCTCCTTTCTTCAACTCGCTTTCTTGTGAGCTGGGCACAAAACCGCAGGATTGCTTCAGGCCCTAATCTGTTTTCAGCAGGGCACACTGAGCCTTTGTTTAATTCCTCTTCCTGGTCGGTAATGAGCGTTACATTTGCCCGTGCAGACACCTACAGCTAGTCTCTCATTGGTTCTCCCTATTCCTGTTCATGTTGCACAGAAATTGCAAGCTGTGCCAAAGAGGAGGTTAAAGGCACTGACTCTCCAAGCGGGGAGAGTGTTAGTAAAGCATCTGGAATGGTAAACACGAGGACCAGGATATGAAATCTGAGATGCATTTTAAATCGTTTCCCAATCACACGGTGGATGATACTCTGGGTTTCCCATGCATGTTTTAGCTGGAGGAAGAATCCCTTGAACCTGGAGAGTTGGGACCCATGGAATGGGTACCATGCAGTATGACTTCAAAGGGTCTGCATTTGCTCACCGAAACTCACCAATGCTATCAGCCTGAAGTGTCCAGCCTTATGTCTCAACCAGCTCTGGTTGTAGATGTGGTAAATCCCGGTTGCATCACATGCCCTGTGTGAATTATTTAAGAATTGCTCTCTATTTCACTGTCTTTGTGTTTTGTTTTCGAAATTTATTTTGATAATGGGATTTATCGGATTTTCACTGCTGCGTTTCGGCCGCTGTACACACGCTTGATTCTCTTACGGAGACATATATATCCATGGGTTTTAAGATTCTTCCTAGTCAGGTATATTCCTAGGCGTTGAATATGTTGTGTTGGGTCCATTTCGTTGAGCAAGGAGTAGGTCTTGTCTATTACATATTTGGCTTATGGAAAGTTATCTGTGCTAATTTCAGTCTCTGGTTTTATGCAACACCCCAAGGCATCTTTTCCCATAAGCAAGCACTAGTTGGTTTTCTAAATTTGAGACCCTGTTCTGTTTTGTAATTCAGTTCATGTGTAGTCAAGTTTACATTCCATGTATTAGTGATATCTTAAGATGTTTCTTTTTCTGTGTGACGTAGTTCACGTAGAATCACCGTACCTGCATCCACTCACTATGCCGCTACGGGCCTGATGACACATGTTTCATTGCTGAGTGATACTGCATTGCACGTACGTGCCACAACTTCTTTATCCATTTTTTGCTTTCTGGGATATTTAACTGGTACTGTAGACGAGCTTATTGGGAACACAGCCGTCCCAAACTTTGGGGTGGCTCTCTGTTTTTGATTTTAATTTCCCTAAGGAATAGGACCATAAGTGCAATTGCCATAGGCTGTGTTGCTTTATTTCTTACGTGTTTCAGGAAACACCATACACTTCTCCAGGGTGGCTGTTGGCAATTTACATCCTGCCAATCAGCATAACAAGGCTCCCTGTTCTCCATATCCTGTCCTACCTTTCTGGATTTTACACTTTTTCAGATGGCCCTTTTGCCCGGGGGGCAGTGAGACTTCATTGTAGTGCAGATTTCCTTTACAGGCTTGCTTGGTTGGCCAAAAAGGGCGTATGCGTTTTTTCCTGAATATATTCAGGAAAAAACGCATACGCCATTTTTGGCCAAGTGCATCATTGTCGATGTTCTGCCTCTTTTCCTATGCTTTCAGGGCAATTCCAGTCTACCCCCTGCAATGGTTTTCCTGAAACTCTGCCCCGCTTTCAAGTCCCCTTCGCAGGCTTACTTCAATATATTTTTGGAGGATAGCTGTCATTTATAACTGTGCAGGTTTGTGAATTACAGTGCCCCTGAGCTCCGTTCTTCAACTCGCTTTCTTGTGAGCTGGGCACAAACCCGCAGGATTGCTTCAGGCCCTAATCTGTTTTCGGCAGGGCACGCTGAGCCTTTGGTTAATTCCTTTTCCTGGTGGGCAATGAGCGTTACATTTGCCCGTGCAGACACCTATAGCTAGTCTCTCACTGGTTCTCCCTATTCCTGTTCATCTTGCACAGAAATTGCAAGCTGTGCCAAAGAGGAGGTCAAAGGCACTGACTCTCCAAGCGGGGAGAGTGTTAGTAAAGCATCTGGAATGGTGAACCCGAGGACCAGGATACGAAAATTGAGATGCATTTAAATCGTTTCCCAATCTCACTGTGGACGATACTCTGGGTTTCCCATGCATGTTTTAGCTGGAGGAAGAATCCCTTGAACCTGGAGAGTTGGGACCCATGGAATGGGTACCATGCAGTATGACTTCAAAGGGTCTGCATTTGCTCACCGAAACTCACCAATGCTATCAGCCTGAAGTGTCCAGCCTTATGTCTCAACCAGCTCTGGGTGTAGATGTGGTCAATCCCGGTTGCATCACATGCCCTGAGTGAATTATTTAAGAATTGCTCTCTATTTCACTGTCTTTGTGTTTTGTTTTCGAAATTTATTTTGATAATGGGATTTATCGGATTTTCACTGCTGCGTTTCGGCCGCTGTACACATGCTTGATTCTCTTACGGAGACATATATATCCATGGGTTTTAAGATTCTTCCTAGTCAGGTATATTCCTAGGCGTTGAATATGTGGTGTTGCGTCCATTTCGTTGAGCAAGGAGTAGGTTTTTTCTATTACATATTTGGCTTATGGAAAGTTATCTGTGCTAATTTAAGTCTCTGGTTTTATGCAACACCCGAACGCACCTTTCCCCATAAGCAAGCACTAGTTGGTTTTCTAAATTTGAGACCCTGTTCTGTTTTGTAATTCAGTTCATGTGTAGTCAAGTTTACATTCCGTGTATTAGTGATATCTTATGATATTTCTTTTTGTGTGTGACGTAGTTCACGTAGAATCACCGTACCTGCATCCACTCACTATGCCGCTACGGGCCTGATGACACAGATTTCATTGCTGAGTGATATTGCATTGCCCGTACGTGCCACAACTTCTTTATCCATTTTTTGCTTTCTGGGATATTTACCTGATACTGTAGACGAGCTTCTTGTGAACACAGCCGTCCCAAATATTTGGGTGGCTGTCTGTTTTTGATTTTAATTTCCGTAAGCTATAGGACCATAAGTGGAAGTGCCATAGGCTGTGTTGCTTTGTTTCTTACGTGTTTCAGGAAACACCATACACTTCTCCAGGGTGGTTGCTGGCAATTTACATCCTGCCAATCAGCATAACAAGGCTCCCTGTTCTCCATATCCTGTCCTACCTTTCTGGATTTTACACTTTTTTAAGATGGCCCTTTTGCCCGGGGGGCAGTGAGACTTCATTGTAGTGCAGATTTCCTTTACAGGCTTGCTTGGTTGGCCAAAAAGTGCGTATGCGTTTTTTCCTCAATATATTCAGGAAAAAAACGCATATGCCCTTTTTGGCCAAGTGCATCATTGTCGACGTTCTGCCTCTTTTCCTATGCTTTCAGGGCAATTCCAGTCTACCCCCTGCAATGGTTTTCCTGAAACTCTGCCCCGCTTTCAACTCCCCTTCACAGGCTTACTTCAATATATTTTTGGAGGATAGCTGTCATTTATAACTCTGCAGGTTTGTGAATTACAGTGCCCCTGAGCTCCTTTCTTCAACTCGCTTTCTTGTGCGCTGGGCACAAAACCGCAGGATTGCTTCAGGCCCTAATCTGTTTCCGGCAGGGCAGGCTGAGCCTTTGGTTAATTCCTCTTCCTGGTGGGAAATGAGCGTTACATTTGCCAGTGCAGACACCTACAGCTAGTCTCTCATTGGTTCTCCCTATTCCTGTTCATCTTGCACAGAAATTGCAAGCTGTGCCAAAGAGGAGGTTAAAGGCACTGACTCTCCAAGCGGGGAGAGTGTTAGTAAAGCATCTGGAATGGTGAACCCGAGGACCAGGATACGAAAACTGAGATGCATTTTAAATCGTTTCCCAATCACACGGTGGACGATACTCTGGGTTTCCCATGCATGTTTTAGCTGGAGGAAGAATGCCTTGAACCTGGAGAGTTGGGACCCATGGAATGGGTACCATGCAGTATGACTTCAAAGGGTCTGCATTTGCTCACTGAAACTCACCAATGCTATCAACCTGAAGTGTCCAGCCTTATGTCTCAACCAGCTCTGGGTGTAGATGTGGTCAATCCCGGTTGCATCACATGCCCTGAGTGAATTATTTAAGAATTGCTCTCTATTTCACTGTCTTTGTGTTTTGTTTTCGAAATTTATTTTGATAATGGGATTTTCACTGCTGCATTTCGGCCGCTGTACACATGCTTGATTCTCTTACGGAGACATATATATCCATGGGTTTTAAGATTCTCCCTAGTCAGGTATATTCCTAGGCGTTGAATATGTGGTGTTGGGTCCATTTCGTTGATCAAGGAGTAGGTCTTGTCTATTACATATTTGGCTTATGGAAAGTTATCTGTGCTAATTTCAGTCTCTGGTTTTATGCAACACCCCAAGGCACCTTTCCCCATAAGCAAGCACTAGTTGGTTTTCTAAATTTGAGACCCTGTTCTGTTTTGTAATTCAGTTCATGTGTAGTCAAGTTTACATTCCGTGTATTAGTGATATCTTATGATGTTTCTTTTTCTGTGTGACGTAGTTCACGTAGAATCACCGTACCTGCATCCACTCACTATGCCGCTACGGGCCTGATGACACAGATTTCATTGCTGAGTGATATTGCATTGCCCGTACGTGCCACAACTTCTTTATCCATTTTTTGCTTTCTGGGATATTTACCTGGTACTGTAGACGAGCTTCTTGGGAACACAGCCATCCCAAACTTTGGGGTGGCTCTCTGTTTTTGATTTTAATTTCCCTAAGCAATAGGACCATAATTGCAATTGCCATAGGCTGTGTTGCTTTATTTCTTACGTGTTTCAGGAAACACCATACACTTCTCCAGGGTGGCTGTTCACAATTTACATCCTGCCAATCAGAATAACGAGGCTCCCTGTTCTCCATATCCTGTCCTACCTTTCTGGATTTTACACTTTTTTCAAATGGCCCTTTTGCCCGGGTGGCAGTGAGACTTCATTATAGTGCAGATTTCCTTTACAGGCTTGCTTGTTTGGCCAAAAAGGGCCTATGCGTTTTTTCCTGAATATATTCAGGAAAAAACGCATACGCACTTTTTGGCCAAGTGCATCATTGTCGACGTTCTGCCTCTTTTCCTATGCTTTCAGGGCAATTCCAGTCTACCCCCTGCAATCGTTTTCGTGAAATTCTGCCCCGCTTTCAAGTCCCCTTCGCAGGCTTACGTCAATATATTCTTGGAGTATAGCTGTCATTTATAACTCTGCAGGTTTGTGAATTACAGTGCCCCTGAGCTCCTTTCTTCAACTCGCTTTCTTGTGAGCTGGGCACAAAACCGCAGGATTGCTTCAGGCCCTAATCTGTTTCCGGCAGGGCACGCTGAGCCTTTGGTTAATTCCTCTTCCTGGTGGGAAATGAGCGTTACATTTGCCCGTGCAGACACCTATAGCTAGTCTCTCATTGGTTCTCCCTATTCCTGTTCATCTTGCACAGAAATTGGAAGCTGTGCCAAACAGGAGGTTAAAGGCACTGACTCTCCAAGCGGGGAGAGTGTTAGTAAACTATCTGGAATGGTGAACCCGAGGACCAGGATAGGACAACTGAGATGCATTTTAAATCGTTTCCCAATCACACGGTGGACGATACTCTGGTTTTCCCATGCATGTTTTAGCTGGAGGAAGAATCCCTTGAACCTGGAGAGTTGGGACCCATGGAATGGGTACCATGCAGTATGACTTCAAAGGGTCTGCATTTGCTCACCGAAACTCACCAATGCTATCAGCCTGAAGTGTCCAGCCTTATGTCTCAACCAGCTCTGGGTGTAGATGTGGTCAATCCCGGTTGCATCACATGCCCTGAGTTAATTATTTAAGAATTGCTCTCTATTTCACTGTCTTTGTGTTTTGTTTTCGAAATTTATTTTGATAATGGGATTTATCGGATTTTCACTGCTGCGTTTCGGCCGCTGTACACACGCTTGATTCTCTTACAGAGACATATATATCCATGGGTTTTAAGATTCTTCCTAGTCAGGTGTATTCCTAGGCGTTGAATATGTGGTTTTGGGTCCATTTCGTTGAGCAAGGAGTAGGTCTTTTCTATTACATATTTGGCTTATGGAAAGTTATCTGTGCTAATTTCAGTCTCTGGTTTTATGCAGCACCCCAAGGCACCTTTTCCCATAAGCAAGCACTAGTTGGTTTTCTAAATTTGAGACCCTGTTCTGTTTTGTAATTCAGTTCATGTGTAGTCAAGTTTACATTCCGTGTATTAGTGATATCTTATGATGTTTCTTTTTCTGTGTGACGTAGTTCACGTAGAATCACCGTACCTGCATCCACTCACTATGCCGCTACGGGCCTGATGACACAGATTTCATTGCTGAGTGATATTGCATTCTACGTACGTGCCACAACTTCTTTATCCATTTTTTGCTTTCTGTGATATTTACCTGATACTGTAGACGAGCTTCTTGTGAACACAGCCGTCCCAAATATTGGGGAGGCTGTCTGTTTTTGATTTTAATTTCCATAAGCTATAGGACCATAAGTGGAAATGCCATAGGCTGTGTTGCTTTGTTTCTTATGTGTTTCAGGAAACACCTTACACTTCTCCAGGGTGGCTGCTGGCAATTTACATCCTGCCAATCAGCATAACAAGGCTCCCTGTTCTCCATATCCTGTCCTACCTTTCTGGATTTTACACTTTTTTCAGATGGCCCTTTTGCCCGGGGGGCAGTGAGACTTCATTGTAGTGCAGATTTCCTTTACAGGCTTGCTTGGTTGGCCAAAAAGTGCGTATGCGTTTTTCCCTGAATATATTCAGGAAAAAACGAATACGCCCTTTTTGGCCAAGTGCATCATTGTCGACGTTCTGCCTCTTTTCCTATGCTTTCAGGTCAATTCCAGTCTACCCCTGCATTCGATTTCCTGAAATTCTGCCCCGCTTTCAACTCCCCTTCGCAGGCTTACTTCAATATATTTTTGGAGGATAGCTGTCATTTATAACTCTGCAGGTTTGTGAATTACAGTGCCCCTGAGCTCCTTTCTTCAACTCGCTTTCTTGTGAGCTGGGCACAAAACCGCAGGATTGCTTCAGGCCCTAATCTGTTTCCAGCAGGGCACGCTGAGCCTTTGTTTAATACCTCTTCCTGGTGGGCAATGAGCGTTACATTTCCCCGTGCAGACACCTACAGCTAGTCTCTCATTGGTTCTCCCTATTCCTGTTCATCTTGCACAGAAATTGCAAGCTGTGCCAAACAGGAGGTTAAAGGCACTGACTATCCAAGCGGGGAGAGTGTTAGTAAAGGATCTGGAATGGTGAACCCGAGGACCAGGATACGAAAACTGAGATGCATTTTAAATCGTTTCCCAATCACACGGTGGACGATGCTCTGGGTTTCCCATGCATGTTTTAGCTGGAGGAAGAATCCCTGGTACCTGGAGAGTTGGGACCCATGGAATGGGTACCATGCAGTATGACTTCAAAGGGTCTGCATTTGCTCACCGAAACTCACCAATGCTATCAGCCTGAAGTGTCCAGCCTTATGTCTCAACCAGCTCTGGGTGTAGATGTGGTCAATCCCGGTTGCATCACATGCCCTGAGTGAATTATTTAAGAATTGCTCTCTATTTCACTGTCTTTGTGTTTTGTTTTCGAAATTTATTTTGATAATGGGATTTATCGGATTTTCACTGCTGTGTTTCGGCCGCTGAACACACGCTTGATTCTCTTATGGAGACATATATATCCCTGGGTTTTAAGATTCTTCCTAGTCGGGTATATTTCTAGGCGTTGAATATGTGGTGTTGGGTCCATTTCGTTGAGCAAGGAGTAGGTCTTGTCTATTACATATTTGGCTTATGGAAAGTTATCTGTGCTAATTTCAGTCTCTGGTTTTATGCAGCACCCCAAGGCACCTTTCCCAATAAGCAAGCACTAGTTGTTTTTCTAAATTTGAGACCCTGTTCTGTTTTGTAATTCAGTTCATGTGTAGTCAAGTTTACATTCCGTGTATTAGTGATATCTTATGATGTTTCTATTTCTGTGTGACGTAGTTCACCTAGAATCACCGTACCTGCATCCACTCACTATGCCGCTACGGGCCTGATGACACAGATTTCATTGCTGAGTGATATTGCATTGTACGTACGTGCCACAACTTCTTTATCCATTTTTTGCTTTCTGGGATATTTACCTGATACTGTAGACGAGCTTCTTGTGAACACAGCCGTCCCAAATATTGGGGTGGCTGTCTGTTTTTCATTTTAATTTCCGTAAGCTATAGGACCATAAGTGGAAGTGCCATAGGCTGTGTTGCTTTGTTTCTTACGTGTTTCAGGAAACACCATACACTTCTCCAGGGTGGCTGCTGGCAATTTACATCCTGCCAATCAGCATAACAAGGCTCCCTGTTCTCCATATCCTGTCCTACGTTTCTGGATTTTACACTTTTTTCAGATGGCCCTTTTGCCCGGGGGGCAGTGAGACTTCATTGTAGTGCAGATTTCCTTTACAGGCTTGCTTGGTTGGCCAAAAAGGGCGTATGCGTTTTTTCCTGAATATATTCAGGAAAAAACGCATACGCCCTTTTTGGCCAAGTGCATCATTGTCGACGTTCTGCCTCTTTTCCTATGCTTTCAGGGCAATTCCAGTCTACCCCCTGCAATGGTTTTCCTGAAACTCTGCCCCGCTTTCAATTCCCCTTCGCAGGCTTACTTCAATATATTTTTGGAGGATAGCTGTCATTTATAACTCTGCAGGTTTGTGAATTACAGTGCCCCTGATCTCCTTTCTTCAACTCGCTTTCTTGTGAGCTGGGCACAAAACCGCAGGATTGCTTCAGGCCCTAATCTGTTTCCGGCAGGGCACGCTGAGCCTTTGGTTAATTCCTCTTCCTGGTGGAAAATGAGCATTACATTTGCCCGTGCAGATACCTATAGCTAGTCTCTCATTTGTTCTCCCTATTCCTGTTCATCTTGCACAGAAATTGCAAGCTGTGCCAAACAGGAGGTTAAAGGCACTGACTCTCCAAGCGGGGAGAGTGTTAGTAAACCATCTGGAATGGTGAACCCGAGGACCAGGATACGAAAACTGAGATGCATTTTAAATCGTTTCCCAATCACACGGTGGACGATACTCTGGGTTTCCCATGCATGTTTTAGCTGGAGGAAGAATCCCTTGAACTTGGAAAGTTGGGACCCATGGAATGGGTACCATGCAGTATGACTTCAAAGGGTCTGCATTTGCTCACCGAAACTCACCAATGCTATCAGCCTGAAGTGTCCAGCCTTATGTCTCAACCAGCTCTGGGTGTAGATGTGGTCAATCCCGGTTGCATCACATGCCCTGAGTGAATTATTTAAGAATTGCTCTCTATTTCAGTGTCTTTGTGTTTTGTTTTCGAAATTTATTTTGATAATGGGATTTATCGGATTTTCACTGCTGCGTTTCGGCCGCAGTACACACGCTTGATTCTCTTACGGAGACATATATATCCATGGGTTTTAAGATTCTTCCTAGTCATGTATATTTCTAGGCGTTGAATATGTGGTGTTGGGTCCATTTCGTTGAGCAAGGAGTAGGTCTTGTCTATTACATATTTGGCTTATGGAAAGTTATCTGTGCTAATTTCACTCTCTGGTTTTAAGCAGCACCCCAGGCCACCTTTCCCAATAAGCAAGCACTAGTTGGTTTTCTAAATTTGAGACCCTGTTCTGTTTTGTAATTCAGTTCATGTGTAGTCAAGTTTACATTCCGTGTATTAGTGATATCTTATGATGTTTCTATTTCCGTGTGACGTAGTTCACGTAGAATCACCGTACCTGCATCCACTCACTATGCCGCTACGGGCCTGATGACACAGATTTCATTGCTGAGTGATATTGCATTGTACGTACGTGCCACAACTTCTTTATCCATTTTTTGCTTTCTGGTATATTTACCTGATACTGTAGACGAGCTTCTTGTGAACAGAGCCGTCCCAAATATTGGGGTGGCTGTCTGTTTTTGATTTTAATTTCCGTAAGCTATAGGACCATAAGTGGAAGTGCTATAGGCTCTGTTGCTTTGTTTCTTACGTGTTTCAGGAAACACTATACACTTTTCCAGGGTAGCTGCTGGCAATTTACATCCTGCCAATCAGCATAACAAGGCTCCCTGTTCTCCATATCCTGTCCTACCTTTCTGGATTTTACACTTTTTTCAGATGGCCCTTTTGCCCAGGGGGCAGTGAGACTTCATTGTAGTGCAGATTTCCTTTACAGGCTTTCTTGGTTGGCCAAAAAGGGTGCATGCGTTTTTTCCTGAATATATTCAGGAAAAAATGCATGCACCCTTTTTGGCCAAGTGCATCATTGTCGACGTCCTGCCTCTTTTCCTATGCTTTCAGGGCAATTCCAGTCTACCCCCTGCAATCGTTTTCCTGAAATTCTGCCCCGCTTTCAAGTCCCCTTCGCAGGCTTACTTCAATATATTTTTGGAGGTTAGCTGTCATTGATAACTCTGGAGGTTTGTGAATTACAGGGCCCCGGAGCTCCTTTCTTCAACTCGCTTTCTTGTGAGCTGGGCACAAAACCGCAGGATTGCTTCAGGCCCTAATCTGTTTCCAGCAGGGCACGCTGAGCCTTTGGTTAATTCCTCTTCCTGGTGGGAAATGAGCGTTACATTTGCCCGTGCAGACACCTACAGCTAGTCTCTCATTGGTTCTCCCTATTCCTGTTCATCTTGCACAGAAATTGCAAACTGTGCCAAACAGGAGGTTAAAGGCACTGACTCTCCAAGCAGGGAGAGTGTTAGTAAAGCATCTGGAATGGTGAACCCGAGGACCAGGATACGAAAACTGAGATGCATTTTAAATCGTTTCCCAATCACACGGTGGACCATACTGTGGGTTTCCCATGCATGTTTTAGCTGGAGGAAGAATCCCTTGAACCTGAAGAGTTGGGACCCATGGAATAGGTACCATGCAGTATGACTTCAAAGGGTCTGCATTTGCTCACCGAAACTCACCAATGCTATCAGCCTGAAGTGTCCAGCCTTAAGTCTCAACCAGCTCTGGTTGTAGATGTGGTCAATCCCGGTTGCATCACATGCCCTGAGTGAATAATTTAAGAATTGCTCTCTCTTTCACTGTCTTTGTGTTTTGTTTTCGAAATTTATTTTGATAATGGGATTTATCGGATTTTCCCAACTGCGTATCGGCCGCTGTACACACGCTTGATTCTCTTACGGAGACATATATATCCATGGGTTTTAAGATTCTTCCTAGTCAGGTATATTCCTAGGCGTTGAATATGTGGTGTTGAGTCCATTTCGTTGAGCAAGGAGTAGGTCTTGTCTATTACATATTTGGCTTATGGAATGTTATCTGTGCTAATTTCAGTCTCTGGTTTTATGCAGCACCCCAAGGCACCTTTCCGCATAAGCAAGCACTAGTTGGTTTTCTAAATTTGAGACCCTGTTCTGATTTGTAATTCAGTTCATGTGTAGTCAAGTTTACATTCCGTGTATTAGTGATATCTTATGATGTTTCTTTTTCTGTGTGACGTAGTTCACGTAGAATCACCGTACCTGCATCCACTCACTATGCCGCTACGGGCCTGATGACACAGATTTCATTGCTGAGTGATATTGCATTGCACGTATGTGCCACAACTTCTTTATCCATCTTTTGTTTTCTGGGATATTTACCTGGTACTGTAGACGAGCTTCTTGGGAACACAGCCATCCCAAACTTTGGGGTGGCTCTCAGTTTTTGATTTTAATTTCCCTAAGGAATAGGACCATAAGTGCAATTGCCATAGGCTGTGTTGCTTTATTTCTTACGTGTTTCAGGAAACACCATACACTTCTCCAGAGTGGCTGTTGGCAATTTACATCCCGCCAATCAGCATAACAAGGCTCCCTGTTCTCCATATCCTGTCCCATCTTTCTGGATTTTACACTTTTTTCAGATGGCCCTCTTGCCCGTGGGGCAGTGAGACTGCATTGTAGTGCAGATTTCCTTTACAGGTTTGCTTGGTTGGCCAAAAAGGGCGTATGCGTTTTTTCCTGAATATATTCAGGAAAAAACGCATACGCACTTTTTGGCCAAGTGTATCATTGTCGACGTTGTGCCTCTTTTCCTATGCTTTCAGGGCAATTCCAGTCTACCCCCTGCAATCGTTTTCCTGAAATTCTGCCCCGCTTTCAAGTCCCCTTCGCAGGCTTACTTCAATATACTTTTGGAAGATAGCTGGCATTTATAACTCTGCAGGTTTGTGAATTACAGTGCCCCTGAGCTCCTTTCTTCAACTCGCTTTCTTGTGAGCTGGGCACAAAACCGCAGGATTGCTTCAGGCCCTAATCTGTTTCCAGCAGGGCACACTGAGCCTTTGTTTAATTCCTCTTCCTGGTGGGCAGTGAGCGTTACATTTGCCCGTGCAGACACCTACAGCTAGTCTCTCATTGGTTCTCCCTATTCCTGTTCATCTTGCACAGAAATTGCAAGCTGTGCCAAAGAGGAGGTTAAAGGCACTGACTCTCCAAGCGGGGAGAGTGTTAGTAAAGCATCTGGAATGGTGAAACCGAGGACCAGGATACGAAAACTGAGATGCATTTTAAATCGTTTCCCAATCACACGGTGGAAGATACTCTGGGTTTCCCATGCATGTTTTAGCTGGAGGAAGAATCCCTTGAACCTGGAGAGTTGGGACCCATGGAATGGGTACCATGCAGTGTGACTTCAAAGGGTCTGCATTTGCTCACCAAAACTCACCAATGCTATCAGCCTGAAGTGTCCAGCCTTATGTCTCAACCAGCTCTGGGTGTAGATGTGGTCAATCCCGGTTGCATCACATGCCCTGAGTGAATTATTTAAGAATTGCTCTCTATTTCACTGTCTTTGTGTTTTGTTTTCGAAATTTATTTTGATAATGTGATTTATCGGATTTTCACTCCTGCGTTTCGGCCGCTGAACACACGCTTGATTCTCTTACGGAGACATATATATCCATGGGTTTTAAGATTCTTCCTAGTCAGGTATATTCCTAGGCGTTGAATATGTGGTGTTGGGTCCATTTCGTTGAGCAAGGAGTAGGTCTTGTCTATTACATATTTGGCTTATGGAAAGTTATCTGTGCTAATTTCAGTCTCTGGTTTTATGCAGCACCCCAAGGCAACTTTCCCAATAAGCAAGCACTAGTTGGTTTTCTAAATTTGAGACCCTGTTCTGTTTTGTAATTCAGTTCATGTGTAGTCAAGTTTACATTCCGTGTATTAGTGATATCTTATGATGTTTCTATTTCTGTGTGACGTAGTTCACGTAGAATCACCGTACCTGCATCCACTCACTATGCCGCTACGGGCCTGATGACACAGATTTCATTGCTGAGTGATATTGCATTGTACGTACGTGCCACAACTTCTTTATCCATTTTTTGCTTTCTGGGATATTTACCTGATACTGTAGACGAGCTTCTTGTGAACACAGCCGTCCCAAATATTTGGGTGGCTGTCTGTTTTTGATTTTAATTTCCGTAAGCTATAGGACCATAAGTGGAAGTGCCATAGGCTGTGTTGCTTTGTTTCTTACGTGTTTCAGGAAACACCATACACTTCTCCAGGGTGGCTGCTGGCAATTTACATCCTGCCAATCAGCATAACAAGGCTCCCTGTTCTCCATATCCTGTCCTAACTTTCCGGATTTTACACTTTTTTCAGATGGCCCTTTTGCCCGGGGGGCAGTGAGAATTCATTGTAGTGCAGATTTCCTTTACAGGCTTGCTTGCTTGGCCAAAAAGTGTGCATGCTTTTTTTCCTGAATATATTCAGGAAAAAACGCATACGCCCTTTTTGGCCAAGTGCATCATTGTCGACGTCCTGCCTCTTTTCCTATGCTTTCAGGGCAATTCCAGTCTACCCCCTGCAATCGTTTTCCTGAAATTCTGCCCCGCAGTCAAGTCCCCTTCGCAGGCTTACTTCAATATATTTTTGGAGGTTAGCTGTCATTTATAACTCTGGAGGATTGTGAATTATAGTGCCCCGGAGCTCCTTTCTTCAACTCGCTTTCTTGTGAGCTGGGCACAAAACCGCAGGATTGCTTCAGGCCCTAATCTGTTTCCGGCAGGGCCCGCTGAGCCTTTGGTTAATTCCTCTTCCTGGTGGGAAATGAGCATTACATTTGCCCGTGCAGACACCTACAGCTAGTCTCTCATTGGTTCTCCCTATTCCTGTTCATCTTGCACAGAATTTGCAAGCTGTGCCAAACAGGAGGTTAAAGGCACTGACTCTCCAAGCGGGGAGAGTGTTAGTAAAGCATCTGGAATGGTGAACCCGAGGACCAGGATATGAAAACTGAGATGCATTTTAAATCGTTTCCCAATCACACGGTGGACCATACTGTGGGTTGCCCATGCATGTTTTAGCTGGAGGAAGAATCCCTTGAACCTGAAGAGTTGGGACCTATGGAATAGGTACCATGCAGTATGACTTCAAAGGGTCTGCATTTGCTCACCGAAAGTCACCAATGCTATCAGCCTGAAGTGTCCAGCCTTATGTCTCAACCAGCTCTGGGTGTAGATGTGGTCAATCCCGGTTGCATCACATGCCCTGAGTGAATTATTTAAGAATGGCTCTCTATTTCACTGTCTTTGTGTTTTGTTTTCGAAATTTATTTTGATAATGGGATTTATCGTATTTTCACTGCTGCGTATCGGCCGCTGTACACAGGCTTGATTCTCTTACGGAGACATATATATCCATGGGTTTTAAGATTCTTCCTAGTCAGGTACATTCCTAGGCGTTGAATATGTGGTGTTGAGTCCATTTCGTTGAGCAAGGAGTAGGTCTTGTCTATTACATATTTGGCTTATGGAATGTTATCTGTGCTAATTTCAGTCTCTGGTTTTATGCAGCACCCCAAGGCACCTTTCCCCATAAGCAAGCACTAGTTTGTATTCTAAATTTGAGACCCTGTTCTGTTTTGTAATTCAGTTCATGTGTAGTCAAGTTTACATTCCTTGTATTAGTGATATCTTATGATGTTTCTTTTTCTGTGTGACGTAGTTCACGTAGAAATACCGTACCTGCATCCACTCACTATGCCGCTACGGGCCTGATGACACAGATTTCATTGCTGAGTGATATTGCATTGCACGTACGTGCCACAACTTCTTTATGCATCTTTTGCTTTCTGGGATATTTACCTGGTACTGTAGACGAGCTTCCTGGGAACACAACCGTCCCAAACTTTGGGGTGGCTCTCTGTTTTTATTTTTAATTTCCCTAAGGAATAGGACCATAAGTGCAATTGCCATAGGCTGTGTTGCTTTATTTCTTACGTGTTTCAGGAAACACCATACACTTCTCCAGGGTGGCTGTTGGCAATTTACATCCTGCCAATCAGCATAACAAGGCTCCCTGTTCTCCATATCCTGTCCTAACTTTCTGGATTTTACACTTTTTTAAGATGGCCCTTTTGCTCGGTGGGTGGGCAGTGAGATTTCATTGTAGTGCAGATTTCCTTTACAGGCTTCCTTGGTTGGCCAAAAAGGGCGTATGCGTTTTTTCCTGAATATATTCAGGAAAAAACGCATACGCCCTTTTTGGCCAAGTGCATCATTGTCGACGTTGTGCCTCTTTTCCTATGTTTTCAGGTCAATTCCAGTCTACCCCCTGCAATCGTTTTCCTGAAATTCTGCCCCGCTTTCAAGTCCCCTTCGCAGGCTTACTTCAATATATTTTTGGAGGATAGCTGACATTTATAACTCTGCAGGTTTGTGAATTACAGTGCTCCTGAGCTACTTTCTTCAACTCGCTTTCTTGTGAGCTGGGCACAAAACCGCAGGATTGCTTCAGACCCTAATCTGTTTCCAGCAGGGCACACTGAGCCTTTGTTTAATTCCTCTTCCTGGTGGGCAGTGAGCGTTACATTTGCCGGTGCAGACACCTACAGCTAGTCTCTCATTGGTTCTCCCTATTCCTGTTCATCTTGCACAGAAATTGCAAGCTGTGCCAAAGAGGAGGTTAAAGGCACTGACTCTCCAAGCGGGGAGAGTGTTAGTAAAGCATCTGGAATGGTGAACCCGAGAACCAGGATTCGAAAACTGAGATGCATTTCAAATCGTTTCCCAATCACACAGTGGACGATACTCTTGGTTTCCCACGCATGTTTTAGGTGGATTGAGAATCCCTTGAACCTGGAGAGTTGGGACCCATGGAATGGGTACCATGCAGTATGACTTCAAACGGTCTGCATTTGCTCACCAAAACTCACCAATGCTATCAGCCTGAAGTGTCCAGCCTTATGTCTAAACCAGCTCTGGGTGTAGATGTGGTCAATCCCGGTTGCATCACATGCCCTGAGTGAATTATTTAAGAATTGCTCTCTATGTCACTGTCTTTGTGTTTTGTTTTCGAAATTTGTTTTCATAATGGGATTTATCGGATTTTCACTGCTGCGTTTCGGCCGCTGTACACACGCTTGATTCTCTTACGGAGACATATATATCCATGGGTTTTAAGATTCTTCCTAGTCAGGTATATTCCTAGGCGTTGAATATGTGGTGTTGGGTCCATTTCGTTGAGCAAGGAGTAGGTCTTGTCTATTACATATTTGGCTTATGGAAAGTTATCTGTGCTAATTTCAGTCTCTGGTTTTATGCAGCACCCCAACGCACCTTTCCCCATAAGCAAGCACTAGTTGGTTTTCTAAATTTGAGACCCTGTTCTGTTTTGTAATTCAGTTCATGTGTAGTCAAGTTTACATTCCGTGTATTAGTGATATCTTATGATGTTTCTTTTTCTGTGTGACGTAGTTCACGTAGAATCACCGTACCTGCATCCACTCACTATGCCGCTACGGGCCTGATGACACAGATTTCATTGCTGAGTGATATTGCATTGTACGTACGTGCCACAACTTCTTTATCCATTTTTTGCTTTCTGGGATATTTACCTGATACTGTAGACGAGCTTCTTGTGAACACAGCCGTCCCAAATATTGGGGTGGCTGTCTGTTTTTGATTTTAATTTCCGTAAGCTATAGGACCATAAGTGGAAGTGGCATAGGCTGTGTTGCTTTGTTTCTTACGTGTTTCAGGAAACACCATACACTTCTCCAGTGTGGCTGCTGGCAATTTACATCCTGCCAATCAGCATAACAAGGCTCCCTGTTCTCCATATCCTGTCCTAACTTTCTGGATTTTACACTTTTTTCCGATGGCCCTTTTGCCCGGGGGGCAGTGAGACTTCATTGTAGTGCAGATTTCCTTTACAGGCTTGCTTGGTTGGCCAAAAATGGTGTATGCGTTTTTTCCTGAATATATTCAGGAAAAAACGCATACGCCCTTTTTGGCCAAGTGCATCATTGTCGACGTTGTGCCTCTTTTCCTATGCTTTCAGGGCAATTCCAGTCTACCCCTGCAATCGTTTTCCTGAAATTCTGCCCCACGTTCAAGTCCCCTTCGCAGGCTTACTTCAATATATTTTTGGAGGATAGCTGTCATTTATAATTCTGCAGGTTTGTGAATTACAGTGCCCCTGAGCTCCTTTCTTCAACTCGCTTTCTTGTGAGCTGGGCACAAAACCGCAGGATTGCTTCAGGCCCTAATCTGTTTCCAGCAGGGCACACTGAGCCTTTGTTTAATTCCTCTTCCTGGTGGGCAATGAGCGTTACATTTGCCCGTGCAGACACCTACAGCTAGTCTCTCATTGGTTCTCCCTATTCCTGTTCATCTTGCACAGAAATTGCAAGCTGTGCCAAAGCGGAGGTTAAAGGCACTGACTCTCCAAGCGGGGAGAGTGTTAGTAAAGCATCTGGAATGGTGAACCCGAGGAGCAGGATACGAAAACTGAGATGCATTTTAAATCGTGTCCCAATCACACGGTGGACGATACTCTGGGTTTCCCATGCATGTTTTAGCTGGAGGAAGAATCCCTTGAACCAGGAGAGTTGGGACCCATGGAATGGGTACCATGCAGTATGACTTCAAAGGGTCTGCATTTGCTCACCAAAACTCACCAATGCTATCAGCCTGAAGTGTCCAGCCTTATGTCTCAACCAGCTCTGGGGGTAGATGTGGTCAATCCAGGTTGCATCACATGCCCTGAGTGAATTATTTAAGAATTGCTCTCTATTTCACTGTCTTTGTGTTTTGTTTTTGAAATTTATTTTGATAATGGGATTTATCGGATTTTCACTGCTGCGTTTATGCCGCTGTACACACGCTTGATTCTCTTACGGAGACACATAAATCCATGGGTTTTAAGATTCTTCCTAGTCAGGTATATTCCTAGGCGTTGAATATGTGGTGTTGAGTCCATTTCGTTGAGCAAGGAGTAGGTCTTGTCTATTACATATTTGGCTTATGGAAAGTTATCTGTGCTAATTTCAGTCTCTGGTTTTATGCAGCACCCCAAGGCACCTTTCCCCATAAGCAAGCACTAGTTGGTTTTCTAAATTTGAGACCCTGTTCTGTTTTGTAATTCAGTTCATGTGTAGTCAAGTTTACATTCCGTGTATTAGTGATATCTTATGATGTTTCTTTTTCTGTGTGACGTAGTTCACGTAGAATCACCGTACCTGCATCCACTCACTATGCCGCTACGGGCCTGATGACACAGATTTCATTGCTGAGTGATATTGCATT
Source organism: Phocoena phocoena (assembly GCF_963924675.1). NCBI lineage: Eukaryota > Metazoa > Chordata > Mammalia > Artiodactyla > Phocoenidae > Phocoena > Phocoena phocoena. Next base: position 973,681 of record NC_089222.1, on the reverse strand, counting down.
GTACATACGTGCCACAACTTCTTTATCCATTTTTTGCTTTCTGGGATATTTACCTGATACTGTAGACGAGCTTCTTGTGAACACAGCAGTCCCAAATATTGGGGTGGCTGTCTGTTTTTGATTTTAATTTCCGTAAGCTATAGGACCATAAGTGGAAGTGCCATAGGCTGTGTTGCTTTGTTTCTTACGTGTTTCAGGAAACACCATACACTTCTCCAGTGTGGCTGCTGACAATTTACATCCTGCCAATCAGCATAACAAGGCTCCCTGTTCTCCATATCCTGTCCTACCTTTCTGGATTTTACACGTTTTTCAGATGGCCCTTTTGCCCGGGGGGCAGTGAGACTTCATTGTAGTGCAGATTTCCTTTACAGGCTTGCTTGGTTGGCCAAAAATGGTGTATGCGTTTTTTCCTGAATATATTCAGGAAAAAACGCATACGCCCTTTTTGGCCAAGTGCATCATTTTCGACGTTGTGCCTCTTTTCCTATGCTTTCAGGGCAATTCCAGTCTACCCCTGCAATCGTTTTCCTGAAATTCTGCCCCGCTTTCAAGTCCCCTTCGCAGGCTTACTTCAATATATTTTTGGAGGATAGCTGTCATTTATAATTCTGCAGGTTTGTGAATTACAGTACCCTTGAGCTCCTTTCTTCAACTCGCTTTCTTGTGAGCTGGGCACAAAACCGCAGGATTGCTTCAGGCCCTAATCTGTTTCCAGCAGGGCACACTGAGCCTTTGTTTAATTCCTCTTCCTGGTGGGCAATGAGCGTTACATTTGCCCGTGCAGACACCTACAGCTAGTCTCTCATTGGTTCTCCCTATTCCTGTTCATCTTGCACAGAAATTGCAAGCTGTGCCAAAGAGGAGGTTAAAGGCACTGACTCTCCAAGCGGGGAGAGTGTTAGTAAAGCATCTGGAATGGTGAACCCAAGGACCAGGATACGAAAACTGAGATGCATTTTAAATCGTGTCCCAATCACACGGTGGACGATACTCTGGGTTTCCCATGCATGTTTTAGCTGGAGGAAGAATCCCTTGAACCAGGAGAGTTGGGACCCATGGAATGGGTACCATGCAGTATGACTTCAAAGGGTCTGCATTTGCTCACCAAAACTCACCAATGCTATCAGCCTGAAGTGTCCAGCCTTATGTCTCAACCAGCTCTGGGTGTAGATGTGGTCAATCCCGGTTGCATCACATGCCCTGAGTGAATTATTTAAGAATTGCTCTCTATTTCACTGTCTTTGTGTTTTGTTTTTGAAATTTATTTTGATAATGGGATTTATCGGATTTTCACTGCTGCGTTTATGCCGCTGTACACACGCTTGATTCTCTTATGGAGACACATAAATCCATGGGTTTTAAGATTCTTCCTAGTCAGGTATATTCCTAGGCGTTGAATATGTGGTGTTGAGTCCATTTCGTTGAGCAAGGAGTAGGTCTTGTCTATTACATATTTGGCTTATGGAAAGTTATCTGTGCTAATTTCAGTCTCTGGTTTTATGCAGCACCCCAAGTCACTTTTCCCCATAAGCAAGCACTAGTTGGTTTTCTAAATTTGAGACCCTGTTCTGTTTTGTAATTCAGTTCATGTGTAGTCAAGTTTACATTCCGTGTATTAGTGATATCTTATGATGTTTCTTTTTCTGTGTGACGTAGTTCACGTAGAATCACCGTACCTGCATCCACTCACTATGCCGCTACGGGCCTGATGACACAGATTTCATTGCTGAGTGATATTGCATTGCACGTACGTGCCACAACTTCTTTATCCATTTTTTGCTTTCTGGGATATTTACCTGGTACTGTAGACGAGCTTCTTGGGAACACAGCCGTCCCAAACTTTGGGGTGGCTCTCTGTTTTTGATTTTAATTTCCCTAAGCAATAGGCCATAAGTGCAATTGCCATAGGCTGTGTTGCTTTATTTCTTACATGTTTCAGGAAACACCATACACTTCTCCAGGGTGGCAGTTGACAATTTACATCCTGCCAATCAGCATAACAAGGCTCCCTGTTCTCCATATCCTGTCCTACCTTTCTGGATTTTACACTTTTCTCAGATGGCCCTTTTGCTCGGGAGGGCAGTGAGAATTCATTGTAGTGCAGATTTCCTTTACAGGCTTGCTTTGTTGGCCAAAAAGGGCGTATGCGTTTTTTCCTGAATATATTCAGGAAAAAACGCATACGCCCTTTTTGGCCAAGTGCATCATTGTCGACGTTGTGCCTCTTTTCCTATGCTTTCAGGTCAATTCCAGTCTACCCCCTGCAATGGTTTTCCTGAAACTCTGCCCCGCATTCAAGTCCCCTTCGCAGGCTTACTTCAATATATTTTTGTAGGATAGCTGTCATTTATAACTCTGCAGGTTTGTGAATTACAGTGCCCCTGAGCTCCTTTCTTCAACTCGCTTTCTTGTGAGCTGGGCACAAAACCGCCGGATTGCTTCAGGCCCTAATCTGTTTCCAGCAGGGCACACTGAGCCTTTGTTTAATTCCTCTTCCTGGTGGGCAATGAGCGTTACATTTGCCCGTGCAGACACCTACAGCTAGTCTCTCATTGGTTCTCCCTATTCCTGTTCATCTTGCACAGAAATTGCAAGCTGTGCCAAACAGGAGGTTAAAGGCACTGACTCTCCAAGCGGGGAGAGTGTTAGTAAACCATCTGGAATGGTGAACCCGAGGACCAGGATACGAAAACTGAGATGCATTTTAAATCGTGTCCCAATCACACGGTGGACGATACTCTGGGTTTTCCATGCATGTTTTAGCTGGAGGAAGAATCCCTTGAACCAGGAGAGTTGGGACCCATGGAATGGGTACCATGCAGTATGACTTCAAAGGGTCTGCATTTGCTCACCAAAACTCACCAATGCTATCAGCCTGAAGTGTCCAGCCTTATGTCTCAACCAGCTCTGGGTGTAGATGTGGTCAATCCCGGTTGCATCACATGCCCTGAGTGAATTATTTAAGAATTGCTCTCTATTTCACTGTCTTTGTATTTTGTTTTCGAAATTTATTTTGATAATGGGATTTATCGGATTTTCACTGCTGCGTTTATGCCGCTGTACACACGCTTGATTCTCTTACGGAGACACATAAATCCATGGGTTTTAAGATTCTTCCTAGTCAGGTATATTCCTAGGCGTTGAATATGTGGTGTTGAGTTCATTTCGTTGAGCAAGGAGTAGGTCTTGTCTATTACATATTTGGCTTATGGAATGTTATCTGTGCTAATTTCAGTCTCTGGTTTTATGCAGCACCCCAAGGCACCTTTCCCCATAAGCAAGCACTAGTTGGTTTTCTAAATTTGAGACCCTGTTCTGTTTTGTAATTCAGTTCATGTGTAGTCAAGTTTACATTCCTTGTATTAGTGATATCTTATGATGTTTCTTTTTCTGTGTGACGTAGTTCACGTAGAATCACCGTACCTGCATCCACTCACTATGCCGCTACGGGCCTGATGACACAGATTTCATTGCTGAGTGATATTGCATTGCACGTACGTGCCACAACTTCTTTATCCATTTTTTCCTTTCTGGGATATTTACCTGGTACTGTAGACGAGCTTCTTGGGAACACAGCCGTCCCAAACTTTGGGGTGGCTCTCTGTTTTTGATTTTAATTTACCTAAGCAATAGGCCATAAGTGCAATTGCCATAGGCTGTGTTGCTTTATTTCTTACGTGTTTCAGGAAACACCATACACTTCTCCAGGGTGTCAGTTAACAATTTACATCCTGCCAATCAGCATAACAAGGCTCCCTGTTCTCCATATCCTGTCCTACCTTTCTGGATTTTACACTTTTCTCACATGGCCCTTTTGCTCGGGGGGGGGGGGGGGGCAGTGAGATTTCATTGTAGTGCAGATTTCTTTACAGGCTTGCTTGGTTGGCCAAAAAGGGCGAATGCCTTTTTTCCTGAATATATTCAGGAAAAAACGCATACGCCCTTTTTGGCCAAGTGCATCATTGCCGACGTTGTGCCTCTTTTCCTATGCTTTCAGGGCAATTCCAGTGTACCCCCTGCAATCGTTTTCCTGAAATTCTGCCCCGCTTTCAAGTCCCCTTCGCAGGCTTACTTCAATATATTTTTGGAGGATAGCTGTCTATTATAACTCTGCAGGTTTGTGAATTACAGTGCCCGTGAGCTCCTTTCTTCAACTCGCTTTCTTGTGAGCTGGGCACAAAACCGCAGGATTGCTTCAGGCCCTAATCTGTTTCCAGCAGGGCACACTGAGCCTTTGTTTAATTCCTCTTCCTGGTGGGCAATGAGCGTTACATTTGCCCGTGCAGACACCTACAGCTAGTCTCTCATTGGTTCTCCCTATTCCTGTTCAACTTGCACAGAAATTGCAAGTTGTGCCAAACAGGAGGTTAAAGGCACTGACTCTCCAAGCGGGGAGAGTGTTAGTAAAGCATCTGGAATGGTGAACCCGAGGACCAGGATACGAAAACTGAGATGCATTTTAAATCGTTTCCCAATCACACGGTGGACGATACTCTGGGATTCCCATGCATGTTTTAGCTGGAGGAAGAATCCCTTGAACCTTGAGAGTTGGGACCCATGGAATGGGTACCATGCAGTATGACTTCAAAGGGTCTGCATTTGCTCACCGAAACTCACCAATGCTATCAGCCTGAAGTGTCCAGCCTTATGTCTCAACCAGCTCTGGGTGTAGATGTGGTCAATCCCGGTTGCATCACATGCCCTGAGTGAATTATTTAAGAATTGCTCTCTATTTCACTGTCTTTGTGTTTTGTTTTCGAAATTTATTTTGATAATGGGATTTATCGGATTTTCACTGCTGCGTTTCGGCCGCAGTACACACGCTTGATTCTCTTACGGAGACATATATATCCATGGGTTTTAAGATTCTTCCTAGTCAGGTATATTCGTAGACGTTGAATATGTGGTGTTGGGTCCATTTCGTTGAGCAAGGAGTAGGTCTTGTCTATTACATATTTGGCTTATGGAAAGTTATCTGTGTTAATTTCAGTCTCTGGTTTTATGCAGCACCCCAAGGCACCTTTCCCCATAAGCAAGCACTAGTTGATTTTCTAAATTTGAGACCCTGTTCTGTTTTGTAATTCAGTTCATGTGTAGTCAAGTTTACATTCCGTGTATTAGTGATAACTTATGATGTTTCTTTTTCTGTGTGACGTAGTTCACGTAGAATCACCGTCCCTGCATCCACTCACTATGCCGCTACGGGCCTGATGACACAGATTTCATTGCTGAGTGATATTGCATTGTACGTACGTGCCACAACTTCTTTATCCATTTTTTGCTTTCTGGGATATTTACCTGATACTGTAGACGAGCTTCTTGTGAACACAGCCGTCCCAAATATTGGGGTGGCTGTCTGTTTTTGATTTTAATTTCCGTAAGCTATAGGACCATAAGTGGAAGTGCCATAGGCTGTGTTCCTTTGTTTCTTACGTGTTTCAGGAAACACCATACACTTCTCCAGGGTGGCTGCTGGCAATTTACATCCTGCCAATCAGCATAACAAGGCTCCCTGTTCTCCATATCCTGTCCTACCTTTCTGGATTTTACACTTTTTTAAGATGGCCCTTTTGCACGGGGGGGGGGGGCAGTGAGATTTCATTGTAGTGCAGATTTCGTTTACAGGCTTGCTTGGTTGGCCAAAAAGGGCGTATGCGTTTTTTCCTCAATATATTCAGGAAAAAACGCATACGCCCTTTTTGGCCAAGTGCATCATTGTACACCTTGTGCCTCTTTACCTATGCTTTCAGGGCAATTCCAGTCTACCCCCTGCAATCATTTTCCTGAAATTCTGCCCCGCTTTCAAGTCCCCTTCGCAGGCTTACTTCAATATATTTTTGGAGGATAGCTGTCATTTATAACTCTGCAGATTTGTGAATTACAGTGCCCCTGAGCTCCTTTCTTCAACTCGCTTTCTTGTGAGCTGGGCACAAAACCGCAGGATTGCTTCAGCCCCTAATTTGTTTTCAGCAGGGCACGCTGAGCCTTTGTTTAATTCCTCTTCCTGATCGGCAATGAGCGTTACATTTGCCCGTGCAGAAACCTACAGCTAGTCTCTCATTGGTTCTCCCTATTCCTGTTCATCTTGCACAGTAATTGCAAGCTCTGCCAAACAGGAGGTTAAAGGCACTGACTCTCCAAGCGGGGAGAGTGTTAGTAAAGCATCTGGAATGGTGAACCCGAGGACCAGGATACGAAAACTGAGATGCATTTTAAATCGTTTCCCAATCACATGGTGGACGATACTCTGGGTTTCCCATGCATGTTTTAGCTGGAGGAAGAATGCCTTGAACCTGGAGAGTTGGGACCCATGGAATGTGTACCATGCAGTATGACTTCAAAGGGTCTGCATTTGCTCACCGAAACTCACCAATGCTATCAGCCTGAAGTGTCCAGCCTTATGTATCAACCAGCACTGGGTGTAGATGTGGTCAATCCCGGTTGCATCACATGCCCTGAGTGAATTATTTAAGAATTGCGCTCTATTTCACTGTCTTTGTGTTTTGTTTTCGAAATTTATTTTGATAATGGGATTTATCGGATTTTCACTGCTGCGTTTCGGCCTCAGTACACACGCTTGTTTCTCTTATGGAGACATATATATCCATGGGTTTTAAGATTCTTCCTAGTCAGGTATATTCCTAGGCGTTGAATATGTGGTGTTGGGTCCATTTCGTTGAGCAAGGAGTAGGAGTTGTCTATTACATATTTGGCTTATGGAAAGTTATCTGTGCTAATTTCAGTCTCTGGTTTTATGCAGCACCCCAAGGCACCTTTCCCCATAAGCAAGCACTAGTTGGTTTTCTAAATTTGAGACCCTGTTCTGTTTTGTAATTCAGTTCATGTGTAGTCAAGTTTACATTCCGTGTATTAATGATATCTTATGATGTTTCTTTTTCTGTGTGACGTAGTTCACGTAGAGTCACCGTACCTGCATCCACTCACTATGCCGCTACGGGCCTGATGACACAGATTTCATTGCTGAGTGATATTGCATTGTGCGTACGTGCCACAACTTCTTTATCCATTTTTTGCTTTCTGGGATATTTACCTGATACTGTAGACGAGCTTCTTGAGAACACAGCCTTCCCAAATATTGGGGTGGCTCTCTGTTTTTCATTTTAATTTCCGTAAGCTATAGGACCATAAGTGGAAGTGCCATAGGCTGTGTTGCTTTGTTTCTTACTTGTTTCAGGAAACACCATACACTTCTGCAGGGTGTCTGCTGGCAATTTACATCCTGCCAATCAGCATAACAAGGCTCCCTGTTCTCCATATCCTGTCCTACCTTTCTGGATTTTACACTTTTTTCAGATGGCCCTTTTGCCCGGGGGGCAGTGAGACTTCATTGTAGTGCAGATTTCCTTTACAGGCTTGCTTGGTTGGCCAAAAAGGGCGTATGCGTTTTTTCCTGAATATATTCAGGAAAAAACGCATATGCCCTTTTTGGCCAAGTGCATCATTGTCGACGTTGTGCCTCTTTTCCTATGCTTTCAGGGCAATTCCAGTCTACCCCCTGCAATGGTTTTCCTGAAACTGTGCCCCGCTTTCAAGTCCCCTTCGCAGGATTACTTCAATATATTTTTGGAGGATAGCTGTCATTTATAACTCTGCAGGTTTGTGAATTACAGTGCCCCTGAGCTCCTTTCTTCAACTCGCTTTCTTGTGAGCTGGGCACAAAACCGCAGGATTGCTTCAGGTCCTAATCTGTTTCCGGCAGGGCACACTGAGCCTTTGTTTAATTCCTCTTCCTGGTGGGAAATGAGCGTTACATTTCCCCGTGCAGACACCTATAGCTAGTCTCTCATTGGTTCTCCCTATTCCTGTTCATCTTGCACAGAAATTGCAAGCTGTGCCAAACAGGAGGTTAAAGGCACTGACTCTCCAAGCAGGGAGAGTGTTAGTAAAGCATCTGGAATGGTGAACCCGAGGACCAGGATACGAAAACTGAGATGCATTTTAAATCGTTTCCCAATCACACGGTGGACGATACTCTGGGTTTCCCATGCATGTTTTAGCTGGAGGAAGAATCCCTTGAACCTGGAGAGTTGGGACCCATGGAATGGGTACCATGCAGTATGACTTCAAAGGGTCTGCATTTGCTCACCGAAACTCACCAATGCTATCAGCCTGAAGTGTCCAGCCTTATGTCTCAACCAGCTCTGGGTGTAGATGTGGTCAATCCCGGTTGCATCACATGCCCTGAGTGAATTATTTAAGAATTGCTCTCTATTTCCCTGTCTTTGTGTTTTGTTTTCGAAATTTATTTTGATAATGGGATTAATCGGATTTTCACTGCTGCGTTTCGGCCGCTGTACACACGCTTGATTCTCTTACGGAGACATATATATCCATGGGTTTTAAGATTATTCTTAGTCAGGTATATTCATAGGCGTTGAATATGTGGTGTTGGGTCCATTTCGTTGAGCAAGGAGTAGGTCTTGTCTATTACATATTTGGCTTATGGAAAGTTATCTGTGCTAATTTCAGTCTCTGGTTTTATGCAGCACCCCAAGGCACCTTTCCCCATAAGCAAGCACTAGTTGTTTTTCTAAATTTGAGACCCTGTTCTGTTTTGTAATTCAGTTCATGTGTAGTCAAGTTTACATTCCGTGTATTAGTGATATCTTATGATGTTTCTTTTTCTGTGTGACGTAGTTCATGGAGAATCACCGTACCTGCATCCACTCACTATGCCGCTACGGGCCTGATGACACAGATTTCATTGCTGAGTGATATTGCATTGTACGTACGTGCCACAACTTCTTTATCCATTTTTTGCTTTCTGGGATATTTACCTGATACTGTAGACGAGCTTCTTGTGAACACAGCCGTCCCAAATATTGGGGTGGCGGTCTGTTTTTGATTTTAATTTCCGTAAGCTATAGGACCATATGTGGAAGTGCCATAAGCTGTGTTGCTTTGTTCCTTACGTGTTTCAGGAAACACCATACACTTCTCCAGGGTGGCTGCTGGCAATTTACATCCTGCCAATCAGCATAACAAGGCTCCCTGTTCTCCATATCCTGTCCTACCTTTCTGGATTTTACACTTTTTTCAGATGGCCCATTTGCCCGGGGGGCAGTGAGACTTCATTGTAGTGCGGATTTCCTTTAAAGGCTTGCTTGGTTGGCCAAAAAGTGCGTATGCGTTTTTTCCTGAATATATTCAGGAAAAAACGCATACACCCGTTTTGGCCAAGTGCATCATTGTCAACGTTCTGCCTCTTTTCCTATGCTTTCAGGGCAATTCCAGTCTACCCCCTGCAATCGTTTTCCTGAAATTCTGCCCCGCTTTCAAGTCCCCTTCGCAGGCTTACTTCAATATATTTTTGGAGGATAGCTTTCATTTATAACTCTGCAGGTTTGTGAATTACAGTGCCCCTGAGCTCCTTTCTTCAACTCGCTTTCTTGTGAGCTGGGCACAAAACCGCCGGATTGCTTCAGGCCCTAATCTGTTTCCAGCAGGGCACACTGAGCCTTTGTTTAATTCCTCTTCCTGGTGGGCAATGAGCGTTACATTTGCCCGTGCAGACACCTACAGCTAGTCTCTCATTGGTTCTCCCTATTCCTGTTCATCTTGCACAGAAATTGCAAGCTGTGCCAAAGAGGAGGTTAAAGGCACTGACTCTCCAAGCGGGGAGAGTGTTAGTAAAGCATCTGGAATGGTGAACCCGAGGACCAGGATACGAAAACTGAGATGCATTTTAAATCGTTTCCCAATCACACGGTGGACGATACTCTGGGTTTCCCATGCATGTTTTAGCTGGAGGAAGAATCCCTTGAACCTGGAGAGTTGGGACCCATGGAATGGGTACCATGCAGTATGAGTTCAAAGGGTCTGCATTTGCTCACCGAAACTCACCAATGCTATGAGCCTGAAGTGTCCAGCCTTATGTCTCAACCAGCTCTGGGTGTAGATGTGGTCAATCCCGGTTGCATCACATGACCTGAGTGAATTATTTAAGAATTGCTCTCTATTTCACTGTCTTTGTGTTTTGTTTTCGAAATTTATTTTGATAACGGGATTTATCGGATTTTCACTGCTGCGTTTCGGCCGCTGAACACACGCTTGATTCTCTTATGGAGACATATATATCCATGGGTTTTAAGATTCTTCCTAGTCAGGTATATTCCTAGGCGTTGAATATGTGGTGTTGAGTCCATTTCGTTGAGCAAGGAGTAGGTCTTGTCTATTACATATTTGGCTTATGGAATGTTATCTGTGCTAATTTCAGTCTCTGGTTTTATGCAGCACCGCAAGGCACCTTTCCCCATAAGCAAGCCCTAGTTGGTTTTCTAAATTTGAGACCCTGTTCTGTTTTGTAATTCAGTTCATGTGTAGTCAAGTTTACATTCCGTGTATTAGTGATATCTTATGATGTTTCTTTTTCTGTGTGACGTAGTTCACGTAGAATCACCGTACCTGCATCCACTCACTATGCCGCTACGGGCCTGATGACACAGATTTCATTGCTGAGTGATATTGCATTGTACGTACGTGCCACAACTTCTTTATCCATTTTTTGCTTTCTTGGATATTTACCTGATACTGTAGACGAGCTTCTTGTGAACACAGCCGTCCCAAATATTGGGGTGGCTGTCTGTTTTTGATTTTAATTTCCGTAAGCTATAGGACCATAAGTGGAAGTGCCATAGGCTGTGTTGCTTTGTTTCTTACGTGTTTCAGGAAACACCATACACTTCTCCAGGGTGGCTGTTCACAATTTACATCCTGCCAATCAGCATAACAAGGCTCCCTGTTCTCCATATCCTGTCCTTCCTTTCTGGATTTTACACTTTTTTCAGATGGCCCTTTTGCCCATGGGGCAGTGAGATTTCTTTGTAGTGCAGATTTCTTTACAGGCTTGCTTGCTTGGCCAAAAAGGGAGTATGCGTTTTTTCCTGAATATATTCAGGAAAAAACGCATACGCCCTTTTTGGCCAAGTGCATCATTGTCGATGTTGTGCCTCTTTTCCTATGCTTTCAGGGCAATTCCAGTCTACCCCCTGCAATCGTTTTCCTGAAATTCTGCCCCGCTTTCAAGTCCCCTTCGCAGGCTTACTTCAATATACTTTTGGAAGATAGCTGTAATTTATAACTCTGCAGGTTGTGAATTACAGGGCCCCTGAGCTCCTTTCTTCAACTCGCTTTCTTGTGACCTGGGCACAAAACCGCAGGATTGCTTAAGGCCCTAATCTGTTTCCAGCAGGGCACACTGAGCCTTTGTTTAATTCCTCTTCCTGGTGGGCAATGAGCGTTACATTTGCCCGTGCAGACACCTACAGCTAGTCTCTCATTGATTCTCGCTATTCCTGTTCATCTTGCACAGAAATTGCAAGGTGTGCCAAAGAGGAGGTTAAAGGCACTGACTCTCCAAGCGGGGAGAGTGTTAGTAAAGCATCTGGAATGGTGAACCCGAGGACCAGGATACGAAAACTGAGATGCATTTTAAATCGTTTCCCAATCACATGGTGGACGATACTCTGGGTTTCCCATGCATGTTTTAGCTGGAGGAAGAATCCCTTGAACCTGGAGAGTTGGGACCCATGGAATGGGTACCATGCAGTATGACTTCAAAGGGTGTGCATTTTCTCACCGAAACTCACCAATGCTATCAGCCTGAAGTGTCCAGCCTTATGTCTCAACCAGCTCTGGTTGTAGATGTGTTAAATCCCGGTTGCATCACATGCCCTGAGTGAATTATTTAAGAATTGCTCTCTATTTCACTGTCTTTGTGTTTTGTTTTCGAAATTTGTTTTGATAATGGGATTAATCAGATTTTCACTGCTGCGTTTCGGCCGCTGTACACACGCTTGATTCTCTTACGGAGACATATATATCCATGGGTTTTAAGATTCTTCCTAGTCAGGAATATTCCTAGGCGTTGAATATGTTGTGTTGGGTCCATTTCGTTGAGCAAGGAGTAGGTCTTGTCTATTACATATTTGGCTTATAGAAAGTTATCTGTGCTAATTTCAGTCTCTGGTTTTATGCAGCACCCCAACGCACCTTTCCCCATAAGCAAGCACTAGTTGGTTTTCTAAATTTGAGACCCTGTTCTGTTTTGTAATTCAGTTCATGTGTAGTCAAGTTTACATTCCGTGTATTAGTGATATCTTATGATGTTTCTTTTTCTGTGTGACGTAGTTCACGTAGAATCACCGTACCTGCATCCACTCACTATGCCGCTACGGGCCTGATGACACAGATTTCATTGCTGAGTGATATTGCATTGTACGTACGTGCCACAACTTCTTTATCCATTTTTTGCTTTCTGGGATATTTACCTGATACTGTAGACGAGCTTCTTGTGAACACAGCCGTCCCAAACTTTGGGGTGGCTCTCTGTTTTTGATTTTAATTTCCCTAAGCAATAGGACCATAAGTGCAATTGCCATAGGCTGTGTTGCTTTATTTCTTACGTGTTTCAGGAAACAGCATACACTTCTCCAGGGTGGCTGTTGGCAATTTACATCCTGCCAATCAGCATAACAAGGCTCACTGTTCTCCATATCCTGTCCTACCTTTCTGGATTTTATACTTTTTTCAGATGGCCCTTTTGCCCGGGGGGCAGTGAGACTTCATTGTCGTGCAGATTTCCTTTACAGGCTTGCTTGGTTGGCCAAAGAGGGCGTATGTGTTTTTTCCTGAATATATTCAGGAAAAAACGCATACGCCCTCTTTGGCCAAGTGCATCATTGTCGACGTTGTGCCTCTTTTCCTATGCTTTCAGGGCAATTCCAGTCTACCCCCTGCAATCGTTTTCCTGAAATTCTGCCCCGCTTTCAAGTCCCCTTCGCAGGCTTACTTCAATATATTTTTGGAGGATAGCTGTCATTTATAACTCTGCAGGTTTGTGAATTACAGTGCCCCTGAGCTCCTTTCTTCAACTCGCTTTCTTGTGAGCTGGGCACAAAACCGCAGGATTGCATCAGGCCCTAATCTGTTTCCAGCAGGGCACGCTGAGCCTTTGTTTAATTCCTCTTCCTGGTGGGCAATGAGCGTTACATTTGCCCGTGCAGACACCTATAGCTAGTCTCTCATTGGTTCTCCCTATTCCTGTTCATCTTGCACAGAAATTGCAAGCTGTGCCAAACAGGAGGTTAAAGGCACTGACTCTCCAAGCGGGGAGAGTGTTAGTTAAGCATCTGGAATGATGAATCCGAGGACCAGGATACGAAAACTGAGATGCATTTTAAATCGTTTCCCAATCACACGGTGGACGATACTCTGGGTTTCCCATGCATGTTTTAGCTGGAGGAAGAATCCCTTGAACCTGGAGAGTTGGGACCCATGGAATGGGTACCATGCAGTATGACTTCAAAGGGTCTGCATTTGCTCACCGAAACTCACCAATGCTATCAGCCTGAAGTGTCCAGCCTTATGTCTCAACCAGCTCTGGGTGTAGATGTGGTCAATCCCGGTTGCATCACATGCCCTGAGTGAATTATTTAAGAATTGCTCTCTATTTCACTGTCTTTGTGTTTTGTTTTCGAAATTTGTTTTGATAATGGGATTTATCAGATTTTCACTGCTGCGTTTCGGCCGCTGTACACACGCTTGATTCTCTTACGGAGACATATATATCCATGGGTTTTAAGATTCTTCCTAGTCAGGAATATTCCTAGGCGTTGAATATGTTGTGTTGGGTCCATTTCGTTGAGCAAGGAGTAGGTCTTGTCTATTACATATTTGGCTTATAGAAAGTTATCTGTGCTAATTTCAGTCTCTGGTTTTATGCAGCACCCCAACGCACCTTTCCCCATAAGCAAGCACTAGTTGGTTTTCTAAATTTGAGACCCTGTTCTGTTTTGTAATTCAGTTCATGTGTAGTCAAGTTTACATTCCGTGTATTAGTGATATCTTATGATGTTTCTTTTTCTGTGTGACGTAGTTCACGTAGAATCACCGTACCTGCATCCACTCACTATGCCGCTACGGGCCTGATGACACAGATTTCATTGCTGAGTGATATTGCATTGTACGTACGTGCCACAACTTCTTTATCCATTTTTTGCTTTCTGGGATATTTACCTGATACTGTAGACGAGCTTCTTGTGAACACAGCCGTCCCAAACTTTGGGGTGGCTCTCTGTTTTTGATTTTAATTTCCCTAAGCAATAGGACCATAAGTGCAATTGCCATAGGCTGTGTTGCTTTATTTCTTACGTGTTTCAGGAAACAGCATACACTTCTCCAGGGTGGCTGTTGGCAATTTACATCCTGCCAATCAGCATAACAAGGCTCACTGTTCTCCATATCCTGTCCTACCTTTCTGGATTTTATACTTTTTTCAGATGGCCCTTTTGCCCGGGGGGCAGTGAGACTTCATTGTCGTGCAGATTTCCTTTACAGGCTTGCTTGGTTGGCCAAAGAGGGCGTATGTGTTTTTTCCTGAATATATTCAGGAAAAAACGCATACGCCCTCTTTGGCCAAGTGCATCATTGTCGACGTTGTGCCTCTTTTCCTATGCTTTCAGGGCAATTCCAGTCTACCCCCTGCAATCGTTTTCCTGAAATTCTGCCCCGCTTTCAAGTCCCCTTCGCAGGCTTACTTCAATATATTTTTGGAGGATAGCTGTCATTTATAACTCTGCAGGTTTGTGAATTACAGTGCCCCTGAGCTCCTTTCTTCAACTCGCTTTCTTGTGAGCTGGGCACAAAACCGCAGGATTGCATCAGGCCCTAATCTGTTTCCAGCAGGGCACGCTGAGCCTTTGTTTAATTCCTCTTCCTGGTGGGCAATGAGCGTTACATTTGCCCGTGCAGACACCTATAGCTAGTCTCTCATTGGTTCTCCCTATTCCTGTTCATCTTGCACAGAAATTGCAAGCTGTGCCAAACAGGAGGTTAAAGGCACTGACTCTCCAAGCGGGGAGAGTGTTAGTTAAGCATCTGGAATGATGAATCCGAGGACCAGGATACGAAAACTGAGATGCATTTTAAATCGTTTCCCAATCACACGGTGGACGATACTCTGGGTTTCCCATGCATGTTTTAGCTGGAGGAAGAATCCCTTGAACCTGGAGAGTTGGGACCCATGGAATGGGTACCATGCAGTATGACTTCAAAGGGTCTGCATTTGCTCACCGAAACTCACCAATGCTATCAGCCTGAAGTGTCCAGCCTTATGTCTCAACCAGCTCTGGGTGTAGATGTGGTCAATCCCGGTTGCATCACATGCCCTGAGTGAATTATTTAAGAATTGCTCTCTATTTCACTGTCTTTGTGTTTTGTTTTCGAAATTTATTTTGATAATGGGATTTATCGGATTTTCACTGCTGCGTTTCGGCCGCAGTACACACGCTTGATTCTCTTACGGAGACATATATATCCATGGGTTTTAAGATTCTTCCTAGTCAGGAATATTTCTAGGCGTTGAATATGTGGTGTTGGGTCCATTTCGTTGAGCAAGGAGTAGGTCTTGTCTATTACATATTTGGCTTATGGAAAGTTATCTGTGCTAATTTCAGTCTCTGGTTTTAAGCAGCACCCCAAGCCACCTTTCCCAATAAGCAAGCACTAGTTGGTTTTCTAAATTTGAGACCCTGTTCTGTTTTGTAATTCAGTTCATGTGTAGTCAAGTTTACATTCCGTGTATTAGTGATATCTTATGATGTTTCTATTTCTGTGTGACGTAGTTCACGTAGAACCACCGTACCTGCATCCACTCACTATGCCGCTACGGGCCTGATGACACAGATTTCATTGCTGAGTGATATTGCATTGTACGTACGTCCCACAACTTCTTTATCCATTTTTTGCTTTCTGGTATATTTACCTGATACTGTAGACGAGCTTCTTGTGAACAGAGCCGTCCCAAATATTGGGGTGGCTGTCTGTTTTTGATTTTAATTTCCGTAAGCTATAGGACCATAAGTGGAAGTGCTATAGGCTCTGTTGCTTTGTTTCTTACGTGTTTCAGGAAACACTATACACTTTTCCAGGGTGGCTGCTGGCAATTTACATCCTGCCAATCAGCATAACAAGGCTCCCTGTTCTCCATATCCTGTCCTCCCTTTCTGGATTTTACACTTTTTTAAGATGGCCCTTTTGCCCAGGGGGCAGTGAGACTTCATTGTAGTGCAGATTTCTTTAACAGGCTTTCTTGGTTGGCCAAAAAGGGTGCATGCGTTTTTTCCTGAATATATTCAGGAAAAAACGCATGCACCCTTTTTGGCCAAGTGCATCATTGTCGACGTCCTGCCTCTTTTCCTATGCTTTCAGGGCAATTCCAGTCTACCCCCTGCAATCGTTTTCCTGAAATTCTGCCCCGCTTTCAAGTCCCCTTCGCAGGCTTACTTCAATATATTTTTGGAGGTTAGCTGTCATTTATAACTCTGGAGGTTTGTGAATTACAGTGCCCCGGAGCTCCTTTCTTCAACTCGCTTTCTTGTGAGCTGGGCACAAAACCGCAGGATTGCTTCAGGCCCTAATCTGTTTTCAGCAGGGCACGCTGAGCCTTTGGTTAATTCCTCTTCCTGGTGGGAAATGAGCGTTACATTTGCCCGTGCAGACACCTACAGCTAGTCTCTCATTGGTTCTCCCTATTCCTGTTCATCTTGCACAGAAATTGCAAACTGTGCCAAACAGGAGGTTAAAGGCACTGACTCTCCAAGCGGGGAGAGTGTTAGTAAAGCATCTGGAATGGTGAACCCGAGGACCAGGATACGAAAACTGAGATGCATTTTAAATCGTTTCCCAATCACACGGAGGACCATACTGTGGGTTTCCCATGCATGTTTTAGCTGGAGGAAGAATCCCTTGAACCTGAAGAGTTGGGACCCATGGAATAGGTACCATGCAGTATGACTTCAAACGGTCTGCATTTGCTCACCGAAACTCACCAATGCTATCAGCCTGAAGTGTCCAGCCTTAAGTCTCAACCAGCTCTGGGTGTAGATGTGGTCAATCCCGGTTGCATCACATGCCCTGAGTGAATAATTTAAGAATTGCTCTCTCTTTCACTGTCTTTGTGTTTTGTTTTCGAAATTTATTTTGATAATGGGATTTATCGGATTTTCCCAACTGCGTATCGGCCGCTGTACACACGCTTGATTCTCTTACGGAGACATATATATCCATGGGTTTTAAGATTCTTCCTAGTCAGGTATATTCCTAGGCGTTGAATATGTGGTGTTGAGTCCATTTCGTTGAGCAAGGAGTAGGTCTTGTCTATTACATATTTGGCTTATGGAATGTTATCTGTGCTAATTTCACTCTGGTTTTATGCAGCACCCCAAGGCACCTTTCCCCATAAGCAAGCACTAGTTGGTTTTCTAAATTTGAGACCCTGTTCTGTTTTGTAATTCAGTTCATGTGTAGTCAAGTTTACATTCCGTGTATTAGTGATATCTTATGATGTTTCTTTTTCTGTGTGACGTAGTTCACGTAGAATCACCGTACCTGCATCCACTCACTATGCCGCTACGGGCCTGATGACACAGATTTCATTGCTGAGTGATATTGCATTGCACGTACGTGCCACAACTTCTTTATCCATCTTTTGCTTTCTGGGATATTTACCTGGTACTGTAAACGAGCTTCTTGGGAACACAGCCGTCCCAAACTTTGGGGTGGCTCTCAGTTTTTGATTTTAATTTCCCTAAGGAATAGGACCATAAGTGCAATTGCCATAGGCTGTGTTGCTTTATTTCTTACGTGTTTCAGGAAACACCATACACTTCTCCAGAGTGGCTGTTGGCAATTTACATCCTGCCAATCAGCATAACAAGGCTCCCTGTTCTCCATATCCTGGCCTATCTTTCTGGATTTTACACTTTTTTCAGATGGCCCTCTTGCCCTTGGGGCAGTGAGACTTCATTGTAGTGCAGATTTCCTTTACAGGTTTGCTTGGTTGGCCAAAAAGGGCGTATGCGTTTTTTCCTGAATATATTCAGGAAAAAACGCATACGCACTTTTTGGCCAAGTGCATCATTGTCGACGTTGTGCCTCTTTTCCTATGCTTTCAGGGCAATTCCAGTCTACCCCCTGCAATCGTTTTCCTGAAATTCTGCCCCGCTTTCAAGTCCCCTTCGCAGTCTTACTTCAATATACTTTTGGAAGATAGCTGGCATTTATAACTCTGCAGATTTGTGAATTACAGTGCCCCTGAGCTCCTTTCTTCAACTCGCTTTCTTGTGAGCTGGGCACAAAACCGCAGGATTGCTTCAGGCCCTAATCTGTTTCAAGCAGGGCACACTGAGCCTTTGTTTAATTCCTCTTCCTGGTGGGCAATGAGCGTTACATTTGCCCGTGCAGACACCTACAGCTAGTCTCTCATTGGTTCTCCCTATTCCTGTTCATCTTGCACAGAAATTGCAAGATGTGCCAAAGAGGAGGTTAAAGGCACTGACTCTCCAAGCGGGGAGAGTGTTAGTAAAGCATCTGGAATGGTGAAACCGAGGACCAGGATACGAAAACTGAGATGCATTTTAAATCGTTTCCCAATCACACGGTGGACGATACTCTGTGTTTCCCATGCATGTTTTAGCTGGAGGAAGAATCCCTTGAACCTGGAGAGTTGGGACCCATGGAATGGGTACCATGCAGTGTGACTTCAAAGGGTCTGCATTTGCTCACCAAAACTCACCAATGCTATCAGCCTGAAGTGTCCAGCCTTATGTCTCAACCAGCTCTGGGTGTAGATGTGGTCAATCCCGGTTGCATCACATGCCCTGAGTGAATTATTTAAGAATTGCTCTCTATTTCACTGTCTTTGTGTTTTGTTTTCGAAATTTATTTTGATAATGGGATTTATCGGATTTTCACTACTGCGTTTCGGCCGCTGTACACACGCTTGTTTCTCTTACGGGGACATATATATACATGGGTTTTAAGATTCTTCCTAGTCAGGTATATTCCTAGGCGTTGAATATGTGGTGTTGAGTCCATTTCGTTGAGCAAGGAGTAGGTCTTGTCTATTACATATTTGGCTTATGGAATGTTATCTGTGCTAATTTCACTCTCTGGTTTTATGCAGCACCCCAAGGCACCTTTCCCATAAGCAAGCACTAGTTGGTTTTCTAAATTTGAGACCCTGTTCTGTTTTGTAATTCAGTTCATGTGTAGTCAAGTTTACATTCCGTGTATTAGTGATATCTTATGATGTTTCTTTTTCTGTGTGACGTAGTTCACGTAGAATCACCGTACCTGCATCCACTCACTATGCCGCTATGGGCCTGATGACACAGATTTCATTGCTGAGTGATATTGCATTGCACGTACGTGCCACAACTTCTTTATCCATCTTTTGCTTTCTGGGATATTTACCTGGTACTGTAAACGAGCTTCTTGGGAACACAGCCGTCCCAAACTTTGGGGTGGCTCTCTGTTTTTGATTTTAATTTCCCTAAGGAATAGGACCATAAGTGCAATTGCCATAATCTGTGTTGCTTTATTTCTTACGTGTTTCAGGAAACACCATACACTTCTCCAGAGTGGCTGTTGGCAATTTACATCCTGCCAATCAGCATAACAAGGCTCCCTGTTCTCCATATCCTGGCCTATCTTTCTGGATTTTACACTATTTTCAGATGGCCCTCTTGCCCTTGGGGCAGTGAGACTTCATTGTAGTGCAGATTTCCTTTACAGGTTTGCTTGGTTGGCCAAAAAGGGCGTATGCGTTTTTTCCTGAATATATTCAGGAAAAAACGCATACGCACTTTTTGGCCAAGTGCATCATTGTCGACGTTGTGCCTCTTTTCCTATGCTTTCAGGGCAATTCCAGTCTACCCCCTGCAATCGTTTTCCTGAAATTCTGCCCCGCTTTCAAGTCCCCTTCGCAGACTTACTTCAATATACTTTTGGAAGATAGCTGGCATTTATAACTCTGCAGATTTGTGAATTACAGTGCCCCTGAGCTCCTTTCTTCAACTCGCTTTCTTGTGAGCTGGGCACAAAACCGCAGGATTGCTTCAGGCCCTAATCTGTTTCAAGCAGGGCACACTGAGCCTTTGTTTAATTCCTCTTCCTGGTGGGCAATGAGCGTTACATTTGCCCGTGCAGACACCTACAGCTAGTCTCTCATTGGTTCTCCCTATTCCTGTTCATCTTGCACAGAAATTGCAAGATGTGCCAAAGAGGAGGTTAAAGGCACTGACTCTCCAAGCGGGGAGAGTGTTAGTAAAGCATCTGGAATGGTGAAACCGAGGACCAGGATACGAAAACTGAGATGCATTTTAAATCGTTTCCCAATCACACGGTGGACGATACTCTGTGTTTCCCATGCATGTTTTAGCTGGAGGAAGAATCCCTTGAACCTGGAGAGTTGGGACCCATGGAATGGGTACCATGCAGTGTGACTTCAAAGGGTCTGCATTTGCTCACCAAAACTCACCAATGCTATCAGCCTGAAGTGTCCAGCCTTATGTCTCAACCAGCTCTGGGTGTAGATGTGGTCAATCCCGGTTGCATCACATGCCCTGAGTGAATTATTTAAGAATTGCTCTCTATTTCACTGTCTTTGTGTTTTGTTTTCGAAATTTATTTTGATAATGGGATTTATCGGATTTTCACTACTGCGTTTCGGCCGCTGTACACACGCTTGATTCTCTTACGGGGACATATATATCCATGGGTTTTAAGATTCTTCCTAGTCAGGTATATTCCTAGGCGTTGAATATGTGGTGTTGGGTCCATTTCGTTGAGCAAGGAGTAGGTCTTGTCTATTACATATTTGGCTTATGGAAAGTTATCTGTGCTAATTTCAGTCTCCGGTTTTATGCAGCACCCCAACGCACCTTTTCCCATAAACAAGCACTAGTTGGTTTTCTAAATTTGAGACCCTGTTCTGTTTTGTAATTCAGTTCATGTGTAGTCAAGTTTACATTCCGTGTATTAGTGATATCTTATGATGTTTCTTTTTCTGTGTGACGTAGTTCACGTAGAATCACCGTACCTGCATCCACTCACTATGCTGCTACGGGCCTGATGACACAGATTTCATTGCTGAGTGATATTGCATTGTACGTACGTGCCACAACTTCTTTATCCATTTTTTGCTTTCTGGGATATTTACCTGATACTGTAGACGAGCTTCTTGTGAACACAGCCGTCCCAAATATTGGGGTGGCTGTCTGTTTTTGATTTTAATTTCCGTAAGCTATAGGACCATAAGTGGAAGTGCCATAGGCTGTGTTGCTTTGTTTCTTACGTGTTTCAGGAAACACCATACACTTCTCCAGGGTGGCTGCTGGCAATTTACATCCTGCCAATCAGCATAACAAGGCTCCCTGTTCTCCATATCCTGTCCTACCTTTCTGGATTTTACACTTTTTTCAGATGGCCCTTTTGCCCGGGGGGCAGTGAGACTTCATTGTAGTGCAGATTTCCTTTACAGGCTTGCTTGGTTGGCCAAAAAGGGCGAATACGTTTTTTCCTGAATATATTCAGGAAAAAACGCATACGCCCTTTTTGGCCAAGTGCATCATTGTCGACGTTCTGCCTCTTTTCCTATGCTTTCAGGGCAATTCCAGTCTACCCCCTGCAATCGTTTTCCTGAAACTCTGCCCCGCTTTCAAGTCCCCTTCGCAGGCTTACTTCAATATATTTTTGGAGGATAGCTGTCATTTATAACTCTGCAGGTTTGTGAATTACAGTGCCCCTGAGCTCATTTCTTCAACTCGCTTTCTTGTGAGCTGGGCACAAAACCGCAGGATTGCTTCAGGCCCTAATCTGTTTCCGGCAGGGCACGCTGAGCCTTTGGTTAATTCCTCTTCCTGGTGGGAAATGAGCGTTACATTTGCCCGTGCAGACACCTACATCTAGTCTCTCATTGCTTCTTCTATTCCTGTTCATCTTGCACAGAAATTGCAAGCTGTGCCAAATACGAGGTTAAAGGCACTGACTCTCCAAGCGGGGAGATTGTTAGTAAAGCATCTGGAATGGTGAACCCGAAGACCAGGATACGAAAACTGAGATGCATTTTAAATCGTTTCCCAATCACATGGTGGACGATATTCTGGGTTTCTCATGCATGTTTTAGCCGGAGGAAGAATCCCTTGAACCTCGAGAGTTGGGACCCATGGAATGGGTACCATGCAGTATGATTTCAAAGGGTCTGCATTTGCTCACCGAAACTCACCAATGCTATCAGCCTGAAGTGTCCAGCCTTATGTCTCAACCACCTCTGGGTGTAGTTGTGGTAAATCCCAGTTGCATCACATGCTCTGAGTGAATTATTTAAGAATTCCTCTCTATTTCACTGTCTTTGAGTTTTGTTTTTGAAATTTATTTTGATAATGGGATTTATCGGATTTTCACTGCTGCGTTTCGGCCGCTGTACACACGCTTGATTCTCTTACGGAGACATATATATCCATGGGTTTTAAGATTCTTCCTAGTCAGGTATATTCCTAGGCGTTGAATATGCGGTGTTGAGTCCATTTAGTTGAGCAAGGAGTAGGTCTTCTCTATTACATATTTGGCTTATGGAATGTTATCTGTGCTAATTTCAGTCTCTGGTTTTATGCAGCACCCCAACGCACCTTTCCCCATAAGCAAGCACTACTTGGTTTTCTAAATTTGAGACCCTGTTCTGTTTTGTAATTCAGTTCATGTGTAGTCAAGTTTACATTCCGTGTATTAGTGATATCTTATGATGTTTCTTTTTCTGTGTGACGTAGTTCACGTAGAATCACCGTACCTGCATCCACTCACTATGCCGCTACGGGCCTGATGACACAGATTTCATTGCTGAGTGATATTGCATTGCACGTACGTGCCACAACTTCTTTATCCATTTTTGCTTTCTGGGATATTTACCTGATACTGTAGAGGAGCTTCTTGTGAACACAGCCATCCCAAATATTGGGGTGGCTGTCTGTTTTTGATTTTAATTTCCGTAAGCTATAGGACCATAAGTGGAAGTGCCATAGGCTGTGTTGCTTTGTTTCTTACGTGTTTCAGGAAACACCATACACTTCTCCAGGGTGGCTGCTGGCAATTTACATCCTGCCAATCAGCATAACAAGGCTCCCTGTTCTCCATATCCTGTCCTACCTTTCTGGATTTTACACTTTTTTCAGATGGCCCTCTTGCCCAGGGGGCAGTGAGAGTTCATTGTAGTGCAGATTTCGTTTACAGGCTTGCTTGGTTGGCCAAAAAGGGCGTATGCGTTTTTTCCTGAATATATTCAGGAAGAAACGCATACGCTCTTTTTGGCCAAGTGCATCATTGTCGACGTTCTGCCTCTTTTCCTATGCTTTCAGGGCAATTCCAGTCTACACCCTGCAATCGTTTTCCTGAAATTCTGCCCCGCTTTCAAGTCCCCTTCGCAGGCTTACTTCAATATATTTTTGGAGGATAGCTGTCATTTATAACTCTGCAGGTTTGTGAATTACAGTGCCCCTGAGCTCCTTTCTTCAACTCGCTTTCTTGTGAGCTGGGCACAATACCGCAGGGTTGCTTCAGGCCCTAATCTGTTTTCAGCAGGGCACGCTGAGCCTTTGTTTAATTCCTCTTCCTGGTGGGCAATGATCGTTACATTTGCCCGTGCAGACACCTACAGCTAGTCTCTCATTGGTTCTCCCTATTCCTGTTCATCTTGCACAGAAATTGCAAGCTGTGCCAAAGAGGAGGTTAAGGCACTGACTCTCCAAGGGGGGAGAGTGTTAGTAAACCGTCTGGAATGCTGAACCCGAGGACCAGGATACGAAAACTGAGATGCATTTTAAATCTTTTCCTAATCACACGGTGGACCATACTCGGTGTTTCCCACGCATGTTTTAGCTGAAGAAAGAATCCCTTCAACCTGGAGAGTTGTGACCCTTGGAATGGGTACCATGCAGTATGACTTCAAAGGATCTGCATTTGTTCACCGAAACTCACCAATGCTATCAGCCTGAAGTGTCCAGCCTTATGTCTCAACCAGCTCTGGGTGTAGATGTGGTAAATCCAGGTTGCATCACATGCCCTGAGTGAATTATTTAAGAATTGCCACCTATTTCACTGTCATTGTGTTTTGTTTTTCAAATTTATTTTAATAATGGGATTTATCGGATTTTCACTGCTTCGTTTATGCCGCTGTACACGCGTTTGATTCTCTTACGGAGACATATAAGTCCATGGGTTTTAAGATTCTTACTAATCCGGTATATTCTTAGGCATTGAATATGGCGTGTTGAGTCCATTTCGTTGAGCAAAGAGTAGGTCTTGACTATTACATATTTGGCTTATGGAATGGTATCTGTGCTAATTTCAATCTCTGGTTTTATGCAGCACCCCAACTCACCTTTCCCCTTAAGGAAGCATAAGTTGGTTTTCTTAATTTGAAACCCTCTTCTCTTTTGTAATTCAGTTCATGTGTAGCCATGTTAACATTCCATGTATTAGTGATATCTTATGTCTTTTTCTTTTTGAATTATGTGACTTCGAATGATCACACGTAACTCCTCTGGAGTTGTTATAACTGGCCGTATTTCATTGATTTCCAGGCTGAGTAATATTCCACTCTACATAAGCACCACATCTCTGTCCGTTTTTTCTCGGCAGATACATTTAAGTTATATCCTAGTCGAGGATCTTTTAAACAGAGAGGTGGTAAACATTGGGGTGCCTGTGTCCTCTCGATTTTTGTTTTTCCCAAGATATACGTCCATGAGTGCAAGTGCCCTGTGCTTGGTAGCTCATTTTTTAGATGCTTTAGTAAACACAATAGACTTATCCAGAGTGACCGTTGGCAATATACATTTCCACTATAAGACTCACAGGGCTCCCTTTTCTCCTTGCCCTGTCCTGCATTTCTGGTGTTTACACTTTATGAGGACGGCTATTCTGACTGATGCAAAGTGATATGTTTTGTAGTATTGATTTCCAGTGCCCACCTGTTTGGTTGGCTAAAAATGTGTATGCCCTTTTCTTGAATATATACAGAAAAAGACGCATACACCCTTTTTGGCCAACTGCAATGTTGGCAATGTTCAGCCCCTTTTCTTGTGCTTAATGGCGAGTCCTTTCTACCTCTTCCAATCCCTTTCCTGCCATTCTCCGTTGCTTACAAGTCCTTTTCTCTGACTTTCCTCAAGACATTTTTCAGTGATAGATATTTTCAATTCTGCAGTTTCGTGAATTTTAGTGCCCCTGAGTTCCATTTTCCAACTTGTGTTTATGGGAACTGGCCACAAAGCATCAGGATTCCTCAAGCCCTATTCTGTTTCCATGGGCAACCCTAGCCTTTGGTCAATTCGTCTTCCTGATTGGAAATTAGAGTGGCATGTGCCTGTCCGAACACCTAGGACTTGTCTCTCATTGTTCCTCCTCCTTCTGCTTCATCCTCTGGACAAATTCCAAACTGTATGCAACAGGATGTTGACAGTGCTGACATCTCCAAGTGGGGAGACTGTTAGTAAAGACGCTGGAGTGGTGAACCCTAGCACCAAGAGATGAGGAGATGAGATGCCTTTTCCAAACTTTTCCCGATCAGACGGTATACCATCCTCTGGGTGTGACAGGCATGTTTTAGGTGTAGGAAGGGTCCCATTCATGTGAGGAGAACACCAGGGGATTTTAAATATCAGTGTCTCTCCGCAACCCAAACTGGGGAATTTTTTAAGCTACGGCTACACATATGTTCATTAAGGGCCTTGGGAAGTAGGCAGAGTCCAAACTTTAGATGATTGAAGTCTTCAGGGTCAGAAGCACTCACCACTGTCTTCCCTTAGATTCCATTTTTACTGTCATTGATGGATGATGTCAATAAAAATATCTATTCTTTTTCAGATCATTTCCCCTTATAGGTTATTGCAAAATATTGAGTGTAGTTCCCTGTGCTATACAGTAGTTCCTTGCTGATGATTTCATACATAGCAGTGTGTATGTGTTAATCCCAAACTGTTACTTTATCCCTCCTCCTACCATTTCCCTTTGGTAATAATAAATTATAAGATTTTATGCTTCTCAGAAATGGGGGAGCTGAAAGAGAGGTATCATTTTCAATGCAAAAGCATTTAAAACAAGATTGAAGCTTTAACCAAGATTATTAGATGTACATCCTTGGAAAGAAATCACTTTGTTTCTCTAATATTGACCTGACAAAGAAGACAACCTTTTCACTGAACTTGCTTATAAGAAAGTGATGGAAATATCAAATGGAAGTGTTAGAAACATCTTATTTTACCCGAGCCTTATACACTGTTCTATGTTAATTACAGTTTGGCTCACACATCTGTTCATTGAAGTTACAATGTTCTCAATTTCTGTTACTGATCCTCCAGAGTGGACGCCAACAAGTGTCCCCCTGCCCAGTGTCATTGGAGCCAATAGATCGAGACTGAGTTTGGTTCAAAAGCAAAGGAAACTTTATATTTTGATCAGAGAATGGAGAGGTGCTACCCTGTGGGCTGTGGGCTGGGCTGCTGTGTAGAGATCCTGTCAGAGTCACTGGGAGGGAGGGGGCTGAGCTCTCGAGGACCTGGTTGGCTGCAGCTCAGGCTCTATGTCACGGAGTCTGAACTGGGCCCCAGGAGCTGAAGTGTCATCGAGCCATTCTGCTCTAGGAAATCTGGTCTGAGGTGCCGGGTGTGGAACCTCTGTATGCGGGACACTAGGAGCACCTGAAATTAGACAAAGCACAAAGGATAAAAATGGTTAGACTTTATTTTATTGCCCAGATTCTATTTTTATCTCCCAGGCATTTTTAAGGGGCTTTGCCTGGGACAAACTTCTCTTCTGCCTTTTGTCCCTTTCCTCATTCTTGGAGTGCTGCGGGTGCAGACCCTTCTTCTGTAACTGCTGAGTGCTGAGTTAGGAGGCTTCATACCCGTGGGCGAGGGTCAGAACTTCTCCCCAGCAGCATCCAGGTGACGTTGATTGTCCCCAGGCCTCCTGCCTCCCTGCTCGTCCACCTGAGCACCAGTATTGGAAGTGTTATAGATTCTAATGACCTTTAAGGGTCCAGAAAGGAGATGTGCAGTGGCGCTGTGAGGTCCAGTTTCACTCCGCCCCACATTTGTTCGGCCACCTTAGGCTGACCGTTTCTGCCAGCCTAGATGCTCTGACTGACCGTTTCTGCCAGCCTAGATGCTCTGACCAACAGTCGTGGCTTTCTTCCATTAGGCCCCTGAATTAACGTAAAAACAGCACCAGGTGTCAGGATCCTGCCCGCTCAGCTCCCAGACAGTCCAGGGTCAGTGGTGATGAAGGATCATGATGGTCACTGAGTCAAGAGCCTTTGGAAGTAAACAGGAGTCCAGCCGGTCTTATTGGCCACCATCATCAGGGTGTCTGTAGGCTTTTCTATGGTGACAGCATGATATACGGTTCCCCCGCCAAGATTATTAGCTCCCCTCTGGGTACAGTAAGTACTTAAGCAGTAGTCTACTCTTTTGGGACACACTCTTGTTGTTTTATGAGAGAAACTCCAGGTCAAGTGATGGTCACACGGGTCGTCATGGTGCCCCGTTGCCCCCGGTTATCTCTCTGGAGGTTGGAGTTGGAGGGCCTCCTCAATCGAGGTCAGTGTGCCCACGGAGCAAACCCTGCAACTTCAGGGCATGGTTGGGGGTTAGGATCACCACGTGGGGTCCGTTTCCCTTAGAAGGGAGGTGGCCTTTTGGGCTGCTGATTTCCAGGTTTTCAGATACCACCAGTATCTTGGCCAGATGTGGCGGTGGGCCAAGCCCCTTGGTGACCATAGTTTATCCTACCTGGATGGCATTCTTGCATTGTTCCATTTCAAGTGGTCCCAGTTTTTGCACTAATACTCCAATGGCGATTCACCTTTCACCAGGAATGTAAAGGTCAAAGGGTTTAGCTAAATTAGGGAGTTCCAGGGCAAGGGTCTGAATTGACTGCTCTTTCCATTCTTGAAAGGCCACTTCTGGATTCTATTCAAAAGGATCATCATCTTTTCCTTTCAGTGTTTCATATAGAGGCCCAGCTAGTAGACTGTAGTTAGGGATCCAGAGGCAGGAAACCCTGGCTTCCCCAGGAACCCCTAAGCTGTCTTCTAGTTTCAGAAAGGGGTAAGGCTGTAAATTGTTTCTTCCCTTTCCTGGGATGGGCTTCTCCGACCTTCTGTGAGAATGAAGCCCAGGCAGGTCACCGTAGTCTGTGATACTTGAGCTTTTTCGTGGACAACTTCTATCCTTTATTGGCTTGGTAGTTCTGAGGCCTCCTTAGTAGGGCTGGCGATCAGAATGTCGTCTGAATATTGTTCCTTCAGGAGTGTTTCCTTTTCCAGAGGTAGAACTTTTAGGTCTTTAGCTGAGCTTTCCCCAAAGATGGTGTGGGAATTTTTGAACCCTTGGGGCAAGACAGCCTGGAAGTATTGTTTTAGTTGTATGTTGAGTCCTGTCACTCACAAGCCAAAATTTCTTGTGACTCTGGGACTAATGGAATACAAAAGAAGGCATCAGTGAAGACTAATACAGAATACCAAGTCCTGGTGGTTGGTAGAATGACCAGCAGGGTGTAGGATTTAGGAACTACTGGAGGTATATCCTCAGTGGCTTCACTGACTGTCCTGACATCCTTTACCAGGACTCCAGCAGCCCATGGGGCTCTCGAGGTCAGGCCAATCCCAGGATATGGAGCTCACCTGGGCAGGTACCCTACCCCCACCCCAGCCCACGGGGCTCTCGTGTTCAGGCCCCTCCCAGGATATGGGATTCCCTGGGCAGGTCCTCTGCAGTCCATGGGGCTCCCGTGGTCAGTCCCCTCCCAGGATACAGAGCTACCCTTGCAGGTACCTTGGCAGGGCTGGGCACACAGGAACCGTGCACATAGCCCTCATTGCAGAGCACTCCCAGCTCACCTGTCGCTCAGATCTGACACAGAGCACCTCAGAGCAGGACTTGAACTAACAAACAGCAGCTCTGACAGGTCTGTGACCCTGGGCATCACTCTGTGCGGCCTCCTCCACCTGGTCTTCCAGAGACTTCCACTGCACCCGGGGCACCAGGCCTCTGTCTCCAACCACCACCCACCCCTCTTCTCCCTGACTCCTGGGTTCCTCTCATTAGGAGAGGGTTTTCTTGAAGTTGTCTCCCACTCATGGGCCAGATAATATAATTAGAAAACAAGCCAGAGCTGCAGCCCCTTGTCTATCCTGACTCTCAGGAGCCCACACCTGTTCCTTGGACCTGGCCAATTCAGCAAGTTCCATTTTCAGCAACTGTGAGCCCCTGAGGGGTGATTATTGGCTGGCTTGGGAAGCCTGACCGTGCCGGCCAGCCCTCCCCAGGTGTGCCTGGGTTGAGATCAATATAAACACCGCTCCAGGCAGCAAGAGCCCCTGCAGCTGTGCCTGACGCCATTTTCTCTGCCCTGTCAGCAGTCTCGGGGCTGGGCTGGTGGGAGGGAGTGAGAGGCCACGGCTTTGTGGGTGTCCCAGTGTGAGTGGGGCTCTGCTGGACTTTCTGCAGCAGTTGCCAAGATGCTACCTGCTAAAGAAGAGGATGTGTCACCCACACCTGCCGCTGGAATTTCTCCCTGGGCACAGGTGAGGAAGGAAGAAAGCAGTGGGGGCCGGGACAGCAGGGGTATCTCAGGCAGGGAAATGGAGAGCTTCCAGAAGAGCACCCAGGGCCAGGACCATCCTGGCTGGCCTGCAGGCACCAAGTCGGCAGGCATGCTGTCCCTCATGTGGCTCCATGGCCCTTCCTCTAGGTTTTCAAGTCCTTGTACATATTCAGGTGTTTAGCCTTGGAAGGGTGGGAACATTTCAGCAGCAGCTGGCCTGGGGCTCGGCCCACGTTTACTCACAGATACCTCGGCACGGTCCCCCAGCTTTGCAGTGAGGACGCTTGTTGCGAGGAGCATGCTGGCTGAATGGGAGATGATTCCCCACCACTGACCAACTTCAGAATTGTTTGCAATTGGAGCAAGTGCCCTGAAACGGTTTTCCTCTGTGTAACTGGTGGGTTCTGTTCTTTTTTATCTTTTTTTCGTTTTTGGTTCAAGGTAGATTTTATTCCTCTTTTGTGTATTTACAGATATAAGCATGGAAATAATTTATTCATATAAATACATGTATGTGAAGGGAAGAATATTTTTTCTGTTTTACTTTTTTTAATTTTATTTTTGTATTTTGAATTTAATTTTATATTTTTATACAGCAGGTTGTTTTTGGTTATCTACTTTATCCATATAAATGTATACATACCAATCCCAATATCTCAACTCCTCCCACCACCATCCCCAACAGCTTTCCCCCCTTGTTGTCCATACGTTTGTTGTATACATGTATTGCTCTATTTCTGCCTTGCAAAACGGTTCATCTGTACAATTTTTCTAGGTTCCACATATATGCATTAATATACAAGATTTGTTTTTCTCTTTCTGACTTACTTCACTCTGTATGACAGTCTCTAGATCCATCAACGTCTCTACAAATGTCCCAATTTCATTCCTTTTTATGGCTTAGTAATATTCCATTTTATATATGTACCACATCTTTATGCATTCGTCTGTCTGTGGGCATTTAGGTTGCTTCCATTTCCTGGATAGTGTAAATAGTGATGCAATGAACATTGTGGTGAATGTCTCTTTTTGATTTATGGTTTTGTCTGGGTATATGCCCAGTAGAGGGATTGCTGTATCATATAGTAATTCTATTCTTAGTTTTATAAGAAACTCCATAATGTTCTCCACAGTGACTGTATCAATTTACGTTCCCAACAATAGTGGAAGAGGATTCCTTATCTCCACACCGTTTCCAGCATTTGTTGTTTGTAGATTTTCTGATGATGCCCATTCTAATAGGTGTGAGGTGATACACCATGGATGAGTCTATTTCGTTGAGCAAAGAGTAGGTCTTGTTTATTACGTATTTGGCTTATGGAATGGTATGTGTGCTCATTTCAATCTGTTTTTATACAGCAGCCCAACTCAACTTTCCCCTTAAGCAAGCATAAGGTTTTTATCTAAATGTGAGACTCTGTTCGGTTTTGTAATTCAGTTTATCTGTAGCCAAGTTTACACTCCCTCTATTAGTGATATCTTATGATAATTATCTTTCTTTGTGTGACATATTTCTCTTAGAATCATCATAATTAAATCCACTCAATTTGCTGCTACAGGCCTGATGACATTGATTTCACTGCTGAGTGATATTCCGTTGTACGTAAGTAGCACAACTTCTTTATCCATTTTTTTCTTTCTGGGATATTTAATTTGTACTGGACTCGAGGTTCTTGTAAACACAGCAGCCCTAAATTTTGTGTTGGCTGTGTCTTGTTGATTTTAATTTTCCTAAGCTATAGGGCCAAAAGTGGTAGTGCCCTAGGCTCTGTAGCTTTGTTTTTTAGATGTTTCAGGATACACCATGAACATCTCCAGAGTGTCTGTTGGCAATTTACATCCCGCCCATCAGCATAACACGGCTCCCTGTTCTCCATGGCCTGTCCTGTGTTTCTGATTTTTACACTTTATTCAGATGGCCTTTTTGACGAATGGGAAATGTGACTTCATTGTAGTGTGGATTTCCATTGCTGGAGTGCTTGGTTGGCCAAAATGTTCATATGCGTTTTTTCCTGAATATATTCAGGAAAAATGTATACGCACTTTTTGTCCATGTGCATCACTGTCAAAGATCTGCCGCTTTTCATATGCTTTAAATGCAATTCCAATCTACCTCTTGAAATATGATTCCTGCAATTCTGCCTCGTTTTCAAGTCCTCTTTGCAGACTTACTTCGATATATTTTTGCCAATAGCTGTCATTTATCTCTGCAGGTTTGTGAATTACAGTGCCCCTGAGCTCCTTTCTTAACTCGCTTCCTTGTAAGCTGGCCACAAAACTGCAGGTTTGCTTCAGGCCATAATCAGGGTCCGGCACGGCACTCTGAGCCTTTGGTTAATTCCTCTTCCTGGTGGGAAATTAGAGTTAAATGTGCCCCTCCAGATACCTGCCTCACTCCCAGCCACATGGTGATGTATGTCCTCAGGTTTGAGGCCATATGTGATGGGTTCCTCATCTTTTGATGATGTGGCCCCACTGGTGTGTGGACACTACTGCCTGGTTCCCATCCCCTTGGTGATGTGGGCCCTCTGGTGAGACTCTGATCCTTGTTGGGTTCCTCACACATCCGTGAGGTGAGCCCTCTTCTCTGAGGTCACTCCTGCCTGGCTGGCACAACCCACCTTGTTGACTTCGGCACCCTGGTGGCAGTTGGAGCCTGCTGGGAGCCTCCTTCCCGCGGTGATGAGGCCCTCTGGCGTCAGACCCTAATGGCGGGGTTCCCACATTTTCTGATACGTGCTAAGTGGTACGAGGGCACTCCTGCCAGGTTCCCATCCTCATGAGCGTGTGGGCCTTCTGTTCTCAGGTCCTAATGGCTGGGTTGCTCACACTTTCATGGAGTGGGCCCTCTGCTGTGAGGTCAATACTGCCTGGCTGGCGCACGTCGCCTTGGCGACGTGGACCCTCTGGTGGCAGTTGGAGCGTGCTGGGGCCTCCTCCCCTCAGTGATGAGGGCCTTCTGGTGTCAGGCCCTAAGTGCTGGGCTCCACACATTTTCTGATGTGTGCCCAGTGGTGCGAGTCACTCCTGCCAGGTTCCCATCCCCATGGGCATGTGGGACTTCTGTTCTGTGGTCCCAACTGCTGGGCTCCTCACAGTTTCATGATGTGGGCCCTTTGCTGTGTGTTCACTCTGGCCTGTATCCCATAGTGTCAGTGCTCTGGGCCTCCAGCTTGGAGTTTCCAACTTCTCGATTCCTCACCTTTTTTATTCTATGGGCCCTCGGTTGTGCGTCTCCTCCTGCATGCCTCACTCCCAGCCCCTTCGTGATGTGTGTCCCCTTGTTTGAGGCCACATGTGCTGTGTTCCTCACCTTTCTATAATGTGGCCACACTGGTGTGAGGACACTCTTGCCTGGTTCCCATTCCCTTGGTGATGTTGGCCCCACTGCTGTTAGGACAGTCTTGCCTGGTTCCCATCACCTTGGTGATGTTGGCCCTCTGGTGAGAGTCTGATCCTGGTTAGGTTCCTCACCCTTCTGTGAGGTGGGCCCTCTGCTCTGAGGTCACTCCTGCCTGGCTGGCACACCCCGCCTTGGCAACGTCGGCCATATGGTGGCAGTTGGAGCTTGCTGGGAGCCTCCTCCCCTCAGTGATGAGGGCCCTCTGGCCTCAGGCCCTAACTGCTGGGTTCCCACATTTTCTGATTCGTGCTAAGTGGTGCAAGGACACTCCTGCCAGGTTCCCATCCCCATGGGGATGTGAGCCTTCTGCTCTGAGGTCCCAACGGCTGTGTTGCTCACAGTTTCATGATGAGGGCCCTCTGGTGTGAGTTCACTCCTGCCTAGATCCCATAGCCTCGCTGCTCCTGGCTGCCTGCCGGAGGTTCCAACTGTGGGATTCCTCACCTTTTTTATTCTATGGTCCCTCTGTTTTGAGGATCCTCTGGCCTGCCTCACTCCCAGCCCCTTGGTGATGTGTGTCCTCAGGTTTGAGGCCACGTGTGCTGGGTCCCTCAAATTATGGTGATGTAGCCCCACTGGTGTGAGGACACTCCTGCCTGGTTCCCATTCCCTTGGTGATGTTGGCCCTCTGGTGACAGTCTGATCCTTGTTGGGTTCCTCACACTTCTGTGAGGTGGGCTTTCTGCTCTGAGGTCACTCCTGCCTGGTTGGCACACCCCGCCTTGGTGACATCGGCCTTATGGTGGCAGTTGGAGCCTGCTGGGAGCCTCCTCCCCTCGGTGATGAGGGTCCTCTGGCCTCAGGTCCTAACTGCTGGGTTCCCACATTTTCTGATTCGTGGAAGTGGGCCGAGGACACTCCTGTCAGGTTCCCATCCCCATAGGGATGTGGGCCTTCTGCTCTGAGGTCCCATCCGCTGGGTTGCTCACAGTTTCATGATGTGGGACCTCTGCTGTGAGTTTGCTGTGGCCTGGATCCCATAGACTCTGTGCTCTGGGCGGCCTACTGGCCGGTTCCAACTGCTGGATTCCTCACAACTTTTATTCTGTGGGCTCTGTTTTGTGAGGATACTCCTGCTTGCCTCACTCCTAGCCCCTTGGAGATGTGGGTCCCCTGTTTTAGGCCACATGTTCTGGGTTCCTCACCTTTCTATAATGTGGCCACACTGGTGTGAGGACCCTCCTGCCTGGTTCCGATCCCCTTGGTGATGTGGGCCCTCTGGTGAGAGTCTTATCCTGGCTGGTTTCCTCACCCTTCTGTGAGGTAGGCCCTCTGCGGTGAGGTCACTCCTGCCTGGCTGGCACACATCACCTTGGTGACGTGGGCCCTCAGTTGGGAGTTGGTGTCTGCTGCGAGTCTCCGTCCCTCGGTAATGAGGGCCCTCTTGCGTCAGACCCTAACTCCTGGGCTCCCAAAATTTGCAGATGTGCGACCTGTGGTGCGAGTACACTCCTGTCAGGTTCCCAACCCCATGGGAATTTGGGCCTTCTGCTCTGAGGTCCCAACGGCTGGGGTGCTCACAGTTTCATGATGAGGGCCCTCTGATGTGCGTTCATTCCGGCCTAGATCCCATAGGCTTGCTTCTCCTGGGCACCTGCTGGGAGGTTCCAACTGCGGGATTCCTCACCTTTTTTATTCTATGGGCCCTCTGTTTTGAGGCTCCTCCTGCCTGCCTCAATCCCAGCCCCGTTGTGATGTGTGTCCTCTGGTGTGAGGCCACGTGTGCTGGGTCCCTCACCTTTCGATGATGTGGCCCCAATGGTGTGAGGACACTCGTGCCTGTTTCCCAACCCCTTGGTGATGTGGCCCCTCTGGTGAGAGTCTGATCCTGGCTGGGTTCCTTACCGTTCTGTGAGGTGGGCCCTGTGCTCTGAGGTAACTCCTGCCTGGCTTGCTCCCATTGCCTTGGTGACGTCGGCCCTCTGGTGGCAGTTGGATCCTTTTGGAGACTCCTGTCCTCGGTGATGAGGTCCCTCTGGCGTCAGGCTCTAACTGCTGGGCTCCCCAGGTTTTCTGATGTGAGCCCAGTGATGCCAGGACACTCGTGAAATGTTCCCATCCCCATGGCGATATGGGCCTTCTGCTCTGAGGTTCCAACGACTGGGTTGCTCACAGTTTCCTGATGTTAGCTCTCTGGTGTTAGTTCACTCATTCCTAGATCCCATAGCCTCTGTACTCTGGGCCGCCTGCTGGGAAGTTCCAACTGCTGGGTTCCTCACCTTTTTTATTCTTTGGGCCCTGTGTTGGGAGGCTCCTCCTGC
The DNA here is from genome assembly GCF_963924675.1 of Phocoena phocoena. Taxonomy (NCBI): domain Eukaryota; kingdom Metazoa; phylum Chordata; class Mammalia; order Artiodactyla; family Phocoenidae; genus Phocoena; species Phocoena phocoena. The sequence continues at coordinate 938,551 of NC_089222.1, read as the reverse complement.
CTGTGTCACTCCCAGCCCCTTGGTGATGTAGGTCCTCTGGTTTGTGGCCACATGTGCCAGTTTCCTCATCTTTTAGTGATGTGGCCCCACTGGTGTGAGGACACTCGTGCCTGGTTCCCGTCCCCTTGGTGATATGGGCCCTCTGGTGAGAGTCTGATCCTGGTTGGGTTCCTCACACTTCTTTGAGGTGGGCCGTCTGCTGTGAGGTCACTCCTGCCTGGCTGGCACACCCCGCCTTGGCGACGTGGGCCCTCTTGTGGTAGTTGGAACATGCTGGGAGCCTCCTCCCCTCAGTGATGAGGGCCCTCTGGCGTCAGGCCCTAACTGCTGGGTACCCACATTTTCTGATATGTGCTAAGTGGTGCGAGGACACTCCTGCCATGCTCCCAACACCTTGGGGATGTGGACCTTCTGCTCTGAGGTCCAAATGGCTGGGTTGCTCGCAGTTTCATGATGTGGACCCTCTGCTGTGAGTTTACTGCGGCCTGAATCGCATAGACTTGGTGCTCTTGGCCGCCTGCTGGGAGGTTCCCATTGCTGGATTCCTCAGCTTTTTTATTCTATGGGCCCTGTGTTGTGAGGCTACTCCTGCCTGCCTCATTCCGAGCCCCTTGGAGATGTGGGTCTTCTGGTTTAGGCCACATGTGCTGGGTTCCTCACCTTTCTATGATGTGGCCACACTGGTGTGAAGACTCTCCTGCCTGGTTCTGATCACCTTGGTGATGTGGGCCCTCTAGTGAGAGTCTTATCCTGGCTGTGTCCCTCAGCCTTCTGTGAGGTAGGCCCTCTGCGGTGAGGTCACTCCTACCTGGCTGTCACACGTCACCTTGGCGACGTGGGACCTCAGTTGGGTGTTGGTGCCTGATTGGAGTCTCCTCCCCTTGGTAATGAGGGCCCTCTGGCGTCAGGCCCTAACTCCTGGGTTCCCTAAATTCTCTGCTGTGTGCCCTGTGGTGCGAGTACACTTCTGACAGGTTCCCAACCCCATGGGAATGTGGGCCTTCTGCTCTGAGATCCCAACGCCTAGGTTGCTCACAGTTTCGTGATGACGGCCCTCTGGTGTGAGATCACTCCGGCCTGGATCCCATAGTCTCGCTGCTCCTGGCCGCCTGCTGGGAGGTTCCAACTGCGGGATTCTTCACCTCTTTAATTCTATGGTCCCTCTGTTTTGAGGCTCCTCCTGCCTGCCTCAATCCCAGCTCCCTTGTGATGTGAGTCCTCTGGTTTGAGGCCACGTGTGCTGGGTCCCTCACTTTTCGGTGATGTGGCCCCACTAGTGTGAGGACACTCCTGCCTGGTTCCCATTCCCTTGGTGATGTGGGCCCTCTGGTGAGAATCTGATCCTCTTTGGTTCTTCACACTTCTGTGAGGTTGACCCTCTGCTCTGAGGTCACTCCTGCCTGGTTGTCGCACTCCTCATTGGCGACGTCGCCCCTCTGGTAGCAGTCGGAGCTGGCTGGGAGCCACCGCCCCTCGGTGATGAGGGCCCTCTGGCATCAGGCACTAATTGCTGGGCTCCCCACATTTTTTCATGTGTGCCCACTCTTGCGATGACACTCCTGCTTGTTTCCCTTCCCCATGGGGATGTGGGCCTTCTGCTCTGAGGTCACAACGGCTGGGTTGCTTACAGAATCACAATGAGGGCCCTCTGTTGTGAGTTCATGCCGGCCTGGATCTCATAGCCTCAGTGCTCTGGGCCGCCTGCTAGGAAGATCCAACTGCTGGTTTCCACACCTTTTGTATACAATGGGACATGTGTTGTGAGGTTAATCCTGCCTGCCTCACTCCGAAACCCATGGTGATGTGGGTCCTCTGGTTTGAGGCCACATGTGCTGGGTACCTCAACTTTTGATGATGTGGCCCCACGGGTGTGAGGACACTCCTGCCTGGTTCCCATCACCTTGGTGATGTGGGCCCTCTGGGGAGAGTCTGATCCTGGCTGGGTTCCCTACCATTCTGTGAGGTGGGCCCTCTGATGTCAGGTCACTCCTGCCTGGCTAGCTCACATCGCCTTGGCAACGTGGGCACTCTGTTGGCCACTGGAGCATGCTGGGAGCCTCCTACTCCCGTGAATGATGGCCCTGGAAAAAATGCATATGCCCTTTTTGGCCAAGTGCTTCATTGACGAGGTTCTGCCACTTCTCTTATGCTTTCAGAGCAATTCACGTCTACCTCCTGAAATCGGATTCCAGCAATTCTGCCCCACTTTCAAGTCCTCTTCGCAGCCTTAATTCAATATATTTTTGTACGATTTCTGTCATTTATAAGTCTGCAGGTATGTGAATGACAGTGTCCCTGAGCTCCTTTCCTCAACTCGCTTTCTTGTGAGCTGGCCACAAAACCGCAGGATTGCTTCAGGCCCTAATCTTGTTCCAGCACGGCATGCTGAGCCTTTGGTTAATTCCTTTTCCTGTTGGGAAATGAGTGTTAAAATTGCCCGTGCATACTGGGCATATACCCTGAGAAAACCAAAATTCAAAAAGAGTCATGTACCAAAATGTTCATTGCAGCTCTATTTACAATAGCCCGGAGATGGAAAGAACCTAAGCGCCCATCATCGGACGAATGGATAAAGAAGATGTGGCACATATACACAATGGAATATTACTCAGCCTTAAAAAGAAATGAAACTGAGTTATTTGTAATGAGATGGATAGACCTAGAGTCTGTCATACAGAGTGAAGTAAGTCAGAAAGAAAAAGACAAATAGCGTATGCTAACACATATATATGGAATTTAAAGGAAAAAAATGTCATGAAGAACCTAGGGATAAGACAGGAATAGAGGCGCAGACCTACTGGAGAACGGAATTGAGGATATGGGGAGGGGGAATGGTGAGTTTTGACAGGGCGAGAGAGAGTCATGGACATATACACACTAACAAATGTAGTAAGGTAGATAGCAAGGGGGAAGCAGCCGCAAGGCACAGGGATATTAGCTCGGGGCGTTGGGACAGCCTGGAGGGGTGGAAGGGGGAGAGAGGGAGGGAGGGAGACACAAGAGGGAAGGCACAGGGAGCATATGTATATGTATAGCTGATTCACTTTGTTATAAAGCAAAAACTAACACACCATTGTAAAGCAATTATACCCCAATAAAGATGTTAAAAAAAATGTTTGCCCGTGCACACACTTACAGATAGTCTCCCATTGGTTCTCCGTATTCCTGTTCATCTTGCGCAGAAATTGCAAACAGTGCCAAACAGGAGGTTAAAGGCACTGACTCTCCAAATGGGGAGAGTGTAAGAAAAGGGTCTGGAATGGTGAACCTGAGTACCAGGGGACGAAAACAGACATGCATGTAAAAAGGTTTCCCAGTCACACGGTGGAGCATACTCTGGGTTTCCCATGCAAATTGTAGCAGAAGGAAGAATCCCTTGAACCTGGAGAGTTGGGAACCAAGGAATGGGTACCAGGCAGTATGACATCAAAGGGTCTGCATTTGCTCACTGAACCTCACCAATGCTATCAGCCCAAAGGGTCCAGCCTTATCACTCACCCAGCTCTTGGTGTAGATGTGGTAAACCAGGTTGCATCACATGCCCTGTGTGAGTTATTTAAGAATTGCTCTCTATTTCACTGTCATTGTGTTTTGTTTTTGAAATTTTTTTTTGACACTGGGATTTATCGGATTTTCACTGCTGCGTTAATGCCGCTGTACACACTCTTGATTCTCTTACGGAGACATAAATATCCACGGGTTTTAAGATTCTTCCTAGTCAGGTATATTCCTAGGCGTTGAATATGTGGTGTTGAGTCCATTTCGTTGAGCAAGGAGTAGGTCTTGTCTATTACATATTTGGCTTATGGAACGGTATCTCTGCTAATTTCAGTCTCTGGTTTTATGCAGCACTCCAACGCAACTTTCTCCATAAGAAAGCACAAGTTGGTTTTCTAAATTTGAGACTGTTCTGTTTTGTAATTCAATTCATGTGTAGTCAAGTTTACATACTGTGTATTAGTGATATTTTATGATGTTTCTTTTTATGTGTGACTTATTTCTCGTAGAATCACCATACCTGAATCCATTAACTATGCCGCTACAGGCCTGATGACACAGATTTCATTGCTGAGTGATATTCCATTGTACGTACGTACCACAACTTCTTTATCCATTGTTTGCTCTCTGAGATATTTACCTGGTACTGTAAACGAGGTTCTTGTGAACAGAGAGGTCCCAAACTTTGAGGTGGCTGGGTGTTTTTGATTTTAATTTCCCTAAGCTGTAGGACCATAAGTGGAAGTGCCATAGGCTGTGTTGCTTTGTTTCTTACGTGTTTCAGGAAACACATAACACTTCTCAAGAATGGCTGTCAGCAATTTACATCATATGCATCAGCATAATAAGGATCCTTGTTTTCCATTGCCTGTCCTCCGTTTCTGGATTTTAAAATTTTTTTAAATGGCCCCTTTGCCCTGAGGGGCACTGAGACTTCATTGTAGTGCAGGTTTATTTACAAGCTTGCTTGGTTGGCCAAAAAGTGCGTATGTGTTTTTTCCTCAATACATTTTGGGAAAAAAGCATCCGCACTTCTTGGACAAGTGCATCATTATCGACGTTCTGCCTCTTTTCCTATTCTTTAAGTGCAATTCCAGTTTGACCCTTCAATCGTTTTCCTGAATTTCTGCCCCGCTTTCAAGTCCCCTTTGCAGACTTACTTCAATATATTTTTGGAGGATAGCTGTCATTTATAACTCTGCAGGTTTGTGAATTACAGTGCCCCTGAGCTCCTTTCTTCAACTCGCTTTCTTGTGAGCTGGGCACAAAACCGCAGGATTGCTTCAGGCACTAATCTCTTTCCAGCAGGGCACGATGAGCCTTTGGTTAATTCCTCTTAATGGTGGGAAATGAGCGTTACATTTGCCCATGCAGACACCTACAGCTAGTCTCTCATTGGTTCTCCCTATTCCTGTTCATCTTGCACAGAAATTGCAAGCTGTGCCAAACAGGAGGTTAAAGGCACTGACTCTCCAAGCGGGGAGAGTGTTAGTAAAGCGTCTGGAATGGTGAACCCGAGGACCAGGATACGAAAACTGAGATGCATTTTAAATCGTTTCCAAATCACACGGTGGACGATACTCTGGGTTTCCCATGCATGTTTTAGCTGGAGGAAGAATGCCTTGAACCTGGAGTGTTGGGACCCATGGAATGGGTACCATGCAGTATGACTTCAAAGGGTCTGCATTTGCTCACCGAAACTCACCAATGCTATCAGCCTGAAGTGTCCAGCCTTATGTCTCAACCAGCTCTGGGTGTAGATGTGGTAAATCCCGGTTGCATCACATGCCCTGAGTGAATTATTTAAGAATTGCTCTCTATTTCACTATCTTTGTGTTTTGTTTTCGAAATTTATTTTGATAATGGGATTTATCGGATTTTCACTGCTGCGTTTCGGCCGCTGTACACACGATTGATTCTCTTACGGAGACATAGATATCCATGGGTTTTAAGATTCTTCCTAGTCAGGTATATTCCTAGGCGTTGAATATGTGGTGTTGGGTCCATTTCGTTGAGCAAGGAGTAGGTCTTGTCTATTACATATTTGGCTTATGGAAAGTTATCTGTGCTAATTTCAGTCTCTGGTTTTATGCAGCACCCCAAGGCACCTTTTCCCATAAGCAAGCACTAGTTGATTTTCAAAATTTGAGACCCTGTTCTGTTTTGTAATTCAGTTCATGTGTAGTCAAGTTTACATTCCGTGTATTAGTGATATCTTATGATGTTTCTTTTTCTGTGTGACGTAGTTCACGTAGAATCACCGTACCTGCATCCACTCACTATGCCGCTACGGGCCTGATGACACAGATTTCATTGCTGAGTGATATTGCATTGTACGTACGTGCCACAACTTCTTTATCCATTTTTTGCTTTCTGGGATATTTACCTGATACTGTAGACGAGCTTCTTGTGAACACAGCCGTCCCAAACATTGGGGTGGCTGTCTGTTTTTGATTTTAATTTCCGTAAGCTATAGGACCATAAGTGGAAGTGCCATAGGCTGTGATGCTTTGTTTCTTACGTGTTTCAGGAAACACCATACACTTCTCCAGGGTGGCTGTTGGCAATTTACATCCTGCCAATCAGCATAACAAGGCTCCCTGTTCTCCATATCCTGTCCTACCTTTCTGGATTTTACACTTTTTTCAGATGGCCCTTTTGCCCGGGGGGCAGTGAGACTTCATTGTAGTGCAGATTTCCTTTACAGGCTTGCTTGGTTGGCCAAAAAGGGCGTATGCGTTTTTTCCTGAATATATTCAGGAAAAAACGCATACGCCCTTTTTGACCAAGTGCATCATTGTCGACGTTCTGCCTCTTTTCCTATGCTTTCAGGGCAATTCCAGTCTACCCCCTGCAATCGTTTTCCTGAAATTCTGCCCCGCTTACAAGTCCCCTTCGCAGGCTTACTTCAATATATTTTTGGAGGATAGCTGTCATTTATAACTCCGCAGGTTTGTGAATTACAGTGCCCCTGAGCTCCTTTCTTCAACTCGCTTTCTTGTGAGCTGGGCACAAAACCGCAGGATTGCTTCAGGCCCTAATCTGTTTCCGGCAGGGCACACTGAGCCTTCGGTTAATTCCTCTTCCTGGTGGGAAATGAGCGTTACATTTGCCCGTGCAGACACCTACAGCTAGTCTCTCATTGGTTCTCCCTATTCCTGTTCATCTTGCACAAAAATTGCAAGCTGTGCCAAAGATGAGGTTAAAGGCACTGACTCTCCAAGTGGGGAGAGTGTTAGTAAAGCATCTGGAATGGTGAACCCGAGGACCAGGATACGAAAACTGAGGTGCATTTTAAATCGTGTCCCAATCACACGGTGGACGATACTCTGGGTTTCCCATGCATGTTTTAGCTGGGGGAAGAATGCCTTGAACCTGGAGTGTTGGGACCCATGGAATGGGTACCATGCAGTATGACTTCAAAGGGTCTGCATTTGCTCACCGAAACTCACCAATGCTATCAGCCTGAAGTGTCCAGCCTTATGTCTCAACCAGCTCTGGGTGTAGATGTGGTAAATCCCGGTTGCATCACATGCCCTGAGTGAATTATTTAAGAATTGCTCTCTATTTCACTGTCTTTGTGTTTTGTTTTCGAAATTTATTTTGATAATGGGATTTATGGGATTTTCACTGCTGCGTTTCGGCCGCTGTACACAAGCTTGATTCTCTTACGGAGACATATATATCCATGGGTTTTAAGATTCTTCCTAGTCAGGTATATTCCAAGGCGTTGAAAAAGTGGTGTTGGGTCCATTTCGTTGAGCAAGGAGTAGGACTTGTCTATTACATATTTGGCTTATGGAAAGTTATCTGTGCTAATTTCAGGCTCTGGTTTTATGCAGCATCCCAACGCACATTTCCCCTTAAGCAAGCACTAGTTGGTTTTCTAAATTTGAGACCCTGTTCTGTTTTGTAATTCAGTTCATGTGTAGTCAAGTTTACATTCCGTGTATTAGTGATATCTTATGATGTTTCTTTTTCTGTGTGACGTAGTTCACGTAGAATCACCGTACCTGCATCCACTCACTATGCCGCTACGGGCCTGATGACACAGATTTAATTGCTGAGTGATATTGCATTGCACGTACGTGCCACAACTTCTTTATCCATTTTTTGCTTTCTGGGATATTTACCTGGTACTGTAGACGAGCTTCTTGTGAACACAGCCGTCCCAAATATTGGGGTGGCTGTCTGTTTTTGATTTTAATTTCCGTAAGCTATAGGACCATAATTGAAGTGCCATAGGCTGTGTTGCTTTGTTTCTTACGTGTTTCAGGAAACACCATACATTTCTCCAGGGTGGCTGCTGGCAATTTACATCCTGCCAATCAGCATAACAAGGCTCCCTGTTCTCCATATCCTGTCCTACATTTCTGGATTTTACACTTTTCTCAGATGGCCTTTTTGCCCGGGGGGGCAGTGAGATTTCATTGTAGTGCAGATTTCATTTACAGGCTTGCTTGGTTGGCCAAAAAGGGCGTATGCGTTTTTTCCTGAATATATTCAGGAAAAAACGCATACGCCCTTTTTGGCCAAGTGCATCATTGTCGACGTTCTGCCTCTTTTCCTATGATTTCAGGGCAATTCCAGTCTACGCCGTGCAATCGTTTTCCTGAAATTCTGCCCCGCTTTCAAGTCCCCTTCGCAGGCTTACTTCAATATATTTTTGGAGGATAGCTGTCATTTATAACTCTGCAGGTTTGTGAATTACAGTGCCCCTGAGCTCCTTTCTTCAACTCGCTTTCTTGTGAGCTGGGCACAAAACCGCAGGATTGCTTCAGGCCGTAATCTGTTTCCGGCAGGGCACGCTGAGCCTTTGTTTAATTCCTCTTCCTGGTGGGCAATGAGCGTTACATTTGCCCGTGCAGACACCTACAGCTAGTCTCTCATTGGTTCTCCCTATTCCTGTTCATCTTGCACAGAAATTGCAAGCTGTGCCAAACAGGAGGTTAAAGGCACTGACTCTCCAAGCGGGGAGAGAGTTAGTAAAGCATCTGGAATGGTGAACCCGAGGACCAGGATACGAAAACTGAGATGCATTTTAAATCGTTTCCCAATCACACGGTGGACGATACTCTGGGTTTCCCATGCATGTTTTAGCTGGAGGAAGAATCCCTTGAACCTGGAGAGTTGGGACCCATGGAATGGGTACCATGCAGTATGACTTCAAAGGGTCTGCATTTGCTCACCGAAACTCACCAATGCTATCAGCCTGAAGTGTCCAGCCTTATGTCTCAACCAGCTCTGGGTGTAGATGTGGTCAATCCCGGTTGCATCACATGCCCTGAGTGAATTATTTAAGAATTGCTCTCTATTTCACTCTCTTTGTGTTTTGTTTTCGAAATTTATTTTGATAATGGGATTTATCGGATTTTCACTGCTGCGTTTCGGCCCCTGTACACACGCTTGATTCTCTTACGGAGACATATATATCCATGGGTTTTAAGATTCTTCCTAGTCAGGTATATTCCTAGGCGTTGAATATGTGGTGTTGGGTCCATTCCGTTGAGCAAGGAGTAGGTCTTGTCTATTACATATTTGGCTTATGGAAAGTTATCTGTGCTAATTTCAGTCTCTGGTTTTATGCAGCACCCCAATGCACCTTTCCCCATAAACAAGCACTAGTTGGTTCTCTAAATTTGAGACCCTGTTCTGTTTTGTAATTCAGTTCATGTGTAGTCAAGTTTACATTCCGTGTATTAGTGATATCTTATGATGTTTCTTTTTCTGTGTGACGTAGTTCACGTAGAATCACCGTATCTGCATCCACTCACTATGCCGCTACGGGCCTGATAACACAGATTTCATTGCTGAGTGATATTCCATTGTACGTACGTGCCACAACTTCTTTATCCATTTTTTGCTTTCTGGGATATTTACCTGGTACTGTAGAGGAGCTTCGTGTGAACACAGCCGTCCCAAACATTGGGGTGGCTGTCTGTTTTTGATTTTAATTTCCCTAAGCTATAGTACCATAAGTGCAAGTGCCATTGGCTGTGTTGCTTTATTTCTTACGTGTTTCAGGAAACACCATACACTTCTCCAGGGTGGCTGTTGGCAATTTACATCCTGCCAATCAGCATAACAAGGCTCCCTGTTCTCCATATCCTGTCCTACCTTTCTGGATTTTACACTTTTTTCAGATGGCCCTTTTGCCCAGGGGGCAGTGAGATTTCATTGTAGTGCAGATTTCTTTACAGGCTTGCTTGGTTTGCGAAAAAGGGCATATGCGTTTTTTCCTGAATATATTCAGGAAAAAATGCATACCCACTTTTTGGCCAAGTGCACCATTGTCGACGTTCTGCCTCTTTTCCAATGCTTTCTGGGCAATTCCAGTCTACCCCCTGCAATCGTTTTCCTGAAATTCTGCCCCGCTTTCAAGTCCCCTTCGCAGGCTTACTTCAATATATTTTTGGAGGATAGCTGTCATTTATAACTCTGCAGGTTTTTGAATTACAGTGCCCTTGAGCTCCTTTCTTCAACTCGCTTTCTTGTGAGCTGGGCACAAAACCGCAGGATTGCTTCAGGCCGTAATCTGTTTCCAGCAGGGCACACTGAGCCTTTGTTTAATTCCTCTTCCTGGTGGGCAATGAGCGTAACATTTGCCCGTGCAGACACCTACAGCTAGTCTCTCATTGGTTCTCCCTATTCCTGTTCATCTTGCGCAGAAATTGCAAGCTGTGCCAAACAGGAGGTTAAAGGCACTGACTCTCCATGAGGGGAGAGTGTTAGTAAACCGTCTGGAATGGTGAACCCGAGGACCAGGATACGAAAACTGAGATGCATTTTAAATCGTTTCCTAATCACACGGTGGACCATACTCGGCGTTTCCCACGCATGTTTTAGCTAAAGAAAGAATCCTTGATCCTGGAGAGATGGGACCCTTGGAATGGGTACCATGCAGTATGACTTCAAAGGATCTGCATTTGCTCACCGAAACTCACCAATGCTATCAGCCTGAAGTGTCCAGCCTTATGTCTCAACCAGCTCTGGGTGTAGATGTGGTAAATCCAGGTTGCATCACATGCCCTGAGTGAATTATTTAAGAATTGCTCTCTATTTCACTGTCTTTGTGTTTTGTTTTCGAAATTTATTTTGATAATGGGATTTATCGGATTTTCAATGCTTCGTTTATGCCGCTGTACACGCGCTTGATTCTCTTACGGAGACATATAAGTCCCTGGGTTTTAAGATTCTTACTAATCGGGTATATTCTTAGGCATTGAATATGGCGTGTTGAGTCCATTTCGTTGAGCAAGGAGTAGGTCTTGACTATTACATATTTGGCTTATGGAATGTTATCTGTGCTAATTTCAATCTCTGGTTTTATGCAGCACCCCAACTCACCTTTCCCCTTAAGGAAGCATAAGTTGGTTTTCTTAATTTGAAACCCTCTTCTCTTTTGTAATTCAGTTCATGTGTAGCCATGTTAACGTTCCATGTATTAGTGATATCTTATGTCTTTGTGTTTTTGAATTATGTGACTTCGAATGATCACACGTAACTCCTCTGGAGTTGTTATAACTGGCCGTATTTCATTGATTTCCAGGCTGAGTAATATTCCACTCTACATAAGCACCACATCTCTGTCCGTTTTTTCTCTGCAGATACATTTAAGTTATATCCTAGTCGAGGATCTTTTAAACAGAGAGGTGGTTAACATTAGGGTGCCTGTGTCCTCTCGATTTTTGTTTTTCCCAAGATATACGTCCATGAGTGCAAGTGCCCTGTGCTCGGTAGCTCATTTTTTAGATGCTTTATTAAACACAATAGACTTATCCAGAGTGACCGTTGGCAATATACATTTCCACTATAAGACTCACAGGGCTCCCTTTTCTCCTTGCCCTGTCCTGCATTTCTGGTGTTTACACTTTATGAGGACGGCTCTTCTGACTGATGCAAAGTGATATGTTTTGTAGTATTGATTTCCAGTGCCCACCTGTTTGGTTGGCTAAAAAAGTGTATGCCCTTTTCTTGAATATATACAGAAAAAGACGCATACACCCTTTTTGGCCAACTGCAATGTTGGCAATGTTCAGCCCCTTTTCTTGTGCTTAATGGCGAGTCCTTTCTACCTCTTCCAATCCCTTTCCTGCCATTCTCCGTTGCTTACAAGTCCTTTTCTCTGACTTTCCTCAAGACATTTTTCAGTGATAGATATTTTCAATTCTGCAGTTTCGTGAATTTTAGTGCCCCTGAGTTCCATTTTCCAACTTGTGTTTATGGGAACTGGCCACAAAGCATCAGGATTCCTCAAGCCCTATTCTGTTTCCATGGGCAACCCTAGCCTTTGGTCAATTCGTCTTCCTGATTGGAAATTAGAGTGGCATGTGCCTGTCCGAACACCTAGGACTTGTCTCTCATTGTTCCTCCTCCTTCTGCTTCATCCTCTGGACAAATTCCAAACTGTATGCAACAGGATGTTGACAGTGCTGACATCTCCAAGTGGGGAGACTGTTAGTAAAGACGCTGGAGTGGTGAACCCTAGCACCAAGAGATGAGGAGATGAGATGCCTTTTCCAAACTTTTCCCGATCAGACGGTATACCATCCTCTGGGTGTGACAGGCATGTTTTAGGTGTAGGAAGGGTCCCATTCATGTGAGGAGAACACCAGGGGATTTTAAATATCAGTGTCTCTCCGCAACCCAAACTGGGGAATTTTTTAAGCTACGGCTACACATATGTTCATTAAGGGCCTTGGGAAGTAGGCAGAGTCCAAACTTTAGATGATTGAAGTCTTCAGGGTCAGAAGCACTCACCACTGTCTTCCCTTAGATTCCATTTTTACTGTCATTGATGGATGATGTCAATAAAAATATCTATTCTTTTTCAGATCATTTCCCCTTATAGGTTATTGCAAAATATTGAGTGTAGTTCCCTGTGCTATACAGTAGTTCCTTGCTGATGATTTCATACATAGCAGTGTGTATGTGTTAATCCCAAACTGTTACTTTATCCCTCCTCCTACCATTTCCCTTTGGTAATAATAAATTATAAGATTTTATGCTTCTCAGAAATGGGGGAGCTGAAAGAGAGGTATCATTTTCAATGCAAAAGCATTTAAAACAAGATTGAAGCTTTAACCAAGATTATTAGATGTACATCCTTGGAAAGAAATCACTTTGTTTCTCTAATATTGACCTGACAAAGAAGACAACCTTTTCACTGAACTTGCTTATAAGAAAGTGATGGAAATATCAAATGGAAGTGTTAGAAACATCTTATTTTACCCGAGCCTTATACACTGTTCTATGTTAATTACAGTTTGGCTCACACATCTGTTCATTGAAGTTACAATGTTCTCAATTTCTGTTACTGATCCTCCAGAGTGGACGCCAACAAGTGTCCCCCTGCCCAGTGTCATTGGAGCCAATAGATCGAGACTGAGTTTGGTTCAAAAGCAAAGGAAACTTTATATTTTGATCAGAGAATGGAGAGGTGCTACCCTGTGGGCTGTGGGCTGGGCTGCTGTGTAGAGATCCTGTCAGAGTCACTGGGAGGGAGGGGGCTGAGCTCTCGAGGACCTGGTTGGCTGCAGCTCAGGCTCTATGTCAAGGAGTCTGAACTGGGCCCCAGGAGCTGAAGTGTCATCGAGCCATTCTGCTCTAGGAAATCTGGTCTGAAGTGCCGGGTGTGGAACCTCTGTATGCGGGACACTAGGAGCACCTGAAATTAGACAAAGCACAAAGGATATAAATGGTTAGACTTTATTTTATTGCCCAGATTCTATTTTTATCTCCCAGGCATTTTTAAGGGGCTTTGCCTGGGACAAACTTCTCTTCTGCCTTTTGTCCCTTTCCTCATTCTTGGAGTGCTGCGGGTGCAGACCCTTCTTCTGTAACTGCTGAGTGCTGAGTTAGGAGGCTTCATACCCGTGGGCGAGGGTCAGAACTTCTCCCCAGCAGCCTCCAGGTGACGTTGATTGTCCCCAGGCCTCCTGCCTCCCTGCTCGTCCACCTGAGCACCAGTATTGGAAGTGTTATAGATTCTAATGACCTTTAAGGGTCCAGAAAGGAGATGTGCAGTGGCGCTGTGAGGTCCAGTTTCACTCCGCCCCACATTTGTTCGGCCACCTTAGGCTGACCGTTTCTGCCAGCCTAGATGCTCTGACTGACCGTTTCTGCCAGCCTAGATGCTCTGACCAACAGTCTGCGCTTTCTTCCATTAGGCCCCTGAATTAACGTAAAAACAGCACCAGGTGTCAGGATCCTGCCCGCTCAGCTCCCAGACAGTCCAGGGTCAGTGGTGATGAAGGATCATGATGGTCACTGAGTCAAGAGCCTTTGGAAGTAAACAGGAGTCCAGCCGGTCTTATTGGCCACCATCATCAGGGTGTCTGTAGGCTTTTCTATGGTGACAGCATGATATACGGTTCCCCCGCCAAGATTATTAGCTCCCCTCTGGGTACAGTAAGTACTGCAAGCAGTAGTCTACTCTTTTGGGACACACTCTTGTGGTTTTATGAGAGAAACTCCAGGTCAAGTGATGGTCACACGGGTCGTCATGGTGCCCCGTTGCCCCCGGTTATCTCTCTGGAGGTTGGAGTTGGAGGGCCTCCTCAATCGAGGTCAGTGTGCCCACGGAGCAAACCCTGCAACTTCAGAGCATGGTTGGGGGTTAGGATCACCACGTGGGGTCTGTTTCCCTTAGAAGGGAGGTGGCCTTTTGGGCTGCTGATTTCCAGGTTTTCAGATACCACCAGTACCTTGGCCAGATGTGGCGGTGGGCCAAGCCCCTTGGTGACCATAGTTTATCCTACCTGGATGGCATTCTTGCATTGTTCCATTTCAAGTGGTCCCAGTTTTTGCACTAATACTCCAATGGCGATTCACCTTTCACCAGGAATGTAAAGGTCAAAGGGTTTAGCTAAATTAGGGAGTTCCAGGGCAAGGGTCTGAATTGACTGCTCTTTCCATTCTTGAAAGGCCACTTCTGGATTCTATTCAAAAGGATCATCATCTTTTCCTTTCAGTGTTTCATATAGAGGCCCAGCTAGTAGACTGTAGTTAGGGATCCAGAGGCAGGAAACCCTGGCTTCCCCAGGAACCCCTAAGCTGTCTTCTAGATTCAGAAAGGGGTAAGGCTGTAAATTGTTTCTTCCCTTTCCTGGGATGGGCTTCTCCGACCTTCTGTGAGAATGAAGCCCAGGCAGGTCACCGTAGTCTGTGATACTTGAGCTTTTTCGTGGACAACTTCTATCCTTTATTGGCTTGGTAGTTCTGAGGCCTCCTTAGTAGGGCTGGCGATCAGAATGTGGTCTGAATATTGAAGGAGTGTTTCCTTTTCCAGAGGTAGAACTTTTAGGTCTTTAGCTGAGCTTTCCCCAAAGATGGTGTGGGAATTTTTGAACCCTTGGGGCAAGACAGCCTGGAAGTATTGTTTTAGTTGTATGTTGAGTCCTGTCACTCACAAGCCAAAATTTCTTGTGACTCTGGGACTAATGGAATACAAAAGAAGGCATCAGTGAAGACTAATACAGAATACCAAGTCCTGGTGGTTGGTAGAATGACCAGCAGGGTGTAGGATTTAGGAACTACTGGAGGTATATCCTCAGTGGCTTCACTGACTGTCCTGACATCCTTTACCAGGACTCCAGCAGCCCATGGGGCTCTCGAGGTCAGGCCAATCCCAGGATATGGAGCTCACCTGGGCAGGTACCCTACCCCCACCCCAGCCCACGGGGCTCTCGTGTTCAGGCCCCTCCCAGGATATGGGATTCCCTGGGCAGGTCCTCTGCAGTCCATGGGGCTCCCATGGTCAGGCCCCTCCCAGGATACAGAGCTACCCTTGCAGGTACCTTGGCAGGGCTGGGCACACAGGAACCGTGCACATAGCCCTCATTGCAGAGCACTCCCGGCTCACCTGTCGCTCAGATCTGACACAGAGCACCTCAGAGCAGGACTTGAACTAACAAACAGCAGCTCTGACAGGTCTGTGACCCTGGGCATCACTCTGTGCGGCCTCCTCCACCTGGTCTTCCAGAGACTTCCACTGCACCCGGGGCACCAGGCCTCTGTCTCCAACCACCACCCACCCCTCCTCTCCCTGACTCCTGGGTTCCTCTCATTAGGAGAGGGTTTTCTTGAAGTTGTCTCCCACTCATGGGCCAGATAATATAATTAGAAAACAAGCCAGAGCTGCAGCCCCTTCTCTATCCTGACTCTCAGGAGCCCACACCTGTTCCTTGGACCTGGCCAATTCAGCAAGTTCCATTTTCAGCAACTGTGAGCCCCTGAGGGGTGATTATTGGCTGGCTTGGGAAGCCTGACCGTGCCGGCCAGCCCTCCCCAGGTGTGCCTGGGTTGAGATCAATATAAACACCGCTCCAGGCAGCAAGAGCCCCTGCAGCTGTGCCTGACGCCATTTTCTCTGCCCTGTCAGCAGTCTCGGGGCTGGGCTGGTGGGAGGGAGTGAGAGGCCACGGCTTTGTGGGTGTCCCAGTGTGAGTGGGGATCTGCTGGACTTTCTGCAGCAGTTGCCAAGATGCTACCTGCTAAAGAAGAGGATGTGTCACCCACACCTGCTGCTGGAATTTCTCCCTGGGCACAGGTGAGGAAGGAAGAAAGCAGTGGGGGCCGGGACAGCAGGGGTATCTCAGGCAGGGAAATGGAGAGCTTCCAGAAGAGCACCCAGGGCCAGGACCATCCTGGCTGGCCTGCAGGCACCAAGTCGGCTGGCATGCTGTCCCTCATGTGGCTCCATGGCCTTTCCTCTAGGTTTTCAAGTCGTTGTACATATTCAGGTGTTTAGCCTTGGAAGGGTGGGAACATTTCAGCAGCAGCTGGCCTGGGGCTCGGCCCACGTTTACTCACAGATACCTCGGCACAGTCCCCCAGCTTTGCAGTGAGGACGCTTGTTGCGAGGAGCATGCTGGCTGAATGGGAGATGATTCCCCACCACTGACCAACTTCAGAATTGTTTGCAATTGGAGCAAGTGCCCTGAAACGGTTTTCCTCTGTGTAACTGGTGGGTTCTGTTCTTTTTAATCTTTTTTTCGTTTTTGGTTCAAGGTAGATTTTATTCCTCTTTTGTGTATTTACAGATATAAGCATGGAAATAATTTATTCATATAAATACATGTATGTGAAGGGAAGAATATTTTTTCTGTTTTACTTTTTTTAATTTTATTTTTGTATTTTGAATTTAATTTTATATTTTTATACAGCAGGTTGTTTTTGGTTATCTACTTTATCCATATAAATGTATACATACCAATCCCAATATGTCAACTCCTCCCACCACCATCCCCAACAGCTTTCCCCCCTTGTTGTCCATACGTTTGTTGTATACATGTATTGCTCTATTTCTGCCTTGCAAAACGGTTCATCTGTACAATTTTTCTAGGTTCCACATATATGCATTAATATACAAGATTTGTTTTTCTCTTTCTGACTTACTTCACTCTGTATGACAGTCTCTAGATCCATCAACGTCTCTACAAATGTCCCAATTTCATTCCTTTTTATGGCTTAGTAATATTCCATTTTATATATGTACCACATCTTTATGCATTCGTCTGTCTGTGGGCATTTAGGTTGCTTCCATTTCCTGGATAGTGTAAATAGTGATGCAATGAACATTGTGGTGAATGTCTCTTTTTGATTTATGGTTTTGTCTGGGTATATGCCCAGTAGAGGGATTGCTGTATCATATGGTAATTCTATTCTTAGTTTTATAAGAAACTCCATAATGTTCTCCACAGTGACTGTATCAATTTACGTTCCCAACAATAGTGGAAGAGGATTCCTTATCTCCACACCGTTTCCAGCATTTGTTGTTTGTAGATTTTCTGATGATGCCCATTCTAATAGGTGTGAGGTGATACACCATGGATGAGTCTATTTCGTTGAGCAAAGAGTAGGTCTTGTTTATTACGTATTTGGCTTATGGAATCGTATGTGTGCTAATTTCAATCTGTTTTTATACAGCAGCCCAACTCAACTTTCCCCTTAAGCAAGCATAAGGTTTTTATCTAAATGTGAGACTCTGTTCGGTTTTGTAATTCAGTTTATGTGTAGCCAAGTTTACACTCCCTCTATTAGTGATATCTTATGATAATTATCTTTCTTTGGGTGACATATTTCTCTTAGAATCATCATAATTAAATCCACTCAATTTGCTGCTACAGGCCTGATGACATTGATTTCACTGCTGAGTGATATTCCGTTGTACGTAAGTAGCACAACTTCTTTATCCATTTTTTTCTTTCTGGGATATTTAATTTGTACTGGACTCGAGGTTCTTGTAAACACAGCAGCCCTAAATTTTGTGTTGGCTGTGTCTTGTTGATTTTAATTTTCCTAAGCTATAGGGCCAAAAGTGGAAGTGCCCTACGCTCTGTAGCTTTGTTTTTTGATGTTTCAGGATACACCATGAACATCTCCAGAGTGTCTGTTGGCAATTTACATCCCGCCCATCAGCATAACACGGCTCCCTGTTCTCCATGGCCTGTCCTGTGTTTCTGGTTTTTACACTTTATTCAGATGGCCTTTTTGACGAATGGGAAATGTGACTTCATTGTAGTGTGGATTTCCATTGCTGGAGGGCTTGGTTGGCCAAAGTGTTCATATGCGTTTTTTCCTGAATATATTCAGGAAAAATGTATACGCACTTTTTGTCCATGTGCATCACTGTCAAAGTTCTGCCGCTTTTCATATGCTTTAAATGCAATTCCAATCTACCTCTTGAAATATGATTCCTTCAATTCTGCCTCGTTTTCTAGTCCTCTTTGCAGACTTACTTCGATATATTTTTGCCAATAGCTGTCATTTATCTCTGCAGGTTTGTGAATTACAGTGCCCCTGAGCTCCTTTCTTAACTCGCTTCCTTGTAAGCTGGCCACAAAACTGCAGGTTTGCTTCAGGCCATAATCAGGGTCCGGCACGGCACTCTGAGCCTTTGGTTAATTCCTCTTCCTGGTGGGAAATTAGAGTTAAATGTGCCCCTCCAGATACCTGCCTCACTCCCAGCCACATGGTGATGTATGTCCTCAGGTTTGAGGCCATATGTGATGGGTTCCTCATCTTTTGATGATGTGGCCCCACTGGTGTGTGGACACTCCTGCCTGGTTCCCATCCCCTTGGTGATGTGGGCTCTCTGGTGAGACTCTGATCCTGGTTGGGTTCCTCACACATCCGTGAGGTGAGCCCTCTTCTCTGAGGTCACTCCTGCCTGGCTGGCACAACCCGCCTTGTTGACTTCGGCACCCTGGTGGCAGTTGGAGCCTGCTGGGAGCCTCCTTCCCGCGGTGATGAGGCCCTCTGGCGTCAGACCCTAATGGCGGGGTTCCCACATTTTCTGATACGTGCTAAGTGGTACGAGGGCACTCCTGCCAGGTTCCCATCCTCATGAGCGTGTGGGCCTTCTGTTCTGAGGTCCTAACGGCTGGGTTGCTCACACTTTCATGATGTGGGCCCTCTGCTGTGAGGTCAATCCTGCCTGGCTGGCGCACGTCGCCTTGGCGACGTGGACCCTCTGGTGGCAGTTGGAGCGTGCTGGGGCCTCCTCCCCTCAGTGATGAGGGCCTTCTGGTGTCAGGCCCTAAGTGCTGGGCTCCACACATTTTCTGATGTGTGCCCAGTGGTGCGAGTCACTCCTGCCAGGTTCCCATCCCCATGGGCATGTGGGACTTCTGTTCTGTGGTCCCAACTGCTGGGTTGCTCACAGTTTCATGATGTGGGCCCTTTGCTGTGTGTTCACTCTGGCCTGTATCCCATAGTGTCAGTGCTCTGGGCCTCCAGCTTGGAGTTTCCAACTTCTCGATTCCTCACCTTTTTTATTCTATGGGCCCTCGGTTGTGCGTCTCCTCCTGCATGCCTCACTCCCAGCCCCTTCGTGATGTGTGTCCCCTTGTTTGAGGCCACATGTGCTGTGTTCCTCACCTTTCTATAATGTGGCCACACTGGTGTGAGGACACTCTTGCCTGGTTCCCATTCCCTTGGTGATGTTGGCCCCACTGCTGTTAGGACAGTCTTGCCTGGTTCCCATCACCTTGGTGATGTTGGCCCTCTGGTGAGAGTCTGATCCTGGTTAGGTTCCTCACCCTTCTGTGAGGTGGGCCCTCTGCTCTGAGGTCACTCCTGCCTGGCTGACACACCCCGCCTTGGCAACGTCGGCCATATGGTGGCAGTTGGAGCCTGCTGGGAGCCTCCTCCCCTCGGTGATGAGGGCCCTCTGGCCTCAGGCCCTAACTGCTGGGTTCCCACATTTTCTGATTCGTGCTAAGTGGTGCAAGGACACTCCTGCCAGGTTCCCATCCCCATGGGGATGTGAGCCTTCTGCTCTGAGGTCCCAACGGCTGTGTTGCTCACAGTTTCATGATGAGGGTCCTCTGGTGTGAGTTCACTCCTTCCTAGATCCCATAGCCTCGCTGCTCCTGGCTGCCTGCCGGAGGTTCCAACTGTGGGATTCTTCACCTTTTTTATTCTATGGTCCCTCTGTTTTGAGGATCCTCTGGCCTGCCTCACTCCCAGCCCCTTGGTGATGTGTGTCCTCAGGTTTGAGGCCACGTGTGCTGGGTCCCTCAAATTATGGTGATGTAGCCCCACTGGTGTGAGGACACTCCTGCCTGGTTCCCATTCCCTTGGTGATGTTGGCCCTCTGGTGACAGTCTGATCCTTGTTGGGTTCCTCACACTTCTGTGAGGTGGGCTTTCGGCTCTGAGGTCACTCCTGCCTGGTTGGCACACCCCGCCTTGGTGACATCGGCCTTATGGTGGCAGTTGGAGCCTGCTGGGAGCTTCCTCCCCTCGGTGATGAGGGTCCTCTGGCCTCAGGTCCTAACTGCTGGGTTCCCACATTTTCTGTTTCGTGGAAGTGGGCCAAGGACACTCCTGTCAGGTTCCCATCCCCATAGGGATGTGGGCCTTCTGCTCTGAGGTCCCATCCGCTGGGTTGCTCACAGTTTCATGATGTGGGACCTCTGCTGTGAGTTTGCTGTGGCCTGGATCCCATAGACTCTGTGCTCTGGGCGGCCTACTGGCCGGTTCCAACTGCTGGATTCCTCACAACTTTTATTCTGTGGGCTCTGTTTTGTGAGGATACTCCTGCTTGCCTCACTCCTAGCCCCTTGGAGATGTGGGTCCCCTGTTTTAGGCCACATGTTCTGGGTTCCTCACCTTTCTATAATGTGGCCACACTGGTGTGAGGACCCTCCTGCCTGGTTCCGATCCCCTTGGTGATGTGGGCCCTCTGGTGAGAGTCTTATCCTGGCTGGTTTCCTCACCCTTCTGTGAGGTAGGCCCTCTGCGGTGAGGTCACTCCTGCCTGGCTGGCACACATCACCTTGGTGACGTGGGCCCTCAGTTGGGAGTTGGTGTCTGCTGCGAGTCTCCGTCCCTCGGTAATGAGGGCCCTCTTGCGTCAGACCCTAACTCCTGGGCTCCCAAAATTTGCAGATGTGCGACCTGTGGTGCGAGTACACTCCTGTCAGGTTCCCAACCCCATGGGAATTTGGGCCTTCTGCTCTGAGGTCCCAACGGCTGGGGTGCTCACAGTTTCATGATGAGGGCCCTCTGATGTGCGTTCATTCCGGCCTAGACCCCATAGGCTTGCTGCTCCTGGGCGCCTGCTGGGAGGTTCCAACTGCGGGATTCCTCACCTTTTTTATTCTATGGGCCCTCTGTTTTGAGGCTCCTCCTGCCTGCCTCAATCCCAGCCCCGTTGTGATGTGTGTCCTCTGGTGTGAGGCCACGTGTGCTGGGTCCCTCACCTTTCGATGATGTGGCCCCAATGGTGTGAGGACACTCGTGCCTGTTTCCCAGCCCCTTGGTGATGTGGCCCCTCTGGTGAGAGTCTGATCCTGGCTGGGTTCCTTACCGTTCTGTGAGGTGGGCCCTGTGCTCTGAGGTAACTCCTGCCTGGCTTGCTCCCATTGCCTTGGTGACGTCGGCCCTCTGGTGGCAGTTGGATCCTTTTGGAGACTCCTGTCCTCGGTGATGAGGTCCCTCTGGCGTCAGGCTCTAACTGCTGGGCTCCCCAGGTTTTCTGATGTGAGCCCAGTGATGCCAGGACACTCGTGAAATGTTCCCATCCCCATGGCGATATGGGCCTTCTGCTCTGAGGTTCCAACGACTGGGTTGCTCACAGTTTCCTGATGTTAGCTCTCTGGTGTTAGTTCACTCATTCCTAGATCCCATAGCCTCTGTACTCTGGGCCGCCTGCTGGGAAGTTCCAACTGCTGGGTTCCTCACCTTTTTTATTCTTTGGGCCCTGTGTTGGGAGGCTCCTCCTGCCTGTGTCACTCCCAGCCCCTTGGTGATGTAGGTCCTCTGGTTTGTGGCCACATGTGCCAGTTTCCTCATCTTTTAGTGATGTGGCCCCACTGGTGTGAGGACACTCGTGCCTGGTTCCCGTCCCCTTGGTGATATGGGCCCTCTGGTGAGAGTCTGATCCTGGTTGGGTTCCTCACACTTCTTTGAGGTGGGCCGTCTGCTGTGAGGTCACTCCTGCCTGGCTGGCACACCCCGCCTTGGCGACGTGGGCCCTCTTGTGGTAGTTGGAACATGCTGGGAGCCTCCTCCCTTCAGTGATGAGGGCCCTCTGGCGTCAGGCCCTAACTGCTGGGTACCCACATTTTCTGATATGTGCTAAGTGGTGCGAGGACACTCCTGCCATGCTCCCAACACCTTGGGGATGTGGACCTTCTGCTCTGAGGTCCAAATGGCTGGGTTGCTCGCAGTTTCATGATGTGGACCCTCTGCTGTGAGTTTACTGCGGCCTGAATCGCATAGACTTGGTGCTCTTGGCCGCCTGCTGGGAGGTTCCCATTGCTGGATTCCTCAGCTTTTTTATTCTATGGGCCCTGTGTTGTGAGGCTACTCCTGCCTGCCTCATTCCGAGCCCCTTGGAGATGTGGGTCTTCTGGTTTAGGCCACATGTGCTGGGTTCCTCACCTTTCTATGATGTGGCCACACTGGTGTGAAGACTCTCCTGCCTGGTTCTGATCACCTTGGTGATGTGGGCCCTCTGGTGAGAGTCTTATCCTGGCTGTGTTCCTCACCCTTCTGTGAGGTAGGCCCTCTGCGGTGAGGTCACTCCTACCTGGCTGTCACAGGTCACCTTGGCGACGTGGGACCTCAGTTGGGTGTTGGTGCCTGATTGGAGTCTCCTCCCCTTGGTAATGAGGGCCCTCTGGCGTCAGGCCCTAACTCCTGGGTTCCCTAAATTCTCTGATGTGTGCCCTGTGGTGCGAGTACACTTCTGACAGGTTCCCAACCCCATGGGAATGTGGGCCTTCTGCTCTGAGATCCCAACGCCTAGGTTGCTCACAGTTCCATGATGACGGCCCTCTGGTGTGAGATCACTCCGGCCTGGATCCCATAGTCTCGCTGCTCCTGGCCGCCTGCTGGGAGGTTCCAACTGCGGGATTCTTCACCTCTTTAATTCTATGGTCCCTCTGTTTTGAGGCTCCTCCTGCCTGCCTCAATCCCAGCTCCCTTGTGATGTGTGTCCTCTGGTTTGAGGCCACGTGTGCTGGGTCCCTCACTTTTCGGTGATGTGGCCCCACTAGTGTGAGGACACTCCTGCCTGGTTCCCATTCCCTTGGTGATGTGGGCCCTCTGGTGAGAATCTGATCCTCTTTGGTTCTTCACACTTCTGTGAGGTTGACCCTCCGCTCTGAGGTCACTCCTGCCTGGTTGTCGCACTCCGCATTGGCGACGTCGCCCCTCTGGTAGCAGTCGGAGCTGGCTGGGAGCCACCGCCCCTCGGTGATGAGGGCCCTCTGGCATCAGGCACTAATTGCTGGGCTCCCCACATTTTTTCATGTGTGCCCACTCTTGCGATGACACTCCTGCTTGTTTCCCTTCCCCATGGGGATGTGGGCCTTCTGCTCTGAGGTCACAACGGCTGGGTTGCTTACAGAATCACAATGAGGGCCCTCTGTTGTGAGTTCATGCCGGCCTGGATCTCATAGCCTCAGTGCTCTGGGCCGCCTGCTAGGAAGATCCAACTGCTGGTTTCCACACCTTTTGTATACAATGGGACATGTGTTGTGAGGTTAATCCTGCCTGCCTCACTCCGAAACCCATGGTGATGTGGGTCCTCTGGTTTGAGGCCACATGTGCTGGGTACCTCAACTTTTGATGATGTGGCCCCACGGGTGTGAGGACACTCCTGCCTGGTTCCCATCACCTTGGTGATGTGGGCCCTCTGGGGAGAGTCTGATCCTGGCTGGGTTCCCTACCATTCTGTGAGGTGGGCCCTCTGATGTCAGGTCACTCCTGCCTGGCTAGCTCACATCGCCTTGGCGACGTGGGCCCTCTGTTGGCCACTGGAGCATGCTGGGAGCCTCCTCCTCCCGTGAATGATGGCCCTGGAAAAAATGCATATGCCCTTTTTGGCCAAGTGCTTCATTGACGAGGTTCTGCCACTTCTCTTATGCTTTCAGAGCAATTCACGTCTACCTCCTGAAATCGGATTCCAGCAATTCTGCCCCACTTTCAAGTCCTCTTCGCAGCCTTAATTCAATATATTTTTGTACGATTTCTGTCATTTATAAGTCTGCAGGTATGTGAATGACAGTGCCCCTGAGCTCCTTTCCTCAACTCACTTTCTTGTGAGCTGGCCACAAAACCGCCGGATTGCTTCAGGCCCTAATCTTGTTCCAGCACGGCATGCTGAGCCTTTGGTTAATTCCTTTTCCTGTTGGGAAATGAGTGTTAAATTTGCCCGTGCATACTGGGCATATACCCTGAGAAAACCAAAATTCAAAAAGAGTCATGTACCAAAATGTTCATTGCAGCTCTATTTACAATAGCCCGGAGATGGAAAGAACCTAAGCGCCCATCATCGGACGAATGGATAAAGAAGATGTGGCACATATACACAATGGAATATTACTCAGCCTTAAAAAGAAATGAAACTGAGTTATTTGTAATGAGATGGATAGACATAGAGTCTGTCATACAGAGTGAAGTAAGTCAGAAAGAAAAAGACAAATAGCGTATGCTAACACATATATATGGAATTTAAAGGAAAAAAATGTCATGAAGAACCTAGGGATAAGACAGGAATAGAGGCGCAGACCTACTGAAGAACGGAATTGAGGATATGGGGAGGGGGAATGGTGAGTTTTGACAGGGCGAGAGAGAGTCATGGACATATACACACTAACAAATGTAGTAAGGTAGATAGCAAGGGGGAAGCAGCCGCAAGGCACAGGGATATTAGCTTGGGGCATTGGGACAGCCTGGAGGGGTGGAAGGGGGAGAGAGGGAGGGAGGGAGACACAAGAGGGAAGACACAGGGAGCATATGTATATGTATAGCTGATTCACTTTGTTATAAAGCAAAAACTAACACACCATTGTAAAGCAATTATACCCCAATAAAGATGTTAAAAAAAATATTTGCCCGTGCACACACCTACAGATAGTCTCCCATTGGTTCTCCGTATTCCTGTTCATCTTGCGCAGAAATTGCAAACAGTGCCAAACAGGAGGTTAAAGGCACTGGCTCTCCAAATGGGGAGAGTGTAAGAAAAGGTTCTGGAATGGTGAACCTGAGTACCAGGGGACGAAAACAGACATGCATGTAAAAAGGTTTCCCAGTCACACGGTGGAGCATACTCTGTGTTTCCCATGCAAATTTTAGCAGAAGGAAGAATCCCTTGAACCTGGAGAGTTGGGAACCATGGAACGGGTACCAGGCAGTATGACATCAAAGGGTCTGCATTTGCTCACCGAAACTCACCAATGCTATCAGCCCAAAGGGTCCAGCCTTATCACTCACCCAGCTCTGGGTGTAGATGTGGTAAACCAGGTTGCATCACATGCCCTGTGTGAGTTATTTAAGAATTGCTCTCTATTTCACTGTCATTGTGTTTTGTTTTTGAAATTTCTTTTTGACACAGGGATTTATCGGATTTTCACTGCTGCCTTAATGCCGCAGTACACACTCTTGATTCTCTTACAGAGACATAAATATCCACGGGTTTTAAGATTCTTCCTAGTCAGGTATATTCCTAGGCGTTGAATATGTGGTGTTGAGTCCATTTCGTTGAGCAAGGAGTAGGTCTTGTCTATTACATATTTGGCTTATGGAACGGTATCTGTGCTAATTTCAGTCTCTGGTTTTATGCAGCACTCCAACGCACCTTTCTCCATAAGAAAGCACAAGTTGGTTTTCTAAATTTGAGACTGTTCTGTTTTGTAATTCAGTTCATGTGTAGTCAAGTTTACATTCCGTGTATTAGTGATATCTTATGATGTTTCTTTTTCTGTGTGACGTAGTTCACGTAGAATCACCGTACCTGCATCCACTCACTATGCCGCTACAGGCCTGATGACACAGATTTCATTGCTGAGTGATATTCCATTGTACGTACGTACCACAACTTCTTTATCCATTGTTTGCTCTCTGAGATATTTACCTGGTTCTGTAAACGAGGTTCTTGTGAACAGAGAGGTCCCAAACTTTGAGGTGGCTGGGTGTTTTTGATTTTAATTTCCCTAAGCTGTAGGACCATAAGTGGAAGTGCCATAGGCTGTGTTGCTTTGTTTCTTACGTGTTTCAGGAAACACATAACACTTCTCCAGAATTGTTGTCGGCAATTTACATCATATGCATCAGCATAATAAGGATCCTTGTTTTCCATTGCCTGTCCTCCGTTTCTGGATTTTACAATTTTTTTAAATGGCCCTTTTGCCCTGGGGGGCACTGAGACTTCATTGTAGTGCAGGTTTATTTACAAGCTTGCTTGGTTGGCCAAAAAGTGCGTATGCGTTTTTTTCTGAATATATTTAGGGAAAAAAGCATCTGCACTTTTTGGAAAAGTGCATCATTATCGACGTTCTGCCTCTTTTCCTATTCTTTAAGTGCAATTCCAGTTTAACCCTTCAATCGTTTTCCTGAATTTCTGCCCCGCTTTCAAGTCCCCTGTGCAGGCTTACTTCAATATATTTTTGGAGGATAGCTGTCATTTATAACTCTGCAGGTTCGTGAATTACAGTGCCCCTGAGCTCCTTTCTTCAACTCGCTTTCTTGTGAGCTGGGCACAAAACCGCAGGATTGCTTCAGGCACTAATCTCTTTCCAGCAGGGCACGCTGAGCCTTTGGTTAATTCCTCTTCCTGGTGGGAAATGAGCATTATATTTGCCCGTGCAGACAACTACAGCTAGTCTCTCATTGGTTCTCCCTATTCCTGTTCATCTTGCACAGAAATTGCAAGCTGTGGCAAACAGGAGGTTAAAGGCACTGACTCTCCAAGCGGGGAGAGTGTTAGTAAAGCATCTGGAATGGTGAACCCGAGGACCAGGATACGAAAACTGAGATCCATTTTAAATCGTTTCCCAATCACATGGTGGACGATACTCTGGGTTTCCCATGCATGTTTTAGCTGGAGGAAGAATCCCTTGAACCTGGAGAGTTGGGACCCATGGAATGGGTACCATGCAGCATGACTTCAAAGGGTCTGCATTTGCTCACCGAAACTCACCAATGCTATCAGCCTGAAGTGTCCAGCCTTATGTCTCAACCAGCTATGGGTGTAGATGTGGTCAATCCCGGTTGCATCACATGCCCTGAGTGAATTGTTTAAGAATTGCTCTCTATTTCACTGTCTTTGTGTTTGGTTTTTGAAATTTATTTTGATAATGGGATTTATCGGATTTTCACTGCTGCGTTTATGCCGCTGTACACACGCTTGATTCTCTTACGGAGACATATAAATCCATGGGTTTTAAGATTTTTCCTAGTCAGGTATATTCCTAGGCGTTGAATATGTGGTGTTGAGTCCAATTCGTTGAGCAAGGAGTAGGTCTTGTCTATTACATATTTGGCTTATGGAAAGTTATCTGTGTTAATTTCAGTCTCTGGTTTTATGCAGCATCCCAACGGACATTTCTCCATAAGCAACCACTAGTTGGTTTTCAAAATTTGAGACCCTGTTCTGTTTTGTAATTCAGTTCATGTGTAGTTAAATTTACATTCCGTGTATTAGTGATATCTTATGATGTTTCTTTTTCTGTGTGATGTAGTTCACGTAGAATCACCGTACCTGCATCCACTCACTATGCCTCTACGGGCCTGATGACACAGATTTCATTGCTGAGTGATATTGCATTGCACGTACGTGCCACAACTTCTTTATCCATTTTTTGCTTTCTGGGATATTTACCTGGTACTGTAGACGAGCTTCTTGGGAACACAGCCGTCCCAAACTTTGGGGTGGATCTCTGTTTTTGATTTTAATTTCCCTAAGCTATAGGACCATAAGTGCATGTGCCATAGGCTGTGTTGCTTTGTTTCTTATGGGTTTCAGGAAACACCATACACTTCTCCAGGGTGGCTGTTGGCAATTAACATCCTGCCAATCAGCATAACAAGGCTCCCTCTTCTCCATATCCTGTCCTACCTTTCTAGATTTTACACTTTCTTCAGATGGCCCTTTTGCCAGGGGGGCAGTGAGACTTCATTGTTGTGCAGATTTCCTTTACAGGCTTGCTTGGTTGGCCAAAAAGGGCGTATGCGTTTTTTCCTGAATATATTCAGGAAAAAACGCATACGCCCTTTTTGGCCAAGTGCATCATTGTCGACGTTCTGCCACTTTTCCTATGCTTTCAGGGCAATTCCAGTCTACCCCCTGCAATCGTTTTCCTGAAAGTCTGCCCCACTTTCAAGTCCCTTTTGCAGGCTTACTTCAATATATTTTTGGAGGATAGCTGTCATTTATAACTCTGCAGGTTTGTGAATTACAGTGCCCCTGAGCTCCTTTCTTCAACTCGCTTTCTTGTGAGCTGGGCACAAAACCGCAGGATTGCTTCAGGCCCTAATCTGTTTCCAGCAGGGCACACTGAGCCTATGTTTAATTCCTCTTCCTGGTGGGCAATGAGCGTTACATATGCCCGTGCAGACACCTACAGCTAGTCTCTCATTGGTTCTCCCTATTCCTGTTCATCTTGCACAGAAATTGCAAGCTGTGCCAAAGAGGAGGTTAAAGGCACTGACTCTCCAAGCGGGGAGAGTGTTAGTAAAGCATCTGGAATGGTGAACCCGAGGACCAGGATACGAAAACTGAGATGCATTTTAAATCCTTTCCCAATCACACGGTGGACGATACTCTGGGTTTCCCATGCATGTTTTAGCCAGAGGAAGAATCCCTTGAACCTGGAGAGTTGGGACCCATGGAATGGGTACCATGCAGTATGACTTCAAATGGTCTGCATTTGATCACCGAAACTCACCAATGCTATCAGCCTGAAGTGTCCAGCCTTATGTCTCAACCAGCTCTGGGTGTAGATGTGGTCAATCCCGGTTGCATCACATGCCCTGAGTGAATTATTTAAGAATTGCTCTATATTTCACTGTTTTTGTGTTTTGTTTTCGAAATTTATTTTGATAATGGGATTTATCGGATTTTCACTGCTGCGTTTCGGCCGCTGTACACACGCTTGATTCTCTTATGGAGACATATATATCCATGGGTTTTAAGATTCTTTCTAGTCAGGTATATTCCTAGGCGTTGAATATGTGGTGTTGGGTCCATTTCGTTGAGCAAGGAGTAGGTCTTGTCTATTACATATTTGGCTTATGGAAAGTTATCTGTGCTAATTTCAGTCTCTGGTTTTATGCAGCACCCCAACGCACCTTTCCCCATAAGCAAGCACTAGTTGGTTTTCTAAATTTGAGACCCTGTTCTGTTTTGTAATTCAGTTCATGTGTAGTCAAGTTTACATTCCGTGTATTAGTCATATCTTATGATGTTTCTTTTTCTGTGTGACGTAGTTCACGTAGAATCACGGTACCTGCATCCACTCACTATGCCTCTAAGGGCCTGATGACACAGATTTCATTGCTGAGTGATATTGCATTGTAGGTACGTGCCACAACTTCTTTATCCATTTTTTGCTTTCTGGGATATTTACCTGATACTGTAGACGAGCTTCTTGTGAACACAGCCGTCCCAAATATTGGGGTGGCTGTCTGTTTTTGATTTTAATTTCCGTAAGCTATAGGACCATAAGTGGAAGTGCCATAGGCTGTGTTGCTTTGTTTCTTAAGTGTTTCAGGAAACACCATACACTTCTCCAGGGTGGCTGCTGGCAATTTACATCCTGCCAATCAGCATAACAAGGCTCCCTGTTCTCCATATCCTGTCCTACCTTTCGGGATTTTACACTTTTTTCAGATGGCCCTTTTGCCCGGGGGGCAGTGAGACTTCATTGTAGTGCAGATTTCCTTTACAGGCTTGCTTGGTTGGCCAAAAAGGGCGTATGCGTTTTTTCCTGAATATATTCAGGAAAAAACGCATACGCCCTTTTTGGCCAAGTGCATCATTGTCGACGTTGTGCCTCTTTTCCTATGCTTTCAGGGCAATCCAGTCTACCCCCTGCAATCGTTTTCCTGAAATTCTGCCCCGCTTTCAAGTCCCCTTCGCAGGCTTACTTCAATATATTTTTGGAGGATAGCTGTCATTTATAACTCTGCAGGTTTGTGAATTACAGTGGCCCTGAGCTCCTTTCTTCAACTCGCTTTCTTGTGAGCTGGGCACAAAACCGCAGGATTGCTTCAGGCCCTAATCTGTTTCCAGCAGGGCACACTGAGCCTTTGTTTAATTCCTCTTCCTGGTGGGCAATGAGTGTTACATTTGCCCGTGCAGACACCTACAGCTAGTCTCTCATTGGTTCTCCCTATTCCTGTTCATCTTGCACAGAAATTGCAAACTGTGCCAAACAGGAGGTTAAAGGCACTGACTCTCCAAGCGGAGAGAGTGTTAGTAAAGCGTCTGGAATGGTGAACCCGAGGACCAGGATACGAAAACTGAGATCCATTTTTAATCGTTTCCCAATCTCACGGTGTACCATACTCTGTTTTTCCCATGCATGTTTTAGCTGAAGGAAGAATCCCTTGAACCTGGAGAGCTGGTACCCATGGAATGGGTACCATGCAGTATGACTTCAAAGGGTCTGCATTTGCTCACCGAAACTCACCAATGCTATCAGCCTGAAGTGTCCAGCCTGATGTCTCAACCAGCTCTGGGTGTAGATGTGGTCAATCGCGGTTGCATCACATGCCCTGAGTGAATTATTTAAGAATTGCTCTCTATTTCACTGTCTTTGTGTTTTGTTTTAGAAATTTATTTTGATAATGGGAATTATCGGATGTTCACTGCTGCGTTTCGGCCGCTGTACACACGCTTGATTCTCTTACGGAGACGTATATATCCATGGGTTTTAAGATTCTTCCTAGTGAGGTATACTCCTAGGCGTTGAATATGTGGTGTTGGGTCCATTTCGTTGAGCAAAGGGTAGGTCTTGTCTATTACATATTTGGCTTATGGAAAGTTATCTGTGCTAATTTCAGTCTCTGCTTTCATGCAGCACCCCAAGGCACCTTTCCCCATAAGCAAGCATTAGTTGGTTTTCTAAATTTGAGACCCTGTTCTGTTTTGTAATTCAGTTCATGTGTAGTCAAGTTTACATTCCGTGTATTAGTGATATCTTATGATGTTTCTTTTTCTGTGTGATGTAGTTCACGTAGAATCACCGTACCTGCATCCACTCACTATGCCGCTACGGGCCTGATGACACAGATTTCATTGCTGAGTGATATTGCATTGTACGTACGTGCCAAAACTTCTTTATCCATTTTTTGCTTTCTGGGATATTTACCTGATACTGTAGACGAGCTTCTTGTGAACACAGCCGTCCCAAATATTGGGGTGGCTGTCTGTTTTTGATTTTAATTTCCGTAAGCTATAGGACCATAAGTGGTAGTGCCATAGGCTGTGTTGCTTTGTTTCTTACGTGTTTCAGGAAACACCATACACTTCTCCAGGGTGGCTGCTGGCAATTTACATCCTGCCAATCAGCATAACAAGGCCCCCTGTTCTCCATATCCTGTCCTACCTTTCTGGATTTTACACTTTTTTCAGATGGCCCTTTTGCCCGGGGGGCAGTGAGACTTCATTGTAGTGCAGATTTCATTTACAGTCTTGCTTGGTTGGCCAAAAAGGGCGTATGCAGTTTTTCCTGAATATATACAGGAAAAAACGCATACGCCTTTTTTGGCCATGTGCATCATTGTCGACGTTCTGCCTCTTTTCCTATGCTTTCAGGGCAATTCCAGTCTAACCCCTGCAATCGTTTTCCTGAAATTCTGCCCCGCTTTCAAGTCCCCTTCGCAGGCTTACTTCAATATATTTTTGGAGGATAGCTGTCATTTATAACTCTGCAGTTTTGTGAATTACGGTGCCCCTGAGCTCCTTTCTTCAACTCGCTTTCTTGTGAGCTGGGCACAAAACCGCAGGATTGCTTCAGGCCCTAATCTGTTTTCAGCAGGGCACGCTCAGCCTTTGTTTAATTCCTCTTCCTGGTCGGCAATGAGCGTTACATTTGCCCGTGCAGACACCTACAGCTAGTCTCTCATTGGTTCTCCCTAATCCTGTTCACCTTGCACAGAAATTGCAAGCTGTGCCAAAGAGGAGGTTAAAGGCACTGACTCTCCAAGCGGGGAGAGTGTTAGTAAGGCATCTGGAATGGTGAACCCGGGGACCAGGATACGAAAACTGAGATGCATTTTAAATCGTTTCCCAATCACACGGTGGACGATACTCTGGGTTTCCCATGCATGTTTTAGCTGGAGGAAGAATCCCTTGAACCTGGAGTGTTGGGACCCATGGAATGGGTACCATGCAGTATGACTTCAAAGGGTCTGCATTTGCTCACCGAAACTCACCAATGCTATCAGCCTGAAGTGTCCAGCCTTATGTCTCAACCAGCTCTGGGTGTTGATGTGGTCAATCCCGGTTGCATCGCATGCCCTGAGTGAAATATTTATGAATTGCTCTCTATTTCACTGTCTTTGTGTTTTGTTTTCGAAATTTATTTTGATAATGGGATTTATCGGATTTTCACTGCTGCGTTTCGGCCGCTGTACACACGCTTGATTCTCTTATGGAGACATATATATCCATGGGTTTTAAGATTCTTTCTAGTCAGGTATATTCCTAGGCGTTGAATATGTGGTGTTGGGTCCATTTCGTTGAGCAAGGAGTAGGTCTTGTCTATTACATATTTGGCTTATGGAAAGTTATCTGTGCTAATTTCAGTCTCTGGTTTTATGCAGCACCCCAACACACCTTTCCCCATAAGCAAGCACTAGTTGGTTTTCTAAATTTGAGACCCTGTTCTGTTTTGTAATTCAGTTCATGTGTAGTCAAGTTTACATTCCGTGTATTAGTCATATCTTATGATGTTTCTTTTTCTGTGTGACGTAGTTCACGTAGAATCACGGTACCTGCATCCACTCACTATGCCTCTAAGGGCCTGATGACACAGATTTCATTGCTGAGTGATATTGCATTGTAGGTACGTGCCACAACTTCTTTATCCATTTTTTGCTTTCTGGGATATTTACCTGATACTGTAGACGAGCTTCTTGTGAACACAGCCGTCCCAAATATTGGGGTGGCTGTCTGTTTTTGATTTTAATTTCCGTAAGCTATAGGACCATAAGTGGAAGTGCCATAGGCTGTGTTGCTTTGTTTCTTAAGTGTTTCAGGAAACACCATACACTTCTCCAGGGTGGCTGCTGGCAATTTACATCCTGCCAATCAGCATAACAAGGCTCCCTGTTCTCCATATCCTGTCCTACCTTTCGGGATTTTACACTTTTTTCAGATGGCCCTTTTGCCCGGGGGGCAGTGAGACTTCATTGTAGTGCAGATTTCCTTTACAGGCTTGCTTGGTTGGCCAAAAAGGGCGTATGCGTTTTTTCCTGAATATATTCAGGAAAAAACGCATACGCCCTTTTTGGCCAAGTGCATCATTGTCGACGTTGTGCCTCTTTTCCTATGCTTTCAGGGCAATCCAGTCTACCCCCTGCAATCGTTTTCCTGAAATTCTGCCCCGCTTTCAAGTCCCCTTCGCAGGCTTACTTCAATATATTTTTGGAGGATAGCTGTCATTTATAACTCTGCAGGTTTGTGAATTACAGTGGCCCTGAGCTCCTTTCTTCAACTCGCTTTCTTGTGAGCTGGGCACAAAACCGCAGGATTGCTTCAGGCCCTAATCTGTTTCCAGCAGGGCACACTGAGCCTTTGTTTAATTCCTCTTCCTGGTGGGCAATGAGTGTTACATTTGCCCGTGCAGACACCTACAGCTAGTCTCTCATTGGTTCTCCCTATTCCTGTTCATCTTGCACAGAAATTGCAAACTGTGCCAAACAGGAGGTTAAAGGCACTGACTCTCCAAGCGGAGAGAGTGTTAGTAAAGCGTCTGGAATGGTGAACCCGAGGACCAGGATACGAAAACTGAGATCCATTTTTAATCGTTTCCCAATCTCACGGTGTACCATACTCTGTGTTTCCCATGCATGTTTTAGCTGAAGGAAGAATCCCTTGAACCTGGAGAGCTGGTACCCATGGAATGGGTACCATGCAGTATGACTTCAAAGGGTCTGCATTTGCTCACCGAAACTCACCAATGCTATCAGCCTGAAGTGTCCAGCCTGATGTCTCAACCAGCTCTGGGTGTAGATGTGGTCAATCGCGGTTGCATCACATGCCCTGAATGAATTATTTAAGAATTGCTCTCTATTTCACTGTCTTTGTGTTTTGTTTTAGAAATTTATTTTGATAATGGGAATTATCGGATGTTCACTGCTGCGTTTCGGCCGCTGTACACACGCTTGATTCTCTTACGGAGACATATATATCCATGGGTTTTAAGATTCTTCCTAGTGAGGTAAACTCCTAGGCGTTGAATATGTGGTGTTGGGTCCATTTCGTTGAGCAAAGGGTAGGTCTTGTCTATTACATATTTGGCTTATGGAAAGTTATCTGTGCTAATTTCAGTCTCTGCTTTCATGCAGCACCCCAAGGCACCTTTCCCCATAAGCAAGCATTAGTTGGTTTTCTAAATTTGAGACCCTGTTCTGTTTTGTAATTCAGTTCATGTGTAGTCAAGTTTACATTCCGTGTATTAGTGATATCTTATGATGTTTCTTTTTCTGTGTGATGTAGTTCACGTAGAATCACCGTACCTGCATCCACTCACTATGCCGCTACGGGCCTGATGACACAGATTTCATTGCTGAGTGATATTGCATTGTACGTACGTGCCAAAACTTCTTTATCCATTTTTTGCTTTCTGGGATATTTACCTGATACTGTAGACGAGCTTCTTGTGAACACAGCCGTCCCAAATATTGGGGTGGCTGTCTGTTTTTGATTTTAATTTCCGTAAGCTATAGGACCATAAGTGGTAGTGCCATAGGCTGTGTTGCTTTGTTTCTTACGTGTTTCAGGAAACACCATACACTTCTCCAGGGTGGCTGCTGGCAATTTACATCCTGCCAATCAGCATAACAAGGCCCCCTGTTCTCCATATCCTGTCCTACCTTTCTGGATTTTACACTTTTTTCAGATGGCCCTTTTGCCCGGGGGGCAGTGAGACTTCATTGTAGTGCAGATTTCATTTACAGTCTTGCTTGGTTGGCCAAAAAGGGCGTATGCATTTTTTCCTGAATATATACAGGAAAAAACGCATACGCCTTTTTTGGCCATGTGCATCATTGTCGACGTTCTGCCTCTTTTCCTATGCTTTCAGGGCAATTCCAGTCTAACCCCTGCAATCGTTTTCCTGAAATTCTGCCCCGCTTTCAAGTCCCCTTCGCAGGCTTACTTCAATATATTTTTGGAGGATAGCTGTCATTTATAACTCTGCAGGTTTGTGAATTACGGTGCCCCTGAGCTCCTTTCTTCAACTCGCTTTCTTGTGAGCTGGGCACAAAACCGCAGGATTGCTTCAGGCCCTAATCTGTTTTCAGCAGGGCACGCTCAGCCTTTGTTTAATTCCTCTTCCTGGTCGGCAATGAGCGTTACATTTGCCCGTGCAGACACCTACAGCTAGTCTCTCATTGGTTCTCCCTATTCCTGTTCACCTTGCACAGAAATTGCAAGCTGTGCCAAAGAGGAGGTTAAAGGCACTGACTCTCCAAGCGGGGAGAGTGTTAGTAAGGCATCTGGAATGGTGAACCCGGGGACCAGGATACGAAAACTGAGATGCATTTTAAATCGTTTCCCAATCACACGGTGGACGATACTCTGGGTTTCCCATGCATGTTTTAGCTGGAGGAAGAATCCCTTGAACCTGGAGTGTTGGGACCCATGGAATGGGTACCATGCAGTATGACTTCAAAGGGTCTGCATTTGCTCACCGAAACTCACCAATGCTATCAGCCTGAAGTGTCCAGCCTTATGTCTCAACCAGCTCTGGGTGTTGATGTGGTCAATCCCGGTTGCATCGCATGCCCTGAGTGAAATATTTATGAATTGCTCTCTATTTCACTGTCTTTGTGTTTTGTTTTCGAAATTTATTTTGATAATGGGATTTATCGGATTTTCACTGCTGCGTTTCGGCCGCTGTACACACGCTTGATTCTCTTATGGAGACATATATATCCATGGGTTTTAAGATTCTTTCTAGTCAGGTATATTCCTAGGCGTTGAATATGTGGTGTTGGGTCCATTTCGTTGAGCAAGGAGTAGGTCTTGTCTATTACATATTTGGCTTATGGAAAGTTATCTGTGCTAATTTCAGTCTCTGGTTTTATGCAGCACCCCAACGCACCTTTCCCCATAAGCAAGCACTAGTTGGTTTTCTAAATTTGAGACCCTGTTCTGTTTTGTAATTCAGTTCATGTGTAGTCAAGTTTACATTCCGTGTATTAGTCATATCTTATGATGTTTCTTTTTCTGTGTGACGTAGTTCACGTAGAATCACGGTACCTGCATCCACTCACTATGCCTCTAAGGGCCTGATGACACAGATTTCATTGCTGAGTGATATTGCATTGTAGGTACGTGCCACAACTTCTTTATCCATTTTTTGCTTTCTGGGATATTTACCAGATACTGTAGACGAGCTTCTTGTGAACACAGCCGTCCCAAATATTGGGGTGGCTGTCTGTTTTTGATTTTAATTTCCGTAAGCTATAGGACCATAAGTGGAAGTGCCATAGGCTGTGTTGCTTTGTTTCTTAAGTGTTTCAGGAAACACCATACACTTCTCCAGGGTGGCTGCTGGCAATTTACATCCTGCCAATCAGCATAACAAGGCTCCCTGTTCTCCATATCCTGTCCTACCTTTCGGGATTTTACACTTTTTTCAGATGGCCCTTTTGCCCGGGGGGCAGTGAGACTTCATTGTAGTGCAGATTTCCTTTACAGGCTTGCTTGGTTGGCCAAAAAGGGCGTATGCGTTTTTTCCTGAATATATTCAGGAAAAAACGCATACGCCCTTTTTGGCCAAGTGCATCATTGTCGACGTTGTGCCTCTTTTCCTATGCTTTCAGGGCAATCCAGTCTACCCCCTGCAATCGTTTTCCTGAAATTCTGCCCCGCTTTCAAGTCCCCTTCGCAGGCTTACTTCAATATATTTTTGGAGGATAGCTGTCATTTATAACTCTGCAGGTTTGTGAATTACAGTGGCCCTGAGCTCCTTTCTTCAACTCGCTTTCTTGTGAGCTGGGCACAAAACCGCAGGATTGCTTCAGGCCCTAATCTGTTTCCAGCAGGGCACACTGAGCCTTTGTTTAATTCCTCTTCCTGGTGGGCAATGAGTGTTACATTTGCCCGTGCAGACACCTACAGCTAGTCTCTCATTGGTTCTCCCTATTCCTGTTCATCTTGCACAGAAATTGCAAACTGTGCCAAACAGGAGGTTAAAGGCACTGACTCTCCAAGCGGAGAGAGTGTTAGTGAAGCGTCTGGAATGGTGAACCCGAGGACCAGGATACGAAAACTGAGATCCATTTTTAATCGTTTCCCAATCTCACGGTGTACCATACTCTGTGTTTCCCATGCATGTTTTAGCTGAAGGAAGAATCCCTTGAACCTGGAGAGCTGGTACCCATGGAATGGGTACCATGCAGTATGACTTCAAAGGGTCTGCATTTGCTCACCGAAACTCACCAATGCTATCAGCCTGAAGTGTCCAGCCTGATGTCTCAACCAGCTCTGGGTGTAGATGTGGTCAATCGCGGTTGCATCACATGCCCTGAATGAATTATTTAAGAATTGCTCTCTATTTCACTGTCTTTGTGTTTTGTTTTAGAAATTTATTTTGATAATGGGAATTATCGGATGTTCACTGCTGCGTTTCGGCCGCTGTACACACGCTTGATTCTCTTACGGAGACATATATATCCATGGGTTTTAAGATTCTTCCTAGTGAGGTATACTCCTAGGCGTTGAATATG
Source organism: Phocoena phocoena (assembly GCF_963924675.1). Classification (NCBI taxonomy): domain Eukaryota; kingdom Metazoa; phylum Chordata; class Mammalia; order Artiodactyla; family Phocoenidae; genus Phocoena; species Phocoena phocoena. The sequence goes on along the minus strand of NC_089222.1, from coordinate 900,851 downwards.
TGGTGTTGGGTCCATTTCGTTGAGCAAAGGGTAGGTCTTGTCTATTACATATTTGGCTTATGGAAAGTTATCTGTGCTAATTTCAGTCTCTGCTTTCATGCAGCACCCCAAGGCACCTTTCCCCATAAGCAAGCATTAGTTGGTTTTCTAAATTTGAGACCCTGTTCTGTTTTGTAATTCAGTTCATGTGTAGTCAAGTTTACATTCCGTGTATTAGTGATATCTTATGATGTTTCTTTTTCTGTGTGATGTAGTTCACGTAGAATCACCGTACCTGCATCCACTCACTATGCCGCTACGGGCCTGATGACACAGATTTCATTGCTGAGTGATATTGCATTGTACGTACGTGCCAAAACTTCTTTATCCATTTTTTGCTTTCTGGGATATTTACCTGATACTGTAGACGAGCTTCTTGTGAACACAGCCGTCCCAAATATTGGGGTGGCTGTCTGTTTTTGATTTTAATTTCCGTAAGCTATAGGACCATAAGTGGTAGTGCCATAGGCTGTGTTGCTTTGTTTCTTACGTGTTTCAGGAAACACCATACACTTCTCCAGGGTGGCTGCTGGCAATTTACATCCTGCCAATCAGCATAACAAGGCCCCCTGTTCTCCATATCCTGTCCTACCTTTCTGGATTTTACACTTTTTTCAGATGGCCCTTTTGCCCGGGGGGCAGTGAGACTTCATTGTAGTGCAGATTTCATTTACAGTCTTGCTTGGTTGGCCAAAAAGGGCGTATGCATTTTTTCCTGAATATATACAGGAAAAAACGCATACGCCTTTTTTGGCCATGTGCATCATTGTCGACGTTCTGCCTCTTTTCCTATGCTTTCAGGGCAATTCCAGTCTAACCCCTGCAATCGTTTTCCTGAAATTCTGCCCCGCTTTCAAGTCCCCTTCGCAGGCTTACTTCAATATATTTTTGGAGGATAGCTGTCATTTATAACTCTGCAGTTTTGTGAATTACGGTGCCCCTGAGCTCCTTTCTTCAACTCGCTTTCTTGTGAGCTGGGCACAAAACCGCAGGATTGCTTCAGGCCCTAATCTGTTTTCAGCAGGGCACGCTCAGCCTTTGTTTAATTCCTCTTCCTGGTCGGCAATGAGCGTTACATTTGCCCGTGCAGACACCTACAGCTAGTCTCTCATTGGTTCTCCCTATTCCTGTTCACCTTGCACAGAAATTGCAAGCTGTGCCAAAGAGGAGGTTAAAGGCACTGACTCTCCAAGCGGGGAGAGTGTTAGTAAGGCATCTGGAATGGTGAACCCGGGGACCAGGATACGAAAACTGAGATGCATTTTAAATCGTTTCCCAATCACACGGTGGACGATACTCTGGGTTTCCCATGCATGTTTTAGCTGGAGGAAGAATCCCTTGAACCTGGAGTGTTGGGACCCATGGAATGGGTACCATGCAGTATGACTTCAAAGGGTCTGCATTTGCTCACCGAAACTCACCAATGCTATCAGCCTGAAGTGTCCAGCCTTATGTCTCAACCAGCTCTGGGTGTTGATGTGGTCAATCCCGGTTGCATCGCATGCCCTGAGTGAAATATTTATGAATTGCTCTCTATTTCACTGTCTTTGTGTTTTGTTTTCGAAATTTATTTTGATAATGGGATTTATCGGATTTTCACTGCTGCGTTTATGCCGCTGTACACACACTTGATTCTCTTACGGAGACATATAAATCCATGGGTTTTAAGATTCTTCCTAGTCAGGTATATTCCTAGGCGTTGAATATGTGGTGTTGAGTCCATTTCGTTGAGAAAGGAGTAGGTCTTGTCTATTACATATTTGGCTTATGGATTGTTATCTGTGCTAATTTCAGTCTCTGGTTTTATGCAGCACCCCAAGGCACCTTTCCCGATAAGCAAGCACTAGTTGGTTTTCTAAATTTGAGACCCTGTTCTGTTTTGTAATTCAGTTCATGTGTAGTCAAGTTTACATTCCGTGTACTAGTGATATCTTATGATGTTTCTTTTTCTGTGTGACGTAGTTGACGTAGAATCACCGTACCTGCATCCACTCACTATGCCGCTACGGGCCTGATGACACAGATTTCATTGCTGAGTGATATTGCATAGCATGTACGTGCCACAAATTCTTTATCCATTTTTTGCTTTCTGGGATATTTACCTGGTACTGTAGACGAGCTTCTTGTGAACACAGCCGTCCCAAACATTGGGGTGGCTGTCTGTTTTTGATTTTAATTTCCGTAATCTTTGGGACCATAAGTGGAAGTGCCATAGGCTGTGTTGCTTTGTTTCTTATGGGTTTCAGGAAACACCATACAGTTTTCCAGGGTGGCTGTTGGCAATTTACATCCTGCCAATCAGCATAACAAGGCTCCCTGTTCTCCATATCCTGTCCTACCTTTCTGGATTTTACACTTTTTTCAAATGGCCCTTTTGCCCAGGGTGCAGTGAGACTACATTGTAGTGCAGATTTCCTTTACAGGCTTGCTTGGTTTGGGAAAAAGGGCGTATGCGTTTTTTCCTGAATATATTCAGGAAAAAATGCATATGCACTTTTTGCCAAGTGCACAATTGTCGACGTTCTGCCTCTTTTCCTATGCTTTCTGGGCAATTCCAGTCTACCCCCTGCAATCGTTTTCCTGAAATTCTGTCCCGCTTTCAAGTCCCCTTCGCAGGCTTACTTCAATATATTTTTGGAGGATAGCTGTCATTTATAACTCTGCAGGTTTTTGAATTACAGTGCCCCTGAGCTCCTTTCTTCAACTCGCTTTCTTGTGAGCTGGGCACAAAACCGCAAGATTGCTTCAGGCCCTAATCTGTTTCCGGCAGGGCATGCTGAGCCTTTGGTTAATTCCTCCTCCTGGTGGGAAATGAGCGTTACATTTGCCCGTGCAGACACCTATAGCTAGTCTCTCATTGGTTCTCCCTATTCCTGTTCATCTTGCACAGAAATTGCAAGCTGTGCCAAAGAGGAGGTTAAAGGCACTGACTCTCCAAGCGGGGAGAGTGTTAGTAAAGCATCTGGAATGGTGAACCCGAGGACCAGGATAGGAAAACTGAGATGCATTTTAAATCGTTTCCCAATCACACGGTGGACGATACTCTGGGTTTCCCATGCATGTTTTAGCTGGAGGAAGAATGCCTTGAACCTGGAGAGTTGGGACCCATGGAATGGGTACCATGCAGTATGAGTTCAAAGGGTCTGCATTTGCTCACCGAAACTCACCAATGCTATCAGCCTGAAGTGTCCAGCCTTATGTCTCAACCACCTCTGGGTGTAGATGTGGTCAATCCCGGTTGCATCACATGCCCTGAGTGAATTAAGAATTGCTCTCTATTTCACTGTCTTTGTGTTTTGTTTTCGAAATTTATTTTGATAATGGGATTAATCGGATTTTCACTGCTGCGTTTCGGCCGCTGTACACACGCTTGATTCTCTTACGGAGACATATATATCCATGGGTTTTAAGATTCTTCCTAGTCAGGTATATTCCTAGGCGTTGACTATGTGTTGTTGGGTCCATTTCGTTGAGCAAGGAGTAGGTCTTGTCTATTACATATTTGGCTTATGGAAAGTTATCTGTGCTAATTTCAGTCTCTGGTTTTATGCAGCACCCCAAGGCACCTTTCCCCATAAGCAAGCACTAGTTGGTTTTCTAAATTTGAGACCCTGTTCTGTTTTGTAATTCAGTTCATGTGTAGTCAAGTTTACATTCCGTGTATTAGTGATAACTTATGATGTTTCTTTTTCTGTGTGACGTAGTTCACATAGAATCACCATACCTGCATCCACTCACTATGCCGCTACGGGTCTGATGACACAGATTTCATTGCTGAGTGATATGGCATTGTACGTACGTGCCACAACTTCTTTATCCATTTTTTGCTTTCTGGGATATTTACCTGATACTGTAGACGAGTTTCTTGTGAACACAGCCGTCCCAAATATTGGGGTGGCTGTCTGTTTTTGATTTTAATTTCCGTAAGCTATAGGATCATAAGTGGAAGTGCCATAGGCTGTGTTGCTTTGTTTCTTACGTGTTTCAGGAAACACCATACACTTCTCCAGTGTGGCTGTTGGCAATTTACATCCTGCCAATCTGCATAACAAGGCTCCCTGTTCTCCATATCCTGTCCTACCTTTCTGGATTTTACACTTTTTTCAGATGGCCCTTTTGCCTGGGGGTCATTGAGACTTCATTGTAGTGCAGATTTCTTTACAGGCTTGCTTGGTTGGCCAAAAAGGGCGTATGCGTTTTTTCCTGAATATATTCAGGAAAAAACGCATACGCCCTTTTTGGCCAAGTGCATCATTGTCGACGTTCTGCCTCTTTTCCTATGCTTTCAGGGCAATTCCACTCTACCCCCTGTAATCGTTTTCCTGAAATTCTGCCCCGCATTCAAGTCCCCTTCGCAGGCTTACTTTGATATATTTTTGGAGGATAGCTGTCATTTATAACTCTGCAGGTTTGTGAATTAGAGTGCCCCTGAGCTCCTTTCTTCAACTCGCTTTCTTGTGAGCTGGGCACAAAACCGCCGGATTGCTTCAGGCCGTAATCTGTTTCCGGCAAGGCATGCTGAGCCTTTGGTTAATTCCTCTTCCTGGTGGGAAATGAGCATTACATTTGCCCGTGCAGACACCTACAGCTAGTCTCTCATTGGTTCTCCCTATTCCTGTTCATCTTGCACAGAAATTGCAAGCTGTGCCAAAGAGGAGGTTAAAGGCACTGACTCTCCAAGCGGGGAGAGTGTTAGTAAAGCATCTGGAATGGTGAACCCGAGGACCAGGATAGGAAAACTGAGATGCATTTTAAATCGTTTCCCAATCACACGGTGGACGATACTCTGGGTTTCCCATGCATGTTTTAGCTGGAGGAAGAATCCCTTGAACCTGGAGAGTTGGGACCCATGGAATGGGTACCATGCAGTATGACTTCAAAGGGTCTGCATTTGCTCACCGAAACTCACCAATGCTATCAGCCTGAAGTGTCCAGCCTTATGTCTCAACCAGCTCTGGGTGTAGATGTGGTCAATCCCGGTTGCATCACATGCCCTGAGTGAATTATTTAAGAATTGCTCTCTATTTCACTGTCTTTGTGTTTTGTTTTCGAAATTTATTTTGATAATGGGATTTATCGGATTTTCACTGCTGCTTTTCGGCCGCTGTACACACGCTTGATTCTCTTATGGAGACATATATATCCATGGGTTTTAAGATTCTTCCTAGTCAGGTATATTCCTAGGCGTTGAATATGTGGTGTTGGGTCCATATCGTTGAGAAAGGAGTAGGTCTTGTCTATTACATATTTGGCTTATGGAATGTTATCTGTGCTAATTTCAGTCTCTGGTTTTATGCAGCACCCCAAGGCACCTTTTCCCATAAGCAAGCACTAGTTGGTTTTCTAAATTTGAGACCCTGTTCTGTTTTGTAATTCAGTTCATGTGTAGTCAAGTTTACATTCCGTGTATTACTGATATCTTATGATGTTTCTTTTTCTGTGTGACGTAGTTCACGTAGAATCACCGTACCTGCATCCACTCACTATGCCGCTACGGGCCTGATGACACAGATTTCATTGCTGAGTGATATTGCATTGTACGTACGTGCCACAACTTCTTTATCCATTTTTTGCTTTCTGGGATATTTACCTGATACTGTAGACGAGCGTCTTGTGAACACAGCCGTCCCAAATATTGGTGTGGCTGTTTGTTTTTGATTTTAATTTCCGTAAGCTATAGGACCATAAGTGGAAGTGCCATAGGCTGTGTTGCTTTATTTCTTACGTGTTTCACGAAACACCATACACTTCTCCAGGGTGGCTGTTGGCAATTTACATCCTGCCAATCAGCATAACAAGGCTCCCTGTTCTCCATATCCTGTCCTACCTTTCTGGATTTTACACTTTTTTCAGATGGCCCTCTTTCCCGGGGGGCAGTGAGACTTCATTGTAGTGCAGATTTCCTTTTCAGGCTTGCTTGGTTGGCCAAAAAGGGCGTATGCGTTTTTTCCTGAATATATTCAGGAAAAAACGCATAAGCCCTTTTCGGCCAAGTGCATCATTGTCGACGTTGTGCCTCTTTTCCTATGCTTTCAGGGCAATTCCAGGCTACCCCCTGCAATCGTTTTCCTGAAATTCTGCCCCGCGTTCAAGTCCCCTTCGCAGGCTTACTTCAATATATTTTTGGAGGATAGCTGTCATTTATAACTCTGCAGGTTTGTGAATTACACTGGCCCTGAGCTCCTTTCTTCAACTCGCTTTCTTGTAAGCTGGGCACAAAACCGCAGGATTGCTTCAGGCCCTAATCTGTTTCCAGCAGGGCACGCTGAGCCTTTGGTTAATTCCTCTTCCTGGTGGGACATGAGCGTTACATTTGCCCGTGCAGACACCTATAGCTAGTCTCTCATTGGTTCTCCCTATTCCTGTTCATCTTGCACAGAAATTGCAAGCTGTGCCAAACAGGAGGTTAAAGGCACTGACTCTCCAAGTGGGGAGAGCGTTAGTAAAGCATCTGGAATGGTGAACACGAGGACCAAGATACGAAAACTGAGATGCATTTTAAATCGTTTCCCAATCACACAGTGGACGATACTCTGGGTTTCCCATGCATGTTTTAGCTGGAGGAAGAATCCCTTGAACCTGGAGAGTTGGGACCCATGGAATGGGTACCATGCAGTATGAGTTCAAAGGGTCTGCATTTGCTCACCGAAACTCACCAATGCTATCAGCCTGAAGTGTCCAGCCTTATGTCTCAACCAGCTCTGGGTGTAGATGTGGTCAATCCCGGTTGCATCACATGCCCTGAGTGAATTATTTAAGAATTGCTCTCTATTTCACTGTCTTTGTGTTTTGTTTTCGAAATTTATTTTGATAATGGGATTTATCGGATTTTCACTGCTGCGTTTCGGCCGCTGTACACACGCTTGATTCTCTTACGGAGACATATATATCCATGGGTTTTAAGATTCTTCCTAGTCAGGTATATTCCTAGGCGTTGAATATGTGGTGTTGGGTCCATTTCGTTGAGCAAGGAGTAGGTCTTGTCTATTACATATTTGGCTTATGGAAAGTTATCTGTGCTAATTTCAGTCTCTGGTTTTATGCAGCACCCCAAGGCACCTTTCCCCATAAGCAAGCACTAGTTGGTTTTCTAAATTTGAGACCCTGTTCTGTTTTGTAATTCAGTTCATGTGTAGTCAAGTTTACATTCCGTGTATTAGTGATATCTTATGATGTTTCTTTTTCTGTGTGACGTAGTTCACGTAGAATCACCGTACCTGCATCCACTCACTATGCCGCTACGGGCCTGATGACACAGATTTCATTGCTGAGTGATATTGCATTGTACGTACGTGCCACAACTTCTTTATCCATTTTTTGCTTTCTGGGATATTTACCTGATACTGTAGACGAGCTTCTTGTGAACACAGCCGTCCCAAATATTGGGGTGGCTGTCTGTTTTTGATTTTAATTTCCGTAAGCTATAGGACCATAAGTGGAAGTGCCATAGGCTGTGTTGCTTTGTTTCTTACGTGTTTCAGGAAACACCATACACTTCTCCAGGGTGGCTGCTGGCAATTTACATCCTGCCAATCAGCATAACAAGGCTCCCTGTTCTCCATATCCTGTCCTACCTTTCTGGATTTTACACTTTTTTCAGATGGCCCTTTTGCCCGGGGGGCAGTGAGACTTCTTGTAGTGCAGATTTCATTTACAGGCTTGCTTGGTTGGCCAAAAAGGGCGTATGCGTTTTTTCCTGAATATATTCAGGAAAATACGCATACGCCCTTTTTGGCCAAGTGCATCATTGTCGACGTTCTGCCTCTTTTCCTATGCTTTCAGGGCAATTCCACTCTACCCCCTGCAATGGTTTTCCTGAAAATCTGCCCCGCTTTCAAGTCCCCTTCGCAGGCTTACTTCAATATATTTTTGGAGGATAGCTGTCATTTATAACTCTGCAGGTTTGTGAATTACAGTGCCCCTGAGCTCCTTTCTTCAACTCGCTTTCTTGTGAGCTGGGCACAAAACCGCAGGATTGCTTCAGGCCCTAATCTGTTTCCGGCAGGGCACGCTGAGCCTTTGGTTAATTCCTCTTCCTGGTGGGAAATGAGCGTTACATTTGCCCGTGCAGACACCTACAGCTAGTCTCTCATTGGTTCTCCCTATTCCTGTTCATCTTGCACAGAAATTGCAAGCTGTGCCAAACAGGAGGTTAAAGGCACTGACTCTCCAAGCGGGGAGAGTGTTAGTAAAGCATCTGGAATGGTGAACCCGAAGACCAGGATACGAAAACTGAGATGCATTTTAAATCGTTTCCCAATCACACGGTGGACGAAACTCTGGGTTTCCCGTGCATGTTTTAGCTGGAGGAAGAATGCTTTGAACCCGGAGAGTTGGGACCCATGCAATGGTTACCATGCAGTATGACTACAAATGGTCTGCATTTGCTCACCGAAACTCACCAATGCTATCAGCCTGAAGTGTCCAGCCTTATGTCTCAACCAGCTCTGGGTGTAGATGTGGTCAATCCCGGTTGCATCACATGCCCTGAGTGAATTATTTAAGAATTGCTCTCTATTTCACTGTCTTTGTGTTTTGTTTTCGAAATTTATTTTGATAATGGTATTTATCGGATTTTCACTACTGCGTTTCAGCCGCTGTACACACGCTTGATTCTCTTACGGAGACATATATATCCATGGGTTTTAAGATTCTTCCTAGTCAGGTATATTCCTAGGCGTTGAATATGTGGTGTTGGGTCCATTTCGTTGAACAAGGAGTAGGTCTTGTCTATTACATATTTGGCTTATGGAAAGTTATCTGTGCTAATTTCAGTCTCTGGTTTTATGCAGCACCCCAAGGCACCTTTCCCCATCAGCAAGCACTAGTTGGTTTTCTAAATTTGAGACCCTGTTCTGTTTTGTAATTCAGTTCATGTGTAGTCAAGTTTACATTCCGTGTATTAGTGATATCTTATGATGTTTCTTTTTCTGTGTGACGTAGTTCACGTAGAATCACCGTACCTGCATCCACTCACTATGCCGCTACGGGCCTGATGACACAGATTTCATTGCTGAGTGATATGGCATTGTACGTACGTGCCACAACTTCTTTATCCATTTTTTGTTTTCTGGGATATTTACCTGATACTGTAGACGAGCTTCTTGTGAACACAGCCGTCCCAAATATTGAGGTGCCTGTCGGTTTTTGATTTTAATTTCCGTAAGCTATAGGACCATAAGTGGAAGTGCCATAGGCTGTGTTGATTTTTTTCTTACGTGTTTCAGGAAACACCATACACTTCTCCAGGGTGGCTGCTGGCAATTTACATCCTGCCCATCAGCATAACAAGGCTCCCTGTTCTCCATATCCTGTCCTTCCTTTCTGGATTTTACACTTATTTCAGATGGCCCTTTTGCCCGGGGGGCAGTGAGACTTCATTGTAGTGCAGATTTCCTTTACAGGCTTGCTTGGTTGGCCATAAAGGGCGTATGCGTTATTTCCTGAATATATTCAGGAAAAAACGCATATGCCTTTTTGGCCAAGTGCATCATTGTCGACGTTGTGCCTCTTTTCCTATGCTTTCAGGGCAATTCCTGTCTACCCCTGCAATCGTTTTCCTGAAATTCTGCCCCGCTTTCAAGTCCCCTTCGCAGGCTTACTTCAATATGTTTTTGGAGGATAGCTGTCATTTATAACTCTGCAGGTTTGTGAATTACAGTGCCCCTGAGCTCCTTTCTTCAACTTGCTTTCTTGTGAGCTGGGCACAAAACCGCAAGATTGTTTCAGGCCCTAATCTGTTTCCAGCAGGGCACGCTGAGCCTTTGGTTAATTCCTCTTTCTGATGGGAAATGAGCGTTACATTTGCCCGTGCAGACACCTATAGCTAGTCTCTCATTGGTTCTCCCTATTCCTGTTCATCTTGCACAGAAATTGCAAGCTGTGCCAAACAGGAGGTTAAAGGCACTGACTCTCCAACGGGGATAGTGTTAGTAAAGCATCTGGAATGGTGAACCCGAGGACCAGGATACGAAAACTGAGATGCATTTTAAATCATTTCCCAATCACACGGTGGACGATACTCTGGGTTTCCCATGCATGTTTTAGCTGGAGGAAGAATCCCTTGAACCTGGAGAGTTGGGACCCATGGAATGGGTACCATGCAGTATGACTTCAAAGGGTCTGCATTTGCTCACCGAAACTCACCAATGCTATCAGCCTGAAGTGTCCAGCCTTATGTCTCAACCAGCTCTGGGTGTAGTTGTGGTCAATCCCGGTTGCATCATAGGCCCTGAATGAATTATTTAAAATTGCTCTCTATTTCACTGTCTTTGTGTTTTGTTTTCGAAATTTATTTTGATAATGGGATTTATCGGATTTTCACTGCTGCGTTTCGGCCGCTGTACACACGCTTGATTCTCTTATGGAGACATATATATCCATGGGTTTTAAGATTCTTCCTAGTCAGGTATATACCTAGGCGTTGAATATGTGGTGTTGGGTCCATTTCGTTGAGCAAGGGGTAGGTCTTGTCTATTACATATTTGGCTTATGGAAAGTTATCTGTGCTAATTTCAGTCTTTGGTTTTATGCAGCACCCCAATGCACCTTTCCCCATAAGCAAGCTCTAGTTGGTTTTCTAAATTTGAGATCCTGTTCTGTTTTGTAATTCAGTTCATGTGTAGTCAAGTTTACATTCCGTGTATTAGTGATATCTTCTGATGTTTCTTTTTCTGTGTGACGTAATTCACGTAGAATCACCGTACCTGCATCCACTCACTATGCCGCTACGGGCCTGATGACACAGATTTCATTGCTGAGTGATATTGCATTGCACGTACGTGCCACAACTTCTTTATCCATTTTTTGCTTTCTGGGATATTTACCTGATACTGTAGACGAGCTTCTTGGGAACACAGCCGTCCCAAATATTGGGGTGGCTGTCTGTTTTTGATTTTAATTTCCGTAAGCTACAGGACCATAAGTGGAAGTGCCATAGGCTGTGTTGCTTTGTTTCTTACGTGTTTCAGGAAACACCATACACTTCTCCAGGGTGGCTGTTCACAATTTACACCCTGCCAATCAGCATAACAAGGCTCCCTGTTCTCCATATCCTGTCCTACCTTTCTGGATTTTACACTTTTTTCAGATGACCCTTTTGCCCGGCGGGCAGTGAGACTTCATTGTAGTGCAGATTTCCTTTACAGGCTTGCTTGGTTGGCCAAAAAGGGCGTATGCGTTTTTTCCTGAATATATTCAGGAAAAAACGCATACGCCCTTTTTGGCCAAGTGCATCATTGTCGACGTTGTGCCTCTTTTCCTATGCTTTCAGGGCAATTCCAGTCTACCCCCTGCAATTGTTTTCCTTAAATTCTGCCCCGCTTTCAAGTCCCCTTCGCAGGCTTACTTCAATATATTTTTGGAGGATAGCTGTCATTTATAACTCTGCAGGTTTGTGAATTACAGTGCCCCTGAGCTCCTTTCTTCAACTCGCTTTCTTGTGAGCTGGGCACAAAACCGCAGGATTGCTTCAGGCCCTAATTTGTTTCTGGCAGGGCATGCTGAGCCTTTGTTTAATTCCACGTCCTGGTGGGAAATGAGCGTTACATTTGCCCATGCAGACACCTACAGCTAGTCTCTTATTGGTTCTCCCTATTCCTGTTCATCTTGCACAGAAATTGCAAGCTGTGCCAAACAGGAGGTTAAAGGCACTGACTCTCCAAGTGGGGAGAGTTTTAGTAAAGCATCTGGAATGGTGAACCCGAGGACCAGGATACGAAAACTGAGATGCATTTTAAATCGTTTCCCAATCACACGGTGGACGATACTCTGGGTTTACCATGCATGTTTTAGCTGGAGGAAGAATCCCTTGAACCTGGAGAGTTGGTACCCATGGAATGGGTACCATGCAGTATGACTTCAAATGCTCTGCATTTGCTCACCGTAACTGACCAATGCTATCAGCCTGAACTGTCCAGCCTTATGTCTCAACCAGCTCTGGGTGTAGATGTGGTCAATCCCGGTTGCATCACATGCCCTGAGTGAATTATTTAAGAATTGCTCTCTATTTCACTGTCTTTGTGTTTTGTTTTCGAAGTTTATTTTGCTAATGGGATTTATCGGATTTTCACTGCTGCGTTTCGGCCGCTGTACACACGCTTGATTCTCTTATGGAGACATATATATCCATGGGTTTTAAGATTCTTCCTAGTCAGGTATATTCCTAGGCGTTGAATATGTGGTGTTGGGTCCATTTCGTTGAGCAAGGAGTAGGTCTTTTCTATTACATATTTGGCTTATGGAAAGTTATCTGTGCTAATTTCAGTCTCTTGTTTTATGCAGCACCCCAAGGCACTTTTCCCATAAGCAAGCACTAGTTGGTTTTCTAAATTTGAGACCCTGTTCTGTTTTGTAATTCAGTTCATGTGTAGTCAAGTTTACATTCCGTGTATTAGTGATATCTTATGATGTTTCTTTTTCTGTGTGACGTTGTTCACATAGAATCACCGTACCTGCATCCACTCACTATGCCGCTACGGGCCTGATGACACAGATTTCATTGCTGAGTGATATTGCATTGTACGTACGTTCCACAACTTCTTTATCCATTTTTTGCTTTCTGGGATATTTACCTGATACTGTAGACGAGCTTCTTGTGTGCCGGGGACCAGCCCCAGCAGAACAGGTTTCTCCCAAAGGGGAGACGGAGTCGGCGTGGACAGAACGCAAGACACCTCAGAGGATGCAAGGGTCTGCCAATTTATTGTTACAATTTTGAAGCTTTTTATACTGTGAGGCAATCTCACTTTCAATCTTAACATTCTATTTCTCATACCAAAGCCACAAAATAAAGGTACACAACAGTAAAACCAAAGGTCATTTACATCAAAAGATTATATCAGCAGGTTAGGCAGGTTTTATGATCAGGTAATCTTCTTATCTCCTGTGGTCTCTTTCATCCCCTGTGGTTAGGTATATCTTGGTCACATCTAGGTCTGGAATTCTGTTTGCGGTTTCTTCACCTTTCTTAAAAGCAGATGTTCTTGTATTTGCACATTCTATTCAATCAGGCCATTAATCAAGGTACAAACTTAAGCACATTCTTCTCTTAACAATTACAAACCCAAAACTTAAGTACATTCTTCTCTTAACAATTACAAACCCAAAACTTAAGTACATTCTTCTCTTAACAATTATAAACCCAAAACTTAAGTACATTCTTCTCTTAACAATTATAAACCCAAAACTTAAGCACATTCTTCTCTTAACAATTACAAACCCAAAACTTAAGCATATTCTTCTCTTAACAATTACAAACCCAAAACTTAAGCATATTCTTCTCTTAACAATTACAAACCCATACAGTAATAAAAATTCTCTCCCACAGGCTTTACACGTTCACCGTTATCCTTCAGACATCGCACATTTTTCCTTATAATTATTTGGGAGGCTTTGGGGGTGGACATTCTACCTTAAACCTATTAGCAAATTCCTTTGCAAAATACTTACAATATATAATTTGTCCTTTATAAGCATTTCTGCACAAAGAGCAATGTAACTTGTATAAGCTTGCCATGTAGCCTACTTCATCCAGCTTTGAATACACCAATCGTAGCATAAATCCTCCTCGCCACCTTACCCAAATATTTCCCAGCATATCTATTACTCCCCAGGGGGGCCATAGTTCATCTAGCTTTTCTTCTAACGTAAGCTCTTGCCACACAAATGCTCCTGTTGTGTTTCCCTGCACCCAATGTCCTGGCCTGGGAGTGGGGATTTCGGGTGTAGTCATTGGGGGAGCCGGAGTCTTTTTTGGTTTTACCCTAAGTTGGGGTTTTTCCTTAAACCCTCCGTCGGCACTGGGAATAATTCCTAACACTAATAGTAATCCTATAAAAATCACTTTAAGCAAAACCAGGGGAAAACAAGGGGAACCACACAGAGGAGAGCTTTGCTTCTCCATATTTGTACCTGATAGTACCAGCTTTGCTAGGCACTATGGGTCTCGTCCGTGCTGAGACTCAAAGGCACTTCTTATATGGCTCCCGACACTTGTGAACACAGCCGTCCCAAATATTGGGGTGGCTGTCTGTTTTTGATTTTAATTTCCGTAAGCTATAGGACCATAAGTGGAAGTGCCATAGGCTGTGTTGCTTTGTTTCTTACGTGTTTCAGGAAACACCATACACTTCTCCAGGGTGGCTGCTGGCAATTTACATCCTGCCAATCAGCATAACAAGGCTCACTGTTCTCCATATCCTGTCCTATCTTTCTGGATTTTACACTTTTTTCAGATGGCCCTTTTACCCGGAGGGGCAGTGAGATTTCATTGTAGTGCAGATTTCCTTTACAGGCTTGCTTGGTTGGCCAATGGGCGTATGCGTTTTTTCCTGAATATATACAGGAAAAAACGCATACAACCTTTTTGGCCAAGTGCATCATTGTCGACGTTGTGCCTCTTTTCCTATGCTTTCAGGGCAATTCCAGTCTACCCCCTGCAATCGTTTTCCTGAAATTCTGACCCGCTTTCAAGTCCCCTTCGCAGGCTTACTTCAATATATTTTTGGAGGATAGCTGTCATTTATAACTCTGCAGGTTTGTGAATTACAGTGACCCTGAGCTACTTTCTTCAACTCTCTTTCTTGTGAGATGGGCACAAAACCGCAGGATTGCTTCAGGCCCTAATCTGTTTTCAGCAGGGCACGCTGAGCCTTTGTTTAATTCCTCTTCCTGGTCGGCAATGAGCGTTACATTTACCCGTGCAGACACCTAGAGCTAGTCTCTCATTGGTTCTCCCTATTCCTGTTCATCTTGCACAGAAATTGCAAGCTGTGCCAAACAGGAGGTTAAAGGCACTGACTCTCCAAGCGGGGAGAGTGTTAGTAAAGCATCTGGAATGGTGAACCCGAGGACCAGGATACGAAAACTGAGATGCATTTTTAATCGATTCCCAATCACACGGTGGACGATACTCTGGGTTTGCCATGCATGTTTTAGCTGGAGGAAGAATGCCTTGAACCTGGAGAGTTGGGACCCATGGAATGGGTACCATGCAGTATGACTTCAAATGCTCTGCATTTGCTCACTGAAACTCACCAATGCTATCAGCCTGAAGTGTTCAGCCTTATGTCTCAACCAGCTCTGGGTGTAGATGTGGTCAATCCCGGTTGCATCACATGCCCTGAGTGAATTATTTAAGAATTGCTCTCTATTTCACTGTCTTTGTGTTTTGTTTTCGAAATTTATATTGATAATGGGATTTATCGGATTTTCACTGCTGCGTTTCGGCCGCTGTACACACGCTTGATTCTATTACGGAGACATATATATCCATGGGTTTTAAGATTCTTCCTAGTCATGTATATTCCTAGGCGTTGAATATGTGGTGTTGGGTCCATTTCGTTGAGCAAAGAGTAGGTCTTGTCTATTACATATTTGGCTTATGGAAAGTTATCTGTGCTAATTTCAGTCTCTGGTTTTATGCAGCACCCCAATGCACCTTTCCCCATAAGCAAGCACTAGTTGGTTTTCTAAATTTGAGACCCTGTTCTGTTTTGTAATTCAGTTATTGTGTAGTCAAGTTTACATTCCGTGTATTAGTGATATCTTATGATGTTTCTTTTTCTGTGTGACGTAGTTCACGTAGAATCACCGTACCTGCATCCACTCACTATGCCGCTACGGGCCTGATGACACAGATTTCATTGCTGAGTGATATTGCATTGTACGTACGTGCCACAACTTCTTTATCCATTTTTTGCTTTCTGGGATATTTACCTGATACTGTAGACGAGCTTCTTGTGAACACAGCCGTCCCAAATATTGGGGTGGCTGTCTGTTTTTGATTTTAATTTCCGTAAGCTATAGGACCATACGTGGAAGTGCCATAGGCTGTGTTGCTTTGTTTCTTAAGTGTTTCAGGAAACACCATACACTTCTCCAGGGTGGCTGCTGGCAATTTACATCCTGCCAATCAGCATAACAAGGCTCCCTGTTCTCCATATCCTGTCCTACCTTTCTGGATTTTACACTTTTTTCAGATGGCCCTTTTGCCCGGGGGGCAGTGAGACTTCATTGTAGTGCAGATTTCCTTTACAGGCTTGCTTGGTTGGCCAAAAAGGGCGTATGCGTTTTTTCCTGAATATATTCAGGAAAAAACACATACGCCCTTTTTGGCCAAGTGCATCATTGTCGACGTTCTGCCTATTTTCCTATGCTTTCAGGGCAATTCCTGTCTACCTCCTGCAATGGTTTTCCTGAAACTCTGCCCCGCTTTCAAGTCCCCTTCGCAGGCTTACTTCAATATATTTTTGGAGGATAGCTGTCATTTATCACTCTGCAGGTTTGTGAATTACATTGCCCCTGAGCTCCTTTCTTCAACTCGCTTTCTTGTGAGCTGGGCACAAAACCGCAGGATTGCTTCAGGCCCTAATCTGTTTCCGGCAGGGCACGCTGAGCCTTTGGTTAATTCCTCTTCCTGGTGGGAAATGAGCGTTACATTTGCCCGAGCAGACACCTACATCTAGTCTCACATTGCTTCTCCTATTCCTGTTCATCTTGCACAGAAATTGCAAGCTGTGCCAAAGAGGAGGTTAAGGCACTGACTCTCCAAGGGGGGAGAGTGTTAGTAAACCGTCTGGAATGCTGAACCCGAGGACCAGGATACGAAAACTGAGATGCATTTTAAATCGTTTCCTAATCACATGGTGGACCATACTCGGCGTTTCCCACGCATGTTTTAGCTGAAGAAAGAATCCCTTGAACCTGGAGAGTTGGGACCCTTGGAATGGGTACCATGCAGTATGACTTCAAAGGATCTGCATTTGTTCACCGAAACTCACCAATGCTATCAGCCTGAAGTGTCCAGCCTTATGTCTCAACCAGCTCTGGGTGTAGATGTGGTAAATCCAGGTTGAATCACATGCCCTGAGTGAATTATTTAAGAATTGCTACCTGTTTCACTGTCATTGTGTTTTTTTTTTCAAATTTATTTTAATAATGGGATTTATCGGATTTTCACTGCTTCGTTTATGCCGCTGTACACGCGCTTGATTCTCTTACGGAGACATATAAGTCCATTGGTTTTAAGATTCTTACTAATCCGGTATATTCTTAGGCATTGAATATGGCGTGTTGAGTCCATTTCTTTGAGCAAGGAGTAGGTCTTAACTATTACATATTTGGCTTATGGAATGGTATCTGTGCTAATTTCAATCTCTGGTTTTATGCAGCACCCCAACTCACCTTTCCCCTTAAGGAAGCATAAGTTGGTTTTCTTAATTTGAGACCCTCTTCTCTTTTGTAATTCAGTTCATGTGTAGCCATGTTAACATTCCATGTATTAGTGATATCTTATGTCTTTTTCTTTTTGAATTATGTGACTTCGAATGATCACACGTAACTCCTCTGGAGTTGTTATAACTGGCCGTATTTCATTGATTTCCAGGCTGAGTAATATTCCACTCTACATAAGCACCACATCTCTGTCCGTTTTTTCTCGGCAGATACATTTAAGTTATATCCTAGTCGAGGATCTTTTAAACAGAGAGGTGGTAAACATTGGGGTACCTGTGTCCTCTCGATTTTTGTTTTTCCCAAGATATACGTCCATGAGTGCAAGTGCCCTGTGCTCGGTAGCTCATTTTTTAGATGCTTTAGTAAACACAATAGACTTATCCAGAGTGACCGTTGGCAATATACATTTCCACTATAAGACTCACAGGGCTCCCTTTTCTCCTTGCCCTGTCCTGCATTTCTGGTGTTTACACTTTATGAGGACGGCTCTTCTGACTGATGCAAAGTGATATGTTTTGTAGTATTGATTTCCAGTGCCCACCTGTTTGGTTGGCTAAAAAAGTGTATGCCCTTTTCTTGAATATATACAGAAAAAGACGCATACACCCTTTTTGGCCAACTGCAATGTTGGCAATGTTCAGCCCCTTTTCTTGTGCTTAATGGCGAGTCCTTTCTACCTCTTCCAATCCCTTTCCTGCCATTCTCCGTTGCTTACAAGTCCTTTTCTCTGACTTTCCTCAAGACATTTTTCAGTGATAGATATTTTCAACTCTGCAGTTTCGTGAATTTTAGTGCCCCTGAGTTCCATTTTCCAACTTGTGTTTATGGGAACTGGCCACAAAGCATCAGGATTCCTCAAGCCCTATTCTGTTTCCATGGGCAACCCTAGCCTTTGGTCAATTCGTCTTCCTGATTGGAAATTAGAGTGGCATGTGCCTGTCCGAACACCTAGGACTTGTCTCTCATTGTTCCTCCTCCTTCTGCTTCATCCTCTGGACAAATTCCAAACTGTATGCAACAGGATGTTGACAGTGCTGACATCTCCAAGTGGGGAGACTGTTAGTAAAGACGCTGGAGTGGTGAACCCTAGCACCAAGAGATGAGGAGATGAGATGCCTTTTCCAAACTTTTCCCGATCAGACGGTATACCATCCTCTGGGTGTGACAGGCATGTTTTAGGTGTAGGAAGGGTCCCATTCATGTGAGGAGAACACCAGGGGATTTTAAATATCGGTGTCTCTCCGCAACCCAAACTGGGGAACTTTTTAAGCTACGGCTACACATATGTTCATTAAGGGCCTTGGGAAGTAGGCAGAGTCCAAACTTTAGATGATTGAAGTCTTCAGGGTCAGAAGCACTCACCACTGTCTTCCCTTAGATTCCATTTTTACTGTCATTGATGGATGATGTCAATAAAAATATCTATTCTTTTTCAGATCATTTCCCCTTATAGGTTATTGCAAAATATTGAGTGTAGTTCCCTGTGCTATACAGTAGTTCCTTGCTGATGATTTCATACATAGCAGTGTGTATGTGTTAATCCCAAACTGTTAATTTATCCCTCCTCCTACCATTTCCCTTTGGTAATAATAAATTATAAGATTTTATGCTTCTCAGAAATGGGGGAGCTGAAAGAGAGGTATCATTTTCAATGCAAAAGCATTTAAAACAAGATTGAAGCTTTAACCAAGATTATTAGATGTACATCCTTGGAAAGAAATCACTTTGTTTCTCTAATATTGACCTGACAAAGAAGACAAACCTTTTCACTCAACTTGCTTATAAGAAAGTGATGGAAATATCAAATGGAAGTGTTAGAAACATCTTATTTTACCCGAGCCTTATACACTGTTCTATGTTAATTACAGTTTGGCTCACACATCTGTTCATTGAAGTTACAATGTTCTCAATTTCTGTTACTGATCCTCCAGAGTGGACGCCAACAAGTGTCCCCCTGCCCAGTGTCATTGGAGCCAATAGATCGAGACTGAGTTTGGTTCAAAAGCAAAGGAAACTTTATATTTTGATCAGAGAATGGAGAGGTGAGAGCATGTGCTACCCTGTGGGCTGTGGGCTGGGCTGCTGTGTAGAGATCCTGTCAGAGTCACTGGGAGGGAGGGGGCTGAGCTCTCGAGGACCTGGTTGGCTGCAGCTCAGGCTCTATGTCACGGAGTCTGAACTGGGCCCCAGGAGCTGAAGTGTCATCGAGCCATTCTGCTCTAGGAAATCTGGTCTGAAGTGCCGGGTGTGGAACCTCTGTATGCGGGACACTAGGAGCACCTGAAATTAGACAAAGCACAAAGGATATAAATGGTTAGACTTTATTTTATTGCCCAGATTCTATTTTTATCTCCCAGGCATTTTTAAGGGGCTTTGCCTGGGACAAACTTCTCTTCTGCCTTTTGTCCCTTTCCTCATTCTTGGAGTGCTGCGGGTGCAGACCCTTCTTCTGTAACTGCTGAGTGCTGAGTTAGGAGGCTTCATACCCGTGGGCGAGGGTCAGAACTTCTCCCCAGCAGCCTCCAGGTGACGTTGATTGTCCCCAGGCCTCCTGCCTCCCTGCTCGTCCACCTGAGCACCAGTATTGGAAGTGTTATAGATTCTAATGACCTTTAAGGGTCCAGAAAGGAGATGTGCAGTGGCGCTGTGAGGTCCAGTTTCACTCCGCCCCACATTTGTTCGGCCACCTTAGGCTGACCGTTTCTGCCAGCCTAGATGCTCTGACTGACCGTTTCTGCCAGCCTAGATGCTCTGACCAACAGTCTGCGCTTTCTTCCATTAGGCCCCTGAATTAACGTAAAAACAGCACCAGGTGTCAGGATCCTGCCCGCTCAGCTCCCAGACAGTCCAGGGTCAGTGGTGATGAAGGATCATGATGGTCACTGAGTCAAGAGCCTTTGGAAGTAAACAGGAGTCCAGCCGGTCTTATTGGCCACCATCATCAGGGTGTCTGTAGGCTTTTCTATGGTGACAGCATGATATACGGTTCCCCCGCCAAGATTATTAGCTCCCCTCTGGGTACAGTAAGTACTGCAAGCAGTAGTCTACTCTTTTGGGACACACTCTTGTTGTTTTATGAGAGAAACTCCAGGTCAAGTGATGGTCACACGGGTCGTCATGGTGCCCCGTTGCCCCCGGTTATCTCTCTGGAGGTTGGAGTTGGAGGGCCTCCTCAATCGAGGTCAGTGTGCCCACGGAGCAAACCCTGCAACTTCAGGGCATGGTTGGGGGTTAGGATCACCACGTGGGGTCCGTTTCCCTTAGAAGGGAGGTGGCCTTTTGGGCTGCTGATTTCCAGGTTTTCAGATACCACCAGTATCTTGGCCAGATGTGGCGGTGGGCCAAGCCCCTTGGTGACCATAGTTTATCCTACCTGGATGGCATTCTTGCATTGTTCCATTTCAAGTGGTCCCAGGTTTTGCACTAATACTCCAATGGCGATTCACCTTTCACCAGGAATGTAAAGGTCAAAGGGTTTAGCTAAATTAGGGAGTTCCAGGGCAAGGGTCTGAATTGACTGCTCTTTCCATTCTTGAAAGGCCACTTCTGGATTCTATTCAAAAGGATCATCATCTTTTCCTTTCAGTGTTTCATATAGAGGCCCAGCTAGTAGACTGTAGTTAGGGATCCAGAGGCAGGAAACCCTGGCTTCCCCAGGAACCCCTAAGCTGTCTTCTAGTTTCAGAAAGGGGTAAGGCTGTAAATTGTTTCTTTCCTTTCCTGGGATGGGCTTCTCCGACCTTCTGTGAGAATGAAGCCCAGGCAGGTCACCGTAGTCTGTGATACTTGAGCTTTTTCGTGGACAACTTCTATCCTTTATTGGCTTGGTAGTTCTGAGGCCTCCTTAGTAGGGCTGGCGATCAGAATGTGGTCTGAATATTGAAGGAGTGTTTCCTTTTCCAGAGGTAGAACTTTTAGGTCTTTAGCTGAGCTTTCCCCAAAGATGGTGTGGGAATTTTTGAACCCTTGGGGCAAGACAGCCTGGAAGTATTGTTTTAGTTGTATGTTGAGTCCTGTCACTCACAAGCCAAAATTTCTTGTGACTCTGGGACTAATGGAATACAAAAGAAGGCATCAGTGAAGACTAATACAGAATACCAAGTCCTGGTGGTTGGTAGAATGACCAGCAGGGTGTAGGATTTAGGAACTACTGGAGGTATATCCTCAGTGGCTTCACTGACTGTCCTGACATCTTTACCAGGACTCCAGCAGCCCATGGGGCTCTCGAGGTCAGGCCAATCCCAGGATATGGAGCTCACCTGGGCAGGTACCCTACCCCCACCCCAGCCCACGGGGCTCTCGTGTTCAGGCCCCTCCCAGGATATGGGATTCCCTGGGCAGGTCCTCTGCAGTCCATGGGGCTCCCGTGTTCAGGCCCCTCCCAGGATACAGAGCTACCCTTGCAGGTACCTTGGCAGGGCTGGGCACACAGGAACCGTGCACATAGCCCTCATTGCAGAGCACTCCCAGCTCACCTGTCGCTCAGATCTGACACAGAGCACCTCAGAGCAGGACTTGAACTAACAAACAGCAGCTCTGACAGGTCTGTGACCCTGGGCATCACTCTGTGCGGCCTCCTCCACCTGGTCTTCCAGAGACTTCCACTGCACCCGGGGCACCAGGCCTCTGTCTCCAACCACCACCCACCCCTCCTCTCCCTGACTCCTGGGTTCCTCTCATTAGGAGAGGGTTTTCTTGAAGTTGTCTCCCACTCATGGGCCAGATAATATAATTAGAAAACAAGCCAGAGCTGCAGCCCCTTGTCTATCCTGACTCTCAGGAGCCCACACCTGTTCCTTGGACCTGGCCAATTCAGCAAGTTCCATTTTCAGCAACTGTGAGCCCCTGAGGGGTGATTATTGGCTGGCTTGGGAAGCCTGACCGTGCTGGCCAGCCCTCCCCAGGTGTGCCTGGGTTGAGATCAATATAAACACCGCTCCAGGCAGCAAGAGCCCCTGCAGCTGTGCCTGACGCCTTTTTCTCTGCCCTGTCAGCAGTCTCGGGGCTGGGCTGGTGGGAGGGAGTGAGAGGCCACGGCTTTGTGGGTGTCCCAGTGTGAGTGGGGCTCTGCTGGACTTTCTGCAGCAGTTGCCAAGATGCTACCTGCTAAAGAAGAGGATGTGTCACCCACACCTGCCGCTGGAATTTCTCCCTGGGCACAGGTGAGGAAGGAAGAAAGCAGTGGGGGCCGGGACAGCAGGGGTATCTCAGGCAGGGAAATGGAGAGCTTCCAGAAGAGCACCCAGGGCCAGGACCATCCTGGCTGGCCTGCAGGCACCAAGTCGGCTGGCATGCTGTCCCTCATGTGGCTCCATGGCCCTTCCTCTAGGTTTTCAAGTCCTTGCACATATTCAGGTGTTTAGCCTTGGAAGGGTGGGAACATTTCAGCAGCAGCTGGCCTGGGGCTCGGCCCACGTTTACTCACAGATACCTCGGCACGGTCCCCCAGCTTTGCAGTGAGGACGCTTGTTGCGAGGAGCATGCTGGCTGAATGGGAGATGATTCCCCACCACTGACCAACTTCAGAATTCTTTGCAATTGGAGCAAGTGCCCTGAAACGGTTTTCCTCTGTGTAACTGGTGGGTTCTGTTCTTTTAAATCTTTTTTTCGTTTTTGGTTCAAGGTAGATTTTATTCCTCTTTTGTGTATTTACAGATATAAGCATGGAAATAATTTATTCATATAAATACATGTATGTGAAGGGAAGAATATTTTTTCTGTTTTACTTTTTTTAATTTTATTTTTGTATTTTGAATTTAATTTTATATTTTTATACAGCAGGTTGTTTTTGGTTATCTACTTTATACATATAAATGTATACATACCAATCCCAATATCTCAACTCCTCCCACCACCATCCCCAACAGCTTTCCCCCCTTGTTGTCCATACGTTTGTTGTATACATGTATTGCTCTATTTCTGCCTTGCAAAACGGTTCATCTGTACAATTTTTCTAGGTTCCACATATATGCATTAATATACAAGATTTGTTTTTCTCTTTCTGACTTACTTCACTCTGTATGACAGTCTCTAGATCCATCAACGTCTCTACAAATGTCCCAATTTCATTCCTTTTTATGGCTTAGTAATATTCCATTTTATATATGTACCACATCTTTATGCATTCGTCTGTCTGTGGGCATTTAGGTTGCTTCCATTTCCTGGATAGTGTAAATAGTGATGCAATGAACATTGTGGTGAATGTCTCTTTTTGATTTATGGTTTTGTCTGGGTATATGCCCAGTAGAGGGATTGCTGTATCATATGGTAATTCTATTCTTAGTTTTATAAGAAACTCCATAATGTTCTCCACAGTGACTGTATCAAGTTACGTTCCCAACAATAGTGGAAGAGGATTCCTTATCTCCACACCGTTTCCAGCATTTGTTGTTTGTAGATTTTCTGATGATGCCCATTCTAATAGGTGTGAGGTGATACACCATGGATGAGTCTATTTCGTTGAGCAAAGAGTAGGTCTTCTTTATTACGTATTTGGCTTATGGAATGGTATGTGTGCTAATTTCAATCTGTTTTTATACAGCAGCCCAACTCAACTTTCCCCTTAAGCAAGCATAAGGTTTTTATCTAAATGTGAGACTCTGTTCGGTTTTGTAATTCAGTTTATGTGTAGCCAAGTTTACACTCCCTCTATTAGTGATATCTTATGATAATTATCTTTCTTTGTGTGACATATTTCTCTTAGAATCATCATAATTAAATCCACTCAATTTGCTGCTACAGGCCTGATGACATTGATTTCACTGCTGAGTGATATTCCGTTGTACGTAAGTAGCACAACTTCTTTATCCATTTTTTTCTTTCTGGGATATTTAATTTGTACTGGACTCGAGGTTCTTGTAAACACAGCAGCCCTAAATTTTGTGTTGGCTGTGTCTTGTTGATTTTAATTTTCCTAAGCTATAGGGCCAAAAGTGGAAGTGCCCTAGGCTCTGTAGCTTTGTTTTTTAGATGTTTCAGGATACACCATGAACATCTCCAGAGTGTCTGTTGGCAATTTACATCCCGCCCATCAGCATAACACGGCTCCCTGTTCTCCATGGCCTGTCCTGTGTTTCTGGTTTTTACACTTTATTCAGATGGCCTTTTTGACGAATGGGAAATGTGACTTCATTGTAGTGTGGATTTCCATTGCTGGAGTGCTTGGTTGGCCAAAATGTTCATATGCGTTTTTTCCTGAATATATTCAGGAAAAATGTATACGCACTTTTTGTCCATGTGCATCACTGTCAAAGATCTGCCGCTTTTCATATGCTTTAAATGCAATTCCAATCTACCTCTTGAAATATGATTCCTGCAATTCTGCCTCGTTTTCAAGTCCTCTTTGCAGACTTACTTCGATATATTTTTGCCAATAGCTGTCATTTATCTCTGCAGGTTTGTGAATTACAGTGCCCCTGAGCTCCTTTCTTAACTCGCTTCCTTGTAAGCTGGCCACAAAACTGCAGGTTTGCTTCAGGCCATAATCAGGGTCCTGCACGGCACTCTGAGCCTTTGGTTAATTCCTCTTCCTGGTGGGAAATTAGAGTTAAATGTGCCCCTCCAGATACCTGCCTCACTCCCAGCCACATGGTGATGTATGTCCTCAGGTTTGAGGCCATATGTGATGGGTTCCTCATCTTTTGATGATGTGGCCCCACTGGTGTGTGGACACTCCTGCCTGGTTCCCATCCCCTTGGTGATGTGGGCCCTCTGGTGAGACTCTGATCCTGGTTGGGTTCCTCACACATCCGTGAGGTGAGCCCACTTCTCTGAGGTCACTCCTGCCTGGCTGGCACAACCCGCCTTGTTGACTTCGGCACCCTGGTGGCAGTTGGAGCCTGCTGGGAGCCTCCTTCCCGCGGTGATGAGGCCCTCTGGCGTCAGACCCTAATGGCGGGGTTCCCACATTTTCTGATACGTGCTAAGTGGTACGAGGGCACTCCTGCCAGGTTCCCATCCTCATGAGCGTGTGGGCCTTCTGTTCTGAGGTCCTAACGGCTGGGTTGCTCACACTTTCATGATGTGGGCCCTCTGCTGTGAGGTCAATCCTGCCTGGCTGGCGCACGTCGCCTTGGCGACGTGGACCCTCTGGTGGCAGTTGGAGCGTGCTGGGGCCTCCTCCCCTCAGTGATGAGGGCCTTCTGGTGTCAGGCCCTAAGTGCTGGGCTCCACACATTTTCTGATGTGTGCCCAGTGGTGCGAGTCACTCCTGCCAGGTTCCCATCCCCATGGGCATGTGGGACTTCTGTTCTGTGGTCCCAACTGCTGGGTTGCTCACAGTTTCATGATGTGGGCCCTTTGCTGTGTGTTCACTCTGGCCTGTATCCCATAGTGTCAGTGCTCTGGGCCTCCAGCTTGGAGTTTCCAACTTCTCGATTCCTCACCTTTTTTATTCTATGGGCCCTCGGTTGTGCGTCTCCTCCTGCATGCCTCACTCCCAGCCCCTTCGTGATGTGTGTCCCCTTGTTTGAGGCCACATGTGCTGTGTTCCTCACCTTTCTATAATGTGGCCACACTGGTGTGAGGACACTCTTGCCTGGTTCCCATTCCCTTGGTGATGTTGGCCCCACTGCTGTTAGGACAGTCTTGCCTGGTTCCCATCACCTTGGTGATGTTGGCCCTCTGGTGAGAGTCTGATCCTGGTTAGGTTCCTCACCCTTCTGTGAGGTGGGCCCTCTGCTCTGAGGTCACTCCTGCCTGGCTGGCACACCCCGCCTTGGCAACGTCGGCCATATGGTGGCAGTTGGAGCCTGCTGGGAGCCTCCTCCCCTCGGTGATGAGGGCCCTCTGGCCTCAGGCCCTAACTGCTGGGTTCCCACATTTTCTGATTCGTGCTAAGTGGTGCAAGGACACTCCTGCCAGGTTCCCATCCCCATGGGGATGTGAGCCTTCTGCTCTGAGGTCCCAACGGCTGTGTTG
The DNA here is from genome assembly GCF_963924675.1 of Phocoena phocoena. Classification (NCBI taxonomy): domain Eukaryota; kingdom Metazoa; phylum Chordata; class Mammalia; order Artiodactyla; family Phocoenidae; genus Phocoena; species Phocoena phocoena. Next base: position 874,658 of record NC_089222.1, on the reverse strand, counting down.
CTCACAGTTTCATGATGAGGGCCCTCTGGTGTGAGTTCACTACTGCCTAGATCCCATAGCCTCGCTGCTCCTGGCTGCCTGCCGGAGGTTCCAACTGTGGGATTCTTCACCTTTTTTATTCTATGGTCCCTCTGTTTTGAGGATCCTCTGGCCTGCCTCACTCCCAGCCCCTTGGTGATGTGTGTCCTCAGGTTTGAGGCCACGTGTGCTGGGTCCCTCAAATTATGGTGATGTAGCCCCACTGGTGTGAGGACACTCCTGCCTGGTTCCCATTCCCTTGGTGATGTTGGCCCTCTGGTGACAGTCTGATCCTTGTTGGGTTCCTCACACTTCTGTGAGGTGGGCTTTCTGCTCTGAGGTCACTCCTGCCTGGTTGGCACACCCCGCCTTGGTGACATCGGCCTTATGGTGGCAGTTGGAGCCTGCTGGGAGCCTCCTCCCCTCGGTGATGAGGGTCCTCTGGCCTCAGGTCCTAACTGCTGGGTTCCCACATTTTCTAATTCGTGGAAGTGGGCCGAGGACACTCCTGTCAGGTTCCCATCCCCATAGGGATGTGGGCCTTCTGCTCTGAGGTCCCATCCGCTGGGTTGCTCACAGTTTCATGATGTGGGACCTCTGCTGTGAGTTTGCTGTGGTCTGGATCCCATAGACTCTGTGCTCTGGGCGGCCTACTGGCCGGTTCCAACTGCTGGATTCCTCACAACTTTTATTCTGTGGGCTCTGTTTTGTGAGGATACTCCTGCTTGCCTCACTCCTAGCCCCTTGGAGATGTGGGTCCCCTGTTTTAGGCCACATGTTCTGTGTTCCTCACCTTTCTATAATGTGGCCACACTGGTGTGAGGACCCTCCTGCCTGGTTCCGATCCCCTTGGTGATGTGGGCCCTCTGGTGAGAGTCTTATCCTGGCTGGTTTCCTCACCCTTCTGTGAGGTAGGCCCTCTGCGGTGAGGTCACTCCTGCCTGGCTGGCACACATCACCTTGGTGACGTGGGCCCTCAGTTGGGAGTTGGTGTCTGCTGCGAGTCTCCGTCCCTCGGTAATGAGGGCCCTCTTGCGTCAGACCCTAACTCCTGGGCTCCCAAAATTTGCAGATGTGCGACCTGTGGTGCGAGTACACTCCTGTCAGGTTCCCAACCCCATGGGAATTTGGGCCTTCTGCTCTGAGGTCCCAACGGCTGGGGTGCTCACAGTTTCATGATGAGGGCCCTCTGATGTGCGTTCATTCCGGCCTAGATCCCACAGGCTTGCTGCTCCTGGGCGCCTGCTGGGAGGTTCCAACTGCAGGATTCCTCACCTTTTTTATTCTATGGGCCCTCTGTTTTGAGGCTCCTCCTGCCTGCCTCAATCCCAGCCCCATTGTGATGTGTGTCCTCTGGTGTGAGGCCACGTGTGCTGGGTCCCTCACCTTTCGATGATGTGGCCCCAATGTTGTGAGGACACTCGTGCCTGTTTCCCAGCCCCTTGGTGATGTGGCCCCTCTGGTGAGAGTCTGATCCTGGCTGGGTTCCTTACCGTTCTGTGAGGTGGGCCCTGTGCTCTGAGGTAACTCCTGCCTGGCTTGCTCCCATTGCCTTGGTGACGTCGGCCCTCTGGTGGCAGTTGGATCCTTTTGGAGACTCCTGTCCTCGGTGATGAGGTCCCTCTGGCGTCAAGCTCTAACTGCTGGGCTCCCCAGGTTTTCTGATGTGAGCCCAGTGATGCCAGGACACTCGTGAAATGTTCCCATCCCCATGGCGATATGGGCCTTCTGCTCTGAGGTTCCAACGACTGGGTTGCTCACAGTTTCCTGATGTTAGCTCTCTGGTGTTAGTTCACTCATTCCTAGATCCCATAGCCTCTGTACTCTGGGCCGCCTGCTGGGAAGTTCCAACTGCTGGGTTCCTCACCTTTTTTATTCTTTGGGCCCTGTGTTGGGAGGCTCCTCCTGCCTGTGTCACTCCCAGCCCCTTGGTGATGTAGGTCCTCTGGTTTGTGGCCACATGTGCCAGTTTCCTCATCTTTTAGTGATGTGGCCCCACTGGTGTGAGGACACTCGTGCCTGGTTCCCGTCCCCTTGGTGATATGGGCCCTCTGGTGAGAGTCTGATCCTGGTTGGGTTCCTCACACTTCTTTGAGGTGGGCCGTCTGCTGTGAGGTCACTCCTGCCTGGCTGGCACACCCTGCCTTGGCGACGTGGGCCCTCTTGTGGTAGTTGGAACATGCTGGGAGCCTCCTCCCCTCAGTGATGAGGGCCCTCTGGCGTCAGGCCCTAACTGCTGGGTACCCACATTTTCTGATATGTGCTAAGTGGTGCGAGGACACTCCTGCCATGCTCCCAACACCTTGGGGATGTGGACCTTCTGCTCTGAGGTCCAAATGGCTGGGTTGCTCGCAGTTTCATGATGTGGACCCTCTGCTGTGAGTTTACTGTGGCCTGAATCGCATAGACTTGGTGCCCTTGGCCGCCTGCTGGGAGGTTCCCATTGCTGGATTCCTCAGCTTTTTTATTCTATGGGCCCTGTGTTGTGAGGCTACTCCTGCCTGCCTCATTCCGAGCCCCTTGGAGATGTGGGTCTTCTGGTTTAGGCCACATGTGCTGGGTTCCTCACCTTTCTATGATGTGGCCACACTGGTGTGAAGACTCTCCTGCCTGGTTCTGATCACCTTGGTGATGTGGGCCCTCTGGTGAGAGTCTTATCCTGGCTGTGTCCCTCAGCCTTCTGTGAGGTAGGCCCTCTGCGGTGAGGTCACTCCTACCTGGCTGTCACACGTCACCTTGGCGACGTGGGACCTCAGTTGGGTGTTGGTGCCTGATTGGAGTCTCCTCCCCTTGGTAATGAGGGCCCTCTGGCGTCAGGCCCTAACTCCTGGGTTCCCTAAATTCTCTGATGTGTGCCCTGTGGTGCGAGTACACTTCTGACAGGTTCCCAACCCCATGGGAATGTGGGCCTTCTGCTCTGAGATCCCAACGCCTAGGTTGCTCACAGTTTCATGATGACGGCCCTCTGCTGTGAGATCACTCCAGCCTGGATCCCATAGTCTCGCTGCTCCTGGCCGCCTGCTGGGTGGTTCCAACTGCGAGATTCTTCACCTCTTTAATTCTATGGTCCCTCTGTTTTGAGGCTCCTCCTGCCTGCCTCAATCCCAGCTCCCTTGTGATGTGTGTCCTCTGGTTTGAGGCCACGTGTGCTGGGTCCCTCACTTTTCGGTGATGTGGCCCCACTAGTGTGAGGACACTCCTGCCTGGTTCCCATTCCCTTGGTGATGTGTGCCCTCTGGTGAGAATCTGATCCTCTTTGGTTCTTCACACTTCTGTGAGGTTGACCCTCTGCTCTGAGGTCACTCCTGCCTGGTTGTCACACTCCACATTGGCGACGTCGCCACTCTGGTAGCAGTCGGAGCTGGCTGGGAGCCACCGCCCCTCGGTGATGAGGGCCCTCTGGCATCAGGCACTAATTGCTGGGCTCCCCACATTTTTTCATGTGTGCCCACTCTTGCAATGACACTCCTGCTTGTTTCCCTTCCCCATGGGGATGTGGGCCTTCTGCTCTGAGGTCACAACGGCTGGGTTGCTTACAGAATCACAATGAGGACCCTCCGTTGTGAGTTCATGCTGGCCTGGATCTCATAGCCTTGGTGCTCTGGGCCGCCTGCTAGGAAGATCCTACTGCTGGTTTCCACACCTTTTGTATACAATGGGACATGTGTTGTGAGGTTAATCCTGCCTGCCTCACTCCGAAACCCATGGTGATGTGGGTCCTCTGGTTTGAGGCAACATGTGCTGGGTACCTCAACTTTTGATGATGTGGCCCCACGGGTGTGAGGACACTCCTGCCTGGTTCCCATCACCTTGGTGATGTGGGCCCTCTGGGGAGAGTCTGATCCTGGCTGGGTTCCCTACCATTCTGTGAGGTGGGCCCTCTGATGTCAGGTCACTCCTGCCTGGCTAGCTCACATCGCCTTGGCGACGTGGGCCCTCTGTTGGCCACTGGGGCATGCTGGGAGCCTCCTACTCCCGTGAATGATGGCCCTGGAAAAAATGCATATGCCCTTTTTGGCCAAGTGCTTCATTGACGAGGTTCTGCCAATTCTCTTATGCTTTCAGAGCAATTCACGTCTACCTCCTGAAATCGGATTCCAGCAATTCTGCCCCACTTTCAAGTCCTCTTCGCAGCCTTAATTCAATATATTTTTGTACGATTTCTGTCATTTATAAGTCTGCAGGTATGTGAATGACAGTGCCCCTGAGCTCCTTTCCTCAACTCGCTTTCTTGTGAGCTGGCCACAAAACTGCAGGATTGCTTCAGGCCCTAATCTTGTTCCAGCACGGCATGCTGAGCCTTTGGTTAATTCCTTTTCCTGTTGGGAAATGAGTGTTAAAATTGCCCGTGCATACTGGGCATATACCCTGAGAAAACCAAAATTCAAAAAGAGTCATGTACCAAAATGTTCATTGCAGCTCTATTTACAATAGCCCGGAGATGGAAAGAACCTAAGCGCCCATCATCGGACGAATGGATAAAGAAGATGTGGCACATATACACAATGGAATATTACTCAGCCTTAAAAAGAAATGAAACTGAGTTATTTGTAATGAGATGGATAGACCTAGAGTCTGTCATACAGAGTGAAGTAAGTCAGAAAGAAAAAGACAAATAGCGTATGCTAACACATATATATGGAATTTAAAGGAAAAAAATGTCATGAAGAACCTAGGGATAAGACAGGAATAGAGGCGCAGACCTACTGAAGAACGGAATTGAGGATATGGGGAGGGGGAATGGTGAGTTTTGACAGGGCGAGAGAGAGTCATGGACATATACACACTAACAAATGTAGTAAGGTAGATAGCAAGGGGGAAGCAGCCGCAAGGCACAGGGATATTAGCTCGGGGCGTTGGGACAGCCTGGAGGGGTGGAAGGGGGAGAGAGGGAGGGAGGGAGACACAAGAGGGAAGACACAGGGAGCATATGTATATGTATAGCTGATTCACTTTGTTATAAAGCAAAAACTAACACACCATTGTAAAGCAATTATACCCCAATAAAGATGTTAAAAAAAATATTTGCCCGTGCACACACCTACAGATAGTCTCCCATTGGTTCTCCGTATTCCTGTTCATCTTGCGCAGAAATTGCAAACAGTGCCAAACAGGAGGTTAAAGGCACTGACTCTCCAAATGGGGAGAGTGTAAGAAAAGGGTCTGGAATGGTGAACCTGAGTACCAGGGGACGAAAACAGACATGCATGTAAAAAGGTTTCCCAGTCACACGGTGGAGCATACTCTGGGTTTCCCATGCAAATTTTAGCAGAAGGAAGAATCCCTTGAACCTGGAGAGCTGGGAACCATGGAATGGGTACCAGGCAGTATGACATCAAAGGGTCTGCATTTGCTCACTGAACCTCACCAATGCTATCAGCCAAAAGGGTCCAGCCTTATCTCTCACCCAGTTCTGGGTGTAGATGTGGTAAACCAGGTTGCATCACATGCCCTGTGTGAGTTATTTAAGAATTGCTCTCTATTTCACTGTCATTGTGTTTTGTTTTTGAAATTTTTTTTTGACACTGGGATTTATCGGATTTTCACTGCTGCGTTAATGCCGCTGTACACACTCTTGATTCTCTTACGGAGACATAAATATCCACGGGTTTTAAGATTCTTCCTAGTCAGGTATATTCCTAGGCGTTGAATATGTGGTGTTGAGTCCATTTCGTTGAGCAAGGAGTAGGTCTTGTCTATTACATATTTGGCTTATGGAACGGTATCTGTGCTAATTTCAGTCTCTGGTTTTATGCAGCACTCCAACGCACCTTTCTCCATAAGAAAGCACAAGTTGGTTTTCTAAATTTGAGACTGTTCTGTTTTGTAATTCAGTTCATGTGTAGTCAAGTTTACATTCCATGTATTAGTGATATTTTATGATGTTTCTTTTTATGTGTGACTTATTTCACGTAGAATCACCATACCTGAATCCACTCACTATGCCGCTACGGGCCTGATGACACAGATTTCATTGCTGAGTGATATTCCATTGTACGTACGTACCACAACTTCTTTATCCATTGTTTGCTCTCTGAGATATTTACCTGGTACTGTAAACGAGGTTCTTGTGAACAGAGAGGTCCCAAACTTTGAGGTGGCTGGGTGTTTTTGATTTTAATTTCCCTAAGCTGTAGGACCATAAGTGGAAGTGCCATAGGCTGTGTTGCTTTGTTTCTTACGTGTTTCAGGAAACACATAACACTTCTCCAGAATGGCTGTCGGTAATTTACATCATATGCATCAGCATAATAAGGATCCCTGTTTTCCATTGCCTGTCCTCCGTTTCTGGATTTTACAATTTTTTTAAATGGCCCTTTTGCCCTGGGGGGCACTGAGACTTCATTGTAGTGCAGGTTTATTTACAAGCTTGCTTGATTGGCCAAAAAGTGCGTATGCGTTTTTTCCTGAATATATTTAGAGAAAAAAGCATCCGCACTTTTTGGACAAGTGCATCATTATCGACGTTCTGCCCCTTTTCCTATTCTTTAAGTGCAATTCCAGTTTAACCCTTCAATCGTTTTCCTGAATTTCTGCCCCGCTTTCAAGTCCCCTTTGCAGGCTTACTTCAATATATTTTTGGAGGATAGCTGTCATTTATAACTCTGCAGGTTTGTGAATTAGAGTGCCCCTGAGCTCCTTTCTTCAACTCGCTTTCTTGTGAGCTGGGCACAAAACCGCAGGATTGCTTCAGGCACTAATCTCTTTCCAGCAGGGCACGCTGAGCCTTTGGTTAATTCCTCTTCCTGGTGGGAAATGAGCATTACATTTGCCCGTGCAGACAACTACAGCTAGTCTCTCATTGGGTCTCCCTATTCCTGTTCATCTTGCACAGAAATTGCAAGCTGTGCCAAAGAGGAGGTTAAAGGCAGTGACTCTCCAAGCGGGGAGAGTGTTAGTAAAGCATCTGGAATGGTGAACCCGAGGACCAGGATACGAAAACTGAGAGGCATTTTAAATCGTTTCCCAATCACACGGTGGACGATACTCTGGGTTTCCCATGCATGTTTTAGCTGGAGGAAGAACCCCTTGAACCTGGAGAGTTCGGACCCATGGAATGGGTACCATGCAGTATGACTTCAAAGGGTCTGCATTTGCTCACCGAAACTCACCAATGCTATCAGCCTGAAGTGTCCAGCCTTATGTCTCAATCAGCTGTGGGTGTAGATGTGTTAAATCCCGGTTGCATCACATGCCCTGAGTGAATTGTTTAAGAATTGCTCTCTATTTCACTGTCTTTGTGTTTTGTTTTTGAAATTTATTTTGGTAATGGGATTTATCGGATTTTCACTGCTGTGTTTATGCCGCTGTACACACGCTTGATTCTCTTACGGAGACATATAAATCCATGGGTTTTAAGTTTCTTCCTAGCCAGGTATATTCCTAGGCGTTGAATATGTGGTGTTGAGTCCATTTCGTTGAGCAAGGAGTAGGTCTTGTCTATTACATATTTGGCTTATGGAAAGTTATCTGTGCTAATTTCAGTCTCTGGTTTTATGCAGCACCCCAAGGCACCTTTTCCCATAAGCAAGCACTAGTTGGTTTTCTAAATTTGAGACCCTGTTCTGTTTTGTAATTCAGTTCATGTGTAGTCAAGTTTACATTCCGTGTATTAGTGATATCTTATGATGTTTCTTTTTCTGTGTGACGCAGTTCACGTAGAATCACCGTACCTGCATCCACTCAATATGCCGCTACGGGCCTGATGACACAGATTTCATTGCTGAGTGATATTGCGTTGCACGTACGTGCCACAACTTCTTTATCCATTTTTTGCTTTCTGGGATATTTACCTGATACTGTAGACGAGCTTCTTGGGAACACAGCCGTCCCAAACTTTGGGGTGGATCTCTGATTTTGATTTTAATTTCCCTAAGCAAGAGGACCATAAGGGCAATTGCCATAGGCGGTGTTCCTTTATTTCTTACGTGTTTTAGGAAACACCATACACTTCTCCAGGGTGGCTGTTGGCAATTTACATCTTCCCAATCAGCATAACAAGGCTCCCTGTTCTCCATATCCTGTCCTAAGTTTCTGGATTTTACACTTTTTTCAGATGGCCCTTTTGCCCAGGGGGCAGTGAGACTTCATTGTAGTGCAGATTTCCTTTACATGCTTGCTTGGTTGGCCAAAAAGTGCATATGCGTTTTTTTCCTGAATATATTCAGGAAAAAACGCATACGCCATTTTTGGCCAAGTGCATCATTGTCGACGTTCTGCCTCTTTTCCTATGCTTTCAGGGCAATTCCAGTCTACCCCCCTGCAATCGTTTTCCTGAAATTCTGCCCCGCTTTCAAGTCCCCTTCGCAGGCTTACTTCAATATACTTTTGGAAGATAGCTGTCATTTATAACTCTGCAGGTTTGTGAATTACAGTGCCCCTGAGCTCCTTTCTTCAACTCGCTTTCTTGTGAGCTGGGCTCAAAACCGCAGGATTGCTTCAGGCACTAATCTGTTTCCAGCAGGGCATGCTGAGCCTTTGGTTAATTCCTCTTCCTGGTGGGAAATGAGCGTTACATTTGCCCGTGCAGACACCTACAGCTAGTCTCTCATTGGTTCTCCCTATTCCTGTTCATCTTGCACAGAAATTGCAAGCTCTGCCAACAGGAGGTTAAAGGCACTGACTCTCCAAGCGGGGAGAGTGTTAGTAAAGCGTCTGGAATGGTGAACCCGAGGACCAGGATACGAAAACTGAGATGCATATTAAATCGTTTCCCAATCACACGGTGGACGATACTCTGGGTTTCCCATGCATGTTTTAGCTGGAGGAAGAATCCCTTGAACCTGGAGAGTTGGGACCCATGGAATGGGTACCATGCAGTATGACTTTAAAGGGTCTGCATTTGCTCACCGAAACTCACCAATGCTATCAGCCTGAAGTGTCCAGCCTTATGTCTCAACCAGCTCTGGGTGTAGATGTGGTCAATCCCGGTTGCATCACATGCCCTGAGTGAATTATTTAAGAATTCCTCTCTATTTCACTGTCTTTGTGTTTTGTTTTCGAAATTTATTTTGATAATGGGATTTATCGGATTTTCACTGCTGCGTTTCGGCCGCTGTACACACACTTGATTCTCTTACGGAAACATATATATCCATGGGTTTTAAAATTCTTCCTAGTCAGGTATATTCCTAGGCGTTGAATATGTGGTGTTGGGTCCATTTCTTTGAGCAAGGAGTAGGTCTTGTCTATTACATATTTGGCTTATGGAAAGTTATCTGTGCTAATTTCAGTCTCTGGTTTTATGCAGCACCCCAACGTGCCTTTCCCCATAAGAAAGCACTAGTTGGTTTTCTAAATTTGAGACCCTGTTCTGTTTTGTAATTCAGTTCATGTGTAGTCAAGTTTACATTCCGTGTATTAGTGATATCTTATGATGTTTCTTTTTCTGTGTGACGTAGTTCACGTAGAATCACCGTACCTGCATCCACTCACTATGCCGCTACGGGCCTGATGACACAGATTTCATTGCTGAGCGATATTGCATTGTACGTACGTGCCACAACTTCTTTATCCATTTTTTGCTTTTTGGGATATTTACCTGATACTGTAGACGAGCTTCTTGTGAACACAGCCGTCCCAAATATTGGGGTGGCTGCCTGTTTTTGATTTTAATTTCCGTAAGCTATAGGACCATATGTGGAAGTGCCATAGGCTGTGTTGCTTTGTTTCTTATGTGTTTCAGGAAACACCATACACTTCTCCAGGTTGGCTGCTGGCAATTTACATCCTGCCAATCAGCATAACAAGGCTCCTTGTTCTCCATATCCTGTCCTACCTTTCTGGATTTTACACTTTTTTCAGATGGCCCTTTTGCCCGGGGGGCTGTGAGACTTCATTGTAGTGCAGATTTCATTTACAGGCTTGCTTGGTTGGCCTAAAAGGGCGTATGCGTTTTTTCCTGAATATATTCAGGAAAAAACGCATACGCCCTTTTTGGCCAAGTGCATCATTGTCGACGTTCTGCCTCTTCTCCTATGCTTTCAGGGCAATTCCAGTCTACCCCCTGCAATCGTTTTCCTGAAATTCTGCCCCGCTTTCAAGTCCCCTTTGCAGGCTTACTTCAATATATTTTTGGAGGATAGCTGTCATTTATAACTCTGCAGGTTTGTGAATTACAGTGACCCTGAGCTCCTTTCTTCAACTCGATTTCTTGTGAGCTGGGCACAAAACCGCAGGATTGCTTCAGGCCCTAATCTGTTTCTAGCAGGGCACGCTGAGCCTTTGTTTAATTCCTCTTCCTGGTCGGCAATGAGCGTTACATTTGCCCGTGCAGACACCTACAGCTATTCTCTCATTGGTTCTCCCTATTCCTGTTCATCTTGCACAGAAATTGCAAGCTGTGCCAAAGAGGAGGTTAAAGGCACTGACTCTCCAAGCGGGGACAGTGTTAGTAAAGCATCTGGAATGGTGAACCCGAGGACCAGGATACGAAAACTGAGATGCATTTTAAATCGTTTCCCAATCACACGGTGGATGATACTCTGGGTTTCCCATGCATGTTTTAGCTGGAGGAAGAATGCCTTGAACCTGGAGAGTTGGGACCCATGGAATGGGTAACATGCAGTATGACTTCAAAGGGTCTGCATTTGCTCAACGAAACTCACCAATGCTATCAGCCTGAAGTGTCCAGCCTTATGTCTCAACCAGCTCTGGGTGTAGATGTGGTAAATCCAGGTTGCATCACATGCCCTGAGTGAATTATTTAAGAATTGCTCTCTATTTCACTGTCTTTGTGTTTTGTTTTCGAAATTTATTTTGATAATGGGATTTATCGGATTTTCACTGCTTCGTTTATGCCGCTGTACACGCGCTTGATTCTCTTACGGAGACATATAAGTCCCTGGGTTTTAAGATTCTTACTAATCCGGTATATTCTTAGGCATTGAATATGGCGTGTTGAGTCCATTTCGTTGAGCAAGGAGTAGGTCTTGACTATTACATATTTGGCTTATGGAATGTTATCTGTGCTAATTTCAATCTCTGGTTTTATGCAGCACCCCAACTCACCTTTCCCCTTAAGGAAGCATAAGTTGGTTTTCTTAATTTGAAACCCTCTTCTCTTTTGTAATTCAGTTCATGTGTAGCCATGTTAACGTTCCATGTATTAGTGATATCTTATGTCTTTTTCTTTTTGAATTATGTGACTTCGAATGATCACACGTAACTCCTCTGGAGTTGTTATAACTGGCCGTATTTCATTGATTTCCAGGCTGAGTAATATTCCACTCTACATAAGCACCACATCTCTGTCCGTTTTTTCTCTGCAGATACATTTAAGTTATATCCTAGTCGAGGATCTTTTAAACAGAGAGGTGGTTAACATTAGGGTGCCTGTGTCCTCTCGATTTTTGTTTTTCCCAAGATATACGTCCATGAGTGCAAGTGCCCTGTGCTCGGTAGCTCATTTTTTAGATGCTTTATTAAACACAATAGACTTATCCAGAGTGACCGTTGGCAATATACATTTCCACTATAAGACTCACAGGGCTCCCTTTTCTCCTTGCCCTGTCCTGCATTTCTGGTGTTTACACTTTATGAGGACGGCTCTTCTGACTGATGCAAAGTGATATGTTTTGTAGTATTGATTTCCAGTGCCCACCTGTTTGGTTGGCTAAAAAAGTGTATGCCCTTTTCTTGAATATATACAGAAAAAGACGCATACACCCTTTTTGGCCAACTGCAATGTTGGCAATGTTCAGCCCCTTTTCTTGTGCTTAATGGCGAGTCCTTTCTACCTCTTCCAATCCCTTTCCTGCCATTCTCCGTTGCTTACAAGTCCTTTTCTCTGACTTTCCTCAAGACATTTTTCAGTGATAGATATTTTCAATTCTGCAGTTTCGTGAATTTTAGTGCCCCTGAGTTCCATTTTCCAACTTGTGTTTATGGGAACTGGCCACAAAGCATCAGGATTCCTCAAGCCCTATTCTGTTTCCATGGGCAACCCTAGCCTTTGGTCAATTCGTCTTCCTGATTGGAAATTAGAGTGGCATGTGCCTGTCCGAACACCTAGGACTTGTCTCTCATTGTTCCTCCTCCTTCTGCTTCATCCTCTGGACAAATTCCAAACTGTATGCAACAGGATGTTGACAGTGCTGACATCTCCAAGTGGGGAGACTGTTAGTAAAGACGCTGGAGTGGTGAACCCTAGCACCAAGAGATGAGGAGATGAGATGCCTTTTCCAAACTTTTCCCGATCAGACGGTATACCATCCTCTGGGTGTGACAGGCATGTTTTAGGTGTAGGAAGGGTCCCATTCATGTGAGGAGAACACCAGGGGATTTTAAATATCAGTGTCTCTCCGCAACCCAAACTGGGGAATTTTTTAAGCTACGGCTACACATATGTTCATTAAGGGCCTTGGGAAGTAGGCAGAGTCCAAACTTTAGATGATTGAAGTCTTCAGGGTCAGAAGCACTCACCACTGTCTTCCCTTAGATTCCATTTTTACTGTCATTGATGGATGATGTCAATAAAAATATCTATTCTTTTTCAGATCATTTCCCCTTATAGGTTATTGCAAAATATTGAGTGTAGTTCCCTGTGCTATACAGTAGTTCCTTGCTGATGATTTCATACATAGCAGTGTGTATGTGTTAATCCCAAACTGTTAATTTATCCCTCCTCCTACCATTTCCCTTTGGTAATAATAAATTATAAGATTTTATGCTTCTCAGAAATGGGGGAGCTGAAAGAGAGGTATCATTTTCAATGCAAAAGCATTTAAAACAAGATTGAAGCTTTAACCAAGATTATTAGATGTACATCCTTGGAAAGAAATCACTTTGTTTCTCTAATATTGACCTGACAAAGAAGACAAACCTTTTCACTGAACTTGCTTATAAGAAAGTGATGGAAATATCAAATGGAAGTGTTAGAAACATCTTATTTTACCCGAGCCTTATACACTGTTCTATGTTAATTACAGTTTGGCTCACACATCTGTTCATTGAAGTTACAATGTTCTCAATTTCTGTTACTGATCCTCCAGAGTGGACGCCAACAAGTGTCCCCCTGCCCAGTGTCATTGGAGCCAATAGATCGAGACTGAGTTTGGTTCAAAAGCAAAGGAAACTTTATATTTTGATCAGAGAATGGAGAGGTGCTACCCTGTGGGCTGTGGGCTGGGCTGCTGTGTAGAGATCCTGTCAGAGTCACTGGGAGGGAGGGGGCTGAGCTCTCGAGGACCTGGTTGGCTGCAGCTCAGGCTCTATGTCACGGAGTCTGAACTGGGCCCCAGGAGCTGAAGTGTCATCGAGCCATTCTGCTCTAGGAAATCTGGTCTGAAGTGCCGGGTGTGGAACCTCTGTATGCGGGACACTAGGAGCACCTGAAATTAGACAAAGCACAAAGGATAAAAATGGTTAGACTTTATTTTATTGCCCAGATTCTATTTTTATCTCCCAGGCATTTTTAAGGGGCTTTGCCTGGGACAAACTTCTCTTCTGCCTTTTGTCCCTTTCCTCATTCTTGGAGTGCTGCGGGTGCAGACCCTTCTTCTGTAACTGCTGAGTGCTGAGTTAGGAGGCTTCATACCCGTGGGCGAGGGTCAGAACTTCTCCCCAGCAGCCTCCAGGTGACGTTGATTGTCCCCAGGCCTCCTGCCTCCCTGCTCGTCCACCTGAGCACCAGTATTGGAAGTGTTATAGATTCTAATGACCTTTAAGGGTCCAGAAAGGAGATGTGCAGTGGCGCTGTGAGGTCCAGTTTCACTCCGCCCCACATTTGTTCGGCCACCTTAGGCTGACCGTTTCTGCCAGCCTAGATGCTCTGACTGACCGTTTCTGCCAGCCTAGATGCTCTGACCAACAGTCTGCGCTTTCTTCCATTAGGCCCCTGAATTAATGTAAAAACAGCACCAGGTGTCAGGATCCTGCCCGCTCAGCTCCCAGACAGTCCAGGGTCAGTGGTGATGAAGGATCATGATGGTCACTGAGTCAAGAGCCTTTGGAAGTAAACAGGAGTCCAGCCGGTCTTATTAGCCACCATCATCAGGGTGTCTGTAGGCTTTTCTATGGTGACAGCATGATATACGGTTCCCCCGCCAAGATTATTAGCTCCCCTCTGGGTACAGTAAGTACTGCAAGCAGTAGTCTACTCTTTTGGGACACACTCTTGTTGTTTTATGAGAGAAACTCCAGGTCAAGTGATGGTCACACGGGTCGTCATGGTGCCCCGTTGCCCCCGGTTATCTCTCTGGAGGTTGGAGTTGGAGGGCCTCCTCAATCGAGGTCAGTGTGCCCACGGAGCAAACCCTGCAACTTCAGGGCATGGTTGGGGGTTAGGATCACCACGTGGGGTCCGTTTCCCTTAGAAGGGAGGTGGCCTTTTGGGCTGCTGATTTCCAGGTTTTCAGATACCACCAGTATCTTGGCCAGATGTGGCGGTGGGCCAAGCCCCTTGGTGACCATAGTTTATCCTACCTGGATGGCATTCTTGCATTGTTCCATTTCAAGTGGTCCCAGTTTTTGCACTAATACTCCAATGGCGATTCACCTTTCACCAGGAATGTAAAGGTCAAAGGGTTTAGCTAAATTAGGGAGTTCCAGGGCAAGGGTCTGAATTGACTGCTCTTTCCATTCTTGAAAGGCCACTTCTGGATTCTATTCAAAAGGATCATCATCTTTTCCTTTCAGTGTTTCATATAGAGGCCCAGCTAGTAGACTGTAGTTAGGGATCCAGAGGCAGGAAACCCTGGCTTCCCCAGGAACCCCTAAGCTGTCTTCTAGTTTCAGAAAGGGGTAAGGCTGTAAATTGTTTCTTCCCTTTCCTGGGATGGGCTTCTCCGACCTTCTGTGAGAATGAAGCCCAGGCAGGTCACCGTAGTCTGTGATACTTGAGCTTTTTCGTGGACAACTTCTATCCTTTATTGGCTTGGTAGTTCTGAGGCCTCCTTAGTAGGGCTGGCGATCAGAATGTGGTCTGAATATTGAAGGAGTGTTTCCTTTTCCAGAGGTAGAACTTTTAGGTCTTTAGCTGAGCTTTCCCCAAAGATGGTGTGGGAATTTTTGAACCCTTGGGGCAAGACAGCCTGGAAGTATTGTTTTAGTTGTATGTTGAGTCCTGTCACTCACAAGCCAAAATTTCTTGTGACTCTGGGACTAATGGAATACAAAAGAAGGCATCAGTGAAGACTAATACAGAATACCAAGTCCTGGTGGTTGGTAGAATGACCAGCAGGGTGTAGGATTTAGGAACTACTGGAGGTATATCCTCAGTGGCTTCACTGACTGTCCTGACATCCTTTACCAGGACTCCAGCAGCCCATGGGGCTCTCGAGGTCAGGCCAATCCCAGGATATGGAGCTCACCTGGGCAGGTACCCTACCCCCACCCCAGCCCACGGGGCTCTCGTGTTCAGGCCCCTCCCAGGATATGGGATTCCCTGGGCAGGTCCTCTGCAGTCCATGGGGCTCCCGTGTTCAGGCCCCTCCCAGGATACAGAGCTACCCTTGCAGGTACCTTGGCAGGGCTGGGCACACAGGAACCGTGCACATAGCCCTCATTGCAGAGCACTCCCAGCTCACCTGTCGCTCAGATCTGACACAGAGCACCTCAGAGCAGGACTTGAACTAACAAACAGCAGCTCTGACAGGTCTGTGACCCTGGGCATCACTCTGTGCGGCCTCCTCCACCTGGTCTTCCAGAGACTTCCACTGCACCCGGGGCACCAGGCCTCTGTCTCCAACCACCACCCACCCCTCCTCTCCCTGACTCCTGGGTTCCTCTCATTAGGAGAGGGTTTTCTTGAAGTTGTCTCCCACTCATGGGCCAGATAATATAATTAGAAAACAAGCCAGAGCTGCAGCCCCTTGTCTATCCTGACTCTCAGGAGCCCACACCTGTTCCTTGGACCTGGCCAATTCAGCAAGTTCCATTTTCAGCAACTGTGAGCCCCTGAGGGGTGATTATTGGCTGGCTTGGGAAGCCTGACCGTGCTGGCCAGCCCTCCCCAGGTGTGCCTGGGTTGAGATCAATATAAACACCGCTCCAGGCAGCAAGAGCCCCTGCAGCTGTGCCTGACGCCATTTTCTCTGCCCTGTCAGCAGTCTCGGGGCTGGGATGGTGGGAGGGAGTGAGAGGCCACGGCTTTGTGGGTGTCCCAGTGTGAGTGGGGCTCTGCTGGACTTTCTGCAGCAGTTGCCAAGATGCTACCTGCTAAAGAAGAGGATGTGTCACCCACACCTGCTGCTGGAATTTCTCCCTGGGCACAGGTGAGGAAGGAAGAAAGCAGTGGGGGCCGGGACAGCAGGGGTATCTCAGGCAGGGAAATGGAGAGCTTCCAGAAGAGCACCCAGGGCCAGGACCATCCTGGCTGGCCTGCAGGCACCAAGTCGGCTGGCATGCTGTCCCTCATGTGGCTCCATGGCCCTTCCTCTAGGTTTTCAAGTCCTTGTACATATTCAGGTGTTTAGCCTTGGAAGGGTGGGAACATTTCAGCAGCAGCTGGCCTGGGGCTCGGCCCACGTTTACTCACAGATACCTCGGCACGGTCCCCCAGCTTTGCAGTGAGGACGCTTGTTGCGAGGAGCATGCTGGCTGAATGGGAGATGATTCCCCACCACTGACCAACTTCAGAATTCTTTGCAATTGGAGCAAGTGCCCTGAAACGGTTTTCCTCTGTGTAACTGGTGGGTTCTGTTCTTTTTTATCTTTTTTTCGTTTTTGGTTCAAGGTAGATTTTATTCCTCTTTTGTGTATTTACAGATATAAGCATGGAAATAATTTATTCATGTAAATACATGTATGTGAAGGGAAGAATATTTTTTCTGTTTTACTTTTTTTAATTTTATTTTTGTATTTTGAATTTAATTTTATATTTTTATACAGCAGGTTGTTTTTGGTTATCTACTTTATACATATAAATGTATACATACCAATCCCAATATCTCAACTCCTCCCACCACCATCCCCAACAGCTTTCCCCCCTTGTTGTCCATACGTTTGTTGTATACATGTATTGCTCTATTTCTGCCTTGCAAAACGGTTCATCTGTACAATTTTTCTAGGTTCCACATATATGCATTAATATACAAGATTTGATTTTCTCTTTCTGACTTACTTCACTCTGTATGACAGTCTCTAGATCCATCAACGTCTCTACAAATGTCCCAATTTCATTCCTTTTTATGGCTTAGTAATATTCCATTTTATATATGTACCACATCTTTATGCATTCGTCTGTCTGTGGGCATTTAGGTTGCTTCCATTTCCTGGATAGTGTAAATAGTGATGCAATGAACATTGTGGTGAATGTCTCTTTTTGATTTATGGTTTTGTCTGGGTATATGCCCAGTAGAGGGATTGCTGTATCATATGGTAATTCTATTCTTAGTTTTATAAGAAACTCCATAATGTTCTCCACAGTGACTGTATCAATTTACGTTCCCAACAATAGTGGAAGAGGATTCCTTATCTCCACACCGTTTCCAGCATTTGTTGTTTGTAGATTTTCTGATGATGCCCATTCTAATAGGTGTGAGGTGATACACCATGGATGAGTCTATTTCGTTGAGCAAAGAGTAGGTCTTGTTTATTACGTATTTGGCTTATGGAATGGTATGTGTGCTCATTTCAATCTGTTTTTATACAGCAGCCCAACTCAACTTTCCCCTTAAGCAAGCATAAGGTTTTTATCTAAATGTGAGACTCTGTTCGGTTTTGTAATTCAGTTTATGTGTAGCCAAGTTTACACTCCCTCTATTAGTGATATCTTATGATAATTATCTTTCTTTGTGTGACATATTTCTCTTAGAATCATCATAATTAAATCCACTCAATTTGCTGCTACAGGCCTGATGACATTGATTTCACTGCTGAGTGATATTCCGTTGTACGTAAGTAGCACAACTTCTTTATCCATTTTTTTCTTTCTGGGATATTTAATTTGTACTGGACTCGAGGTTCTTGTAAACACAGCAGCCCTAAATTTTGTGTTGGCTGTGTCTTGTTGATTTTAATTTTCCTAAGCTATAGGGCCAAAAGTGGAAGTGCCCTAGGCTCTGTAGCTTTGTTTTTTAGATGTTTCAGGATACACCATGAACATCTCCAGAGTGTCTGTTGGCAATTTACATCCCGCCCATCAGCATAACACGGCTCCCTGTTCTCCATGGCCTGTCCTGTGTTTCTGGTTTTTACACTTTATTCAGATGGCCTTTTTGACGAATGGGAAATGTGACTTCATTGTAGTGTGGATTTCCATTGCTGGAGTGCTTGGTTGGCCAAAATGTTCATATGCGTTTTTTCCTGAATATATTCAGGAAAAATGTATACACACTTTTTGTCCATGTGCATCACTGTCAAAGATCTGCCGCTTTTCATATGCTTTAAATGCAATTCCAATCTACCTCTTGAAATATGATTCCTGCAATTCTGCCTCGTTTTCAAGTCCTCTTTGCAGACTTACTTCGATATATTTTTGCCAATAGCTGTCATTTATCTCTGCAGGTTTGTGAATTACAGTGCCCCTGAGCTCCTTTCTTAACTCGCTTCCTTGTAAGCTGGCCACAAAACTGCAGGTTTGCTTCAGGCCATAATCAGGGTCCCGCACGGCACTCTGAGCCTTTGGTTAATTCCTCTTCCTGGTGGGAAATTAGAGTTAAATGTGCCCCTCCAGATACCTGCCTCACTCCCAGCCACATGGTGATGTATGTCCTCAGGTTTGAGGCCATATGTGATGGGTTCCTCATCTTTTGATGATGTGGCCCCACTGGTGTGTGGACACTCCTGCCTGGTTCCCATCCCCTTGGTGATGTGGGCCCTCTGGTGAGACTCTGATCCTGGTTGGGTTCCTCACACATCCGTGAGGTGAGCCCTCTTCTCTGAGGTCACTCCTGCCTGGCTGGCACAACCCGCCTTGTTGACTTCGGCACCCTGGTGGCAGTTGGAGCCTGCTGGGAGCCTCCTTCCCGCGGTGATGAGGCCCTCTGGCGTCAGACCCTAATGGCGGGGTTCCCACATTTTCTGATACGTGCTAAGTGGTATGAGGGCACTCCTGCCAGGTTCCCATCCTCATGAGCGTGTGGGACTTCTGTTCTGAGGTCCTAACGGCTGGGTTGCTCACACTTTCATGATGTGGGCCCTCTGCTGTGAGGTCAATCCTGCCTGGCTGGCGCACGTCGCCTTGGCGACGTGGACCCTCTGGTGGCAGTTGGAGCGTGCTGGGGCCTCCTCCCCTCAGTGATGAGGGCCTTCTGGTGTCAGGCCCTAAGTGCTGGGCTCCACACATTTTCTGATGTGTGCCCAGTGGTGCGAGTCACTCCTGCCAGGTTCCCATCCTCATGGGCATGTGGGACTTCTGTTCTGTTGTCCCAACTGCTGGGTTGCTCACAGTTTCATGATGTGGGCCCTTTGCTGTGTGTTCACTCTGGCCTGTATCCCATAGTGTCAGTGCTCTGGGCCTCCAGCTTGGAGTTTCCAACTTCTCGATTCCTCACCTTTTTTATTCTATGGGCCCTCGGTTGTGCGTCTCCTCCTGCATGCCTCACTCCCAGCCCCTTCGTGATGTGTGTCCCCTTATTTGAGGCCACATGTGCTGTGTTCCTCACCTTTCTATAATGTGGCCACACTGGTGTGAGGACACTCTTGCCTGGTTCCCATTCCCTTGGTGATGTTGGCCCCACTGCTGTTAGGACAGTCTTGCCTGGTTCCCATCACCTTGGTGATGTTGGCCCTCTGGTGAGAGTCTGATCCTGGTTAGGTTCCTCACCCTTCTGTGAGGTGGGCCCTCTGCTCTGAGGTCACTCCTGCCTGGCTGGCACACCCCGCCTTGGCAACGTCGGCCATATGGTGGCAGTTGGAGCCTGCTGGGAGCCTCCTCCCCTCGGTGATGAGGGCCCTCTGGCCTCAGGCCCTAACTGCTGGGTTCCCACATTTTCTGATTCGTGCTAAGTGGTGCAAGGACACTCCTGCCAGGTTCCCATCCCCATGGGGATGTGAGCCTTCTGCTCTGAGGTCCCAATGGCTGTGTTGCTCACAGTTTCATGATGAGGGCCCTCTGGTGTGAGTTCACTCCTGCCTAGATCCCATAGCCTCGCTGCTCCTGGCTGCCTGCCGGAGGTTCCAACTGTGGGATTCCTCACCTTTTTTATTCTATGGTCCCTCTGTTTTGAGGATCCTCTGGCCTGCCTTACTCCCAGCCCCTTGGTGATGTGTGTCCTCAGGTTTGAGGCCACGTGTGCTGGGTCCCTCAAATTATGGTGATGTAGCCCCACTGGTGTGAGGACACTCCTGCCTGCTTCCGATCCCCTTGGTGATGTGGGCCCTCTGGTGAGAGTCTTATCCTGGCTGGTTTCCTCACCCTTCTGTGAGGTAGGCCCTCTGCGGTGAGGTCACTCCTGCCTGGCTGGCACACATCACCTTGGTGACGTGGGCCCTCAGTTGGGAGTTGGTGTCTGCTGCGAGTCTCCGTCCCTCGGTAATGAGGGCCCTCTTGCGTCAGACCCTAACTCCTGGGCTCCCAAAATTTGCAGATGTGCGACCTGTGGTGCGAGTACACTCCTGTCAGGTTCCCAACCCCATGGGAATTTGGGCCTTCTGCTCTGAGGTCCCAACGGCTGGGGTGCTCACAGTTTCATGATGAGGGCCCTCTGATGTGTGTTCATTCCGGCCTAGATCCCATAGGCTTGCTGCTCCTGGGCGCCTGCTGGGAGGTTCCAACTGCGGGATTCCTCACCTTTTTTATTCTATGGGCCCTCTGTTTTGAGGCTCCTCCTGCCTGCCTCAATCCCAGCCCCGTTGTGATGTGTGTCCTCTGGTGTGAGGCCACGTGTGCTGGGTCCCTCACCTTTCGATGATGTGGCCCCAATGGTGTGAGGACACTCGTGCCTGTTTCCCAGCCCCTTGGTGATGTGGCCCCTCTGGTGAGAGTCTGATCCTGGCTGGGTTCCTTACCGTTCTGTGAGGTGGGCCCTGTGCTCTGAGGTAACTCCTGCCTGGCTTGCTCCCATTGCCTTGGTGACGTCGGCCCTCTGGTGGCAGTTGGATCCTTTTGGAGACTCCTGTCCTCGGTGATGAGGTCCCTCTGGCGTCAGGCTCTAACTGCTGGGCTCCCCAGGTTTTCTGATGTGAGCCCAGTGATGCCAGGACACTCGTGAAATGTTCCCATCCCCATGGCGATATGGGCCTTCTGCTCTGAGGTTCCAACGACTGGGTTGCTCACAGTTTCCTGATGTTAGCTCTCTGGTGTTAGTTCACTCATTCCTAGATCCCATAGCCTCTGTACTCTGGGCCGCCTGCTGGGAAGTTCCAACTGCTGGGTTCCTCACCTTTTTTATTCTTTGGGCCCTGTGTTGGGAGGCTCCTCCTGCCTGTGTCACTCCCAGCCCCTTGGTGATGTAGGTCCTCTGGTTTGTGGCCACATGTGCCAGTTTCCTCATCTTTTAGTGATGTGGCCCCACTGGTGTGAGGACACTCGTGCCTGGTTCGCGTCCCCTTGGTGATATGGGCCCTCTGGTGAGAGTCTGATCCTGGTTGGGTTCCTCACACTTCTTTGAGGTGGGCCGTCTGCTGTGAGGTCACTCCTGCGTGGCTGGCACACCCCACCTTGGCGACGTGGGCCCTCTTGTGGTAGTTGGAACATGCTGGGAGCCTCCTCCCCTCAGTGATGAGGGCCCTCTGGCGTCAGGCCCTAACTGCTGGGTACCCACAGTTTCTGATATGTGCTAAGTGGTGCGAGGACACTCCTGCCATGCTCCCAACACCTTGGGGATGTGGATCTTCTGCTCTGAGGTCCAAATTGCTGGGTTGCTCACAGTTTCATGATGTGGACCCTCTGCTGTGAGTTTACTGCGGCCTGAATCGCATAGACTTGGTGCTCTTGGCCGCCTGCTGGGAGGTTCCCATTGCTGGATTCCTCAGCTTTTTTATTCTATGGGCCCTGTGTTGTGAGGCTACTCCTGCCTGCCTCATTCCGAGCCCCTTGGAGATGTGGGTCTTCTGGTTTAGGCCAAATGTGCTGGGTTCCTCACCTTTCTATGATGTGGCCACACTGGTGTGAAGACTCTCCTGCCTGGTTCTGATCACCTTGGTGATGTGGGCCCTCTGGTGAGAGTCTTATCCTGGCTGTGTTCCTCACCCTTCTGTGAGGTAGGCCCTCTGCGTTGAGGTCACTCCTACCTGGCTGTCACACGTCACCTTGGCGACGTGGGACCTCAGTTGGGTGTTGGTGCCTGATTGGAGTCTCCTCCCCTTGGTAATGAGGGCCCTCTGGCGTCAGGCCCTAACTCCTGGGTTCCCTAAATTCTCTGATGTGTGCCCTGTGGTGCGAGTACACTTCTGACAGGTTCCCAACCCCATGGGAATGTGGGCCTTCTGCTCTGAGATCCCAACGCCTAGGTTGCTCACAGTTTCATGATGACGGCCCTCTGGTGTGAGATCACTCCGGCCTGGATCCCATAGTCTCGCTGCTCCTGGCCGCCTGCTGGGAGGTTCCAACTGCGGGATTCTTCACCTCTTTAATTCTATGGTCCCTCTGTTTTGAGGCTCCTCCTGCCTGCCTCAATCCCAGCTCCCTTGTGATGTGTGTCCTCTGGTTTGAGGCCACGTGTGCTGGGTCCCTCACTTTTCAGTGATGTGGCCCCACTAGTGTGAGGACACTCCTGCCTGGTTCCCATTCCCTTGGTGATGTGGGCCCTCTGGTGAGAATCTGATCCTCTTTGGTTCTTCACACTTCTGTGAGGTTGACCCTCTGCTCTGAGGTCACTCCTGCCTGGTTGTCGCACTCCGCATTGGCGACGTCGCCCCTCTGGTAGCAGTCGGAGCTGACTGGGAGCCACCGCCCCTCGGTTTTGAGGGCCCTCTGGCATCAGGCACTAATTGCTGGGCTCCCCACATTTTTTCATGTGTGCCCACTCTTGCGATGACACTCCTGCTTGTTTCCCTTCCCCATGGGGATGTGGGCCTTCTGCTCTGAGGTCACAACGGCTGGGTTGCTTACAGAATCACAATGAGGGCCCTCTGTTGTGAGTTCATGCCGGCCTGGATCTCATAGCCTCAGTGCTCTGGGCCGCCTGCTAGGAAGATCCAACTGCTGGTTTCCACACCTTTTGTATACAATGGGACATGTGTTGTGAGGTTAATCCTGCCTGCCTCACTCCGAAACCCATGGTGATGTGGGTCCTCTGGTTTGAGGCCACATGTGCTGGGTACCTCAACTTTTGATGATGTGGCCCCACGGGTGTGAGGACACTCCTGCCTGGTTCCCATCACCTTGGTGATGTGGGCCCTCTGGGGAGAGTCTGATCCTGGCTGGGTTCCCTACCATTCTGTGAGGTGGGCCCTCTGATGTCAGGTCACTCCTGCCTGGCTAGCTCATATCGCCTTGGTGACGTGGGCCCTCTGTTGGCCACTGGAGCATGCTGGGAGCCTCCTACTCCCGTGAATGATGGCCCTAGAAAAAATGCATATGCCCTTTTTGGCCAAGTGCTTCATTGACGAGGTTCTGCCACTTCTCTTATGCTTTCAGAGCAATTCACGTCTACCTCCTGAAATCGGATTCCAGCAATTCTGCCCCACTTTCAAGTCCTCTTCACAGCCTTAATTCAATATATTTTTGTATGATTTCTGTCATTTATAAGACTGCAGGTATGTGAATGACAGTGCCCCTGAGCTCCTTTCCTCAACTCGCTTTCTTGTGAGCTGGCCACAAAACCGCAGGATTGCTTCAGGCCCTAATCTTGTTCCAGGACGGCATGCTTAGCCTTTGGTTAATTCCTTTTCCTGTTGGGAAATGAGTGTTAAAATTGCCCGTGCATACTGGGCATATACCCTGAGAAAACCAAAATTCAAAAAGAGTCATGTACCAAATTGTTCATTGCAGCTCTATTTACAATAGCCCGGAGATGGAAAGAACCTAAGCGCCCATCATCGGACAAATGGATAAAGAAGATGTGGCACATACACACAATGGAATATTACTCAGCTTTAAAAAGAAATGAAACTGAGTTATTTGTAATGAGATGGATAGACCTAGAGTCTGTCATACAGAGTGAAGTAAGTCAGAAAGAAAAAGACAAATAGCGTATGCTAACACATATATATGGTATTTAAAGGAAAAAAATGTCATGAAGAACCTAGGGATAAGACAGGAATAGAGGCGCAGACCTACTGGAGAACGGAATTGAGGATATGGGGAGGGGGAATGGTGAGTTTTGACAGGGCGAGAGAGAGTCATGGACATATACACACTAACAAATGTAGTAAGGTAGATAGCAAGGGGGAAGCAGCCACAAGGCACAGGGATATTAGCTCGGGGCGTTGGGACAGCCTGGAGGGGTGGAAGGGGGAGAGAGGGAGGGAGGGAGACACAAGAGGGAAGACACAGGGAGCATATGTATATGTATAGCTGATTCACTTTGTTATAAAGCAAAAACTAACACACCATTGTAAAGCAATTATACCCCAATAAAGATGTTAAAAAAATATTTGCCCGTGCACACACCTACAGATAGTCTCCCATTGGTTCTCCGTATTCCTGTTCATCTTGCGCAGAAATTGCAAACAGTGCCAAACAGGAGGTTAAAGGCACTGACTCTCCAAATGGGGAGAGTGTAAGAAAAGGGTCTGGAATGGTGAACCTGAGTACCAGGGGACGAAAACAGACATGCATGTAAAAAGGTTTCCCAGTCACACGGTGGAGCATACTCTGGGTTTCCCATGCAAATTTTAGCAGAAGGAAGAATCCCTTGAACCTGGAGAGTTGGGAACCATGGAATGGGTAGCAGGCAGTATGACATCAAAGGGTCTGCATTTGCTCACTGAACCTCACCAATGCAATCAGCCCAAAGGGTCCAGCCTTATCTCTCACCCAGCTCTGGGTGTAGATGTGGTAAACCAGGTTGCATCACATGCCCTGTGTGAGTTATTTAAGAATTGCTCTCTATTTCACTGTTATTGTGTTTGTTTTTGAAATTTTTTTTTGACACTGGGATTTATCGGATTTTCACTGCTGCGTTAATGCCGCTGTACACACTCTTGATTCTCTTACGGAGACATAAATATCCACGGGTTTTAAGATTCTTCCTAGTCAGGTATATTCCTAGGCGTTGAATATGTGGTGTTGAGTCCATTTCGTTGAGCAAGGAGTAGGTCTTGTCTATTACATATTTGGCTTATGGAACGGTATCTCTGCTAATTTCAGTCTCTGGTTTTATGCAGCACTCCAACGCACCTTTCTCCATAAGAAAGCACAAGTTGGTTTTCTAAATTTGAGACTGTTCTGTTTTGTAATTCAGTTCATGTGTAGTCAAGTTTACATACTGTGTATTAGTGATATTTTATGATGTTTCTTTTTATGTGTGACTTATTTCACGTAGAATCACCATACCTGAATCCACTCACTATGCCGCTACGGGCCTGATGACACAGATTTCATTGCTGAGTGATATTCCATTGTACGTACGTACCACAACATCTTTATCCATTGTTTGTTCTCTGAGATATTTACCTGGTACTGTAAACGAGGTTCTTGTGAACAGAGAGGTCCCAAACTTTGAGGTGGCTGGGTGTTTTTGATTTTAATTTCCCTAAGCTGTAGGACCATAAGTGGAAGTGCCATAGGCTGTGTTGCTTTGTTTCCTACGTGTTTCAGGAAACACATAACACTTCTCCAGAATGGCTGTCAGCAATTTACATCATATGCATCAGCATAATATGGATCCCTGTTTTCCATTGCCTGTCCCCCGTTTCTGGATTTTACAATTTTTTTAAATGGCCCTTTTGCCCTGGGGGGCACTGAGACTTCATTGTAGTGCAGGTTTATTTACAAGCTTTCTTGGTTGGCCAAAAAGTGCGTATGCGTTTTTTCCTGAATATATTTAAGGAAAAAAGCATTCACACTTTTTGGACAAGTGCATCATTATCGACGTTCTGCCTCTTTTCCTATTCTTTAAGTGCAATTCCAGTTTAACCCTTCAATCGTTTTCCTGAATTTCTGCCCTGCTTTCAAGTCCCCTTTGCAGGCTTACTTCAATATATTTTTGGAGGATAGCTGTCATTTATCACTCTGCAGGTTTGTGAATTAGAGTGCCCCTGAGCTCCTTTCTTCAACTCGCTTTCTTGTGAGCTGGGCACAAAACTGCAGGATTGCTTCAGACCCTAATCTGTTTCCAGCAGGGCACGCTGAGCCTTTGGTTATTTCCTCTTCCTGGTGGGAAATGAGCATTACATTTGCCCGTGCAGACAACTACAGCTAGTGTCTCATTGGTTCTCCCTATTGCTGTTCATCTTGCACAGAAATTGCAAGCTGTGCCAAAGAGGAGGTTAAAGGCACTGACTCTCCAAGCGGGGAGAGTGTTAGTAAAGCATCTGGAATGGTGAACCCGAGGACCAGGATACGAAAACTGAGATGCATTTTAAATCGTTTCCCAATCACACGGTAGACGATACTCTGGGTTTCCCATGCATGTTTTAGCTGGAGGAAGAATCCCTTGAACCTGGAGAATTGGGACCCATGGAATGGGTACCATGCAGTATGACTTCAAAGGGTCTGCATTTGCTCACCGAAACTCACCACTGCTATCACCTGAAGTGTCCAGCCTTATGTCTCTACCAGCTGTGGGTGTAGATGTGGTCAATCCCGGTTGCCTCACATGCCCTGAGTGAATTGTTTAAGAATTGCTCTCTATTTCACTGTCTTTGTGTTTTGTTTTTGAAATTTATTTTGATAATGGGATTTATCGGATTTTCACTGCTGCGTTTATGCCGCTGTACACACGCTTGATTCTCTTACAGAGACATATAAATCCATGGGTTTTAAGATTATTCCTAGTCAGGTATATTCCTAGGCGTTGAATATGTGGTGTTGAGTTCATTTCGTTGAGCAAGGAGTAGGTCTTGTCTATTACATATTTGGCTTATGGAAAGTTATCTGTGCTAATTTCAGTCTCTGGTTTTATGCAGCATCCAAACGCACATTTCCCCATAAGCAAGCACTAGTTGGTTTTCAAAATTTGAGACCCTGTTCTGTTTTGTAATTCAGTTCATGTGTAGTTAAATTTACATTCCGTGTATTAGTGATATCTTATGATGTTTCTTTTTCTGTGTGATGTAGTTCACGTAGAATCACCGTACCTGCATCCACTCACTATGCCGCTACGGGCCTGATGACACAAATTACATTGCTGAGTGATATTGCATTGCACGTACGTGCCACAAATTCTTTATCCATTTTTTGCTTTCTGGGATATTTACCTGGTACTGTAGACGAGCTTCTTGGGAACACAGCCGTCCCAAACTTTGGGGTGGATCTCTGTTTTTGATTTTAATTTCCCTAAGCTATAGGACCATAAGTGGAAGTGCCATAGGCTGTTTTGCTTTGTTTCTTACGTGTTTCAGGAAACACCATACACTTCTCCAGGGTGGCTGCTGGCAATTTACATCCTACCAATCAGCATAACAAGGCTCCCTCTTCTCGATATCCTGTCCTACCTTTCTAGATTTTACACTTTTTTCAGATGGCCCTTTTGCCAGGGGGGCAGTGAGACTGCATTGTAGTGCAGATTGCCTTTACAGGCTTGCTTGGTTGGCCAAAAAGGGCGTATGCGTTTTTTCCTGAATATATTCAAGAAAAAATGCATACGCACTTTTTGGCCAAGTGCATCATTGTCGACGTTGTGCCTCTTTTCCTATGCTTTCAGGTCAATTCCTGTCTACCCCCTGCAATCGTTTTCCTGAAATTCTGCCCCGCTTTCAAGTCCCCTTCGCAGGCTTACTTCAATATATTTTTGGAGGATAGCTGTCATTTATAACTCTGCAGGTTTGTGAATTACAGTGCCACTGAGCTCCTTTCTTCAACTCGCTTTCTTGTGAGCTGGGCACAAAACCGCAGGATTGCTTCAGGCCCTAATCTGTTTCCAGCAGGGCATATTGAGCCTTTGTTTAATTCCTCTTCCTGGTGGGCAATGAGCGTTATATTTGCCCGTGCAGGCACCTACAGCTAGTCTCTCATTGGTTCTCCCTATTCCTTTTCATCTAGCATAGGAATTGCAAGCTGTGCCAAACAGGAGGTTAAAGGCACTGACTCTCCAAGCGGGGAGAGTGTTAGTAAAGCATCTGGAATGGTGAACCCGAGGACCAGGATACGAAAACTGAGATGCATTTTAAATCGTTTCCCAATCTCACGGTGTACCATACTCTGTGTTTCCCATGCATGTGTTAGCTGAAGGAAGAATCCCTTGAACCTGGAGAGTTGGGACCCTTGGAATGGGTACCATGCAGTATGACTTCAAAGTGTCTGCCTTTGCTTGCCGAAACTCACCAATGCTATCAGCCTGAAGTGTCCAGCCTTATGTCTCAACCAGCTCTGGGTGTAGATGTGGTCAATCCCGGTTGCATCACATGCCCTGAGTGAATTATTTAAGAATTGCTCTCTATTTCACTGTCTTTGTGCTTTGTTTTCGCAATTTATTTTGATAATGGGATTTATCGGATTTTCACTGCTGCGTTTCGGCCGCTGTACACACGCTTGATTCTCTTATAGAGACATATATATCCATGGGTTTTAAGATTCTTCCTAGTCAGGTATATTCCTAGGCGTTGAATATGTGGTGTTCAGTCCATTTCGTTGAGCAAGGAGTAGGTCTTGTCTATTACATATTTGGCTTATGGAATGTTATCTGGGCTAAATTCAATCTCTGGTTTTATGCAACACCCCAAGGCACCTTTCCCCATAAGCAAGCACTAGTTGGTTTTCTAAATTTGAGACCCTGTTCTGTTTTGTAATTCAGTTCATGTGTAGTCAAGTTTACATTCCGTGTATTAGTTATATCTTATGATGTTTCTTTTTCTGTGTGATGTAGTTCACGTAGAATCACCGTACCTGCATCCACTCACTATGCCGCTACGGGCCTGATGACACAGATTTCATTGCTGAGTGATATTGCATTGCACGTACGTGCCACAACTTCTTTATCCATTTTTTGCTTTCTGGGATATTTACCTGATACTGTAGACGAGCTTCTTGTGAACACAGCCGTCCCAAATATTGGGGTGGCTGTCTGTTTTTGATTTTAATTTCCGTAAGCTATAGGACCATAAGTGGAAGTGCCATAGGCTGTGTTGCTTTGTTTCTTACGTGTTTCAGGAAACACCATACACTTCTCCAGGGGGGCTGCTGGCAATTTACATCCTGCCAATCAGCATAACAAGGCTCCCTGTTCTCCATATCCTGTCCTACCTTTCTGGATTTTATACTTTTTTCAGATGGCCCTTTTGACCGGGGGGCAGTGAGACTTCATTGTAGTGCAGATTTCCTTTACAGGCTTGCTTGGTTGGCCAAAAAGGGCGTATGCGTTTTTTCCTGAATATATTCAGGAAAAAACGCATACACCCTTTTTGGCCAAATGCATCATTGTCGACGTTGTGCCTCTTTTCCTATGATTTCAGGGCAATTCCAGTCTACCACCTGCAATCGTTTTCCTGAAATTCTGCCCCGCTTTCAAGTTCCCTTCGCAGGCTTACTTCAATATATTTTTGGAGGAAAGCTGTCATTTATAACTCTGCAAGTTTGTGAATTACAGTGCCCCTGAGCTCCTTTCTTCAACTCGCTTTCTTGTGAGCTGGGCACAAAACCGCAGGATTGCTTCAGGCCCTCCTCTGTTTTCGGCAGGGCACGCTGAGCCTTTGTTTAATTCCTCTTCCTGGTCGGCAATGAGCGTTACATTTGCCCGTGCAGACACCTACAGCTAGTCTCTCATTGGTTCTCCCTATTCCTTTTCATCTAGCACAGGAATTGCAAGCTGTGCCAAACAGGAGGTTAAAGGCACTGACTCTCCAAGCGGGGAGAGTGTTAGTAAAGCATCTGGAATGGTGAACCCGAGGACCAGGATACGAAAACTGAGATGCATTTTAAATCGTTTCCCAATCACACGGTGGACCATACTGTGGGTTTCCCATGCATGTTTTAGCTGGAGGAAGAATCCCTTGAACCTGGAGAGTTGGGACCCATGGAATAGGTACCATGCAGTATGACTTCAAAGGGTCTGCATTTGCTCACCGAAACTCACCAATGCTATCAGCCTGAAGTGTCCAGCCTTATGTCTCAACCAGCTCTGGGTGTAGATGTGGTCAATCCCGGTTGCATCACATGCCCTGAGTGAATTATTTAAGAATTGCTCTCTATTTCACTGTCTTTGTGTTTTGTTTTCGAAATTTATTTTGATAATGGGATTTATTGGATTTTCACTGCTGCGTTTCGGGCGCTGTACACATGCTTGATTCTCTTACGGAGACATATATATCCATGGGTTTTAAGATTCTTCCTAGTCAGGTATATTCCTAGGCGTTGAATATGTGGTGTTGAGTCCATTTCGTTGAGCAAGGAGTAGGTCTTGTCTATTACATATTTGGCTTATGGAATGTTATCTGTGCTAATTTCAGTCTCTGGTTTTATGCAGCACCCCAAGGCACCTTTCCCCATAAGCAAGCACTAGTTGGTTTTCTAAATTCGAGACCCTGTTCTGTTTTGTAATTCAGTTCATGTGCAGTCAAGTTTACATTCCGTGTATTAGTGATATCTTATGATGTTTCTTTTTCTGTGTGACGTAGTTCACGTAGAATCACCGTACCTGCATCTACTCACTGTGCCGCTACGGGCCTGATGACACAGATTTCATTGCTGAGTGATACTTCATTGCACGTACGTGCCACAACTTCTTATCCATTTTGTGCTTTCTGGGGTATTTACCTGATACTGTAGACGAGCTTCTTGTGAACACAGCCGTCCCAAATATTGGGGTGGCTGTCTGTTTTTGATTTTAATTTCCGTAAGCTATAGGACCATAATTGGAAGTGCCATAGGCTGTGTTGCTTTGTTTCTTACGTGTTTCAGGAAACACCATACACTTCTCCAGGGTGGCTGCTGGCAATTTACATCCTGCCAATCAGCATAACAAGGCTCCCTGTTCTACTTATCCTGTCCTACCTTTCTGGATTTTACACTTTTTTCAGATGGCCCTTTTGCCCGGGGGGCAGTGAGACTTCATTGTAGTGCAGATTTCCTTTACAGGCTTGCTTGGTTGGCCAAAAAGGGCGTATGCGTTTTTTCCTGAATATATTCAGGAAAAAACGCATACGCCCTTTTTAGCCAAGTGCATCATTGTCGACGTTGTGCCTCTTTTCCTATGCTTTCAGGCAATTCCAGTCTACCCCCTGCAGTCGTTTTCCTGAAATTCTGCCCCGCTTTCAAGTCCCCTTCGCAAGCTTACTTCAATATATTTTTGGAGGATAACTGTCAATTATAACTCTGCAGGTTTTTGAATTACAGTGCCCCTGAGCTCCTTTCTTCAACTCGCTTTCTTGTGAGCTGGGCACAAAATCGCAGGATTGCTTCAGGCCCTAATCTGTTTCCAGCAGGGCACACTGAGCCTTTGTTTAATTCCTCTTCCTGGTGGGCAATGAGCGTTACATTTGCCCGTGAAGACACTTACAGCTAGTCTCTCATTGGTTCTCCCTATTCCTGTTCATCTTGCATAGAAATTGCAAACGGTGCCAAACAGGAGGTTAAAGGCACTGACTCTCCAAGCAGGGAGAGTGTTAGTAAAGCGTCTGGAATGGTGAACCCGAGGACAAGGATATGAAAACTGAGATCCATTTTAAATCGTTTCCCAATCTCACGGTGTACCATACTCTGTGTTTCCCATGCATGTGTTAGCTGAAGGAAGAATCCCTTGAACCTGGAGAGTTGGGACCCTTGGAATGGGTACCATGCAGTATGACTTCAAAGTGTCTGCCTTTGCTTGCCGAAACTCACCAATGCTATCAGCCTGAAGTGTCCAGCCTTATGTCTCAACCAGCTCTGGGTGTAGATGTGGTCAATCCCGGTTGCATCACATGCCCTGAGTGAATTATTTAAGAATTGCTCTCTATTTCACTGTCTTTGTGTTTTGTTTTCGCAATTTATTTTGATAATGGGATTTATCGGATTTTCACTGCTGCGTTTCGGCCGCTGTACACACGCTTGATTCTCTTACGGAGACATATATATATATGGGTTTTAAGATTCTTCCTAGTCAGGTATATTCCTAGGCGTTGAATATGTGGTGTTGAGTCCATTTCGTTGAGCAAGGAGTAGGTCTTGTCTATTACATATTTGGCTTATGGAATGTTATCTGGGCTAATTTCAGTCTCTGGTTTTATGCAACACCCCAAGGCACCTTTCCCCATAAGCAAGCACTAGTTGGTTTTCTAAATTTGAGACCCTGTTCTGTTTTTTAATTCAGTTCATGTGTAGTCAAGTTTACATTCCGTGTATTAGTGATATCTTATGATGTTTCTTTTTCTCTGTGACGTAGTTCACGTAGAATCACCGTACCTGCATCCACTCAATATGCCGCTACGGGCCTGATGACACAGATTTCATTGCTGAATGATACTGCATTGCACGTACGTGCCACAAATTCTTTATCCATTTTTTGCTTTCTGGTTTATTTACCTGGTACTGTAGACGAGCTTCTTGGGAACACAGCCGTCCCAAACTTTGGGGTGGCTCTCTGTGTTTGATTTTAATTTCCCTAAGCAATAGGACCATAAGTGCAATTGCCATAGGCTGTGTTGCTTTATTTCTTACGTGTTTCAGGAAACACCATACACTTCTCCAGGGTGGCTGCTGGCAATTTACATCCTGCCATTCAGCATAACAAGGCTCCCTGTTCTCCATATCCTGTCCTACCTTTCTGGATTTTACACTTTTTTCAGATGGCCCTTTTGCCCGGGGGGCAGTGAGACTTCATTGTAGTGCAGATTTCCTTTACAGGCTTGCTTGGTTGGCCAAAAAGGGCGTATGAGTTTTTCCCGAATATATTCAGGAAAAAACGCATACGCCGTTGTTGGCCAAGTGCATCATTGTCGACGTTGTGCCTCTTTTCCTATGCTTTCAGGGCAATTCCAGTCTACGCCCTGCAATCGTTTTCCTGAAATTCTGCCCCGCTTTCAAGTCGCCTTCGCAGGCTTACTTCAATATATTTTTGGAGGATAGCTCTCATTTATAACTCTGCAGGTTTGTGAATTACAGTGCCCCTGAGCTCCTTTCTTCAACTCGATTTCTTGTGAGCCGGGCACAAAACCGCAGGATTGCTTCAGGCCCTAATCTGTTTCCAGCAGGGCACACTGAGCCTTTGTTTAATTCCTCTTCCTGGTCGGCAATGAGCGTTACTTTTGCCCGTGCAGACACCTACAGCTAGTCTCTCATTGGTTCTCCCTATTCCTGTTCATCTTGCACAGAAATTGCAAGCTGTGCCAAACAGGAGGTTAAAGGCACTGACTCTCCAAGCGGGGAGAGTGTTAGTAAAGCATCTGGAATGGTGAACCCGAAGACCAGGATACGAAAACTGAGATGCATTTTAAATCGTTTCCCAATCACACGGTGGACGATACTCTGGGTTTCCCATGCATGTTTTAGCTGGAGGAAGAATCCCTTGAACCTGGAGAGTTGGGACCCATGGAAAGGGTACCATGCAGTATGACTTCAAAGGGTCTGCATTTGCTCACCGAAACTCACCAATGCTATCAGCCTGAAGTGTCCAGCCTTATGTCTCAACCAGCTCTGGGTGTAGATGTGGTCAATCCCGGTTGCATCACATGCCCTGAGTGAATTATTTAAGAATTGCTCTCTATTTCACTGTCTTTGTGTTTTGTTTTCGAAATTTATTTTGATAATGGGATTTATCGTATTTTCACTGCTGCGTTTCGGCCGCTGTACACACGCTTGATTCTCTTACGGAGACATATATATCCATGGGTTTTAAGATTCTTCCTAGTCAGGTATATTCCTAGGCGTTGAATATGTGGTGTTGGGTCCATTTCGTTGAGCAAGGAGTAGGTCTTGTCTATTACATATTTGGCTTATGGAAAGTTATCTGTGCTAATTTCAGTCTCTGGTTTTATGCAGCACCCCCACGCACCTTTCCCCATAAGCAAGCACTAGTTGGTTTTCTAAATTCGAGACCCTGTTTTGTTTTGTAATTCAGTTCATGTGTAGTCAAGTTTACATTCCGTGTATTAGTGATATCTTATGATGTTTCGTTTTCTGTGTGACGTAGTTCACGTAGAATCACCGTACCTGCATCCACTCACTATGCCGCTACGGGCCTGATGACACAGATTTCATTGCTGAGTGATATTGCATTGCACGTACGTGCCACAATTTCTTTATCCATTTTTTGCTTTCTGGGATATTTACCTGATACTGTAGACGAGCTTCTTGGGAACACAGCCGTCCCAAATATTGGGGTGGCTGTCTGTTTTTGATTTTAAGTTCCGTAAGCTATAGGACCATAAGTGGAAGTGCCATAGGCTGTGTTGCTTTGTTTCTTTCGTGTTTCAGGAAACACCATACACTACTCCAGGGTGGCAGCTGGCAATTTACATCCTGCCAATCAGCATAACAAGGCTCCCTGTTCTCCATATCCTGTCCTAGCTTTCTGGATTTTACACTTTTTTCAGATGGCCCTTTTGCCCGGGGGGAAGTGAGACTTCATTGTAGTGCAGATTTCCTTTACAGGCTTGCTTGGTTGGCCACAAAGGGCGTATGCGTTTTTTCCTGAATATATTCAGGAAAAAACGCATACGCCCTTTTTGGCCAAGTGCATCATTGTCGACGTTGTGCCTCTTTTCCTATGCTTTCAGGGCAATTCCAGTCAACCCCTGCAATCGTTTTCCTGAAATTCTGCCCCGCTTTCAAGTCCCCTTCACAGGCTTACTTCAATATATTTTTGGAGAATAGCTGTCATTTATAACTCTGCAGGTTTGTGAATTACAGTGTCCCTGAGCTCCTTTCTTCAACTCGCTTTCTTGTGAGCTGGGCACAAAACCGCAGGATTGCTTCAGGCCCTATTCTGTTCCAAGCAGGGCACACTGAGCCTTTGTTCAATTCCTCTTCCTGGTGGGCAATGAGCGTTACATTTGCCCGTGCAGACACCTACAGCTAGTCTCTCATTGGTTCTCCCTATTCCTGTTCATCTTGCACAGAAATTGCAAGCTGTGCCAAACAAGAGGTTAAAGGCACTGAGTCTCCAAGCGGGGAGAGTGTTAGTAAAGCATCTGGAATGGTGAACCCGAGGACCAGGATAGGAAAACTGAGATGCATTTTAAATCGTTTCCCAATCACATGGTGGACGATACTCTGGGTTTCCCATGCATGTTTTAGGTGGAGGAAGAATCCCTTGAACCTGGAGAGTTGGGACCCATGGAATAGGTACCATGCAGTATGACTTCACAGGGTCTGCATTTGCTCACCAAAACTCACTAATGCTATCAGCCTGAAGTGTCCAGCCTTATGTCTCAACCAGCTCTGGGTGTAGATGTGGTCAATCCCGGTTGCATCACATGCCCTGAGTGAATTATTTAAGAATTGCTCTCTATTTCACTGTCTTTGTGTTTTGTTTTCGAAATTTATTTTGATAATGGGATTTATCGGATTTTCACTGCTGCGTTTCGGCCGCTGTACACACGCTTGATTCTCTTACGGAGACATTTAAATCCATGGGTTTTAAGATTATTCCTAGTCAGGTATATTCCTAGGCGTTGAATATGTGGTGTTGGGTCCATTTCGTTGAGCAAGGAGTAGGTCTTGTCTATTACATATTTGACTTATGGAAAGTTATCTGTGCTAATTTCAGTCTCTGGTTTTATGCAGCACCCCAAGGCACCTTTTCCCATAAGCAAGCACTAGTTGGTTTTCTAAATTTGAGACCCTGTTCTGTTTTGTAATTCAGTTCATGTGTAGTCAAGTTTACATTCCGTGTATTAGTGATATCTTATGATGTTTCTTTTTCTGTGTGACGCAGTTCACGTAGAATCACCGTACCTGCATCCACTCACTATGCCGCTACGGGCCTGATGACACAGATTTCATTGCTGAGTGATATTGCATTGTACGTACGTGCCACAACTTCTTTATCCATTTTTTGCTTTCTGGGATATTTACCTGATACTGTAGACGAGCTTCTTGTGAACACAGCCGTCCCAAATATTGGGGTGGCTGTCTGTTTTTGATTTTAATTTCCGTAAGCTATAGGACCATAAGTGGAAGTGCCATAGGCTGTGTTGCTTTGTTTCTTACGTGTTTCAGGAAACACCATACACTTCTCCAGGGTGGCTGCTGGCAATTTACATCCTGCCAATCAGCATAACAAGGCTCCCTGTTCTCCATATTCTGTCCTTCCTTTCTGGATTTTACACTTTTTTCAGATGGCCCTTTTGCCCGGGGGGCAGTGAGATTTCATTGTAGTGCAGATTTCCTTTACAGGCTTGCTTGGTTGGCCAAAAAGGGCGTATGCGTTTTTTCCTGAATATATTCAGGAAAAAACGCATACGCCCTTTTTGGCCAAGTGCATCATTGTCGATGTTGTGCCTCTTTTCCTATGCTTTCAGGGCAATTCCAGTCTACCCCCTGCAATCGTTTTCCTGAAATTCTGCCCCGGTTTCGTGTCCCCTCCGCAGGCTTACTTCAATATACTTTTGGAAGATAGCTGTCATTTATAACTCTGCAGGTTTGTGAATTACATTGCCCCTGAGCTCCTTTCTTCAACTCGCTTTCTTGTGAGCTGGGCACAAAACTGCAGGATTGCTTAAGGCCCTAATCTGTTTCCAGCAGGGCACACTGAGCCTTTGTTTAATTCCTCTTCCTGGTGTGCAATGAACGTTACATTTGCCCGTGCAGACACCTACAGCTAGTCTCTCATTGGTTCTCCCTATTCCTGTTCATCTTGCACAGAAATTGCAAGCTGTGCCAAACAGGAGGTTAAAGGCACTAACTCTCCAAGCGGGGAGAGTGTTAGTAAAGCATCTGGAATGGTGAACCCGAGGACCAGGATACGAAAACTGAGATGCATTTTAAATCGTTTCCCAATCACACGGTGGACGATACTCTGGGTTTCCCATGCATGTTTTAGCTGGAGGAAGAATCCCTTGAACCTGGAGAGTTGGGACCCATAGAATGGGTACCATGCAGTATGACTTCAAAGGGTCTGCATTTGCTCACCGAAACTCACCAATGCTATCAGCCTGAAGTGTCCAGCCTTATGTCTCAACCAGCTCTGGGTGTAGATGTGTTAAATCCCGGTTGCATCACATGCCCTGAGTGAATTATTTAAGAATTGCTCTCTATTTCACTGTTTTGTGTTTTGTTTTCGAAATTTATTTTGATAATGGGATTTATCGGATTTTCACTGCTGCGTTTCGGCCGCTGTACACACGCTTGATTCTCTTACGGAGACATATATATCCATGGGTTTTAAGATTCTTCCTAGTCAGGTATATTCCTAGGCGTTGAATATGTGGTGTTGGGTCCATTTCGTTGAGCAAGGAGTAGGTCTTGTCTATTACATATATGGCTTATGGAAAGTTATCTGTGCTAATTTAAGTCTCTGGTTTTATGCAGCACCCCAACGCACCTTTCCCCATAAGCAAGCACTAGTTGGTTTTCTAAACTTGAGACCCTGTTCTGTTTTGTAATTCAGTTCATGTGTAGTCAAGTTTACATTCCGTGTATTAGTGATATCTTATGATGTTTCTTTTTCTGTGTGACGTAGTTCACATAGAATCACCGTACCTGCATCCACTCACTATGCCGCTACGGGCCTGATGACACAGATTTCATTGCTGAGTGATATTGCATTGCACGTACGTGCCACAACTTCTTTATCCATTTTTTGCTTTCTGGGATATTTACCTGATACTGTAGACGAGCTTCTTGTGAACACAGCCGGCCCAAATATTGGGGTGGCTGTCTGTTTTTGATTTTAATTTCCGAAAACTATAGGACCATAAGTGGAAGTGCCATAGGCTGTGTTGCTTTGTTTCTTACGTGTTTCAGGAAACACCATACACTTCTCCAGGGTGGCTACTGGCAATTTACACCCTGCCAATCAGCATAACAAAGCTCCCTGTTCTCCATATCCTGTCCTACCTTTCTGGATTTTACACTTTTTTCAGATGGCCCTTTTGCCAGGGGGGCAGTGAGACTTCATTGTAATGCAGATTTCCTTTACAGGCTTGCTTGGTTGGCCAAAAAGGGCATATGCGTTTTTCCTGAATATATTCAGGAAAAAACGCATACGCCCTTTTTGGCCAAGTGCATCATTGTCGACGTTCTGCCTCTTTTCCTATGCTTTCAGGGCAATTCCAGTCTACCCCTGCAATCGTTTTCCTGAAATTCTGCCCCGCTTTCAAGTCCCCTTCGCAGGCTTACTTCAATATATTTTTGGAGGATAGCTGTCATTTATAACTCTGCAGGTTTGTGAATTACAGTGCCCCTGATCTCCTTTCTTCAACTCGCTTTCTTGTGAGCTGGGCACAAAACCGCAGGATTGCTTCAGACCCTAAACTGTTTCCGGCAGGGCATGCTGAGCCTTTGGTTAATTCCTCTTCCTGGTCGGACATGAGCGTTACATTTGCCTGTGCAGACACCTATAGCTAGTCTCTCAATGGTTCTCCCTATTCCTGTTCATCTTGCACAGAAATTGCAAGCTGTGCCAAACAGGAGGTTAAAGGCACTGACTCTCCAAGCAGGGAGAGTGTTAGTAAAGCATCAGGAATGGTGAACCCGAGGACCAGGATACGAAAACTGAGATGCATTTTAAATCGTTTCCCAATCACACGGTGGACCATACTGTGGGTTTCCCATGCATGTTTTAGCAGGAGGAAGAATCCCTTGAACCTAAAGAGTTGGGACCCATGGAATAGGTACCATGCAGTATGACTTCAAAGGGTCTGCATTTGCTCACCGAAACTCACCAATGCTATCAGGCTGAAGTGTTCAGCCTTATGTCTCAACCAGCTCTGTGTGTAGATGTGGTCAATCCCGGTTTCATCACATGCCCTGAGTGAATTATTTAAGAATTGCTCTCTATTTCACTGTCTTTGTGCTTTGTTTTCGAAATTTATTTTGATAATGGGATTTATCGGATTTTCACTGCTGCGTTTCGGCCGCTGTACACATGCTTGATTCTCTTACGGAGACATATATATCCATGGGTTTTAAAATTCTTCCTAGTCAGGTATATTCCTAGGCGTTGAATATGTGGTGTTGAGTCCATTTCGTTGAGCAAGGAGTAGGTCTTGTCTGTTACATATTTGGCTTATGGAATGTTATCTGTGCTAATTTCAGTCTCTGGTTTTATGCAGCACTCCAAGGCACCTTTCCCCATAAGCAAGCACTAGTTGATTTTCTAAATTTGAGACCCTGTTCTGTTTTGTAATTCAGTTCATGTGTAGTCAAGTTTACATTCCGTGTATTAGTGATATCTTATGATGTTTCTTTTTCTGTGTGACGTAGTTCACGTAGAATCACCGTACCTGCATCCACTCACTATGCCGCTACGGGCCTGATGACACAGATTTCATTGCTGAGTGATATTGCATTGTACGTACGTGCCACAACTTCTTTATCCATTTTTTGCTTTCTGGTTTATTTACCTGGTACTGTAGACGAGCTTCTTGGGAACACAGCCGTCCCAAACTTTGGGGTGGCTCTCTGTTTTTGATTTTAATTTCCCTAAGGAATAGGACCATAAGTGCAATTGCCATAGGCTGTGTTGCTTTATTTCTTACGTGTTTCAGGAAACACCATACACTTCTCCAGGGGGGCTGCTGGCAATTTACATCCTGCCAATCAGCATAACAAGGCTCCCTGTTCTCCATATCCTGTCCTACCTTTCTGGATTTTACACTTTTTTCAGATGGCCCTTTTGCCCGGGGGGCAGTGAGACTTAATTGTAGTGCAGATTTCTTTACAGGCTTGCTTGGTTGGCCAAAAAGGGCGTATGCGTTTTTTCCTGAATATATTCAGGAAAAAACGCATACACCCTTTTTGGCCAAGTGCAATATTGTCGACGTTCTGCCTCTTTTCCTATGCTTTCAGGGCAATTCCAGTCTACCCCCCGCAATCGTTTTCCTGAAATTCTGCCCCGCTTTCAAGTCCCCTTCGCAGGCTTACTTCAATATATTTTTGGAGGATAGCTGTCATTTATAACTCTGCAGGTTTGTGAATTACAGTGCCCCTGAGCTCCTTTCTTCAACTCGCTTTCATGTGAGCTGGGCACAAAACCGCAGGATTGCTTCAGGCCCTCCTCTGTTTCCGGCAGGGCACGCTGAGCCTTTGGTTAATTCCTCTTCTTGGTGGGAAATGAGCTTTCCATTTGCCCGTGCAGACACCTATAGCTAGTCTCTCATTGGTTCTCCCTATTCCTGTTCATCTTGCACCGAAATTGCAAGCTGTGCCAAAGAGGAGGTTAAAGGCACTGACTCTCCATGTGGGGAGAGTGTTATTAAAGCATCTGGAATGGTGAACCCGAGGACCAGGATACGAAAACTGAGATGCATTTTAAATCGTTTCCCAATCACACGGTGGACGATACTCTGGGTTTCCCATGCATGTTTTAGCTGGAGGAAGAATGCCTTGAACCTGGAGAGTTGGGACCCATGGAATGGGTACCATGCAGTATGACATCAAAGGGTCTGCATTTGCTCACCGAAACTCACCAATGCTATCAGCCTGAACTGTCCAGCCTTATGTCTCAGCCAGCTCTGGGTGTAGATGTGGTCAATCCCGGTTGCATCACATGCCCTGAGTGAATTATTTAAGAATTGCTCTCTATTTCACTGTCTTTGTGTTTTGTTTTCGAAATTTATTTTGATAATGGGATTTATCGGATTTTCACTGCTGCGTTTCGGTCGCTGTACACACGCTTGATTCTCTTTCGGAGACATATATATCCATGGGTTTTAAGATTCTTCCTAGTCAGGTATATTCCTAGGCGTTGAATATGTGGTGTTGAGTCCATTTCGTTGAGCAAGGAGTAGGTCTTGTCTATTACATATTTGGCTTATGGAATGTTATCTGTGCTAATTTCAGTCTCTGGTTTTATGCAGCACCCCAAGGCACCTTTTCCCATAAGCAAGCACTAGTTGGTTTTCTGAATTTGAGACCCTGTTCTGTTTTGTAATTCAGTTCATGTGTAGTCAAGTTTACATTCCGTGTATTAGTGATATCTTATGATGTTTCTTTTTCTGTGTGACGTAGTTCACGTAGAATCACCGTACCTTCATCCACTCACTATGCCGCTACGGGCCTGTTGACACAGATTTCATTGCTGAGTGATGCTGCATTGCACGTACGTGCCACAACTTCTTTATCCATTTTTTGCTTTCTGGTTTATTTACCTGGTACTGTAGACGAGCTTCTTGGGAACACAGCCGTCCCAAACTTTGGGGTGGCTCTCTGTTTTTGATTTTAATTTCCCTAAGGAATAGGACCATAAGTGCAATTGCCATAGGCTGTGTTGCTTTATTTCTTACGTGTTTCAGGAAACACCATACACTTCTCCAGGGTGGCTGCTGGCAATTTACATCCTGCCAATCAGCATAACAAGGCTCCCTGTTCTCCATATCCTGTCCTACCTTTCTGGATTTTACACTTTTTTCAGATGGCCCTTTTGACCGGTGGGCAGTGAGACTTCATTGTAGTGCAGATTTCTTTACAGGCTTGCTTGGTTGGCCAAAAAAGGCGTATGCGTTTTTTCCTGAATATATTCAGGAAAAAACGCATACGCCCTTTTTGGCCAAGTGCAATATTGTCGACGTTCTGCCTCTTTTCCTATGCTTTCAGGGCAATTCCAGTCTACCCCCTGCAATCGTTTTCCTGAAATTCTGCCCCGCTTTCAAGTCCCTTTCGCAGGCTTACTTCAATATAATTTTGGAGGATAGCTGTCATTTATAACTCTGCAGGTTTGTGAATTACAGTGCCCCTGAGCTCCTTTCTTCAACTCGCTTTCTTGTGAGATGGGCACAAAACCGCAGGATTGCTTCAGGCCCTAATCTGTTTCCGGCAAGGCATGCTGAGCCTTTGCTTAATTCCTCTTCCTGGTGGGAAAAGAGCGTTACATTTGCCCGTGCAGACACCTACAGCTAGTCTCTCATTGGTTCTCCCTATTCCTGTTCATCTTGCACAGAAATTGCAAGCTGTGCCAAACAGGAGGTTAAAGGCACTGACTCTCCAAGCGGGGAGAGTGTTAGTAAAGCATCTGGAATGGTGAACACGGGGACCAGGATACGAAAACTGAGATGCATTTTAAATCGTTTCCCAATCACACGGTGGATGATACTCTGGGTTTCCCATGCATGTTTTAGCTGGAGGAAGAATGCCTTGAACCTGGAGAGTTGGGACCCATGGAAAGGGTACCATGCAGTATGACTTCAAAGGGTCTGCATTTGCTCACCGAAAGTCACCAATGCTATCAGCCTGAAGTGTCCAGCCTTATGTCTCAACCAGCTGTGGGTGTAGATGTGGTCAATCCCGGTTGCATCACATGCCCTGAGTGAATTAGTTAAGAATTGCTTTCTATTTCACTGTCTTTGTGTTTTGTTTACGAAATTTATTTTGATAATGGGATTTATCGGATTTTCACTGCTGCATTTCGGCCGCTGTACACACGCTTGATTCTCTTATAGAGACATATATATCCATGGGTTTTAAGATTCTTCCTAGTCAGGTATATTCCTAGGCGTTGAATATGTGGTGTTGGGTCCATTTCGTTGAACAAGGAGTAGGTCTTGTCTATTACATATTTGGCTTATGGAAAGTTATCTGTGCTAATTTCAGTCTCTGGTTTTATGCAGCACCCCAAGGCACATTTCCCCATAAGCAAGCACTAGTTGGTTTAATAAATTTGAGACCCTGTTCTGTTTTGTAATTCAGTTCATGTGTAGTCAAGTTTACATTCCGTGTATTAGTGATATCTTATGATGTTTCTTTTTCTGTGTGACGTAGTTCACGTAGAATCACCGTACCTGCATCCACTCACTATGCCGCTATGGGACTGATGACAGAGATTTCATTGCTTAGTGATATTGCATTGTACGTACGTGCCACAACTTCTTTATCCATTTTTTGCTTTCTGGGATATTTACCTGATACTGTAGACGAGCTTCTTGTGAACACAGCCGTCCCAAATATTGGGGTGGCTGTCTGTTTTTGATTTTAATTTCCGTAAGCTCTAGGACCATAAGTGGAAGTGCCATAGGCTGTGTTGCTTTGTTTCTTACGTGTTTCAGGAAACACCATACACTTCTCCAGGGGGGCTGCTGGCAATTTACATCCTGCCAATCAGCATAACAAGGCTCCCTGTTCTCCATATCCTGTCCTACCTTTCTGGATTTTACACTTTTTTCAGATGGCCCTTTTGCCCAGGGGGCAGTGAGACTTCATTGTAGTGCAGATTTCCTTTACAGGCTTGCTTGGTTGACCAAAAAGTGCATATGCGTTTTTTCCTGAATATATTCAGGAAAAAACGCATACGCCCTTTTTGGCCAAGTGCATCATTGTCGACGTTCTGCCTCTTTTCCTATGCTTTCAGGGCAATTCCAGTCTACCCCCTGCAATCGTTTTCCTGAAATTCTGCCCCGCTTTCAAGTCCCCTTCGCAGGCTTACTTCAATATATTTTTGGAGGATAGCTGTCATTTATAACTCTGCCGGTTTGTGAATTATAGTGGCCCTGAGCTCCTTTCTTCAACTCGCTTTCTTGTGAGCTGGGCACAAAACCGCAGGATTGCTTCTGGCGCTAATCTGCTTCCGGCAGGGCACGCTTAGCCTTTGCTTAATTTCTCTTCCTGGTGGGAAATGAGCGTTACATTTGCCCGTGCAGACACCTATAGCTAGTCTCTCATTGGTTCTCCCTATTCCTGTTCATCTTGCACAGAAATTGCAAGCTGTGCCAAACAGGAGGTTAAAGGCACTGACTCTGCAAGCGGGGAGAGTGTTAGTAAAGCATCTGGAATGGTGAACCCGAGGACCAGGATACGAAAACTGAGATGCATTTTAAATCGTTTCCCAATTACACGGTGAACCATACTGTGGGTTTCCCATGCATGTTTTAGCTGGAGGAAGAATCCCTTGAACCTGGAGAGTTGGGACCCATGGAATAGGTACCATGCAGTATGACTTCAAAGGGTCTGCAT
Source organism: Phocoena phocoena (assembly GCF_963924675.1). Lineage (NCBI taxonomy): Eukaryota > Metazoa > Chordata > Mammalia > Artiodactyla > Phocoenidae > Phocoena > Phocoena phocoena. The sequence continues at coordinate 830,689 of NC_089222.1, read as the reverse complement.
TTGCTCACCGAAACTCACCAATGCTATCAGCCTGAAGTGTCCAGCCTTATGTCTCAACCAGCTCTGGGTGAAGATGTGTTAAATCCCGGTTGCATCACATGCCCTGAGTGAATTATTTAAGAATTGCTATCTATTTCACTGTCATTGTGTTTTGTTTTTGAAATTTATTTTGATAATGGGATTTATCGGATTTTCACTGCTGCATTTATGCCGCTGTACACACGTTTGATTCTCTTACGGAGACATATAAATCCATGGGTTTTAAGATTCTTCCTAGTCAGGTATATTCCTAGGCGTTGAATATGTGTTGTTGAGTCCATTTCGTTGAGCAAGGAGTAGGTGTTGTCTATTACATATTTGGCTTATGGAAAGTTATCTGTGCTAATTTCAGTCTCTGGTTTTATGCAGCACTCCAACGCACCTTTCCCCATAAGCAAGCACTAGTTGGTTTTCTAAATTTGAGACCCTGTTCTGTTTTGTAATTCAGTTCATGTGTAGTCAAGTTTACATTCCGTGTATTAGTGATATCTTATGATGTTTCTTTTTCTGTGTGATGTAGTTAACGTAGAATCACCGTACCTGTATCCACACACTATGCCGCTACGGGCCTGATGACACAGATTTCATTGCTGAGTGATATTGCATTGTACGTACGTGCCACAACTTCTTTATCCATTTTTTGCTTTCTGAGATGTTTACCTGGTACTGTAGACGAGCTTTTTGGGAACACAGCCGTCCCAAACTTTGGGGTGGCTCTCTGTTTTTGATTTTAATTTCCCTAAGGAATAGGACCATAAGTTCAATTGCCATAGGCTGTGTTGCTTTATTTCTTCGTGTTTCAGGAAACACCATACATTTCTCCAGGGTGGCTGTTGGCAATTTACATCCTGCCAATCAGCATAAGAAGGTTCCCTGTTCTCCATATCCTGTCCTACCTTTCTGTATATTACACTTTTTTCAGATGGCCCTTTTGCCCAAGGGGCAGTGAGACTTCATTGTAGTGCAGATTTCCTTTACAGGCTTGCTTGGTTGGCCAAAAAGCGCGTATGCGTTTTTTCCTGAATATATTCAGGAAAAAACGCATACGCCCTTTTTGGCCAAGTGCATCATTGTCGACGTTCTGCCTCTTTTCCTATGCTTTCAGGGCAATTCCAGTCTACCCCCTGCAATCGTTGTCCTGAAATTCTGCCCCGCTTTCAAGCCCCCTTCGCAGGCTTACTTCAATATATTTTTGGACGATAGCTGTCTTTTATAACTCTGCAGGTTTTTGAATTACAGTACCCCTGAGCTCCTTTCTTCAACTCGCTTTCTTGTGAGCTGGGCACAAAACCGCAGGATTGCTTCAGGCCGTAATCTGTTTCCGGCAGGGCACACTGAGCCTTTGGTTAATTCGTCTTCCTGGTGGGAAATGAGCGTTACATTTGCCCGTGCAGACACCTACAGCTAGTCTCTCATTGGTTCTCCCTATTCCTGTTCATCTTGCACAGAAATTGCAATCTGTGCCAAACAGGAGGTTAAAGGTACTGACTCTCCAAGCGGGGAGAGTGTTAGTAAAGCGTCTGGAATGGTGAACCCGAGGACCAGGATACGAAAACTGAGATGCATTTTAAATCGTTTCCCAATGACACGGTGGAGGATACTCTGGGTTTCCCGTGCATGTTTTAGCTGGAGGAAGAATCCCTTGAACCTGGAGTGTTGGGACCCATGGAATGGGTACCATGCAGTATGACTTCAAAGGGTCTGCATTTACTCACCGATCCTCACCAATGCTATCAGCCTGAAGTGTCCAGCCTTATGTCTCAAACAGCTCTGGGTGTAGATGTGGTCAATCCCGGTTGCATCACATGCCCTGAGTGAATTATTTAAGAATTGCTCTCTATTTCACTGTCTTTGTGTTTTGTTTTCGAAATTTATTTTGATAATGGGATTTATCGGATTTTCACTGCTGCGTTCGGCCGCTGTACACACGCTTGATTCTCTTACGGAGACGTATATATCCATGGGTTTTAAGATTCTTCCTAGTCAGGTATATTCCTAGGCGTTGAATATGTGGTGTTGGGTCCATTTCGTTGAGCAAGGAGTAGGTCTTGTCTATTACATATTTGGCTTATGGAAAGTTATCTGTGCTAATTTCAGTCTCTGGTTTTATGCAGCACCCCAACGCACCTTTCCCCATAAGCAAGCACTAGTTGGTTTTCTAAATTTGAGACACTGTTCTGTTTTGTAATTCAGTTCATGTGTAGTCAAGTTTACATTCCGTGTATTAGTGATATCTTATGATGTTTCTTTTTGTGTGTGACGTAGTTCACGTAGAATCACCGTACCTGCATCCACTCACTATGCCGCTACGGGCCTGATGACACAGATTTCATTGCTGAGTGATATTGCATTGCACGTACGTGCCACAACTTCTTTATCCATTTTTTGCTTTCTGGGATATTTACCTGATACTGTAGACGAGCTTCTTGTGAACACAGCCGTCCCAAATATTGGGATGGCTGTCTGTTTTTGATTTTAATTTCCGTATGCTATAGGTCCATAAGTGGAAGTGCCATAGGCTGTGTTGCTTTGTTTCTTACGTGTTTCAGGAAACACCATACACTTCTCCAGGGTGGCTGCTGGCAATTTACATCCCGCCAATCAGCATAACAAGGCTCCCTGTTCTCCATATCCTGTCCTACCTTTCTGGATTTTACACTTTTTTCGGATGGCCCTTTTGCCCGGGGGGCAGTGAGACTTCATTGTAGTGCAGATTTCCTTTACAGGCTTGCTTGGTTGGCCAAAAAGTGCATATGCGTTTTTTCCTGAATATATATGCAGGAAAAAACTCATACGCCCTTTTTGGCCAAGTGCATCATTGTCGACGTTGTGCCTCTTTTCCTATGCTTTCAGGGCAATTCCAGTCTACCCCCTGCAATCGTTTTCCTGAAATTCTGCCTCGCTTTCAAGTCTCCTTCGCAGGCTTACTTCAATATACTTTTGGAAGATAGCTGTCATTTATAACTCTGCAGGTTTGTGAATTACAGTGCCCCTGAGCTCCTTTCTTCAATTCGCTTTCTTGTGAGCTGGGCACAAAACCGCAGGATTGCTTCAGGCACTAATCTGTTTCTAGCAGGGCACGCTGAGCCTTTGGTTAATTCCTCTTCCTGGTGGGAAATGAGCGTTACATTTGCCCGTGCAGACACCTACTGCTAGTCTCTCATTGGTTCTCCCTATTCCTGTTCATCTTGCACAGAAATTGCAAGCTGTGCCAAAGAGGAGGTTAAAGGCACTGACTCTCAAAGCGGGGAGAGTGTTAGTAAAGCGTCTGGAATGGTGAACCCGAGGACCAGGATACGAAAACTGAGATGCATTTTAAATCGTTTCCCAATCACACGCTGGATGATACTCTGGGTTTCCCATGCATGTTTTAGCTGGAGGAAGAATCCCTTGAACCTGGAGTGTTGGGACCCATGGAATGTGTACCATGCAGTATGACTTCAAAGGGTCTGCATTTACTCACTGAACCTCACCAATGCTATCAGCCTGAAGTGTCCAGCCTTTTGTCTCAACCAGCTCTGGGTGTAGATGTGGTCAATCCCGGTTGCGTCACATGCCCTGAGTGAATTATTTAAGAAATGCTCTCTATTTCACTGTCTTTGTGTTTTGTTTTTGAAATTTATTTTGATAATGGGATTTATCGGATTTTCACTGCTGCGTTTCGGCCGCTGTACACATGCTTGATTCTCTTACGGAGACATATATATCCATGGGTTTTAAGATTCTTCCTAGTCAGGTATATTCCTAGGCGTTGAATATGTGGTGTTGGGTCCATTTCGTTGAGCAAGGAGTAGGTCTTGTCTATTACATATTTGGCTTATGGAAAGTTATCTGTGCTAATTTCAGTCTCTGGTTTTATGCAACACCCCAACGCACCTTTCCCCATAAGCAAGCACTAGTTGGTTTTCTAAATTTGAGACCCTGTTCTCTTTTGTAATTCAGTTCATGTTTAGTCAAGTTTACATTCCGTGTATTAGTGATATCTTATGATGTTTCTTTTTCTGTGTGACGTAGTTCACGTAGAATCACCGTACCTGCATCCATTCATTATGTCGTTGCGGGCCTGATGACACTGATTTCATTGCTGAGTGATATTGCATTGCACGTAAGTGCCACAACTTCTTTATCCATTTTTTGCTTTCTGGGATATTTACCTGGTACTGTAGACGAGCTTCCTGTGAACACAGCCGTCCCAAACATTGGGGTGGCTGTCTGTTTTTGATTTTAATTTCCCTAAGCTATAGGACCATGAGTGCAAGTGCCATAGGCTGTGTTGCTTTGTTTCTAACGTGTTTCAGGAAACACCATACACTTCTCCAGGGTGGCTGCTGGCAATTTACATCCCGCCAATCAGCATAACAAGGCTCCCTGTTCTCCATATCCTGTCCTACCTTTCTGGATTTTACACTTTTTTCGGATGGCCCTTTTGCCCGGGGGGCAGTGAGACTTCATTGTAGTGCAGATTTCCTTTACAGGCTTGCTTGGTTGGCCAAAAAGTGCATATGCGTTTTTTCCTGAATATATATGCAGGAAAAAACTCATACACCCTTTTTGGCCAAGTGCATCATTGTCGACGTTGTGCCTCTTTTCCTATGCTTTCAGGGCAATTCCAGTCTACCCCCTGCAATCGTTTTCCTGAAATTCTGCCTCGCTTTCAAGTCTCCTTCGCAGGCTTACTTCAATATACTTTTGGAAGATAGCTGTCATTTATAACTCTGCAGGTTTGTGAATTACAGTGCCCCTGAGCTCCTTTCTTCAATTCGCTTTCTTGTGAGCTGGGCACAAAACCGCAGGATTGCTTCAGGCACTAATCTGTTTCTAGCAGGGCACGCTGAGCCTTTGGTTAATTCCTCTTCCTGGTGGGAAATGAGCGTTACATTTGCCCGTGCAGACACCTACTGCTAGTCTCTCATTGGTTCTCCCTATTCCTGTTCATCTTGCACAGAAATTGCAAGCTGTGCCAAAGAGGAGGTTAAAGGCACTGACTCTCAAAGCGGGGAGAGTGTTAGTAAAGCGTCTGGAATGGTGAACCCGAGGACCAGGATACGAAAACTGAGATGCATTTTAAATCGTTTCCCAATCACACGCTGGATGATACTCTGGGTTTCCCATGCATGTTTTAGCTGGAGGAAGAATCCCTTGAACCTGGAGTGTTGGGACCCATGGAATGTGTACCATGCAGTATGACTTCAAAGGGTCTGCATTTACTCACTGAACCTCACCAATGCTATCAGCCTGAAGTGTCCAGCCTTTTGTCTCAACCAGCTCTGGGTGTAGATGTGGTCAATCCCGGTTGCGTCACATGCCCTGAGTGAATTATTTAAGAAATGCTCTCTATTTCACTGTCTTTGTGTTTTGTTTTTGAAATTTATTTTGATAATGGGATTTATCGGATTTTCACTGCTGCGTTTCGGCCGCTGTACACATGCTTGATTCTCTTACGGAGACATATATATCCATGGGTTTCAAGATTCTTCCTAGTCAGGTATATTCCTAGGCGTTGAATATGTGGTGTTGGGTCCATTTCGTTGAGCAAGGAGTAGGTCTTGTCTATTACATATTTGGCTTATGGAAAGTTATCTGTGCTAATTTCAGTCTCTGGTTTTATGCAACACCCCAACGCACCTTTCCCCATAAGCAAGCACTAGTTGGTTTTCTAAATTTGAGACCCTGTTCTCTTTTGTAATTCAGTTCATGTTTAGTCAAGTTTACATTCCGTGTATTAGTGATATCTTATGATGTTTCTTTTTCTGTGTGACGTAGTTCACGTAGAATCACCGTACCTGCATCCATTCATTATGTCGTTGCGGGCCTGATGACACTGATTTCATTGCTGAGTGATATTGCATTGCACGTACGTGCCACAACTTCTTTATCCATTTTTTGCTTTCTGGGATATTTACCTGGTACTGTAGACGAGCTTCCTGTGAACACAGCCGTCCCAAACATTGGGGTGGCTGTCTGTTTTTGATTTTAATTTCCCTAAGCTATAGGACCATGAGTGCAAGTGCCATAGGCTGTGTTGCTTTGTTTCTAACGTGTTTCAGGAAACACCATACACTTCTCCAGGGTGGCTGTTGGCAATTTACATCCTGCCAATCGGCATAACAAGGCTCACTGTTCTCCATATCCTGCCATACCTTTCTGTATTTTCCACTATTTTCAGATGGCCCTTTTGCCAGGGGGGAAGTGAGACTTCATTGTAGTGCAGATTTCCTTTACAGGCTTGCTTGGTTGGCCAAAAAGTGCGTATGCGTTTTTTCCTGAATATATTCAGGAAAAAACGCATACGCACATTTTGGCCAAGTGCATCATTGTCGACGTTCTGCCTCTTTTCCTATGCTTTCAAGGCAATTCCAGTCTACCCCCTGCAATCGTTTTCCTGAAATTCTGCCCCGCTTTCCAGTCCCCTTCGCAGGATAACTTCAATATATTTTTGGAGGATAGCTGTCATTTATAACTCTGCAGGGTTGTGGATTACAGTGCCCCTGAGCTCCTTTCTTCAACTCGCTTTCTTGTGAGCTGGGCACAAAACCGCAGGATTGCTTCAGGCCCTAATCTGTTTCCGGCAGGGCACGCTGAGCCTTTGGTTAATTCCTCTTCCTGGTGGGAAATGAGCGTTACATTTGCCCGTGCAGACACCTACATCTAGTCTCTCCTTGCTTCTCGTATTCCTGTTCATCTTGCACAGAAATTGCAAGCTGTGCCAAATACGAGGTTAAAGGCACTGACTCTCCAAGCGGGGAGATTGTTAGTAAAGCATCTGGAATGGTGAACCCGAGGACCAGGATACGAAAACTGAGATGCATTTTAAATCGTTTCCCAATCACACGGTGGACCATACTGTGGTTTTCCCATGCATGTTTTAGCTGGAGGAAGAATCCCTTGTACCTGAAGAGTTGGGACCCATGGAATAGGTACCATGCAGTATGACTTCAAAGGGTCTGCATTTGCTCACCGAAACTCACCAATGCTATCAGCCTGAAGTGTCCAGCCTTATGTCTCAACCTGCTCTGGGTGTAGATGTGGTCAATCCCGGTTGCATCACATGCCCTGAGTGAATTATTTAAGAATTGCTCTCTATTTCACTGTCTTTGTGTTTTGTTTTCGAAATTTATTTTGATAATGGGATTTATCGGATTTTCACTGTTGCGTTTCGGCCGCTGTACACACGCTTGATTCTCTTACAGAGACATATATATCCATGGGTTTTAAGATTCTTCCTAGTCAGGTATATTCCTAGGCGTTGAATATGTGGTGTTGAGTCCATTTCGTTGAGCAAGGAGTAGGTCTTATCTATTACATATTTGGCTTTTGGAATGTTATCTGTGCTTATTTCAGTCTCTGGTTTTATGCAGCACCCCAAGGCACCTTTCCCCATAAGCAAGCACTAGTTGGTTTTCTAAATTTGAGACCCTGTTCTCTTTTGTAATTCAGTTCATGTGTAGTCAAGTTTAAATTCCGTGTATTAGTGATATCTTATGATGTTTCTTTTTCTGTGTGACGTAGTTCACGTAGAATCCCCGTACCTGCATCCACTCACTATGCCGCTATGGGCCTGATGACACAGATTTCATTGCTGAGTGATACTGCATTGAACGTACGTGCCACAACTTCTTTATCCATTTTTTGCTTTCTGAGATATTTACCTGGTACTGTAGACGAGCTTTTTGGGAACACAGCCGTCCCAAACTTTGGGGTGGCTCTCTGTTTTTGATTTTAATTTCCCTAAGGAATAGGACCATAAGTGCAATTGCCATAGGCTGTGTTGCTTTATTTCTTCGTGTTTCAGGAAACACCATACACTTCTCCAGGGTGGCTGTTGGCAATTTACATCCTGCCAATCAGCATAAGAAGGTTCCCTGTTCTCCATATCCTGTCCTACCTTTCTGGATTTTACACTTTTTTCAGATGGCCCTTTTGCCCGAGGGGCAGTGAGACTTCATTGTAGTGCAGATTTCCTTTACAGGCTTGCTAGTTTGGCCAAAAAGCGCGTATGCGTTTTTTCCTGAATATATTCAGGAAAAAACGCATACGCCCTTTTTGGCCAAGTGCATCATTGTCGACGTTCTGCCTCTTTTCCTATGCTTTCAGGGCAATTCCAGTCTACCCCCTGCAATCGTTGTCCTGAAATTCTGCCCCGCTTTCAAGCCCCCTTCGCAGGCTTACTTCAATATATTTTTGGACGATAGCTCTCTTTTATAACTCTGCAGGTTTGTGAATTACAGTACCCCTGAGCTCCTTTCTTCAACTCGCTTTCTTGTGAGCTGGGCACAAAACCGCAGGATTGCTTCAGGCCCTAATCTGTTTCCGGCAGGGCACACTGAGCCTTTGGTTAATTCGTCTTCCTGGTGGGAAATGAGCGTTACATTTGCCCGTGCAGACACCTACAGCTAGTCTCTCATTGGTTCTCCCTATTCCTGTTCATCTTGCACAGAAATTGCAATCTGTGCCAAACAGGAGGTTAAAGGCACTGACTCTCCAAGCGGGGTGAGTGTTAGTAAAGCGTCTGGAATGGTGAACCCGAGGACCAGGATACGAAAACTGAGATGCATTTTAAATCGTTTCCCAATCACACGGTGGAGGATACTCTGGGTTTCCCGTGCATGTTTTAGCTGGAGGAAGAATCTCTTGAACCTGGAGTGTTGGGACCCATGGAATGGGTACCATGCAGTATGACTTCAAAGGTTCTGCATTTACTCACCTGCCGGGGACCAGCCCCAGCCGGACAGGTTTCACCCAAAGGGGAGACGGAGTCGGCGTGGACAGAACGCAAGACACCTCAGAGGATGCGAGGATCTGCCAATTTATTGTTACAATTCCGAAGCTTTTTATACTGTGAGGCAATCTCACTTTCAATCTTAACATTCCAGTTCTCATACCAAAGCCACAAAATAAAGGTACACAACAGTAAAACCAAAGGTCATTTACATCAAAAGATTATATCAGCAGGTTAGGCAGGTTTTATGATCAGGTAATCTTCTTATTTCCTGTGGTCTCTTTCGTCCCCTGTGGTTAGGTATATCTTGGTCACATCTAGGTCTGGAACTCTGTTTGTGGTTTCTTCATCTTTCTTAAAAGCAGATGTTCTTGTATTTGCACATTCTACTCAATCAGGCCATTAATCAAGGTACAAACTTAAGCACATTCTTCTCTTAACAATTACAAACCCAAAACTTAAGCACATTCTTCTCTTAACAATTACAAACCCAAAACTTAAGCACATTCTTCTCTTAACAATTACAAACCCAAAACTTAAGCACATTCTTCTCTTAACAATTACAAACCCATACAGTAATAAAAATTCTCTCCCACAGGCTTTACACGTTCACCGTTATCCTTCAGACATCGCACATTTTTCCTTATAATTATTTGGGAGGCTTTGGGGGTGGACATTCTACCTTAAACCTATTAGCAAATTCCTTTGCAAAATACTTACAATATATAATTTGTCCTTTATAAGCATTTCTGTACAAAGAGCAATGTAACTTGTATAAGCTTGCCATGTAGCCTACTTCATCCAGCTTTGAATACACCCAACGTAGCATAAATCCTCCTCGCCACCTTACCCAAATATTTCCCAGCATATCTATTACTCCCCAGGGGGGCCATAGTTCATCTAGCTTTTCTTCTAACGTAAGCTCTTGCCACACAAATGCTCCTGTTGTGTTTCCCTGCACCCAATGTCCTGGCCTGGGAGTGGGGATTTCGGGTGTAGTCATTGGGGGAGCCGGAGTCTTTTTTGGTTTTACCCTAAGTTGGGGTCTTTCCTTAAACCCTCCATCGGAACTGGGGATATTTCCTAACATTAATAGTAATCCTATAAAAATCACTTTAAGCAAAACCAGGGGAAAACAAGGGGAACCACACAGAGGAGAGCTTTGCTTCTCCATATTTGTACCTGATAGTACCAGCTTTGCTAGGCACTATGGGTCTCGTCCGTGCTGAGACTCAAAGGCACTTCTTATATGGCTCCCGACATCTCCCCCTTTTTTATTTTTTTAAAAAGGCAGTATGCAATTTCACTTTGGTTCTATGTATACTCTGAAGAGCAGCTTGTATTAATCGGATGATGACTAGAAAAGAAATAAGAAGTAAAATTATAACTACTCCGGCAGCCCCATAATTTATTAAAATATGCATAAACGAATTACCATTAAAATAACTTTGTAAATTTTGTAAAAATTCTGCAGCAGCCTTAGAGGGATTCATATCATATTGTGAGGCTGCAATATCATGAATCTGTTTATGCAAATGTTCCAAATCAATTCCCAAATCACTAGAATTCCATACATTTAAAATATGCATTTGAATTTTTTCCCAGGAATACTCAGAATGATTTACTTTTAAGGGAGTGACACATATCCAGGAGTATTTTTTATGGCAAGTTAAGGATAAGCGAATTTTTAAAGCAGTAAGTTCTTGACCAATATGTAAAACTGCTTCTTCAAGGGCATCAACCTTAGTTTCTAATTTTCTATCTATAGCTTCTTGAGTAGCTAAAGCCAAGGATATATTTTTTGATAAATCATTAGCATATTGTGCTGTCTGTACCTCTTTCACTAAGGCATACATTGCAACAGTAAAAGAGCTCAATATTCCTATCAATGCGGAAATCCCCAAAATTAAAGTAGCTACAAATCTTTTTGGCCTCATAAGTTCTCTAACCTGTTTTATAATTTCAGCTCCTGTATCTGTATACCATGGTTCTGATAAAGATACTGGCAACATAATATAAGCTGGTCTTTTTAATAACATAATTGTTTTTATATTCATATTGGAGTTCACACAGGTTGTTAATGCACATTCATCACAAGTTATAAAAAACCTTCCATTGTTTTTTATAATTTGTAATTTCTCAGTTTTATTAGTCAATAATATGGAATATGGAGAAGTCACACAAGCCTGGATAAAATACTCACTCTCTTGAATATTAGGCCTTCTTAATATAATTGAACTTGTAGCTAAGGGCAATCTCCATAATTGTGGTTGAAAGGAAGTCTCATTGTTATTAGTGAATGTATATATAGGTGCTACCCATCCATGACTGTTCCATCTATTTACTTTTATTTGTGAGGGAATCATAGATTCATTCCAAGCATAATTTGCAGCATATTTTAAATATTGCCGGTAATTACTTTCAGGGGTATTAATACTCCAATCTGATACATAATACTTAGTTCCAGGAATATTAATACGAATTTCTTTATTATTCATACAGTATATCCAATAAGGATATCCACCATCATCATCAATCCATTTCCATTCCTCTGTTGCCTTACTTAAAGCATTATCACAATCTGGGTATCTTTGAGGATGTTTTGTGCTAACAAATTGTACTTTATTATCTACCTTATTTTGTCCCATAAATCTTCCTAATAACACCCATAAGTTTCTTTTAACATTATTATCCTCTTTAGGAGAATCAGTTAAAAAGGCTGAATTTACTATCGGTAAACATCCATTTTTTTTACACGATCTGATTTTCTTAACCTCTCAGAATTTAAAAAGAAACAAATCGGAGGAAAATCTGATTGCCCCTTAAAAGAAAAATTATTATTTATAACAAATTGTTCGTAGCCTTGTACATCACGAACACCATCAGTTAGTTCAGGAAATGAGGAAGTTACCGGAATAATAGCATCTTTCCATGTACAAGCATGTAGTATAGGAAAATCAGGAAAATAAGCCCAGTACGTATTGTTAGCATTTACCTGTACTGATAAAAGACTTAACATGGCCACAAAAAAGTTAGCGGTAGTCAAAGGTATTTTTTGAGTGTTTACAGCATTTTCAGCATCCTGGCAAAGCCTTTTTATAGCTCCCCACGTTACCCGTTGCGCATCTAAAGTAGAAGCAGCATATCTCCTCTTTTTTCCCCGGCGTTGGGTCCCAAGAAGCTTAGGCTCTAAATGCTCAGGAGAAGTTTGAGTCTCTCTATGACATGTGGACTTAAGTGATAATTGTTGCAGCGGGGGAACCAGCGTTTCTGTCATTGAGTCCTTCGGTTTCTCTTTCTCTGACATTTCGGGTGTCAGACTCATTTCCTGACAGACGCTTCGGTAAATTCCCTACCACCGGATGTCTAATTAGACGATCTGGTATCCAGATGGGTGAGTCAAAGGTCTGTGGAAAAACACAAGCATATCCTCTACCATTGGTTAGTAGTATGTCTGGTCCATTCCATTTTCCAGTTAACACATCTTTCCAAAGAACTATTGGCTTTGGTTTATCGTTATTAGCCTCCCAATGTATCATCATTGGAGTTTTTCCTTCATTATTCATATTTATATAATTGATTACAAATAAAGAATGATTTACAATATGATGAGGAGAAAAATATTTTAAATCTCCATTTTGTAATTTATAAATCATATTTTTTAATACCTGATTAGTTCTTTCAATTATAGCTTGTCCTTGTGGGTTATAAGGAATTCCAGTATTATGAGTAATGCCAAACCTCTGGCACAATTGTTAAAAGGATTTTATAATTTCTTTTTGTATTTTATTAAAAGGTGGGGGCGGTGGAGGAGGCCCCTTTATGTTAGTCACTCCTTTTCCTAACTTTTTAGATTGAGAAGAAGAATTTTGAGAGGCTAATGGGGGAAGCCCCAACGCCCTAAAACTTCTTGACTGTGGTTTAGTTAAATTTTCTTCTCGTACAGGGAAAGCCCCAAGATCATACTTTCTTCTCTCATAATCATAAGCTGCTGCATCTAAATCATCTTGATCAGCAGGTGTTAATTCTTCATCATGGGTTGAATCTTTTAACAAAATAGGCTTAGATTTACCTTTTGACTTATTTACCTCCTCCTCTGAGTCAGAATCATAAATATTACAATCCTTCATAGCTGCCCCTACAACCTCAGCTTCCTCCGCAAAAGACTTTGGAGAAAGTAAGGGTGTAGTTTCACTGACGTCCGGAGGATATTTATATGGATTTTTTTGACCTTCTGGTAACGGGGCCAAACTTTCTCTTATTAAATTCCACAAAGTAAAAGTATCTACAGGGACCTTTTCTGGCCCAAAATGATTATAATAAACCTGCAAAGTTTGTCCTACCTTTTGCCAGGTTTCTATATTAACCGTTCCTTGTTCTGGAAACCAAGGACATTGTTCCTGTACAAACTGAAAAAACTGAGTTAATTGCTTATTAGTTACCTTAATTCCTCTTCCATTTATCATATGTTTAACTATATCTATAAACAAGAGCCTCTCCTTGGACTCAGCGTGTCCCATTTTGACACCGATTACTCACCTCTCTTACCAGTCCTTCTCTAACTGGGGGTCTGCAGCACCCTATGGTGAGACTCCTATCCGTCTGAAAAATATATATACACTTACCCCTTCAGGTCCCTGTTCGGGCGCCACTTGCCGGGGACCAGCCCCAGCCGGACAGGTTTCACCCAAAGGGGAGACAGAGTCGGCGTGGACAGAACGCAAGACACCTCAGAGGATGCGAGGATCTGCCAATTTATTGTTACAATTCCGAAGCTTTTTATACTGTGAGGCAATCTCACTTTCAATCTTAACATTCCAGTTCTCATACCAAAGCCACAAAATAAAGGTACACAACAGTAAAACCAAAGGTCATTTACATCAAAAGATTATATCAGCAGGTTAGGCAGGTTTTATGATCAGGTAATCTTCTTATTTCCTGTGGTCTCTTTCGTCCCCTGTGGTTAGGTATATCTTGGTCACATCTAGGTCTGGAACTCTGTTTGTGGTTTCTTCATCTTTCTTAAAAGCAGATGTTCTTGTATTTGCACATTCTACTCAATCAGGCCATTAATCAAGGTACAAACTTAAGCACATTCTTCTCTTAACAATTACAAACCCAAAACTTAAGCACATTCTTCTCTTAACAATTACAAACCCAAAACTTAAGCACATTCTTCTCTTAACAATTACAAACCCAAAACTTAAGCACATTCTTCTCTTAACAATTACAAACCCATACAGTAATAAAAATTCTCTCCCACAGGCTTTACACGTTCACCGTTATCCTTCAGACATCGCACATTTTTCCTTATAATTATTTGGGAGGCTTTGGGGGTGGACATTCTACCTTAAACCTATTAGCAAATTCCTTTGCAAAATACTTACAATATATAATTTGTCCTTTATAAGCATTTCTGTACAAAGAGCAATGTAACTTGTATAAGCTTGCCATGTAGCCTACTTCATCCAGCTTTGAATACACCCAACGTAGCATAAATCCTCCTCGCCACCTTACCCAAATTTTCCCAGCATATCTATTACTCCCCAGGGGGGCCATAGTTCATCTAGCTTTTCTTCTAACGTAAGCTCTTGCCACACAAATGCTCCTGTTGTGTTTCCCTGCACCCAATGTCCTGGCCTGGGAGTGGGGATTTCGGGTGTAGTCATTGGGGGAGCCGGAGTCTTTTTTGGTTTTACCCTAAGTTGGGGTCTTTCCTTAAAACCTCCATCGGAACTGGGGATTTTTCCTAACATTAATAGTAATCCTATAAAAATCACTTTAAGCAAAACCAGGGGAAAACAAGGGGAACCACACAGAGGAGAGCTTTGCTTCTCCATATTTGTATCTGATAGTACCAGCTTTGCTAGGCACTATGGGTCTCGTCCGTGCTGAGACTCAAAGGCACTTCTTATATGGCTCCCGACACTCACCGATCCTCACCAATGCTATCAGCCTGAAGTGTCCAGCCTTATGTCTCAAACAGCTCTGGGTGTAGATGTGGTCAATCCCGGTTGCATCACATGCCCTGAGTGAATTATTTAAGAATTGCTCTCTATTTCACTGTCTTTGTGTTTTGTTTTCGAAATTTATTTTGATAATGGGATTTATCGGATTTTCACTGCTGCGTTCGGCCGCTGTACACACGCTTCATTCTCTTACGGAGACATATATATCCATGGGTTTTAAGATTCTTCCTACTCAGGTATATACCTAGGCGTTGAATATGTGGTGTTGGGTCCATTTCGTTGAGCAAGGAGTAGGTCTTGTCTATTACATATTTGGCTTATGGAAAGTTATCTGTGCTAATTTCAGTCTCTGGTTTTATGCAGCACCCCAACGCACCTTTCCCCATAAGCAAGCACTAGTTGGTTTTCTCAATTTGAGACCCTGTTCTGTTTTGTAATTCAGTTCATGTGTAGTCAAGTTTACATTCCGAGTATTAGTGATATCTTATGATGTTTCTTTTTCTGTGTGACGTAGTTCACGTAGAATCACCGTACCTGCATCCACTCACTATGCCGCTACGGGCCTGATGACACAGATATCATTGCTGAGTTATATTGCATTGTACGTACGTGCCACAACTTCTTTATCCATTTTTTGCTTTCTGGGATATTTACCTGATACTGTAGACGAGCTTCTTGTGAACACAGCCGTCCCAAATATTGGGGTGGCTGTCTGTTTTTGATTTTAATTTCCGTAATCTATAGGACCATAAGTGGAAGTGCCATAGGCTGAGTTGCTTTGTTTCTTACGTGTTTCAGGAAACACCATACACTTCTCCAGGGTGGCTGCTGGCAATTTACATCCTGCCAATCAGCATAACAAGGCTCCCTGTTCTCCATATCCTGTCCTACCTTTCTGGATTTTACACTTTTTTCAGATGGCCCTTTTGCCCGGGGGGCAGTGAGACTTCATTGTAGTGCAGATTTCCTTTACAGGCTTGCTTGGTTGGCCAAAAAGGGCGTATGCGTTTTTTCCTGAATATATTCAGGAAAAAACGCATACGCCCTTTTTGGCCAAGTGCATCATTGTCGACGTTCTGCCTCTTTTCCTATGCTTTCAGGGCAATTCCAGTCTACCCCCTGCAATCGTTTCCCTGAAATTCTGCCCCGCTTTCAAGTCCCCTTCGCAGGCTTACTTCAATATATTTTTGGAGGATAGCTGTCAATTATAACTCTGCAGGTTTGTGAATTACTGTTCCCCTGAGCTCCTTTCTTCAACTCGCTTTCTTGTGAGCTGGGCACAAAACCGCAGGATTGCTTCAGGCCGTAATCTGTTTCCAGGAGGGCACACTGAGCCTTTGTTTAATTCCTCTTCCTGGTGGGCAATTAGTGTTACATTTGCTCGTGCAGACACCTACAGCTAGTCTCTCATTGGTTCTCCCTATTCCTGTTCATCTTGCACAGAAATTGCTAGCTGTGCCAAAGAAGAGGTTAAAGGCACTGACTCTCCAAGCGGGGAGAGTGTTAGTAAAGCATCTGGAATGGTGAACCCGAGGACCAGGATACGAAAACTGAGATGCATTTTAAATCGTTTCCCAATCACACGGTGGACGATACTCTTGGTTTCCCATGCATGTTTTAGCTGGAGGAAGAATCCCTTGAACCTGGAGAGTTGGGACCCATGGAATGGGTACCATGCAGTATGACTCCAAAGGGTCTGCATTTGCTCTCCGAAGCTCACCAATGCTATCAGCCTGACGTGTCCAGCCTTATGTCTCAACCAGCTCTGGGTGTAGATGTGGTCAATCCCGGTTGCATCACATGCCTTGAGTGAATTATTTAAGAATTGCTCTCTATTTCACTGTCTTTGTGTTTTGTTTTCGAAATTTATTTTGATAATGGGATTTATCGGATTTTCACTGCTGCCTTTATGCCGCTGTACACATGCTTGATTCTCTTACGGAGACATATATATCCATGGGTTTTAAGATTCTTCCTAGTCAGGTATATTCCTAGGCGTTGAATATGTGGTGTTGGGTCCATTTCGTTGAGCAAGGAGTAGGTCTTGTCTATTACATATTTGGCTTATGGAAAGTTATCTGTGCTAATTTCAGTCTCTGGTTTTATGCAGCACCCCAACCCACCTTTCCCCATAAGCAAGCACTAGTTGGTTTTCTAAATTTGAGACCCTGTTCTGTTTTGTAATTCAGTTCATGTGTAGTCAAGTTTACATTCCGTATATTAGTGATATCTTATGATGTTTCTTTTTCTGTGTGACGTAGTTCACGTAGAATCCCCGTACCTGCATCCACTCACTATGCCGCTACGGGCCTGATGACACAGATTTCATTGCTGAGTGATATTGCATTGCACGTACGTGCCACAACTTCTTTATCCATTTTTTGCTTTCTGGGATATTTACCTGGTACTGTAGACGAAATTCCTGGGAACACAGCCGTCCCAAACTTTGGGGTGGCTCTCTGTTTTTGATTTTAATTTCCCTAACGAATAGGACCATAAGTGCAATTGCCATAGGCTGTGTTGCTTTATTACTTACGTGATTCTGGAAACAACATACACTTCTCCAGGGTGGCTGATGGCAATTTACATCCTGCCAATCAGCATAACAAGGCTCCCTGTTCTCCATATCCTGTCCTACCTTTCTTGGTTTTACACTTTTTTTAGATGGCCCTCTTGCCCGGGGGGCAGTGAGACTTCATTGTAGTGGAGATTTCCTTTACAGGCTTGCTTGGTTGGCCAAAAATGGCGTATGCGTTTTTTCCAGAATATATTCAGGAAAAAACGCATACGCCCTTTTTGACCAAGTGCATCATTGTCGACGTTGTGCCTCTTTTCCTATGCTTTCAGGGCAATTCCAGTCTACCCCCTGCAATCCTTTTGCTGAAATTCTGCCCCGCTTTCAAGTCCCCTTCACAGGCTTACATCAATATACTTTTGGAAGATAGCTGTCATTTATTACTCTGCAGGTTTGTGAATTACCGTGCCCCTGAGCTCCTTTCTTCAACTCGCTTTCTTGTGAGCTCGGCACAAAACCGCAGGATTGCTTCAGGCCCTAATCTGTTTCTGGCAGGGCACGCTGAGCCTTTGGTTCATTCCTCTTCCTGGTGGGAAATGAGCGTTACATTTGCCCGTGCAGACACCTACAGCTAGTCTCTCCCTGGTTCTCCCTATTCCTGTTCATCTTGCACAGAAATTGCAAACTGCGCCAAAGAGTAGGTTAAAGGCACTGACTCTCCAAGCGGGGAGAGTGTTAGTAATGCGTCTGGAATGGTGAACCCGAGGACAAGGATACGAAAACTGAGATCCATTTTAAATCGTTTCCGAATCTCACGGTGTACTATACTCTGTGTTTCCCATGCATGTTTTAGCTTAAGGAAGAATTCCTTGAACCTGGAGAGTTGGGACCCATGGAATGGGTACCATGCAGTATGACTTCAAAGGGTCTGCATTTGCTCACCGAAACTCACCAATGCTATCAGCCTGAAGAGTCCAGCCTTATGTCTCAACCAGCTCTGGGTGTAGATGTTGTCAATCCCGGTTGCATCACATGCCCTGAGTGAATTATTTAAGAATTGCTCTCTATTTCACTGTCTTTGTGTTTTGTTTTCGAAATTTATTTTGATAATGGGATTTATCGGATTTTCACTGCTGCGATTCGGCCGCTGTACACACGCTTGATTCTCTTACGGAGACATATATATCCATGGGTTTTAAGATTCTTCCTAGTCAGGTATATTCCTAGGCGTTGAATATGTGGTGTTGAGTCCATTTCGTTGAGCAAGGAGTAGGTCTTGTCTATTACATATTTGGCTTATGGAACGTTATCTGTGCTAATTTCAGTCTCTGGTTTTATGCAGCACCCCAAGGCACCTTTCCCCATAAGCAAGCACTAGTTGATTTTCTAAATTTGAGAACCTGTTCTGTTTTGTAATTCAGTTCATGTGTAGTCAAGTTTAAATTCCGTGTATTAGTGATATCTTATGATGTTTCTTTTTCTGTGTGACGTAGTTAACGCAGAATCACCGTACCTGCATCCACTCACTATGCCGCTACGGGCCTGATGACACAGATTTCATTGCTGAGTGATATTGCATTGTACGTACGTGCCACAACTTCTTTATCCATTTTTTGCTTTCTGGGATATTTACCTGATACTGTAGACGAGCTTCTTGTGAACACAGCCGTCCCAAATATTGGGGTAGCTGTCTGTTTTTGATTTTAATTTCCGTAAGCTATAGGACCATAAGTGGAAGTGCCATAGGCTGTGTTCCTTTGTTTCTTACGTGTTTCAGGAAACACCATACACTTCTCCAGTGTGGCTGCTAGCAATTTACATCCTGCCAATCAGCATAACAAGGATCCCTGTTCTCCATATCCTGTCCTACCTTTCTGGATTTTACACTTTTTTCAGATGGCCCTTTTGCCCGGGGGGCAGTGAGACTTCATTGTAGTGCAGATTTCCTTTACAGGCTTGCTTGGTTAGCCAAAAAGGCGTATGCGTTTTTTCCTGAATATATTCAGGAAAAAACGCATACGCCCTTTTTGGCCAAGAGCATCATTGTCGACGTTCTGCCTCTTTTCCTATGTTTCAGGGCAATTCCAGTCTACCCCCTGCAATGGTTTTCCTGAAACTCTGCCGCGCTTTCAAGTCCTCTTCGCAGGCTTACTTCAATATATTTTTGGAGGATAGCTGACATTTATAACTCTGGAGGTTTGTGAATTACAGTGCCCTTGAGCTCCTTTCTTCAACTCGCTTTCTTGTGAGCTGGGCACAAAACCGCAGGATTGCTTCATGCCCTAATCTCTTTCCGGCAGGGCACGCTGAGCCTTTGTTTAATTCCTCTTCCTGGTGGGAAATGAGCGTTACATTTGCCCGTGCAGACACCTATAGCTAGTCTCTCATTTGTTCTCCCTATTCCTGTTCATCTTGCATAGAAATTGCAAGCTGTGCCAAAGAGGAGGTTAAAGGCACTGACTCTCCAAGCGGGGAGAGTGTTAGTAAAGCATCTGGAATGGTGAACCCGAGGACCAGGATACGAAAACTGAGATGCATTTTAAATCGTTTCCCAATCACACATGGACGATACTCTGGGTTTCCCATGCATGTTTTAGCTGGAGGAAGAATCCCTTGAACCTGGAGAGTTGGGACCCATGGAATGGGTACCATGCAGTATGACTTCAAAGGGTCTGCATTTGCTCACCGAAACTCACCAATGCTATCAGCCTGAAGTGTCCAGCCTTATGTCTCAACCAGCTCTGGGTGTAGATGTGGTCAATCCCGGTTGCATCACATGCCCTGAGTGAATTATTTAAGAATTGCTCTCTATTTCACTGTCTTTGTGTTTTGTTTTCGAAATTTATTTTGATAATGGGATTTATCGGATTTTCACTGCTGCGTTTCGCGCGCTGTACACACGCTTGATTCTCTTATGGAGACATATATATCCATGGGTTTTAAGATTCTTCCTAGTCAGGTATATTCCTAGGCGTTGAATATGTGGTGTTGGGTCCATTTCGTTGAGCAAGGAGTAGGTCTTGTCTGTTACATATTTGGCTTATGGAATGTTATCTGTGCTAATTTCAGTCTCTGGTTTTATGCAGCACCCCAAGGCACCTTTCCCCATAAGCAAGCACTAGTTGGTTTTCTAAATTTGAGACCCTGTTCTGTTTTGTAATTCAGTTCATGTGTAGTCAAGTTTACATTCCGTGTATTAGTGATAACTTATGATGTTTCTTTTTCTGTGTGACGTAGTTCACGTAGAATCACTGTACCTGCATCCACTCACTATGCCGCTGCGGGCCTGATGACACAGATTTCATTGCTGAGTGATATTGCATTGCACGTACGTGCCACAACTTCTTTATCCATTTTTTGCTTTCTGGGATATTTACCTGGTATTGTAGACGAGCTTCTTGGGAACACAGCCATCCCAAACTTTGGGGTGGCTCTCTGTTTTTGAATTTAATTTCCCTAAGCAATAGGACCATAATTGCAATTGCCATAGGCTGTGTTGCTTTATTTCTTACGTGTTTCAGGAAACACCATACACTTCTCCAGGGTGGCTGTTCACAATTTACATCCTGCCAATCAGCATAACAAGGCTCCCTGTTCTCCATATCCTGTCCTACCTTTCTGGATTTTACACTTTTTTCAGATGGCCCTTTTGTCCGGGGGCAGTGAGACTTCATTGTAGTGCAGATTTCCTTTACAGGCTTTCTTGGTTGGCCAAAAAGGGCGTATGCGTTTTTTCCTGAATATATTCAGGAAAAAACGCATTCGCCATTTTTGGCCAAGTGCATCATTGTCGACGTTCTGCCTCTTTTCCTATGCTTTCAGGGCAATTCCAGTCTACCCCCTGCAATCGTTTTCCTGAAATTCTGCCCCGCTTTCAAGTCCCCTTCGCAGGCTTACTGCAATATATTTTTGTAGGATAGCTGTCATTTATAACTCTGCAGGTTTGTGAATTACAGTGCCCCTGAGCTCCTTTCTTCAACTCGCTTTCTTGTGAGCTGGGCACAAAACCGCAGGATTGCTTCAGGCCCTAATCTGTTTCCAGAAGGGCACGCTGAGCCTTTGCTTAATTCCTCTTCCTGGTCGGCAATAAGCGTTACTTATGCCCGTGCAGACACCTACAGCTAGTCTCTCATTGGTTCTCCCTATTCCTGTTCATCTTGCACAGAAATTGCAAGCTGTGCCAAAGAGGAGGTTAAAGGCACTGACTCTCCAAGCGGGGAGAGTGTTAGTAAAGCATCTGGAATGGTGAACCCGAGGACCAGGATACGAAAACTGAGATGCATTTTAAATCGTTTCCCAATCACACGGTGGACGATACTCTGGGTTTCCCATGCATGTTTTAGCTGGAGGAAGAATGCCTTGAACCTGGAGAGTTGGCACCGATGGAATGGGTACCATGCAGTATGACTTCAAAGGGTCTGCATTTGCTCACCGAAACTCACAATGCTATCAGCCTGAAGTGTCCAGCCTTATGTCTGAACCAGCTCTGGGTGTAGATGTGGTCAATCCCGGTTGCATCACATGCCCTGAGTGAATTATTTAAGAATTGCTCTCTATTTCACTGTCTTTGTGTTTTGTTTTCGAAATTTATTTTGATAATGGGATTTATCGGATTTTCACTGCTGCGTTTCGGCCGCTGTACACACGCTTGATTCTCTTACGGAGACATATATATCCATGGGTTTTAAGATTCTTCCTAGTCAGGTATATTCGTAGGCGTTGAATATGTGGCGTTGGGTCCATTTCCTTTAGCAAGGAGTAGGTCTTGTCTATTACATATTTGGCTTATGGAAAGTTATCTGTGCTAATTTCAGTCTCTGGTTTTATGCAGCACCCCAAGGCACCTTTCCCCATAAGCAAGCACTAGTTGGTTTTCTAAATTTGAGACCCTGTTCTGTTTTGTAATTCAGTTCATGTGTAGTCAAGTTTACATTCCGTGTATTAGTGATATCTTATGATGTTTCTTTTTCTGTGTGACGTAGTTCACGTAGAATCACCGTACCTGCATCCACTCACTATGCCGCTACGGGCCTGATGACACAGATTTCATTGCTGAGTGATATTGCATTGCACGTACGTGCCACAACTTCTTTATCCATTTTTTGCTTTCTGGGATATTTACCTGATACTGTAGACGAGCTTCTTGTGAACACAGCCGTCCCAAATATTGGGGTGGCTGTTTGTTTTTGATTTTAATTTCCGTAAGCTATAGGACCATAAGTGGAAGTGCCATAGGCTGTGTTGCTTTGTTTCTTATGTGTTTCAGGAAACACCATACACTTCTCCCAGGTGGCTGCTGGCAATTTACATCCTGCCAATCTTCATAACAAGGCTCCCTGTTCTCCATATCCTGTCCTACCTTTCTGGATTTTACACTTTTTTCAGATGGCCCTTTTGCCCGGGGGGCAGTGAGACTTCATTGTAGTGCAGATTTCCTTTACAGGCTTGCTTGGTGGGCCAAAAAGGGCGTATGCGTTTTTTCCTGAATATATTCAGGAAAAAACGCATACGCCCTTTTTGGCCAAGTGCATCATTGTCGACGTTCTGCCTCTTTTCCTATGCTTTCAGGGCAATTCCAGTCTACCCCCTGCAATGGTTTTCCTGAAACTCTGCCCCGCTTTCAACTCCCCTTCGCAGGCTTACTTCAATATAATTTTGGAGGATAGCTTTCATTTATAACTCTGCAGGTTTGTGAATTACACTGCCCCTGAGCTCCTTTCTTCAACTCGCTTTCTTGTGAGCTGGGCACAAATCCGCAGGATTGCTTCAGGCCCTAATCTGTTTCCAGCAGGGCACACTGAGCCTTTGTTTAATTCCTCTTCCTGGTGGGCAATGAGCGTTACATTTGCCCGTGCAGACACCTACAGCTAGTCTCTCATTGGTTCTCCCAATTCCTGTTCATCTTGCACAGAAATTGCAAGCTGTGCCAAAGAGGAGGCTAAAGGCACTGACTCTCCAAGCGGGGAGAGTGTTAGTAAAGCATCTGGAATGGTGAACCCGAGGACCAGGATACGAAAACTGAGATGCATTTTAAATCATTTCCCAATCACACGGTGGACGATACTCTGGGTTTCCCATGCATGTTTTAGCTGGAGGAAGAATCCCTTGAACCTGGAGAGTTGGGACCCATGGAATGGGTACCATGCAGTATGACTTCAAAGGGTCTGCATTTGCTCACCGAAACTCACCAATGCTATCAGCCTGAAGTGTTCAGCCTTATGTCTCAACCAGCTCTGGGTGTAGATGTGGTCAATCCCGGTTGCATCACATGCCCTGAGTGAATTATTTAAGAATTGCTCTCTATTTCACTGTCTTTGTGTTTTGTTTTTGAAATTTATTTTGATAATGAGATTTATCGGATTTTCACTGCTGCGTTTATGCCGCTGTACACACGCTTGATTCTCTTACGGAGACATATAAATCCATGTGTTTTAAGATGCTTCCTAGTCAGGTATATTCCTAGGCGTTGAATATGTGGTGTTGAGTCCATTTCGTTGAGCAAGGAGTAGGTCTTGTCTATTACATATTTGGCTTATGGAATGTTATCTGTGCTAATTTCAGTCTCTGGTTTTATGCAGCACCCCAAGGCACCTTTCCACATAAGCAAGCACTAGTTGGTTTTCTAAATTTGAGACCCCGTTCTGTTTTGTAAATCAGTTCATGTGTAGTCAAGTTTACATTCCGTGTATTAGTGATATCCTATGATGTTTCTTTTTCTGTGTGACGTAGTTCACGTAGAATCACCGTACCTGCATCCACTCACTATGCCGCTATGGGCCTGATGACACAGATTTCATTGCTGAGGGATATTGCATTGCACGTACGTGCCACAACTTCTTTATCCATTTTTTGCTTTCTGGGATATTTACCTGGTACTGTAGACGGGCTTCTTGGGAACACAGCCGTCCAAACTTTGGGGTGGCTCTCTGTTTTTGATTTTAATTTCCCTAAGCTATAGGACCATAAGTGCAATTGCGATACGCTGTGTTGCTTTATTACTTACGTGTTTCAGGAAACACCATACACTTCTCCAGGGTGGCTGTTGGCAATTTACATCCTGCCAATCAACATAACAAGGCTCCCTGTTCTCCATATCTTGTCCTACCTTTCTGGATTTTACACTTTTTTCAGATGACCCTTTTGACCGGGGGGCAGTGAGATTTCATTGTAGTGCAGATTTCTTTACAGGCTTGCTTGGTTGGCCAAAAATGGCATATGCGTTTTTTCCTGAATATATTCAGGAAAAAACGCATATGCCATTTTTGGCCAAGTGCATCATTGTCGACGTTCTGCCTCTTTTCCTATGCTTTCAGGGCAATTCCAGTCTACCCCCTGCAATCGTTTTCCTGAAACTCTGCCCCGCTTTCAACTCCCCTTCGCAGGCTTACTTCAATATATTTTTGGAGGATAGCTGTCATTTATAACTCTGCAGGTTTGTGAATTACAGTGCCCCTGAGCTCCTTTCTTCAACTCGCTTTCTTGTGAGCTGGGCACAAAACCGCAGGATTGCTTCAGGCCCTAATCTGTTTCCGGCAGGGCACGGTGAGCCTTTGGTTAATTCCTCTTCCTGGTGGGAAATGAGCGTTACATTTGCCCGAGCAGACACCTACAGCTAGTCTCTCATTGGTTCTCCCTATTCCTGTTCATCTTGCACAGAAATTGCAAGCTGTGCCAAAGAGGAGGTTAAAGGCACTGACTCTCCAAGCGGGGAGAGTGTTAGTAAAGCATCTGGAATGGTGAAACCGAGGACCAGGATACGAAAACTGAGATGCATTTTAAATCATTTCCCAATCACACGGTGGACGATACTCTGGGTTTCCCATGCATGTTTTAGCTGGAGGAAGAATCCCTTGAACCTGGAGAGTTGGGACCCATGGAATGGGTACCATGCAGTATGACTTCAAAGGGTCTGCATTTGCTCACCGAAACTCACCAATGCTATCAGCCTGAAGTGTCCAGCCTTATGTCTCAACCAGCTCTGGGTGTAGATGTGGTCAATCCCGGTTGCATCACATGCCCTGAGTGAATTATTTAAGAATTGCTCTCTATTTCACTGTCTTTGTGTTTTGTTTTTGAAATTTATTTTGATAATGAGATTTATCGGATTTTCACTGCTGCGTTTATGCCGCTGTACACACGCTTGATTCTCTTACGGAGACATATAAATCCATGGGTTTTAAGATTCTTCCTTGTCAGGTATATTCCTAGGCGTTGAATATGTGGTGTTGAGTCCATTTCGTTGAGCAAGGAGTAGGTCTTGTCTATTACATATTTGGCTTATGGAATGTTATCTCTGCTAATTTCAGTCTCTGGTTTTATGCAGCACCCCAAGGCACCTTTCCACATAAGCAAGCACTAGTTGGTTTTCTAAATTTGAGACCCTGTTCTGTTTTGTAAATCAGTTCATGTGTAGTCAAGTTTACATTCCGTGTATTAGTGATATCTTATGATGTTTCTTTTTCTGTGTGACGTAGTTCACGTAGAATCACCGTACCTGCATCCACTCACTATGCCGCTATGGGCCTGATGACACAGATTTCATTGCTGAGGGAAATTGCATTGCACGTACGTGCCACAACTTCTTTATCCATTTTTTGCTTTCTGGGATATTTACCTGGTACTGTAGACGGGCTTCTTGGGAACACAGCCGTCCCAAACTTTGGGGTGGCTCTCTGTTTTTGATTTTAATTTCCCTAAGCAATAGGACCATAAGTGCAATTGCGATAGGCTGTGTTGCTTTATTACTTACGTGTTTCAGGAAACACCATACACTTCTCCAGGGTGGCTGTTGGCAATTTACATCCTGCCAATCAGCATAACAATGCTCCCTCTTCTCCATATCTTGTCCTAACTTTCTGGATTTTACACTTTTTTGAGATGGCCCTTTTGCCCGGGGGGGCAGTGAGATTTCATTGTAGTGCAGATTTCCTTTACAGGCTTGCTTGGTTGGCCAAAAAGGGCGTATGCGTTTTTTCCTGAATATATTCAGGAAAAAACGCATACGCCCTTTTTGGCCAAGTGCATCATTGTCGACGTTCTGCCTCTTTTCCTATGCTTTCAGGGCAATTCAAGTCTACCCCCTGCAATCGTTTTCCTGAAATTCTGCCCCGCTTTCAAGTCCCCTTCGCAGGCTTACTTCAATATACTTTTGGAAGATAGCTGTCATTTATAACTCTGCAGGTTTGTGAATTACAGTGCCCCTGAGCTCCTTTCTTCAACTCGCTTTCTTGTGAGCTGGGCACAAAACCGCAGGATTGCTTCAGGCCGTAAACTGTTTCCGGCAGGGCACGCTGAGCCTTTGTTTAATTCCTCTTCCTGGTGGGCAATGAGCGTTACATTTGCCCGTTCAGACACCTACAGCTAGTCTCTCATTGGTTCTCCCTATTCCTGTTCATCTTGCACAGAAATAGCAAGCTGTGCCAAACAGGAGGTTAAAGGCACTGACTCTCCAAGCGGGGAGAGTGTTAGTAAAGCATCTGGAATGGTGAACCCGAGGACCAGGATACGAAAACTCAGATGCATTTTAAATCGTTTCCCAATCACACGGTGGACGATACTCTGGGTTTCCCATGCATGTTTTAGCTGGAGGAAGAATCCCTTGAACCTGGAGAGTTGGGACCCATGGAATGGGTACCATGCAGTATGACTTCAAAGGGTCTGCATTTGCTCACCGAAACTCACCAATGCTATCAGCCTGAAGTGTCCAGCCTTATGTCTCAACCAGCTCTGGGTGTAGATGTGGTCAATCCCGGTTGCATCACATGCCCTGAGTGAATTATTTAAGAATTGCTCTGTATTTCACTGTCTTTGTGTTTTGTTTCGAAATTTATTGTGATAATGGGATTTATCGGATTTTCACTGCTGCTTTTCGGCCGCTGTACACACGCTTGATTCTCTTATGGAGACATATATATCCATGGGTTTTAAGATTCTTCCTAGTCAGGTATATTCCTAGGCGTTGAATATGTGGTGTTGGGTCCATTTCGTTGAGCAAGGAGTAGGTCTTGTCTATTATATATTTGGCTTATGGAAAGTTATCTGTGCTAATTTCAGTCTCTGGTTTTATGCAGCTCCCCAACGCTCCTTTCCCCATAAGCAAGCACTAGTTGGTTTTCTAAATTTGAGACCCTGTTCTGTTTTGTAATTCAGTTCATGTGTAGTCAAGTTTACATTCCGTGTATTAGTGATATCTTATGATGTTTCTTTTTCTGTGTGACGTAGTTCACGTAGAATCACCGTACCTGCATCCATTCACTATGCCGCTACGGGCATGATGACACAGATTTCATTGCTGAGTGATATTGCATTGCACGTACGTGCCACAACTTCTTTATCCATTTTTTGCTTTCTGGGATATTTACCTGGTACTGTAGACGGGCTTCTTGGGAACACAGCCGTCCATACTTTGGGGTGGCTCTCTGTTTTTGATTTTAATTTCCCTAAGCAATAGGACCATAAGTGCAATTTCGATAGGCTGTGTTGCTTTGTTACTTACGTGTTTCAGGAAACACCATACACTTCTCCAGGGTGGCTGTTGGCAATTTACATCCTGCCAATCATCATAACAAGGCTCCCTGTTCTCCATATCTTGTCCTAACTTTCTGGATTTTACACTTTTTTCAGATGGCCCTTTTGCCCGGGGGGCAGTGAGATTTCATTGTAGTGCAGATTTCCTTTACAGGCTTGCTTGGTTGGCCAAAAAGGGCGTATGCGTTTTTTCCTGAATATATTCAGGATAAAAAGAAAACGCCCTTTTTGGCCAAGTGCATCATTGTCAACGTTGTGGCTCTTTTCCTATGCTTTCAGGGCAATTCCAGTCTACCCCCTGCAATCGTTTTCCTGAAATTCTGCCCCGCTTTCAAGTCCCCTTCGCAGGCTTACTTCAATATACTTTTGTAAGATAGCTGTCATTTATAACTCTGCAGGTTTGTGAATTACAGTGCCCCTGAGCTCCTTTCTTCAACTCCCTTTCTTGTGAGCTGGGCACAAAACCGCAGGATTGCTTCAGGCCGTAAACTGTTTCCGGCAGGGCACGCTGAGCCTTTGTTTAATTACTCTTCCTGGTGGGCAATGTGCGTTACATTTGCCCGTGCAGACACCTACAGCTAGTCTCTCATTGGTTCTCCCTATTCCTGTTCATCTCGCACAGAAATTGCAAGCTGTGCCAAACAGGAGGTTAAAGACACTGACTCTCCAAGCAGGGAGAGTGTTAGTAAAGCATCTGGAATGGTGAACACGAGGACCAGGATACGAAAACTCAGATGCATTTTAAATCATTTCCCAATCACACGGTAGACGATACTCTGGGTTTCCCATGCATGTTTTAGCTGGAGGAAGAATCCCTTGAACCTGGAGAGTTGGGACCCATGGAATGGGTACCATGCAGTATGACTTCAAAGGGTCTGCATTTGCTCACCGAAACTCACCAATGCTATCAGCCTGAAGTGTCCAGGCTTATGTCTCAACCAGCTCTGGGTGTAGATGTGGTCAATCCCGGTTGCATCACATGCCCTGAGTGAATTATTTAAGAATTGCTCTCTATTTCACTGTCTTTGTGTTTTGTTTTCGAAATTTATTTTGATAATGGGATTTATCGGGTTTTCACTGCTGCGTTTCGGCCGCTGTACACAAGCTTGATTCTCTTACGGAGACATATAAATCCATGGGTTTTAAGATTCTTCCTAGTCAGGTATATTCCTAGGCGTTGAATATGTGGTGTTGAGTCCATTTCGTTGAGCAAGGAGTAGGTCTTGTCTATTACATATTTGGCTTATGAAAAGTTATCTGTGCTAATTTCAGTCTCTGGTTTTATGCAGCACACCGAGGCACCTTTCCCCATAAGCAAGCACTAGTTGGTTTTCTAAATTTGAGACCCTGTTCTGTTTTGTAATTCAGTTCATGTGTAGTCAAGTTTACATTCCGTGTATTAGTGATATCTTATGATGTTTCTTTTTCTGTGTGACGTAGTTCACGTAGAATCACCGTACCTGCATCCACTCACTATGCCGCTATGGGCCTGATGACACAGATTTCATTGCTGAGTGATATTGCATTGTACGTACGTGCCACATCTTCTTTATCCATTTTTTGCTTTCTGGGATATTTACCTGATACAGTAGACGAGCTTCTTCTGAACACAGCCGTCCCAAATATTGGGGTGGCTCTCTGTTTTTGATTTTAATTTCCGTAAGCTATAGGACCATAAGTCGAAGTGCCATAGGGTGTGTTGCTTTGTTTCTTACGTGTTTCAGGAAACACCATACACTTCTCCAGGGTGGCTGCTGGCAATTAACATCCTGCCAATCAGCATAACAAGGCTCCCTGTTCTCCATATCCTGTCCTACCTTTCTGGATTTTACACTTTTCTCAGATGGCCCTTTTGCCCGGGGGGCAGTGAGACTTCATTGTAGTGCAGATTTCCTTTACAGGCTTGCTTGGTTGGCCAAAAAGTGCGTATGCGTTTTTTCCTGAATATATTCAGGAAAAAACGCATACGCCCTTTTTGGCCAAGTGCATCATTGTCGACGTTCTGCCTCTTTTCCTATGCTTTCAGGGCAATTCAAGTCTACCCCCTGCAATCGTTTTCCTGAAATTCTGCCCCGCTTTCAAGTCCCCTTCGCAGGCTTACTTCAATATACTTTTGGAAGATAGCTGTCATTTATAACTCTGCAGGTTTGTGAATTACAGTGCCCCTGAGCTCCTTTCTTCAACTCGCTTTCTTGTGAGCTGGGCACAAAACCGCAGGATTGCTTCAGGCCGTAAACTGTTTCCGGCAGGGCACGCTGAGCCTTTGTTTAATTACTCTTCCTGGTGGGCAATGTGCGTTACATTTGCCCGTGCAGACACCTACAGCTAGTCTCTCATTGGTTCTCCCTATTCCTGTTCATCTCGCACAGAAATTGCAAGCTGTGCCAAACAGGAGGTTAAAGACACTGACTCTCCAAGCAGGGAGAGTGTTAGTAAAGCATCTGGAATGGTGAACACGAGGACCAGGATACGAAAACTCAGATGCATTTTAAATCATTTCCCAATCACACGGTAGACGATACTCTGGGTTTCCCATGCATGTTTTAGCTGGAGGAAGAATCCCTTGAACCTGGAGAGTTGGGACCCATGGAATGGGTACCATGCAGTATGACTTCAAAGGGTCTGCATTTGCTCACCGAAACTCACCAATGCTATCAGCCTGAAGTGTCCAGGCTTATGTCTCAACCAGCTCTGGGTGTAGATGTGGTCAATCCCGGTTGCATCACATGCCCTGAGTGAATTATTTAAGAATTGCTCTCTATTTCACTGTCTTTGTGTTTTGTTTTCGAAATTTATTTTGATAATGGGATTTATCGGGTTTTCACTGCTGCGTTTCGGCCGCTGTACACAAGCTTGATTCTCTTACGGAGACATATAAATCCATGGGTTTTAAGATTCTTCCTAGTCAGGTATATTCCTAGGCGTTGAATATGTGGTGTTGAGTCCATTTCGTTGAGCAAGGAGTAGGTCTTGTCTATTACATATTTGGCTTATGAAAAGTTATCTGTGCTAATTTCAGTCTCTGGTTTTATGCAGCACACCGAGGCACCTTTCCCCATAAGCAAGCACTAGTTGGTTTTCTAAATTTGAGACCCTGTTCTGTTTTGTAATTCAGTTCATGTGTAGTCAAGTTTACATTCCGTGTATTAGTGATATCTTATGATGTTTCTTTTTCTGTGTGACGTAGTTCACGTAGAATCACCGTACCTGCATCCACTCACTATGCCGCTATGGGCCTGATGACACAGATTTCATTGCTGAGTGATATTGCATTGTACGTACGTGCCACATCTTCTTTATCCATTTTTTGCTTTCTGGGATATTTACCTGATACAGTAGACGAGCTTCTTCTGAACACAGCCGTCCCAAATATTGGGGTGGCTCTCTGTTTTTGATTTTAATTTCCGTAAGCTATAGGACCATAAGTCGAAGTGCCATAGGGTGTGTTGCTTTGTTTCTTACGTGTTTCAGGAAACACCATACACTTCTCCAGGGTGGCTGCTGGCAATTAACATCCTGCCAATCAGCATAACAAGGCTCCCTGTTCTCCATATCCTGTCCTACCTTTCTGGATTTTACACTTTTCTCAGATGGCCCTTTTGCCCGGGGGGCAGTGAGACTTCATTGTAGTGCAGATTTCCTTTACAGGCTTGCTTGGTTGGCCAAAAAGTGCGTATGCGTTTTTTCCTGAATATATTCAGGAAAAAACGCATACGCCCTTTTTGGCCAAGTGCATCATTGTCGACGTTCTGCCTCTTTTCCTATGCTTTCAGGGCAATTCAAGTCTACCCCCTGCAATCGTTTTCCTGAAATTCTGCCCCGCTTTCAAGTCCCCTTCGCAGGCTTACTTCAATATACTTTTGGAAGATAGCTGTCATTTATAACTCTGCAGGTTTGTGAATTACAGTGCCCCTGAGCTCCTTTCTTCAACTCGCTTTCTTGTGAGCTGGGCACAAAACCGCAGGATTGCTTCAGGCCGTAAACTGTTTCCGGCAGGGCACGCTGAGCCTTTGTTTAATTCCTCTTCCTGGTGGGCAGTGAGCGTTACATTTGCCCGTGCAGACACCTACAGCTAGTCTCTCATTGGTTCTCCCTATTCCTGTTCATCTTGCACAGAAATAGCAAGCTGTGCCAAACAGGAGGTTAAAGGCACTGACTCTCCAAGCGGGGAGAGTGTTAGTAAAGCATCTGGAATGGTGAACCCGAGGACCAGGATACGAAAACTCAGATGCATTTTAAATCGTTTCCCAATCACACGGTGGACGATACTCTGGGTTTCCCATGCATGTTTTAGCTGGAGGAAGAATCCCTTGAACCTGGAGTGTTGGGACCCATGGAATGGGTACCATGCAGTATGACTTCAAAGGGTCTGCATTTGCTCACCGAAACTCACCAATGCTATCAGCCTGAAGTGTCCAGCCTTATGTCTCAACCAGCTCTGGGTGTAGATGTGGTCAATCCCGGTTGCATCACATGCCCTGAGTGAATTATTTAAGAATTGCTCTGTATTTCACTGTCTTTGTGTTTTGTTTTCGAAATTTATTGTGATAATGGGATTTATCGGATTTTCACTGCTGCTTTTCGGCCTCTGTACACACGCTTGATTCTCTTATGGAGACATATATATCCATGGGTTTTAAGATTCTTCCTAGTCAGGTATATTCCTAGGCGTTGAATATGTGGTGTTGGTTCCATTTCGTTGAGCAAGGAGTAGGTCTTGTCTATTATATATTTGGCTTATGGAAAGTTATCTGTGCTAATTTCAGTCTCTGGTTTTATGCAGCTCCCCAACGCTCCTTTCCCCATAAGCAAGCACTAGTTGGTTTTCTAAATTTGAGACCCTGTTCTGTTTTGTAATTCAGTTCATGTGTAGTCAAGTTTACATTCCGTGTATTAGTGATATCTTATGATGTTTCTTTTTCTGTGTGACGTAGTTCACGTAGAATCACCGTACCTGCATCCATTCACTATGCCGCTACGGGCCTGATGACACAGATTTCATTACTGAGTGATATTGCATTGCACGTACGTGCCACAACTTCTTTATCCATTTTTTGCTTTCTGGGATATTTACCTGGTACTGTAGACGGGCTTCTTGGGAACACAGCCGTCCAAACTTTGGGGTGGCTGTCTGTTTTTGATTTTAATTTCCGTAAGCTATAGGACCATAAGTGGAAGTGCCATAGGCTGTGTTGCTTTGTTTCTTAAGTGTTTCAGGAAACACCATACACTTCTCCAGGGTGGCTGCTGGCAATTTACATCCTGCCAATCAGCATAACAAGGCTCCCTGTTCTCCATATCCTGTCCTACCTTTCTGGATTTTACACTTTTTTCAGATGGCCCTTTTGCCCGGGGGGCAGTGAGACTTTATTTTAGTGCAGATTTCTCTTACAGGCTTGCTTGGTTGGCCAAAAAGGGCGTATGCGTTTTTTCCTGAATATATTCAGGAAAAAACGCATATGCCCTTTATGGCCAAGTGCATCATTATCGACGTTCTTCCTCTTTTCCTATGCTTTCAGGGCAATTCCAGTCTACCCCCTGAAATGGTTTTCCTGAAACTCTGCCCCGCTTTCAAGTCCCCTTCGCAGGCTTACTTCAATATATTTTTGGAGGATAGCTATCATTTATAACTCTGCAGGTTTGTGAATTACAGTGCCCCTGAGCTCATTTCTTCAACTCGCTTTCTTGTGAGCTGGGCACAAATCCGCATGATTGCTTCAGGCCCTAAACTGTTTCCGGCAGGGCACGCTGAGCCTTTGGTTAATTCCTCTTCCTGGTGGGAAATGGGCGTTACATTTGCCCGTGCAGACACCTACAGCTAGTCTCTCATTGGTTCTCCCTATTCCTGTTAATCTTGCACAGAAATTGCAAGCTGTGCCAAACAGGAGGTTAAAGGCACTAACTCTCCAAGCGGGTAGAATGTTAGTAAACCGTCTGGAATGGTGAACCCGAGGACCAGGATACGAAATCTGAGATGCATTTTAAATCATTTCGTAATCACACGGTGGACCATACTCGGCGTTTCCCCCGCATGTTTTAGCTGAACTAAGAATCCCTTGAACCTGGAGATTTGGGACCCTTGGAATGGGTACCATGCAGTATGACTTCAAAGGATCTGCATTTGTTCACCGAAACTCACCAATGCTATCAGCCTGAAGTGTCCAGCCTTATGTCTCAACCAGCTCTGGGTGTAGATGTGGTAAATCCAGGTTGCATCACATGCCCTGAGTGAATTATTTAAGAATTGCTACCTATTTCACTGTCATTGTGTTTTGTTTTTGAAATTTATTTTAATAATGGGATTTATCGGATTTTCACTGCTTCGTTTATGCCGCTGTACACGCGCTTGATTCTCTTACGGAGACATATAAGTCCATGGGTTTTAAGATTCTTACTAATCCGGTATATTCTTAGGCATTGAATATGGCGTGTTGAGTCCATTTCGTTGAGCACGGAGTAGGTCTTGACTATTACATATTTGGCTTATGGAATGGTATCTGTGCTAATTTCAATCTCTGGTTTTATGCAGCACCCCAACTCACCTTTCCCCTTAAGGAAGCATAAGTTGGTTTTCTTAATTTGAAACCCTCTTCGCTTTTGTAATTCAATTCATGTGTAGCCATGTTAACATTCCATGTATTAGTGATATCTTATATCTTTTTCTTTTTGAATTATGTGACTTCGAATGATCACACGTAACTCCTCTGGAGTTGTTATAACTGGCCGTATTTCATTGATTTCCAGGCTGAGTAATATTCCACTCTACATAAGCACCACATCTCTGTCCGTTTTTTCTCTGCAGATACATTTAAGTTATATCCTAGTCGAGGATCTTTTAAACAGAGAGGTGGTAAACATTGGGGTGCCTGTGTCCTCTCGATTTTTGTTTTTCCCAAGATATACCTCCATGAGTGCAAGTGCCCTGTGCTCGGTAGCTCATTTTTTAGATGCTTTAGTAAACACAATAGACTTATCCAGAGTGACCGTTGGCAATATACATTTCCACTATAAGACTCACAGGGCTCCCTTTTCTCCTTGCCCTGTCCTGCATTTCTGGTGTTTACACTTTATGAGGACGGCTCTTCTGACTGATGCAAAGTGATATGTTTTGTAGTATTGATTTCCAGTGCCCACCTGTTTGGTTGGCTAAAAAAGTGTATGCCCTTTTCTTGAATATATACAGAAAAAGACGCATACACCCTTTTTGGCCAACTGCAATGTTGGCAATGTTCAGCCCCTTTTCTTGTGCTTAATGGCGAGTCCTTTCTACCTCTTCCAATCCCTTTCCTGCCATTCTCCGTTGCTTACAAGTCCTTTTCTCTGACTTTCCTCAAGACATTTTTCAGTGATAGATATTTTCAATTCTGCAGTTTCGTGAATTTTAGTGCCCCTGAGTTCCATTTTCCAACTTGTGTTTATGGGAACTGGCCACAAAGCATCAGGATTCCTCAAGCCCTATTCTGTTTCCATGGGCAACCCTAGCCTTTGGTCAATTCGTCTTCCTGATTGGAAATTAGAGTGGCATGTGCCTGTCCGAACACCTAGGACTTGTCTCTCATTGTTCCTCCTCCTTCTGCTTCATCCTCTGGACAAATTCCAAACTGTATGCAACAGGATGTTGACAGTGCTGACATCTCCAAGTGGGGAGACTGTTAGTAAAGACGCTGGAGTGGTGAACCCTAGCACCAAGAGATGAGGAGATGAGATGCCTTTTCCAAACTTTTCCCGATCAGACGGTATACCATCCTCTGGGTGTGACAGGCATGTTTTAGGTGTAGGAAGGGTCCCATTCATGTGAGGAGAACACCAGGGGATTTTAAATATCAGTGTCTCTCCGCAACCCAAACTGGGGAATTTTTTAAGCTACGGCTACACATATGTTCATTAAGGGCCTTGGGAAGTAGGCAGAGTCCAAACTTTAGATGATTGAAGTCTTCAGGGTCAGAAGCACTCACCACTGTCTTCCCTTAGATTCCATTTTTACTGTCATTGATGGATGATGTCAATAAAAATATCTATTCTTTTTCAGATCATTTCCCCTTATAGGTTATTGCAAAATATTGAGTGTAGTTCCCTGTGCTATACAGTAGTTCCTTGCTGATGATTTCATACATAGCAGTGTGTATGTGTTAATCCCAAACTGTTACTTTATCCCTCCTCCTACCATTTCCCTTTGGTAATAATAAATTATAAGATTTTATGCTTCTCAGAAATGGGGGAGCTGAAAGAGAGGTATCATTTTCAATGCAAAAGCATTTAAAACAAGATTGAAGCTTTAACCAAGATTATTAGATGTACATCCTTGGAAAGAAATCACTTTGTTTCTCTAATATTGACCTGACAAAGAAGACAAACCTTTTCACTCAACTTGCTTATAAGAAAGTGATGGAAATATCAAATGGAAGTGTTAGAAACATCTTATTTTACCCGAGCCTTATACACTGTTCTATGTTAATTACAGTTTGGCTCAGACATCTGTTCATTGAAGTTACAATGTTCTCAATTTCTGTTACTGATCCTCCAGAGTGGACGCCAACAAGTGTCCCCCTGCCCAGTGTCATTGGAGCCAATAGATCGAGACTGAGTTTGGTTCAAAAGCAAAGGAAACTTTATATTTTGATCAGAGAATGGAGAGGTGCTACCCTGTGGGCTGTGGGCTGGGCTGCTGTGTAGAGATCCTGTCAGAGTCACTGGGAGGGAGGGGGCTGAGCTCTCGAGGACCTGGTTGGCTGCAGCTCAGGCTCTATGTCACGGAGTCTGAACTGGGCCCCAGGAGCTGAAGTGTCATCGAGCCATTCTGCTCTAGGAAATCTGGTCTGAAGTGCCGGGTGTGGAACCTCTGTATGCGGGACACTAGGAGCACCTGAAATTAGACAAAGCACAAAGGATAAAAATGGTTAGACTTTATTTTATTGCCCAGATTCTATTTTTATCTCCCAGGCATTTTTAAGGGGCTTTGCCTGGGACAAACTTCTCTTCTGCCTTTTGTCCCTTTCCTCATTCTTGGAGTGCTGCGGGTGCAGACCCTTCTTCTGTAACTGCTGAGTGCTGAGTTAGGAGGCTTCATACCCGTGGGCGAGGGTCAGAACTTCTCCCCAGCAGCCTCCAGGTGACGTTGATTGTCCCCAGGCCTCCTGCCTCCCTGCTCGTCCACCTGAGCACCAGTATTGGAAGTGTTATAGATTCTAATGACCTTTAAGGGTCCAGAAAGGAGATGTGCAGTGGCGCTGTGAGGTCCAGTTTCACTCCGCCCCACATTTGTTCGGCCACCTTAGGCTGACCGTTTCTGCCAGCCTAGATGCTCTGACTGACCGTTTCTGCCAGCCAAGATGCTCTGACCAACAGTCTGCGCTTTCTTCCATTAGGCCCCTGAATTAACGTAAAAACAGCACCAGGTGTCAGGATCCTGCCCGCTCAGCTCCCAGACAGTCCAGGGTCAGTGGTGATGAAGGATCATGATGGTCACTGAGTCAAGAGCCTTTGGAAGTAAACAGGAGTCCAGCCGGTCTTATTGGCCACCATCATCAGGGTGTCTGTAGGCTTTTCTATGGTGACAGCATGATATACGGTTTCCCCGCCAAGATTATTAGCTCCCCTCTGGGTACAGTAAGTACTGCAAGCAGTAGTCTACTCTTTTGGGACACACTTTTGTTGTTTTATGAGAGAAACTCCAGGTCAAGTGATGGTCACACGGGTCGTCATGGTGCCCCGTTGCCCCCGGTTATCTCTCTGGAGGTTGGAGTTGGAGGGCCTCCTCAATCGAGGTCAGTGTGCCCACGGAGCAAACCCTGCAACTTCAGGGCATGGTTGGGGGTTAGGATCACCACGTGGGGTCCGTTTCCCTTAGAAGGGAGGTGGCCTTTTGGGCTGCTGATTTCCAGGTTTTCAGATACCACCAGTATCTTGGCCAGATGTGGCGGTGGGCCAAGCCCCTTGGTGACCATAGTTTATCCTACCTGGATGGCATTCTTGCATTGTTCCATTTCAAGTGGTCCCAGTTTTTGCACTAATACTCCAATGGCGATTCACCTTTCACCAGGAATGTAAAGGTCAAAGGGTTTAGCTAAATTAGGGAGTTCCAGGGCAAGGGTCTGAATTGACTGCTCTTTCCATTCTTGAAAGGCCACTTCTGGATTCTATTCAGAAGGATCATCATCTTTTCCTTTCAGTGTTTCATATAGAGGCCCAGCTAGTAGACTGTAGTTAGGGATCCAGAGGCAGGAAACCCTGGCTTCCCCAGGAACCCCTAAGCTGTCTTCTAGTTTCAGAAAGGGGTAAGGCTGTAAATTGTTTCTTCCCTTTCCTGGGATGGGCTTCTCCGACCTTCTGTGAGAATGAAGCCCAGGCAGGTCACCGTAGTCTGTGATACTTGAGCTTTTTCGTGGACAACTTCTATCCTTTATTGGCTTGGTAGTTCTGAGGCCTCCTTATTAGGGCTGGCGATCAGAATGTGGTCTGAATATTGAAGAAGTGTTTCCTTTTCCAGAGGTAGAACTTTTAGGTCTTTAGCTGAGCTTTCCCCAAAGATGGTGTGGGAATTTTTGAACCCTTGGGGCAAGACAGCCTGGAAGTATTGTTTTAGTTGTATGTTGAGTCCTGTCACTCACAAGCCAAAATTTCTTGTGACTCTGGGACTAATGGAATACAAAAGAAGGCATCAGTGAAGACTAATACAGAATACCAAGTCCTGGTGGTTGGTAGAATGACCAGCAGGGTGTAGGATTTAGGAACTACTGGAGGTATATCCTCAGTGGCTTCACTGACTGTCCTGACATCCTTTACCAGGACTCCAGCAGCCCATGGGGCTCTCGAGGTCAGGCCAATCCCAGGATATGGAGCTCACCTGGGCAGGTACCCTACCCCCACCCCAGCCCATGGGGCTCTCGTGTTCAGGCCCCTCCCAGGATATGGGATTCCCTGGGCAGGTCCTCTGCAGTCCATGGGGCTCCCGTGGTCAGGCCCCTCCCAGGATACAGAGCTACCCTTGCAGGTACCTTGGCAGGGCTGGGCACACAGGAACCGTGCACATAGCCCTCATTGCAGAGCACTCCCAGCTCACCTGTCGCTCAGATCTGACACAGAGCACCTCAGAGCAGGACTTGAACTAACAAACAGCAGCTCTGACAGGTCTGTGACCCTGGGCATCACTCTGTGCGGCCTCCTCCACCTGGTCTTCCAGAGACTTCCACTGCACCCGGGGCACCAGGCCTCTGTCTCCAACCACCACCCACCCCTCCTCTCCCTGACTCCTGGGTTCCTCTCATTAGGAGAGGGTTTTCTTGAAGTTGTCTCCCACTCATGGGCCAGATAATATAATTAGAAAACAAGCCAGAGCTGCAGCCCCTTGTCTATCCTGACTCTCAGGAGCCCACACCTGTTCCTTGGACCTGGCCAATTCAGCAAGTTCCATTTTCAGCAACTGTGAGCCCCTGAGGGGTGATTATTGGCTGGCTTGGGAAGCCTGACCGTGCCGGCCAGCCCTCCCCAGGTGTGCCTGGGTTGAGATCAATATAAACACTGCTCCAGGCAGCAAGAGCCCCTGCAGCTGTGCCTGACGCCATTTTCTCTGCCCTGTCAGCAGTCTCGGGGCTGGGCTGGTGGGAGGGAGTGAGAGACCACGGCTTTGTGGGTGTCCCAGTGTGAGTGGGGCTCTGCTGGACTTTCTGCAGCAGTTGCCAAGATGCTACCTGCTAAAGAAGAGGATGTGTCACCCACACCTGCCGCTGGAATTTCTCCCTGGGCACAGGTGAGGAAGGAAGAAAGCAGTGGGGGCCGGGACAGCAGGGGTATCTCAGGCAGGGAAATGGAGAGCTTCCAGAAGAGCACCCAGGGCCAGGACCATCCTGGCTGGCCTGCAGGCACCAAGTCGGCTGGCATGCTGTCCCTCATGTGGCTCCATGGCCCTTCCTCTAGGTTTTCAAGTCCTTGTACATATTCAGGTGTTTAGCCTTGGAAGGGTGGGAACATTTCAGCAGCAGCTGGCCTGGGGCTCGGCCCACGTTTACTCACAGATACCTCGGCACGGTCCCCCAGCTTTGCAGTGAGGACGCTTGTTGCGAGGAGCATGCTGGCTGAATGGGAGATGATTCCCCACCACTGACCAACTTCAGAATTGTTTGCAATTGGAGCAAGTGCCCTGAAACGGTTTTCCTCTGTGTAACTGGTGGGTTCTGTCCTTTTTTATCTTTTTTTCATTTTTGGTTCAAGGTAGATTTTATTCCTCTTTTGTGTATTTACAGATATAAGCATGGAAATAATTTATTCATATAAATACATGTATGTGAAGGGAAGAATATTTTTTCTGTTTTACTTTTTTTAATTTTATTTTTTTATTTTGAATTTAATTTTATATTTTTATACAGCAGGTTGTTTTTGGTTATCTACTTTATACATATAAATGTATACATACCAATCCCAATATCTCAACTCCTCCCACCACCATCTCCAACAGCTTTCCCCCCTTGTTGTCCATACGTTTGTTGTATACATGTGTTGCTCTATTTCTGCCTTGCAAAACGGTTCATCTGTACAATTTTTCTAGGTTCCACATATATGCATTAATATACAAGATTTGTTTTTCTCTTTCTGACTTACTTCACTCTGTATGACAGTCTCTAGATCCATCAACGTCTCTACAAATGTCCCAATTTCATTCCTTTTTATGGCTTAGTAATATTCCATTTTATATATGTACCACATCTTTATGCATTCGTCTGTCTGTGGGCATTTAGGTTGCTTCCATTTCCTGGATAGTGTAAATAGTGATGCAATGAACATTGTGGTGAATGTCTCTTTTTGATTTATGGTTTTGTCTGGGTATATGCCCAGTAGAGGGATTGCTGTATCATATGGTAATTCTATTCTTAGTTTTATAAGAAACTCCATAATGTTCTCCACAGTGACTGTATCAATTTACGTTCCCAACAATAGTGGAAGAGGATTCCTTATCTCCACACCGTTTCCAGCATTTGTTGTTTGTAGATTTTCTGATGATGCCCATTCTAATAGGTGTGAGGTGATACACCATGTATGAGTCTATTTCGTTGAGCAAAGAGTAGGTCTTGTTTATTACGTATTTGGCTTATGGAATGGTATGTGTGCTCATTTCAATCTGTTTTTATACAGCAGCCCAACTCAACTTTCCCCTTAAGCAAGCATAAGGTTTTTATCTAAATGTGAGACTCTGTTCGGTTTTGTAATTCAGTTTATGTGTAGCCAAGTTTACACTCCCTCTATTAGTGATATCTTATGATAATTATCTTTCTTTGTGTGACATATTTCTCTTAGAATCATCATAATTAAATCCACTCAATTTGCTGCTACAGGCCTGATGACATTGATTTCACTGCTGAGTGATATTCCGTTGTACGTAAGTAGCACAACTTCTTTATCCATTTTTTTCTTTCTGGGATATTTAATTTGTACTGGACTCGAGGTTCTTGTAAACACAGCAGCCCTAAATTTTGTGTTGGCTGTGTCTTGTTGATTTTAATTTTCCTAAGCTATAGGGCCAAAAGTGGAAGTGCCCTAGGCTCTGTAGCTTTGTTTTTTAGATGTTTCAGGATACACCATGAACATCTCCAGAGTGTCTGTTGGCTATTTACATCCCGCCCATCAGCATAACACGGCTCCCTGTTCTCCATGGCCTGTCCTGTGTTTCTGGATTTTACACTTTATTCAGATGGCCTTTTGGACGAATGGGAAATGTGACTTCATTGTAGTGTGGATTTCCATTGCTGGAGTGCTTGGTTGGCCAAAATGTTCATATGCGTTTTTTCCTGAATATATTCAGGAAAAATGTATACGCACTTTTTGTCCATGTGCATCACTGTCAAAGATCTGCCGCTTTTCATATGCTTTAAATGCAATTCCAATCTACCTCTTGAAATATGATTCCTGCAATTCTGCCTCGTTTTCAAGTCCTCTTTGCAGACTTACTTCGATATATTTTTGCCAATAGCTGTCATTTATCTCTGCAGGTTTGTGAATTACAGTGCCCCTGAGCTCCTTTCTTAACTCGCTTCCTTGTAAGCTGGCCACAAAACTGCAGGTTTGCTTCAGGCCATAATCAGGGTCCGGCACGGCACTCTGAGCCTTTGGTTAATTCCTCTTCCTGGTGGGAAATTAGAGTTAAATGTGCCCCTCCAGATACCTGCCTCACTCCCAGCCACATGGTGATGTATGTCCTCAGGTTTGAGGCCGTATGTGATGGGTTCCTCATCTTTTGATGATGTGGCCCCACTGGTGTGTGGACACTCCTGCCTGGTTCCCATCCCCTTGGTGATGTGGGCCCTCTGGTGAGACTCTGATCCTGGTTGGGTTCCTCACACATCCATGAGGTGAGCCCTCTTCTCTGAGGTCACTCCTGCCTGGCTGGCACAACCCGCCTTGTTGACTTCGGCACCCTGGTGGCAGTTGGAGCCTGCTGGGAGCCTCCTTCCCGCGGTGATGAGGCCCTCTGGCGTCAGACCCTAATGGCGGGGTTCCCACATTTTCTGATACGTGCTAAGTGGTACGAGGGCACTCCTGCCAGGTTCCCATTCTCATGAGCGTGTGGGCCTTCTGTTCTGAGGTCCTAACGGCTGGGTTGCTCACACTTTCATGATGTGGGCCCTCTGCTGTGAGGTCAATCCTGCCTCGCTGGCGCACGTCGCCTTGGCGACGTGGACCCTCTGGTGGCAGTTGGAGCATGCTGGGGCCTCCTCCCCTCAGTGATGAGGGCCTTCTGGTGTCAGGCCCTAAGTGCTGGGCTCCACACATTTTCTGATGTGTGCCCAGTGGTGCGAGTCACTCCTGCCAGGTTCTCATCCCCATGGGCATGTGGGACTTCTGTTCTGTGGTCCCAACTGCTGGGTTGCTCACAGTTTCATGATGTGGGCCCTTTGCTGTGTGTTCACTCTGGCCTGTATCCCATAGTGTCAGTGCTCTGGGCCTCCAGCTTGGAGTTTCCAACTTCTCGATTCCTCACCTTTTTTATTCTATGGGCCCTCGGTTGTGCGTCTCCTCCTGCATGCCTCACTCCCAGCCCCTTCGTGATGTGTGTCCCCTTGTTTGAGGCCACATGTGCTGTGTTCCTCACCTTTCTATAATGTGGCCACACTGGTGTGAGGACACTCTTGCCTGGTTCCCATTCCCTTGGTGATGTTGGCCCCACTGCTGTTAGGACAGTCTTGCCTGGTTCCCATCACCTTGGTGATGTTGGCCCTCTGGTGAGAGTCTGATCCTGGTTAGGTTCCTCACCCTTCTGTGAGGTGGCCCCTCTGCTCTGAGGTCACTCCTGCCTGGCTGGCACACCCCGCCTTGGCAACGTCGGCCATATGGTGGCAGTTGGAGCCTGCTGGGAGCCTCCTCCCCTCGGTGATGAGGGCCCTCTGGCCTCAGGCCCTAACTGCTGGGTTCCCACATTTTCTGATTCGTGCTAAGTGGTGCAAGGACACTCCTGCCAGGTTCCCATCCCCATGGGGATGTGAGCCTTCTCCTCTGAGGTCCCAACGGCTGTGTTGCTCACAGTTTCATGATGAGGGCCCTCTGGTGTGAGTTCACTCCTGCCTAGATCCCATAGCCTCGCTGCTCCTGGCTGCCTGCCGGAGGTTCCAACTGTGGGATTCCTCACCTTTTTTATTCTATGGTCCCTCTGTTTTGAGGATCCTCTGGCCTGCCTCACTCCCAGCCCCTTGGTGATGTGTGTCCTCAGGTTTGAGGCCACGTGTGCTGGGTCCCTCAAATTATGGTGATGTAGCCCCACTGGTGTGAGGACACTCCTGCCTGGTTCCCATTCCCTTGGTGATGTTGGCCCTCTGGTGACAGTCTGATCCTTGTTGGGTTCCTCACACTTCTGTGAGGTGGGCTTTCTGCTCTGAGGTCACTCCTGCCTGGTTGGCACACCCCGCCTTGGTGACATCGGCCTTATGGTGGCAGTTGGAGCCTGCTGGGAGCCTCCTCCCCTCGGTGATGAGGGTCCTCTGGCCTCAGGTCCTAACTGCTGGGTTCCCACATTTTCTGATTCGTGGAAGTGGGCCGAGGACACTCCTGTCAGGTTCCCATCCCCATAGGGATGTGGGCCTTCTGCTCTGAGGTCCCATCCGCTGGGTTGCTCACAGTTTCATGATGTGGGACCTCTGCTGTGAGTTTGCTGTGGCCTGGATCCCATAGACTCTGTGCTCTGGGCGGCCTACTGGCCGGTTCCAACTGCTGGATTCCTCACAACTGTTATTCTGTGGGCTCTGTTTTGTGAGGATACTCCTGCTTGCCTCACTCCTAGCCCCTTGGAGATGTGGGTCCCCTGTTTTAGGCCACATGTTCTGTGTTCCTCACCTTTCTATAATGTGGCCACACTGGTGTGAGGACCCTCCTGCCTGGTTCCGATCCCCTTGGTGATGTGGGCCCTCTGGTGAGAGTCTTATCCTGGCTGGTTTCCTCATCCTTCTGTGAGGTAGGCCCTCTGCGGTGAGGTCACTCCTGCCTGGCTGGCACACATCACCTTGGTGACGTGGGCCCTCAGTTGGGAGTTGGTGTCTGCTGCGAGTCTCCGTCCCTCGGTAATGAGGGCCCTCTTGCGTCAGACCCTAACTCCTGGGCTCCCAAAATTTGCAGATGTGCGACCTGTGGTGCCAGTACACTCCTGTCAGGTTCCCAACCCCATGGGAATTTGGGCCTTCTGCTCTGAGGTCCCAACGGCTGGGGTGCTCACAGTTTCATGATGAGGGCCCTCTGATGTGCGTTCATTCCGGCCTAGATCCCATAGGCTTGCTGCTCCTGGGCGCCTGCTGGGAGGTTCCAACTGCGGGATTCCTCACCTTTTTTATTCTATGGGCCCTCTGTTTTGAGGCTCCTCCTGCCTTCCTCAATCCCAGCCCCGTTGTGATGTGTGTCCTCTGGTGTGAGGCCACGTGTGCTGGGTCCCTCACCTTTCGATGATGTGGCCCCAATGGTGTGAGGACACTCGTGCCTGTTTCCCAGCCCCTTGGTGATGTGGCCCCTCTGGTGAGAGTCTGATCCTGGCTGGGTTCCTTACCGTTCTGTGAGGTGGGCCCTGTGCTCTGAGGTAACTCCTGCCTGGCTTGCTCCCATTGCCTTGGTGACGTCGGCCCTCTGGTGGCAGTTGGATCCTTTTGGAGACTCCTGTCCTCGGTGATGAGGTCCCTCTGGCGTCAGGCTCTAACTGCTGGGCTCCCCAGGTTTTCTGATGTGAGCCCAG
Source organism: Phocoena phocoena (assembly GCF_963924675.1). Taxonomy (NCBI): domain Eukaryota; kingdom Metazoa; phylum Chordata; class Mammalia; order Artiodactyla; family Phocoenidae; genus Phocoena; species Phocoena phocoena. The sequence goes on along the minus strand of NC_089222.1, from coordinate 785,723 downwards.
TGATGCCAGGACACTCGTGAAATGTTCCCATCCCCATGGCGATATGGGCCTTCTGCTCTGAGGTTCCAACGACTGGGTTGCTCACAGTTTCCTGATGTTAGCTCTCTGGTGTTAGTTCACTCATTCCTAGATCCCATAGCCTCTGTACTCTGGGCCGCCTGCTGGGAAGTTCCAACTGCTGGGTTCCTCACCTTTTTAATTCTTTGGGCCCTGTGTTGGGAGGCTCCTCCTGCCTGTGTCACTCCCAGCCCCTTGGTGATGTAGGTCCTCTGGTTTGTGGCCACATGTGCCAGTTTCCTCATCTTTTAGTGATGTGGCCCCACTGGTGTGAGGACACTCGTGCCTGGTTCCCGTCCCCTTGGTGATATGGGCCCTCTGGTGAGAGTCTGATCCTGGTTGGGTTCCTCACACTTCTTTGAGGTGGGCCGTCTGCTGTGAGGTCACTCCTGCCTGGCTGGCACACCCCGCCTTGGCGACGTGGGCCCTCTTGTGGTAGTTGGAACATGCTGGGAGCCTCCTCCCCTCAGTGATGAGGGCCCTCTGGCGTCAGGCCCTAACTGCTGGGTACCCACATTTTCTGATATGTGCTAAGTGGTGCGAGGACACTCCTGCCATGCTCCCAACACCTTGGGGATGTGGACCTTCTGCTCTGAGGTCCAAATGGCTGGGTTGCTCACAGTTTCATGATGTGGACCCTCTGCTGTGAGTTTACTGCGGCCTGAATCGCATAGACTTGGTGCTCTTGGCCGCCTGCTGGGAGGTTCCCATTGCTGGATTCCTCAGCTTTTTTATTCTATGGGCCCTGTGTTGTGAGGCTACTCCTGCCTGCCTCATTCCGAGCCCCTTGGAGATGTGGGTCTTCTGGTTTAGGCCACATGTGCTGGGTTCCTCACCTTTCTATGATGTGGCCACACTGGTGTGAAGACTCTCCTGCCTGGTTCTGATCACCTTGGTGATGTGGGCCCTCTGGTGAGAGTCTTATCCTGGCTGTGTTCCTCACCCTTCTGTGAGGTAGGCCCTCTGCGGTGAGGTCACTCCTACCTGGCTGTCACACGTCACCATGGCGACGTGGGACCTCAGTTAGGTGTTGGTGCCTGATTGGAGTCTCCTCCCCTTGGTAATGAGGGCCCTCTGGCGTCAGGCCCTAACTCCTGGGTTCCCTAAATTCTCTGATGTGTGCCCTGTGGTGCGAGTACACTTCTGACAGGTTCCCAACCCCATGGGAATGTGGGCCTTCTGCTCTGAGATCCCAACGCCTAGGTTGCTCACAGTTTCATGATGACGGCCCTCTGGTGTGAGATCACTCCGGCCTGGATCCCATAGTCTCGCTGCTCCTGGCCGCCTGCTGGGAGGTTCCAACTGCGGGATTCTTCACCTCTTTAATTCTATGTTCCCTCTGTTTTGAGGCTCCTCCTGCCTGCCTCAATCCCAGCTCCCTTGTGATGTGTGTCCTCTGGTTTGAGGCCACGTGTGCTGGGTCCCTCACTTTTCGGTGATGTGGCCCCACTAGTGTGAGGACACTCCTGCCTGGTTCCCATTCCCTTGGTGATGTGGGCCCTCTGGTGAGAATCTGATCCTCTTTGGTTCTTCACACTTCTGTGAGGTTGACCCTCTGCTCTGAGGTCACTCCTGCCTGGTTGTCACACTCCGCATTGGCGACGTCGCCCCTCTGGTAGCAGTCGGAGCTGGCTGGGAGCCACCGCCCCTCGGTGATGAGGGCCCTCTGGCATCAGGCACTAATTGCTGGGCTCCCCACATTTTTTCATGTGTGCCCACTCTTGCGATGACACTCCTGCTTGTTTCCCTTCCCCATGGGGATGTGGGCCTTCTGCTCTGAGGTCACAACGGCTGGGTTGCTTACAGAATCACAATGAGGGCCCTCTGTTGTGAGTTCATGCCGGCCTGGATCTCATAGCCTCAGTGCTCTGGGCCGCCTGCTAGGAAGATCCAACTGCTGGTTTCCACACCTTTTGTATACAATGGGACATGTGTTGTGAGGTTAATCCTGCCTGCCTCACTCCGAAACCCATGGTGATGTGGGTCCTCTGGTTTGAGGCCACATGTGCTGGGTACCTCAACTTTTGATGATGTGGCCCCACGGGTGTGAGGACACTCCTGCCTGGTTCCCATCACCTTGGTGATGTGGGCCCTCTGGGGAGAGTCTGATCCTGGCTGGGTTCCCTACCATTCTGTGAGGTGGGCCCTCTGATGTCAGGTCACTCCTGCCTGGCTAGCTCACATCGCCTTGGCGACGTGGGCCCTCTGTTGGCCACTGGAGCATGCTGGGAGCCTCCTCCTCCCGTGAATGATGGCCCTGGATAAAATGCATATGCCCTTTTTGGCCAAGTGCTTCATTGACGAGGTTCTGCCACTTCTCTTATGCTTTCAGAGCAATTCACGTCTACCTCCTGAAATCGGATTCCAGCAATTCTGCCCCACTTTCAAGTCCTCTTCGCAGCCTTAATTCAATATATTTTTGTACGATTTCTGTCATTTATAAGTCTGCAGGTATGTGAATGACAGTGCCCCTGAGCTCCTTTCCTCAACTCGCTTTCTTGTGAGCTGGCCACAAAACCGCAGGATTGCTTCAGGCCCTAATCTTGTTCCAGCACGGCATGCTGAGCCTTTGGTTAATTCCTTTTCCTGTTGGGAAATGAGTGTTAAAATTGCCAGTGCATACTGGGCATATACCCTGAGAAAACCAAAATTCAAAAAGAGTCATGTACCAAAATGTTCATTGCAGCTCTATTTACAATAGCCCGGAGATGGAAAGAACCTAAGCGCCCATCATCGGATGAATGGATAAAGAAGATGTGGCACATATACACAATGGAATATTACTCAGCCTTAAAAAGAAATGAAACTGAGTTATTTGTAATGAGATGGATAGACCTAGAGTCTGTCATACAGAGTGAAGTAAGTCAGAAAGAAAAAGACAAATAGCGTATGCTAACACATATATATGGAATTTAAAGGAAAAAAATGTCATGAAGAACCTAGGGATAAGACAGGAATAGAGGCGCAGACCTACTGGAGAACGGAATTGAGGATATGGGGAGGGGGAATGGTGAGTTTTGACAGGGCGAGAGAGAGTCATGGACATATACACACTAACAAATGTAGTAAGGTAGATAGCAAGGGGGAAGCAGCTGCAAGGCACAGGGATATTAGCTCGGGGCGTTGGGAGAGCCTGGAGGGGTGGAAGGGGGAGAGAGGGAGGGAGGGAGACACAAGAGGGAAGACACAGGGAGCATATGTATATGTATAGCTGATTCACTTTGTTATAAAGCAAAAACTAACACACCATTGTAAAGCAATTATACCCCAATAAAGATGTTAAAAAAATATTTGCCTGTGCACACACCTACAGATAGTCTCCCATTGGTTCTCCGTATTCCTGTCCATCTTGCGCAGAAATTACAAACCGTGCCAAACAGGAGGTTAAAGGCACTGACTCTCCAAATGGGGAGAGTGTAAGAAAAGGGTCTGGAATGGTGAACCTGAGTACCAGGGGACGAAAACAGACATGCATGTAAAAAGGTTTCCCAGTCACACGGTGGAGCATACTCTGGGTTTCCCATGCAAATTTTAGCAGAAGGAAGAATCCCTTGAACCTGGAGAGTTGGGAACCATGGAATGGGTACCAGGCAGTATGACATCAAAGGGTCTGCATTTGCTCACTGAACCTCACCAATGCTATCGGCCCAAAGGGTCCAGCCTTATCTCTCACCCAGCTCTGGGTGTAGATGTGGTAAACCAGGTTGCATCACATGCCCTGTGTGAGTTATTTGAGAATTGCTCTCTATTTCACTGTCATTGTGTTTTGTTTTTGAAATTTTTTTTGACACTGGGATTTATCGGATTTTCACTGCTGCGTTTATGCCGCTGTACACACGCTTGATTCTCTTACGGAGACATATAAATCCATGGGTTTGAAGATTCTTCCTATTCAGGTATATTCCTAGGCGTTGAATATGTGGTGTTGAGAACATTTCGTTGAGCAAGGAGTAGGTCTTTTCTATTACATATTTGTCTTATGGAATGTTATCTGTGCTAATTTCAGTCTCTGGTTTTATGCAGCACCCCAAGGCACCTTTCCCCATAAGCAAGCACTAGTTGGTTTTTTAAATTTGAGACCCTGTTCTGTTTTGTAATTCAGTTCATGTGTTGTCAAGTTTACATTCCGTGTATTAGTGATATCTTATGATGTTTCTTTTTCTGTGTGACGTAGTTCACGTAGAATCACCATACCTGCATCCACTCACTATGCCGCTACGGGCCTGATGACACAGATTTCATTGCTGAGTGATATTGCATTGCACGTAAGTGCCACAACTTCTTTATCCATTTTTTGCTTTCTGGGATATTTACCTGGTACTGTAGACGAGCTTCTTGGGAACACAGCCGTCCCAAAATTTGGGGTGGCTCTCTGTTTTTAATTTTAATTTCCCTAAGCAATAGGACCATAAGTGCAATTGCCATAGCCTGTGTTGCTTTATTTCTTACGTGTTTCAGGAAACACCATACACTTCTCCAGGGTGGCAGTTCACAATTTACATCCTGCCAATCAGCATAACAAGGCTCCCTGTTCTCCATATCCTGTCCTACCTTTCTGGATTTTACACTTTTCTCAGATGGTCCTTTTGCCCGGGGGTGCCGGCAGTGAGATTTCATTGTAGTGCAGATTTCCTTTACAGGCTTGCTTGGTTGGCCAAAAAGGGCGTATGCGTTTTTTCCTGAATATATTCAGGACAAAACGCATACGCCCTTTTTGGCCAAGTGCATCATTGTCGACGTTCTGCCTCTTTTCCTATGCTTTCAGGGCAATTCCAGTCTACCCCCTGCAATCGTTTTCCTGAAATTCTGCCCCGCTTTCAAGTCCCCTTCGCAGGCTTACTTCAATATATTTTTGGAGGATAGCTGTCATTTATAACTCTGCAGGTTTGTGAATTACAGTGCCCCTGAGCTCCTTTCTTCAACTCGCTTTCTTGTGAGCCGGGCAGAAAACCGCAGGATTGTTTCAGGCCCTAATCTGTTTCCAGCAGGGCACACTGAGCCTTTGTTTAATTCCTCTTCCTGGGCGGCAATGAGCGTTACATTTGCCCGTGCAGAGACCTACAGCTAGTCTCTCATTGGTTCTCCCTATTCCTGTTCATCTTGCACAGAAATTGCAAGCTGTGCCAAAGAGGAGGTAAAAGGCAGTGACTCTCAAAGCGGGGAGAGTGTTAGTAAAGCATCTGGAATGGTGAACCCGAGGACCAGGATACGAAAACTGAGATGCATTTTAAATCGTTTCCCAATCACACGGTGGACGATACTCTGGGTTTACCATGCATGTTTTAGCTGGAGGAAGAATCCCTTGAACCTGGAGAGTTGGGACCCATGGAAAGGGTACCATGCAGTATGACTTCAAAGGGTCTGCATTTGCTCACCGAAACTCACCAATGCTATCAGCCTGAAGTGTCCAGCCTTATGTCTCAACCAGCTCTGGGTGTAGATGTGGTCAATCCCGGTTGCATCACATGCCCTGAGTGAATTATTTAAGAATTGCTCTCTATTTCACTGTCTTTGTGTTTTGTTTTCGAAATTTATTTTGATAATGGGATTTATCGGATTTTCACTGCTGCGTTTCGGCTGCTGTACACACGCTTGATTCTCTTACGGAGACATATATATCCATGGGTTTTAAGATTCTTCCTAGTCAGGTATATTCCTAGGCGTTGAATATGTGGTGTTGGGTCCATTTCGTTGAGCAAGGAGTAGGTCTTGTCTATTACATATTTGGCTTATGGAATGTTATCTGTGCTAATTTCAGTCTCTGGTTTTATGCAGCACCCCAACGCACCTTTCCCCATAAGCAAGCACTAGTTGGTTTTCTAAATTTGAGACCCTGTTCTGTTTTGTAATTCAGTTCATGTGTAGTCAAGTTTACATTCCGTGTATTAGTGATATCTTATGATGTTTCTTTTTCTGTGTGACGTAGTTCACGTAGATTCACCGTATCTGCATCCACTCACTATGCCACTACGGGCCTGTTGACACAGATTTCATTGCTGAGTGATATTGCATTGTACGTACGTGCCACAATTTCTTTATCCATTTTTTGCTTTCTGGGATATTTACCTGATACTGTAGACGAGCTTCTTGTGAACACAGCCGTCCCAAATATTGGGGTGGCTGTCTGTTTTTGATTTTAATTTCCGTAAGCTATAGGACCATAAGTGGAAGTGCCATAGGCTGTGTTGCTTTGCTTCTTACGTGTTTCAGGAAACACCATACACTTCTCCAGGGTGGCTGTTGGCAATTTACTTCCTGCCAATCAGCATAACAAGGCTCCCTGTTCTCCATATCCTGTCCTACCTTTCTGGATTTTACACTTTTTTCAGATGGCCCTTTTGCCCGGGGGGCAGTGAGACTTCATTGTAGTGCAGATTACCTTTACAGGCTTGCTTGGTTGGCCAAAGAGGGCGTATGCGGTTTTTCCTGAATATATTCAGGAAAAAACGCATACGCGCTTTTTGGCCACGTGCATCATTGTCGACGTTCTGCCTCTTTTCCTATGCTATCAGGGCAATTCCAGTCTACCCCATGCAATGGTTTTCCTGAAACTCTGTCCCGCTTTCAAGTCCCCTTCGCAGGCTTACTTCAATATATTTTTTGAGGATAGCTGTCATTTATAACTCTGCAGGTTTGTGAATTACAGTGCCCCTGAGCTCCTTTCTTCAACTCGCTTTCTTGTGAGCTGGGCAGAAAACCACAGGATTGCTTCAGGCCCTAATCTGTTTCCGGCAGGGCACGCTGAGCCTTTGGTTAATTCCTCTTCCTGGTGGGAAATGAGCATTACATTTGCCCGTGCAGACACCTATAGCTAGTCTGTCATTGGTTCTCCCTATTCCTGTTCATCTTGCACAGAAATTGCAAGCTGTGCCAAAGAGGAGGTTAAAGGCTCTGACTCTCCAAGCGGGGAGAGTGTTAGTAAAGCATCTGGAATGGTGAACCCGAGGACCAGGATACGAAAACTGAGATGCATTTTAAATCGTTTCCCAATCACACGGTGGAAGATACTCTGGGTTTCCCATGCATGTTTTAGCTGGAGGAAGAATCCCTTGAACCTGGAGAGTTGGGACCCATGGAATGGGTACAATGCAGTATGACTTCAAAGGGTCTGCACTTGCTCACTGAAACTCACCAATGCTATCAGCCTGAAGTGTCCAGCCTTATGTCTCAACCAGCTCTGGGTGTAGATGTGGTCAATCCCTGTTGCATCACATGCCCAGAGTGAATTATTTAAGAATTGCTCTCTATTTCACTGTCTTTGTGTTTTGTTTTCGAAATTTATTTTGATAATGGGATTTATCGGATTTTCACTGCTGCGTTTCGGCTGCTGTACACACGCTTGATTCTCTTACGGAGACATATATATCCATGGGTTTTAAGATTCTTCCTAGTCAGGTATATTCCTAGGCGTTGAATATGTGGTGTTGGGTCCATTTCGTTGAGCAAGGAGTAGGTCTTGTCTATTACATAGTTGGCTTATGGAAAGTTATCTGTGCTAATTTCAGTCTCTGGTTTTATGCAGCACCCCAACGCACCTTTCCCCATAAGCAAGCACTAGTTGGTTTTCTAAATTTGAGACCCTGTTCTGTTTTGTAATCAGTTCATGTGTAGTCAAGTTTACATTCCGTGTATTAGTGATATCTTATGATGTTTCTTTTTCTGTGTGACGTAGTTCACGTAGAATCACTGTACCTGCATCCACTCACTATGCCGCTACGGGCCTGATGACACAGATTTCATTGCTGAGTGATATTGCATTGCACGTACGTGCCACAACTTCTTTATCCATTTTTTGCTTTCTGGGATATTTACCTGATACTGTAGACGAGCTTCTTGTGAACACAGCCGTCCCAAATATTGGGGTGGCTGTCTGTTTTTGATTTTAATTTCCGTAAGCTATAGGACCATAAGTGGAAGTGCCATAGGCTGTGTTGCTTTGTTTCTTACGTGTTTCAGGAAACACCATACACTTCTCCAGGGTGGCTGCTGGCAATTTACATCCTGCCAATCAGCATAACAAGGCTCCCTGTTCTCCATATCCTGTCCTAAATTTCTGGATTTTACACTTTTTTCAGATGGACCTTTTGCCCGGGGGGGGGGGGGGGGGAAGTGAGATTTCATTGTAGTGCAGATTTCCTTTACAGGCTTGCTTGTTTGGCCAAAAAGGGCGTATGCGTTTTTTTCCTGAATATATTCAGGAAAAAACGCATACGCCCTTTTTGTCCAAGTGCATCATTGTCGACGTTGTGCCTCTTTTCCTATGCTTTAAGGGCAATTCCAGTCTACCCACTGCAATCGTTTTCCTGAAATTCTGCCCCGCTTTCAAGTGCCCTTCGCAGGCTTACTTCAATATATTTTTGGAGGAAAGCTGTCATTTATAACTCTGCATGTTTGTGAATTACAGTGCCCCTGAGCTCCTTTCTTCAACTCGCTTTCTTGTGAGCTGGGCACAAAACCGCAGGATTGCTTCAGGCCCTAATCTGTTTTCAGCTGGGCACGTTGAGCCTTTGTATAAATCCTCTTCCTGGTCGGCAATGAGCGTTACATTTGCCCGTGCAGACACCTACAGCCAGTCTCTCATTGGTTCTCCCTATTCCTGTTCATCTTGCACAGAAATTGCAAGCTGTGCCAAACAGGAGGTTAAACGCACTGACTCTCCAAGCGGGGAGAGTGTTATAAAGGATCTGGAATGGTGAAACCGAGGACCAGGATACGAAAACTGAGATGCATTTTACATCGTTTCCCAATCACACGGTGGACGATACTCTCGGTTTCCCATGCATGTTTTAGCTGGAGGAAGAATCCCTTGAACCTGGAGAGTGGGGACCCATGGAATGGGTACCATGCAGTATGACTTCAAAGGGTCTGCATTTGCTCACCGAAACTCACCAATGCTATCAGCCTGAAGTGTCCAGCCTTATGTCTCAACCAGCTCTGGGTGTAGATGTGGTCAATCCCGGTTGCATCACATGCCCTGAGTGAATTATTTAAGAATTGCTCTCTATTTCACTGTCTTTGTGTTTTGTTTTCGAAATTTATTTTGATAATGGGATTTATCGGATTTTCACTGCTGCGATTCAGCCGCTGTACACACGCTTGATTCTCTTACGGAGACATATATATCCATAGGTTTTAAGATTCTTCCTAGTCAGGTATATTCCTAGGCGTTGAATATGTGGTGTTGGGTCCATTTCGTTGAGCAAGGAGTAGGTCTTGTCTATTACATATTTAGCTTATGGAAAGTTATTTGTGCTAATTTCAGTCTCTGGTTTTATGCAGCACCCCAAGGCACCTTTTCCCATAAGCAAGCACTAGTTGGTTTTCTAAATTTGAGACCCTGTTCTGTTTTGTAATTCAGTTCATGTGTAGTCAAGTTTACATTCCGTGTATTAGTGATATCTTATGATGTTTCTTTTTCTGTGTGACGTAGTTCACGTAGATTCACCATATCTGCATCCACTCACCATGCCGCTACGGGCCTAATGACACAGATTTCATTGCTGAGTGATATTGCATTGTACGTACGTGCCACAAATTCTTTATCCATTTTTTGATTTCTGGGATATTTACCTGATACTGTAGATGAGCTTCTTGTGAACACAGCCGTCCCAAATATTGGGGTGGCTGTCTGTTTTTGATTTTAATTTCCGTAAGCTATAGGACCATAAGTGGAAGTGGCATAGGCTGTGTTGCTTTGTTTCTTACGTGTTTCAGGAAACACCATACACTTCTCCAGGGTGGCTGCTGGCAATTTACATCCTGCCAATCAGCATAACAAGGCTCCCTGTTCTCCATATCCTGTCCTACCTTTCTGGATTTTACACTTTTTTCAGATGACCCTTTTGCCCGGGTGAGCAGTGAGACTTCATTGCAGTGCAGATTTCCTTTACAGGCTTGCTTGTTTGGCCAAAAAGGGCGTATGCGTTTTTTCCTGAATATATTCAGGAAAAAACGCATACACCCTTTTTGGCCAAATGCAACATTGTCGACGTTGTGCCTCTTTTCCTATGATTTCAGGGCAATTCCAGTCTACCCCCTGCAATCGTTTTCCTAAAATTCTGGCCCGCTTTCAAGTCCCCTTCGCAGGCTTACTTCAATATATTTTTGGAGGATAGCTGTCATTTATAACTGCAGGTTTGTGAATTACAGTGCCCCCGAGCTCCTTTCTTCAACTCGCTTTCTTGTGAGCTGGGCACAAAACCGCAGGATTGCTTCAGGCCCTAATCTGCTTCCAGCAGGGCACACTGAGCCTTTGTTTAATTCCTCTTCCTGGTGGGCAATGAGCGTTACATTTGCCCGTGCATACACCTACACCTAGTCTCTCATTGGTTCTCCCTATTCCTGTTCATCTTGCACAGAAATTGCAAGCTGTGCCAAAGAGGAGGTTAAAGGCACTGACTCTCCAAGCGGGGAGAGTGTTAGTAAAGCATCTGGAATGGTGAACCCGAGGACCAGGATACGAAAACTGAGATGCATTTTAAATCGTTTCCCAATCACACGGTGGACGATACTCTGGGTTTCCCATGCATGTTTTAGCTGGAGGAAGAATCCCTTGAACCTGGAGAGTTGGGACCCATGGAATGGGTACCATGCAGTATGACTTCAAAGGGTCTGCATTTGCTCACCGAAACTCACCAATGCTATCAGCCTGACATGTCCAGCCTTATGTCTCAACCAGCTCTGGGTGTAGATGTGGTCAATCCCGGTTGCATCACATGCCCTGAGTGAATTATTTAAGAATTGCTCTCTATTTCACTGTCTTTGTGTTTTGTTTTTGAAATTTATTTTGATAATGGGATTTATCGGATTTTCACTGCTGCGTTTCGGCTGCTGTACACACGCTTGATTCTCTTACGGAGACATATATATCCATGGGTTTTAAGATTCTTCCTAGTCAGGTATATTCCTAGGCGTTGAATATGTGGTGTTGGGTCCATTTCGTTGAGCAAGGAGTAGGTCTTGTCTATTACATAGTTGGCTTATGGAAAGTTATCTGTGCTAATTTCAGTCTCTGGTTTTATGCAGCACCCCAACGCACCTTTCCCCATAAGCAAGCACTAGTTGGTTTTCTAAATTTGAGACCCTGTTCTGTTTTGTAATCAGTTCATGTGTAGTCAAGTTTACATTCCGTGTATTAGTTATATCTTATGATGTTTCTTTTTCTGTGTGACGTAGTTCACGTAGAATCACTGTACCTGCATCCACTCACTATGCCGCTACGGGCCTGATGACACAGATTTCATTGCTGAGTGATATTGCATTGCACGTACGTGCCACAACTTCTTTATCCATTTTTTGCTTTCTGGGATATTTACCTGATACTGTAGACGAGCTTCTTGTGAACACAGCCGTCCCAAATATTGGGGTGGCTGTCTGTTTTTGATTTTAATTTCCGTAAGCTATAGGACCATAAGTGGAAGTGCCATAGGCTGTGTTGCTTTGTTTCTTACGTGTTTCAGGAAACACCATACACTTCTCCAGGGTGGCTGCTGGCAATTTACATCCTGCCAATCAGCATAACAAGGCTCCCTGTTCTCCATATCCTGTCCTAAATTTCTGGATTTTACACTTTTTTCAGATGGACCTTTTGCCCGGGGGGGGGGGGGGGGAAGTGAGATTTCATTGTAGTGCAGATTTCCTTTACAGGCTTGCTTGTTTGGCCAAAAAGGGCGTATGCGTTTTTTTCCTGAATATATTCAGGAAAAAACGCATACGCCCTTTTTGTCCAAGTGCATCATTGTCGACGTTGTGCCTCTTTTCCTATGCTTTAAGGGCAATTCCAGTCTACCCACTGCAATCGTTTTCCTGAAATTCTGCCCCGCTTTCAAGTGCCCTTCGCAGGCTTACTTCAATATATTTTTGGAGGAAAGCTGTCATTTATAACTCTGCATGTTTGTGAATTACAGTGCCCCTGAGCTCCTTTCTTCAACTCGCTTTCTTGTGAGCTGGGCACAAAACCGCAGGATTGCTTCAGGCCCTAATCTGTTTTCAGCTGGGCACGTTGAGCCTTTGTATAAATCCTCTTCCTGGTCGGCAATGAGCGTTACATTTGCCCGTGCAGACACCTACAGCCAGTCTCTCATTGGTTCTCCCTATTCCTGTTCATCTTGCACAGAAATTGCAAGCTGTGCCAAACAGGAGGTTAAACGCACTGACTCTCCAAGCGGGGAGAGTGTTATAAAGGATCTGGAATGGTGAAACCGAGGACCAGGATACGAAAACTGAGATGCATTTTACATCGTTTCCCAATCACACGGTGGACGATACTCTCGGTTTCCCATGCATGTTTTAGCTGGAGGAAGAATCCCTTGAACCTGGAGAGTGGGGACCCATGGAATGGGTACCATGCAGTATGACTTCAAAGGGTCTGCATTTGCTCACCGAAACTCACCAATGCTATCAGCCTGAAGTGTCCAGCCTTATGTCTCAACCAGCTCTGGGTGTAGATGTGGTCAATCCCGGTTGCATCACATGCCCTGAGTGAATTATTTAAGAATTGCTCTCTATTTCACTGTCTTTGTGTTTTGTTTTCGAAATTTATTTTGATAATGGGATTTATCGGATTTTCACTGCTGCGATTCAGCCGCTGTACACACGCTTGATTCTCTTACGGAGACATATATATCCATAGGTTTTAAGATTCTTCCTAGTCAGGTATATTCCTAGGCGTTGAATATGTGGTGTTGGGTCCATTTCGTTGAGCAAGGAGTAGGTCTTGTCTATTACATATTTAGCTTATGGAAAGTTATTTGTGCTAATTTCAGTCTCTGGTTTTATGCAGCACCCCAAGGCACCTTTTCCCATAAGCAAGCACTTGTTGGTTTTCTAAATTTGAGACCCTGTTCTGTTTTGTAATTCAGTTCATGTGTAGTCAAGTTTACATTCCGTGTATTAGTGATATCTTATGATGTTTCTTTTTCTGTGTGACGTAGTTCACGTAGATTCACCATATCTGCATCCACTCACCATGCCGCTACGGGCCTAATGACACAGATTTCATTGCTGAGTGATATTGCATTGTACGTACGTGCCACAAATTCTTTATCCATTTTTTGATTTCTGGGATATTTACCTGATACTGTAGATGAGCTTCTTGTGAACACAGCCGTCCCAAATATTGGGGTGGCTGTCTGTTTTTGATTTTAATTTCCGTAAGCTATAGGACCATAAGTGGAAGTGGCATAGGCTGTGTTGCTTTGTTTCTTACGTGTTTCAGGAAACACCATACACTTCTCCAGGGTGGCTGCTGGCAATTTACATCCTGCCAATCAGCATAACAAGGCTCCCTGTTCTCCATATCCTGTCCTACCTTTCTGGATTTTACACTTTTTTCAGATGACCCTTTTGCCCGGGTGAGCAGTGAGACTTCATTGCAGTGCAGATTTCCTTTACAGGCTTGCTTGTTTGGCCAAAAAGGGCGTATGCGTTTTTTCCTGAATATATTCAGGAAAAAACGCATACACCCTTTTTGGCCAAATGCATCATTGTCGACGTTGTGCCTCTTTTCCTATGATTTCAGGGCAATTCCAGTCTACCCCCTGCAATCGTTTTCCTAAAATTCTGGCCCGCTTTCAAGTCCCCTTCGCAGGCTTACTTCAATATATTTTTGGAGGATAGCTGTCATTTATAACTGCAGGTTTGTGAATTACAGTGCCCCCGAGCTCCTTTCTTCAACTCGCTTTCTTGTGAGCTGGGCACAAAACCGCAGGATTGCTTCAGGCCCTAATCTGCTTCCAGCAGGGCACACTGAGCCTTTGTTTAATTCCTCTTCCTGGTGGGCAATGAGCGTTACATTTGCCCGTGCATACACCTACACCTAGTCTCTCATTGGTTCTCCCTATTCCTGTTCATCTTGCACAGAAATTGCAAGCTGTGCCAAAGAGGAGGTTAAAGGCACTGACTCTCCAAGCGGGGAGAGTGTTAGTAAAGCATCTGGAATGGTGAACCCGAGGACCAGGATACGAAAACTGAGATGCATTTTAAATCGTTTCCCAATCACACGGTGGACGATACTCTGGGTTTCCCATGCATGTTTTAGCTGGAGGAAGAATCCCTTGAACCTGGAGAGTTGGGACCCATGGAATGGGTACCATGCAGTATGACTTCAAAGGGTCTGCATTTGCTCACCGAAACTCACCAATGCTATCAGCCTGAAGTGTCCAGCCTTATGTCTCAACCAGCTCTGGGTGTAGATGTGGTCAATCCCGGTTGCATCACATGCCCTGAGTGAATTATTTAAGAATTGCTCTCTATTTCACTGTCTTTGTGTTTTGTTTTTGAAATTTATTTTGATAATGGGATTTATCGGATTTTCACTGCTGCGTTTATGCCGCTGTACACACTCTTGATTCTCTTACGGAGACATATAAATCCATGGGTTTTAAGATTCTTCCTAGTCAGGTATATTCCTAGGCATTGAATATGTGGTGTTGAGTCCATTTCGTTGAGCAAGGAGTAGGTCTTTTCTATTACATATTTGGCTTATGGAATGTTATCTGTGCTAATTTCAGTCTCTGGTTTTATGCAGCACCCCAATGCACCTTTCCCCATAAGCAAGCACTAGTTGTTTTTTTAAATTTGAGACCCTGTTCTGTTTTGTAATTCAGTTCATGTGTAGTCAAGTTTACATTCCGTGTATTAGTGATATCTTATGATGTTTCTTTTTCTGTGTGACGTAGTTCACGTAGAATCACCATACCTGCATCCACTCACTATGCCGCTACGGGCCTGATGACACAGATTTCATTGCTGAGTGATATTGCATTGCACGTAAGTGCCACAACTTCTTTATCCATTTTTTGCTTTCTGGGATATTTACCTGGTACTCTAGACGAGCTTCTTGGGAACACAGCCGTCCCAAACTTTGGGGTGGCTCTCTGTTTTTGATTTTAATTTCCCTAAGCAATAGGACCATAAGTGCAATTGCCATAGCCTGTGTTGCTTTATTTCTTACGTGTTTCAGGAAACACCATACACTTCTCCTGGGTGGCAGTTCACAATTTACATCCTGCCAATCAGCATAACAAGGCTCCCTGTTCTCCATATCCTGTCCTACCTTTCTGGATTTTACACTTTTTTCAGATGACCCTTTTGCCCAGGGGGCAGTTAGACTTCATTGTAGTGCAGATTTCCTTTACAGGCTTGCTTGGTTTGCGAAAAAGTGCGTATGCATTTTTGCCTGAATATATTCAGGAAAAAATGCATACTCACTTTTTGGCCAAGTGCACCATTGTTGACGTTCTGCCTCTTTTCCTATGCTTTCTGGGCAATTCCAGTCTACCCCCTGCAATCGTTTTCCTGAAATTCTGCCCTGCTTTCAAGTCCCCTTCGCAGGCTTACTTCAATATATTTTTGGAAGATAGCTGTCATTTAAAACTCTGCAGGTTTGTGAATTACAGTGCCCCTGAGCTCCTTTCTTCAACTCGCTTTCTTGTGAGCTGGGCACAAAACCGCAGGATTGCTTCAGGCCCTAATCTGTTTCCGGCAGGGCACGCTGAGCCTTTGGTTAATTCCTCTTCCTGGTGGGAAATGAGCCTTACATTTGCCCGTGCAGACACCTATAGCTAGTCTCTCATTGGTTCTCCCTATTCCTGTTCATCTTGCGCAGAAATTGCAAGCTGTGCCAAACAGGAAGTTAAAGGCACTGACTCTCCAAGCGGGGAGAGTGTTAGTAAACCGTCTGGAATGGTGAACCCGAGGACCAGGGTACGAAAACTGAGATGCATTTTAATTCGTTTCCTAATCACACGGTGGACCATACTCGGCGTTTCCCATGCATGTTTTAGCTAAAGGTAGAATCCCTTGAATCTGGAGAGTTGGGACCCTTGGAATGGGTACCATGCAGTATAACTTCAAAGGATCTGCATTTGCTCACCAAAACTCACCAATCCTATCAGCCTGAAGTGTCCAGCCTTATGTCTCAACCAGCTCTGGGTGTAGATGTGGTAAATCCAGGTTGCATCACATGCCCTGAGTGAATTATTTAAGAATTGCTACCTATTTCACTGTCATTGTGTTTTGTTTTTGAAATTTATTTTAATAATGGTATTTATCGGATTTTCACTGCTTCGTTTATGCCGCTGTACACGCGCTTGATTCTCTTACGGAGACATATAAGTCCATGGGTTTTAAGATTCCTACTAATCCGGTATATTCTTAGGCATTGAATATGGCGTGTTAAGTCCATTTCGTTGAGCAAGGAGTAGGTCTTGACTATTACATATTTGGCTTATGGAACGGTATCTGTGCTAATTTCAATCTCTGGTTTTATGCAGCACCCCAACTCACCTTTCCCCTTAAGGAAGCATAAGTTGGTTTTCTTAATTTGAAACCCTCTTCTCTTTTGTAATTCAGTTCATGTGTAGCCATGTTAACATTGCATGTATTAGTGATATCTTATGTCTTTTTCTTTTTGAATTATGTGACTTCGAATGATCACACGTAACTCCTCTGGAGTTGTTATAACTGGCCGTATTTCATTGATTTCCAGGCTGAGTAATATTCCACTCTACATAAGCACCACATCTCTGTCCGTTTTTTCTCTGCAGATACATTTAAGTTATATCCTAGTCGAGGATCTTTTAAACAGAGAGGTGTTAAACATTGGGGTGCCTGTGTCCTCTCGATTTTTGTTTTTCCCAAGATATACGTCCATGAGTGCAAGTGCCCTGTGCTCGGTAGCTCATTTTTTAGATGCTTTAGTAAACACAATAGACTTATCCAGAGTGACCATTGGCAATATACATTTCCACTATAAGACTCACAGGGCTCCCTTTTCTCCTTGCCCTGTCCTGCATTTCTGGTGTTTACACTTTATGAGGACGGCTCTTCTGACTGATGCAAAGTGATATGTTTTGTAGTATTGATTTCCAGTGCCCACCTGTTTGGTTGGCTAAAAAAGTGTATGCCCTTTTCTTGAATATATACAGAAATAGACGCATACACCCTTTTTGGCCAACTGCAATGTTGGCAATGTTCAGCCCCTTTTCTTGTGCTTAATGGCGAGTCCTTTCTACCTCTTCCAATCCCTTTCCTGCCATTCTCCGTTGCTTACAAGTCCTTTTCTCTGACTTTCCTCAAGACATTTTTCAGTGATAGATATTTTCAATTCTGCAGTTTCGTGAATTTTAGTGCCCCTGAGTTCCATTTTCCAACTTGTGTTTATGGGAACTGGCCACAAAGCATCAGGATTCCTCAAGCCCTATTCTGTTTCCATGGGCAACCCTAGCCTTTGGTCAATTCGTCTTCCTGATTGGAAATTAGAGTGGCATGTGCCTGTCCGAACACCTAGGACTTGTCTCTCATTGTTCCTCCTCCTTCTGCTTCATCCTCTGGACAAATTCCAAACTGTATGCAACAGGATGTTGACAGTGCTGACATCTCCAAGTGGGGAGACTGTTAGTAAAGACGCTGGAGTGGTGAACCCTAACACCAAGAGATGAGGAGATGAGATGTCTTTTCCAAACTTTTCCCGATCAGACGGTATATCATCCTCTGGGTTTGACAGGCATGTTTTAGGTGTAGGAAGGGTCCCATTCATGTGAGGAGAACACCAGGGGATTTTAAATATCAGTGTCTCTCCGCAACCCAAACTGGGGAATTTTTTAAGCTACGGCTACACATATGTTCATTAAGGGCCTTGGGAAGTAGGCAGAGTCCAAACTTTAGATGATTGAAGTCTTCAGGGTCAGAAGCACTCACCACTGTCTTCCCTTAGATTCCATTTTTACTGTCATTGATGGATGATGTCAATAAAAATATCTATTCTTTTTCAGATCATTTCCCCTTATAGGGTATTGCAAAATATTGAGTGTAGTTCCCTGTGCTATACAGTAGTTCCTTGCTGATGATTTCATACATAGCAGTGTGTATGTGTTAATCCCAAACTGTTAATTTATCCCTCCTCCTACCATTTCCCTTTGGTAATAATAAATTATAAGATTTTATGCTTCTCAGAAATGGGGGAGCTGAAAGAGAGGTATCATTTTCAATGCAAAAGCATTTAAAACAAGATTGAAGCTTTAACCAAGATTATTAGATGTACATCCTTGGAAAGAAATCACTTTGTTTCTCTAATATTGACCTGACAAAGAAGACAAACCTTTTCACTCAACTTGCTTATAAGAAAGTGATGGAAATATCAAATGGAAGTGTTAGAAACATCTTATTTTACCCGAGCCTTATACACTGTTCTATGTTAATTACAGTTTGGCTCACACATCTGTTCATTGAAGTTACAATGTTCTCAATTTCTGTTACTGATCCTCCAGAGTGGACGCCAACAAGTGTCCCCCTGCCCAGTGTCATTGGAGCCAATAGATCGAGACTGAGTTTGGTTCAAAAGCAAAGGAAACTTTATATTTTGATCAGAGAATGGAGAGGTGAGAGCATGTGCTACCCTGTGGGCTGTGGGCTGGGCTGCTGTGTAGAGATCCTGTCAGAGTCACTGGGAGGGAGGGGGCTGAGCTCTCGAGGACCTGGTTGGCTGCAGCTCAGGCTCTATGTCACGGAGTCTGAACTGGGCCCCAGGAGCTGAAGTGTCATCGAGCCATTCTGCTCTAGGAAATCTGGTCTGAAGTGCCGGGTGTGGAACCTCTGTATGCGGGACACTAGGAGCACCTGAAATTAGACAAAGCACAAAGGATATAAATGGTTAGACTTTATTTTATTGCCCAGATTCTATTTTTATCTCCCAGGCATTTTTAAGGGGCTTTGCCTGGGACAAACTTCTCTTCTGCCTTTTGTCCCTTTCCTCATTCTTGGAGTGCTGCGGGTGCAGACCCTTCTTCTGTAACTGCTGAGTGCTGAGTTAGGAGGCTTCATACCCGTGGGTGAGGGTCAGAACTTCTCCCCAGCAGCCTCCAGGTGACGTTGATTGTCCCCAGGCCTCCTGCCTCCCTGCTTGTCCACCTGAGCACCAGTATTGGAAGTGTTATAGATTCTAATGACCTTTAAGGGTCCAGAAAGGAGATGTGCAGTGGCGCTGTGAGGTCCAGTTTCACTCCGCCCCACATTTGTTCGGCCACCTTAGGCTGACCGTTTCTGCCAGCCTAGATGCTCTGACTGACCGTTTCTGCCAGCCTAGATGCTCTGACCAACAGTCTGCGCTTTCTTCCATTAGGCCCCTGAATTAACGTAAAAACAGCACCAGGTGTCAGGATCCTGCCCGCTCAGCTCCCAGACAGTCCAGGGTCAGTGGTGATGAAGGATCATGATGGTCACTGAGTCAAGAGCCTTTGGAAGTAAACAGGAGTCCAGCCGGTCTTATTGGCCACCATCATCAGGGTGTCTGTAGGCTTTTCTATGGTGACAGCATGATATACGGTTCCCCCGCCAAGATTATTAGCTCCCCTCTGGGTACAGTAAGTACTGCAAGCAGTAGTCTACTCTTTTGGGACACACTCTTGTTGTTTTATGAGAGAAACTCCAGGTCAAGTGATGGTCACACGGGTCGTCATGGTGCCCCGTTGCCCCCGGTTATCTCTCTGGAGGTTGGAGTTGGAGGGCCTCCTCAATCGAGGTCAGTGTGCCCACGGAGCAAACCCTGCAACTTCAGGGCATGGTTGGGGGTTAGGATCACCACGTGGGGTCCGTTTCCCTTAGAAGGGAGGTGGCCTTTTGGGCTGCTGATTTCCAGGTTTTCAGATACCACCAGTATCTTGGCCAGATGTGGCGGTGGGCCAAGCCCCTTGGTGACCATAGTTTATCCTACCTGGATGGCATTCTTGCATTGTTCCATTTCAAGTGGTCCCAGTTTTTGCACTAATACTCCAATGGCGATTCACCTTTCACCAGGAATGTAAAGGTCAAAGGGTTTAGCTAAATTAGGGAGTTCCAGGGCAAGGGTCTGAATTGACTGCTCTTTCCATTCTTGAAAGGCCACTTCTGGATTCTATTCAAAAGGATCATCATCTTTTCCTTTCAGTGTTTCATATAGAGGCCCAGCTAGTAGACTGTAGTTAGGGATCCAGAGGCAGGAAACCCTGGCTTCCCCAGGAACCCCTAAGCTGTCTTCTAGTTTCAGAAAGGGGTAAGGCTGTAAATTGTTTCTTCCCTTTCCTGGGATGGGCTTCTCCGACCTTCTGTGAGAATGAAGCCCAGGCAGGTCACCGTAGTCTGTGATACTTGAGCTTTTTCGTGGACAACTTCTATCCTTTATTGGCTTGGTAGTTCTGAGGCCTCCTTAGTAGGGCTGGCGATCAGAATGTGGTCTGAATATTGAAGGAGTGTTTCCTTTTCCAGAGGTAGAACTTTTAGGTCTTTAGCTGAGCTTTCCCCAAAGATGGTGTGGGAATTTTTGAACCCTTGGGGCAAGACAGCCTGGAAGTATTGTTTTAGTTGTATGTTGAGTCCTGTCACTCACAAGCCAAAATTTCTTGTGACTCTGGGACTAATGGAATACAAAAGAAGGCATCAGTGAAGACTAATACAGAATACCAAGTCCTGGTGGTTGGTAGAATGACCAGCAGGGTGTAGGATTTAGGAACTACTGGAGGTATATCCTCAGTGGCTTCACTGACTGTCCTGACATCCTTTACCAGGACTCCAGCAGCCCATGGGGCTCTCGAGGTCAGGCCAATCCCAGGATATGGAGCTCACCTGGGCAGGTACCCTACCCCCACCCCAGCCCACGGGGCTCTCGTGTTCAGGCCCCTCCCAGGATATGGGATTCCCTGGGCAGGTCCTCTGCAGTCCATGGGGCTCCCGTGGTCAGGCCCCTCCCAGGATACAGAGCTACCCTTGCAGGTACCTTGGCAGGGCTGGGCACACAGGAACCGTGCACATAGCCCTCATTGCAGAGCACTCCCAGCTCACCTGTCGCTCAGATCTGACACAGAGCACCTCAGAGCAGGACTTGAACTAACAAACAGCAGCTCTGACAGGTCTGTGACCCTGGGCATCACTCTGTGCGGCCTCCTCCACCTGGTCTTCCAGAGACTTCCACTGCACCCGGGGCACCAGGCCTCTGTCTCCAACCACCACCCACCCCTCCTCTCCCTGACTCCTGGGTTCCTCTCATTAGGAGAGGGTTTTCTTGAAGTTGTCTCCCACTCATGGGCCAGATAATATAATTAGAAAACAAGCCAGAGCTGCAGCCCCTTGTCTATCCTGACTCTCAGGAGCCCACACCTGTTCCTTGGACCTGGCCAATTCAGCAAGTTCCATTTTCAGCAACTGTGAGCCCCTGAGGGGTGATTATTGGCTGGCTTGGGAAGCCTGACTGTGCCGGCCAGCCCTCCCCAGGTGTGCCTGGGTTGAGATCAATATAAACACCGCTCCAGGCAGCAAGAGCCCCTGCAGCTGTGCCTGACGCCATTTTCTCTGCCCTGTCAGCAGTCTCGGGGCTGGGCTGGTGGGAGGGAGTGAGAGGCCACGGCTTTGTGGGTGTCCCAGTGTGAGTGGGGCTCTGCTGGACTTTCTGCAGCAGTTGCCAAGATGCTACCTGCTAAAGAAGAGGATGTGTCACCCACACCTGCCGCTGGAATTTCTCCCTGGGCACAGGTGAGGAAGGAAGAAAGCAGTGGGGGCCGGGACAGCAGGGGTATCTCAGGCAGGGAAATGGAGAGCTTCCAGAAGAGCACCCAGGGCCAGGACCGTCCTGGCCGGCCTGCAGGCACCAAGTCGGCTGGCATGCTGTCCCTCATGTGGCTCCATGGCCCTTCCTCTAGGTTTTCAAGTCCTTGTACATATTCAGGTGTTTAGCCTTGGAAGGGTGGGAACATTTCAGCAGCAGCTGGCCTGGGGCTCGGCCCACGTTTACTCACAGATACCTCGGCACGGTCCCCCAGCTTTGCAGTGAGGACGCTTGTTGCGAGGAGCATGCTGGCTGAATGGGAGATGATTCCCCACCACTGACCAACTTCAGAATTGTTTGCAATTGGAGCAAGTGCCCTGAAACGGTTTTCCTCTGTGTAACTGGTGGGTTCTGTTCTTTTTTATCTTTATTTCGTTTTTGGTTCAAGGTAGATTTTATTCCTCTTTTGTGTATTTACAGATATAAGCATGGAAATAATTTATTCATATAAATACATGTATGTGAAGGGAAGAATATTTTTTCTGTTTTACTTTTTTTAATTTTATTTTTTTATTTTGAATTTAATTTTATATTTTTATACAGCAGGTTGTTTTTGGTTATCTACTTTATCCATATAAATGTATACATACCAATCCCAATATCTCAACTCCTCCCACCACCATCCCCAACAGCTTTCCCCCCTTGTTGTCCATACGTTTGTTGTATACATGTATTGCTCTATTTCTGCCTTGCAAAACGGTTCATCTGTACAATTTTTCTAGGTTCCACATATATGCATTAATATACAAGATTTGTTTTTCTCTTTCTGACTTACTTCACTCTGTATGACAGTCTCTAGATCCATCAACGTCTCTACAAATGTCCCAATTTCATTCCTTTTTATGGCTTAGTAATATTCCATTTTATATATGTACCACATCTTTATGCATTCGTCTGTCTGTGGGCATTTAGGTTGCTTCCATTTCCTGGATAGTGTAAATAGTGATGCAATGAACATTGTGGTGAATGTCTCTTTTTGATTTATGGTTTTGTCTGGGTATATGCCCAGTAGAGGGATTGCTGTATCATATGGTAATTCTATTCTTAGTTTTATAAGAAACTCCATAATGTTCTCCACAGTGACTGTATCAATTTACGTTCCCAACAATAGTGGAAGAGGATTCCTTATCTCCACACCGATTCCAGCATTTGTTGTTTGTAGATTTTCTGATGATGCCCATTCTAATAGGTGTGAGGTGATACACCATGGATGAGTCTATTTCGTTGAGCAAAGAGTAGGTCTTGTTTATTACGTATTTGGCTTATGGAATGGTATGTGTGCTAATTTCAATCTGTTTTTATACAGCAGCCCAACTCAACTTTCCCCTTAAGCAAGCATAAGGTTTTTATCTAAATGTGAGACTCTGTTCGGTTTTGTAATTCAGTTTATGTGTAGCCAAGTTTACACTCCCTCTATTAGTGATATCTTATGATAATTATCTTTCTTTGTGTGACATATTTCTCTTAGAATCATCATAATTAAATCCACTCAATTTGCTGCTACAGGCCTGATGACATTGATTTCACTGCTGAGTGATATTCCGTTGTACGTAAGTAGCACAACTTCTTTATCCATTTTTTTCTTTCTGGGATATTTAATTTGTACTGGACTCGAGGTTCTTGTAAACACAGCAGCCCTAAATTTTGTGTTGGCTGTGTCTTGTTGATTTTAATTTTCCTAAGCTATAGGGCCAAAAGTGGAAGTGCCCTAGGCTCTGTAGCTTTGTTTTTTAGATGTTTCAGGATACACCATGAACATCTCCAGAGTGTCTGTTGGCAATTTACATCCCGCCCATCAGCATAACACGGCTCCCTGTTCTCCATGGCCTGTCCTGTGTTTCTGGATTTTACACTTTATTCAGATGGCCTTTTTGACGAATGGGAAATGTGACTTCATTGTAGTGTGGATTTCCATTGCTGGAGTGCTTGGTTGGCCAAAATGTTCATATGCATCTTTTCCTGAATATATTCTGGAAAAATGTATACGCACTTTTTGTCCATGTGCATCACTGTCAAAGATCTGCCGCTTTTCATATGCTTTAAATGCAATTCCAATCTACCTCTTGAAATATGATTCCTGCAATTCTGCCTCGTTTTCAACTCCTCTTTGCAGACTTACTTCGATATATTTTTGCCAATAGCTGTCATTTATCTCTGCAGGTTTGTGAATTACAGTGCCCCTGAGCTCCTTTCTTAACTCGCTTCCTTGTAAGCTGGCCACAAAACTGCAGGTTTGCTTCAGGCCATAATCAATGTCCGGCACGGCACTCTGAGCCTTTGGTTAATTCCTCTTCCTGGTGGGAAATTAGAGTTAAATGTGCCCCTCCAGATACCTGCCTCACTCCCAGCCACATGGTGATGTATGTCCTCAGGTTTGAGGCCATATGTGATGGGTTCCTCATCTTTTGATGATGTGGCCCCACTGGTGTGTGGACACTCCTGCCTGGTTCCCATCCCCTTGGTGATGTGGGCCCTCTGGTGAGACTCTGATCCTGGTTGGGTTCCTCACACATCCGTGAGGTGAGCCCTCTTCTCTGAGGTCACTCCTGCCTGGCTGGCACAACCCGCCTTGTTGACTTCGGCACCCTGGTGGCAGTTGGAGCCTGCTGGGAGCCTCCTTCCCGCGGTGATGAGGCCCTCTGGCGTCAGACCCTAATGGCGGGGTTCCCACATTTTCTGATACGTGCTAAGTGGTACGAGGGCACTCCTGCCAGGTTCCCATCCTCATGAGCGTGTGGGCCTTCTGTTCTGAGGTCCTAACGGCTGGGTTGCTCACACTTTCATGATGTGGGCCCTCTGCTGTGAGGTCAATCCTGCCTGGCTGGCGCACGTCGCCTTGGCGACGTGGACCCTCTGGTGGCAGTTGGAGCGTGCTGGGGCCTCCTCCCCTCAGTGATGAGGGCCTTCTGGTGTCAGGCCCTAAGTGCTGGGCTCCACACATTTTCTGATGTGTGCCCAGTGGTGCGAGTCACTCCTGCCAGGTTCCCATCCCCATGGGCATGTGGGACTTCTGTTCTGTGGTCCCAACTGCTGGGTTGCTCACAGTTTCATGATGTGGGCCCTTTGCTGTGTGTTCACTCTGGCCTGTATCCCATAGTGTCAGTGCTCTGGGCCTCCAGCTTGGAGTTTCCAACTTCTCGATTCCTCACCTTTTTTATTCTATGGGCCCTCGGTTGTGCGTCTCCTCCTGCATGCCTCACTCCCAGCCCCTTCGTGATGTGTGTCCCCTTGTTTGAGGCCACATGTGCTGTGTTCCTCACCTTTCTATAATGTGGCCACACTGGTGTGAGGACACTCTTGCCTGGTTCCCATTCCCTTGGTGATGTTGGCCCCACTGCTGTTAGGACAGTCTTGCCTGGTTCCCATCACCTTGGTGATGTTGGCCCTCTGGTGAGAGTCTGATCCTGGTTAGGTTCCTCACCCTTCTGTGAGGTGGGCCCTCTGCTCTGAGGTCACTCCTGCCTGGCTGGCACACCCCGCCTTGGCAACGTCGGCCATATGGTGGCAGTTGGAGCCTGCTGGGAGCCTCCTCCCCTCGGTGATGAGGGCCCTCTGGCCTCAGGCCCTAACTGCTGGGTTCCCACATTTTCTGATTCGTGCTAAGTGGTGCAAGGACACTCCTGCCAGGTTCCCATCCCCATGGGGATGTGAGCCTTCTCCTCTGAGGTCCCAACGGCTGTGTTGCTCACAGTTTCATGATGAGGGCCCTCTGGTGTGAGTTCACTCCTGCCTAGATCCCATAGCCTCGCTGCTCCTGGCTGCCTGCCGGAGGTTCCAACTGTGGGATTCCTCACCTTTTTTATTCTATGGTCCCTCTGTTTTGAGGATCCTCTGGCCTGCCTCACTCCCAGCCCCTTGGTGATGTGTGTCCTCAGGTTTGAGGCCACGTGTGCTGGGTCCCTCAAATTATGGTGATGTAGCCCCACTGGTGTGAGGACACTCCTGCCTGGTTCCCATTCCCTTGGTGATGTTGGCCCTCTGGTGACAGTCTGATCCTTGTTGGGTTCCTCACACTTCTGTGAGGTGGGCTTTCTGCTCTGAGGTCACTCCTGCCTGGTTGGCACACCCTGCCTTGGTGACATCGGCCTTATGGTGGCAGTTGGAGCCTGCTGGGAGCCTCCTCCCCTCGGTGATGAGGGTCCTCTGGCCTCAGGTCCTAACTGCTGGGTTCCCACATTTTCTGATTCGTGGAAGTGGGCCGAGGACACTCCTGTCAGGTTCCCATCCCCATAGGGATGTGGGCCTTCTGCTCTGAGGTCCCATCCGCTGGGTTGCTCACAGTTTCATGATGTGGGACCTCTGCTGTGAGTTTGCTGTGGTCTGGATCCCATAGACTCTGTGCTCTGGGCGGCCTACTGGCCGGTTCCAACTGCTGGATTCCTCACAACTGTTATTCTGTGGGCTCTGTTTTGTGAGGATACTCCTGTTTGCCTCACTCCTAGCCCCTTGGAGATGTGGGTCCCCTGTTTTAGGCCACATGTTCTGGGTTCCTCACCTTTCTATAATGTGGCCACACTGGTGTGAGGACCCTCCTGCCTGGTTCCGATCCCCTTGGTGATGTGGGCCCTCTGGTGAGAGTCTTATCCTGGCTGGTTTCCTCACCCTTCTGTGAGGTAGGCCCTCTGTGGTGAGGTCACTCCTGCCTGGCTGGCACACATCACCTTGGTGACGTGGGCCCTCAGTTGGGAGTTGGTGTCTGCTGCGAGTCTCCATCCCTCAGTAATGAGGGCCCTCTTGCGTCAGACCCTAACTCCTGGGCTCCCAAAATTTGCAGATGTGCGACCTCTGGTGCGAGTACACTCCTGTCAGGTTCCCAAACCCATGGGAATTTGGGCCTTCTGCTCTGAGGTCCCAACGGCTGGGGTGCTCACAGTTTCATGATGAGGGCTCTCTGATGTGCGTTCATTCCGGCCTAGATCCCATAGGCTTGCTGCTCCTGGGCGCCTGCTGGGAGGTTCCAACTGCGGGATTCCTCACCTTTTTTATTCTATGGGCCCTCTGTTTTGAGGCTCCTCCTGCCTTCCTCAATCCCAGCCCCGTTGTGATGTGTGTCCTCTGGTGTGAGGCCACGTGTGCTGGGTCCCTCACCTTTCGATGATGTGGCCCCAATGGTGTGAGGACACTCGTGCCTGTTTCCCAGCCCCTTGGTGATGTGGCCCCTCTGGTGAGAGTCTGATCCTGGCTGGGTTCCTTACCGTTCTGTGAGGTGGGCCCTGTGCTCTGAGGTAACTCCTGCCTGGCTTGCTCCCATTGTCTTGGTGACGTCGGCCCTCTGGTGGCAGTTGGATCCTTTTGGAGACTCCTGTCCTCGGTGATGAGGTCCCTCTGGCGTCAGGCTCTAACTGCTGGGCTCCCCAGGTTTTCTGATGTGAGCCCAGTGATGCCAGGACACTCGTGAAATGTTCCCATCCCCATGGCGATATGGGCCTTCTGCTCTGAGGTTCCAACGACTGGGTTGCTCACAGTTTCCTGATGTTAGCTCTCTGGTGTTAGTTCACTCATTCCTAGATCCCATAGCCTCTGTACTCTGGGCCGCCTGCTGGGAAGTTCCAACTGCTGGGTTCCTCACCTTTTTTATTCTTTGGGCCCTGTGTTGGGAGGCTCCTCCTGCCTGTGTCACTCCCAGCCCCTTGGTGATGTAGGTCCTCTGGTTTGTGGCCACATGTGCCAGTTTCCTCATCTTTTAGTGATGTGGCCCCACTGGTGTGAGGACACTCGTGCCTGGTTCCCGTCCCCTTGGTGATATGGGCCCTCTGGTGAGAGTCTGATCCTGGTTGGGTTCCTCACACTTCTTTGAGGTGGGCCGTCTGCTGTGAGGTCACTCCTGCCTGGCTGGCACACCCTGCCTTGGCGACGTGGGCCCTCTTGTGGTAGTTGGAACATGCTGGGAGCCTCCTCCCCTCAGTGATGAGGGCCCTCTGGCGTCAGGCCCTAACTGCTGGGTACCCACATTTTCTGATATGTGCTAAGTGGTGCGAGGACACTCCTGCCATGCCCCCAACACCTTGGGGATGTGGACCTTCTGCTCTGAGGTCCAAATGGCTGGGTTGCTCGCAGTTTCATGATGTGGACCCTCTGCTGTGAGTTTACTGTGGCCTGAATCGCATAGACTTGGTGCCCTTGGCCGCCTGCTGGGAGGTTCCCATTGCTGGATTCCTCAGCTTTTTTATTCTATGGGCCCTGTGTTGTGAGGCTACTCCTGCCTGCCTCATTCCGAGCCCCTTGGAGATGTGGGTCTTCTGGTTTAGGCCACATGTGCTGGGTTCCTCACCTTTCTATGATGTGGCCACACTGGTGTGAAGACTCTCCTGCCTGGTTCTGATCACCTTGGTGATGTGGGCCCTCTGGTGAGAGTCTTATCCTGGCTGTGTCCCTCAGCCTTCTGTGAGGTAGGCCCTCTGCGGTGAGGTCACTCCTACCTGGCTGTCACACGTCACCTTGGCGAAGTGGGACCTCAGTTGGGTGTTGTTGCCTGATTGGAGTCTCCTCCCCTTGGTAATGAGGGCCCTCTGGCGTCAGGCCCTAACTCCTGGGTTCCCTAAATTCTCTGATGTGTGCCCTGTGGTGCGAGTACACTTCTGACAGGTTCCCAACCCCATGGGAATGTGGGCCTTCTGCTCTGAGATCCCAACGCCTAGGTTGCTCACAGTTTCATGATGACGGCCCTCTGGTGTGAGATCACTCCGGCCTGGATCCCATAGTCTCGCTGCTCCTGGCCGCCTGCTGGGAGGTTCCAACTGCGGGATTCTTCACCTCTTTAATTCTATGGTCCCTCTGTTTTGAGGCTCCTCCTGCCTGCCTCAATCCCAGCTCCCTTGTGATGTGTGTCCTCTGGTTTGAGGCCACGTGTGCTGGGTCCCTCACTTTTCGGTGATGTGGCCCCACTAGTGTGAGGACACTCCTGCCTGGTTCCCATTCCCTTGGTGATGTGGGCCCTCTGGTGAGAATCTGATCCTCTTTGGTTCTCCACACTTCTGTGAGGTTGACCCTCTGCTCTGAGGTCACTCCTACCTGGTTGTCGCACTCCGCATTGGCGACGTCGCCCCTCTGGTAGCAGTCGGAGCTGGCTGGGAGCCACCGCCCTTCGGTGATGAGGGCCCTCTGGCATCAGGCACTAATTGCTGGGCTCCCCACATTTTTTCAAGTGTGCCCACTCTTGCGATGACACTCCTGCTTGTTTCCCTTCCCCATGGGGATGTGGGCTTTCTGCTCTGAGGTCACAACGGCTGGGTTGTTTACAGAATCACAATGAGGGCCCTCTGTTGTGAGTTCATGCCGGCCTGGATCTCATAGCCTCAGTGCTCTGGGCCGCCTGCTAGGAAGATCCAACTGCTGGTTTCCACACCTTTTGTATACAATGGGACATGTGTTGTGAGGTTAATCCTGCCTGCCTCACTCCGAAACCCATGGTGATGTGGGTCCTCTGGTTTGAGGCCACATGTGCTGGGTACCTCAACTTTTGATGATGTGGCCCCATGGGTGTGAGGACACTCCTGCCTGGTTCCCATCACCTTGGTGATGTGGGCCCTCTGGGGAGAGTCTGATCCTGGCTGGGTTCCCTACCATTCTGTGAGGTGGGCCCTCTGATGTCAGGTCACTCCTGCCTGGCTAGCTCACATCACCTTGGCGACGTGGGCCCTCTGTTGGCCACTGGAGCATGCTGGGAGCCTCCTACTCCCGTGAATGATGGCCCTGGAAAAAATTCATATTCCGTTTTTGACCAAGTGCTTCATTGACGAGGTTCTGCCACTTCTCTTATGCTTTCAGAGCAATTCACGTCTACCTCCTGAAATCGGATTCCAGCAATTCTGCCCCACTTTCAAGTCCTCTTCGCAGCCTTAATTCAATATATTTTTGTACGATTTCTGTCATTTATAAGTCTGCAGGTATGTGAATGAC
Organism: Phocoena phocoena; assembly: GCF_963924675.1. Lineage (NCBI taxonomy): Eukaryota > Metazoa > Chordata > Mammalia > Artiodactyla > Phocoenidae > Phocoena > Phocoena phocoena. The sequence continues at coordinate 756,193 of NC_089222.1, read as the reverse complement.
AGTGCCCCTGAGCTCCTTTCCTCAACTCGCTTTCTTGTGAGCTGGCCACAAAACCGCAGGATTGCTTCAGGCCCTAATCTTGTTCCAGCACGGCATGCTGAGCCTTTGGTTAATTCCTTTTCCTGTTGGGAAATGAGTGTTAAAATTGCCCGTGCATACTGGGCATATACCCTGAGAAAACCAAAATTCAAAAAGAGTCATGTACCAAAATGTTCATTGCAGCTCTATTTACAATAGCCCGGAGATGGAAAGAACCTAAGCGCCCATCATCGGATGAATGGATAAAGAAGATGTGGCACATATACACAATGGAATATTACTCAGCCTTAAAAAGAAATGAAACTGAGTTATTTGTAATGAGATGGATAGACCTAGAGTCTGTCATACAGAGTGAAGTAAGTCAGAAAGAAAAAGACAAATAGCGTATGCTAACACATATATATGGAATTTAAAGGAAAAAAATGTCATGAAGAACCTAGGGATAAGACAGGAATAGAGGCGCAGACCTACTGGAGAACGGAATTGAGGATATGGGGAGGGGGAATGGTGAGTTTTGACAGGGCGAGAGAGAGTCATGGACATATACACACTAACAAATGTAGTAAGGTAGATAGCAAGGGGGAAGCAGCCGCAAGGCACAGGGATATTAGCTCGGGGCGTTGGGACAGCCTGGAGGGGTGGAAGGGGGAGAGAGGGAGGGAGGGAGACACAAGAGGGAAGACACAGGGAGCATATGTATATGTATAGCTGGTTCACTTTGTTATAAAGCAAAAACTAACACACCATTGTAAAGCAATTATACCCCAATAAAGATGTTAAAATAAATATTTGCCCGTGCACACACCTACAGATAGTCTCCCATTGGTTCTCCGTATTCCTGTTCATCTTGCGCAGAAATTGCAAACAGTGCCAAACAGGAGGTTAAAGGCACTGACTCTCCAAATGGGGAGAGTGTAAGAAAAGGGTCTGGAATGGTGAACCTGAGTACAAGGGGACGAAAACAGACATGCATGTAAAAAGGTTTCCCAGTCACACGGTGGAGCATACTCTGGGTTTCCCATGCAAATTTTAGCAGAAGGAAGAATCCCTTGAACCTGGAGAGTTGGGAACGATGGAATGGGTACCAGGCAGTATGACATCAAAGGGTCTGCATTTGCTCACTGAACCTCACCAATGCTATCAGCCCAAAGGGTCCAGCCTTATCTCTCACCCAGCTCTGGGTGTAGATGTGGTAAACCAGGTTGCATCACATGCCCTGTGTGAGTTATTTAAGAATTGCTCTCTATTTCACTGTCATTGTGTTTTGTTTTTGAAATTTTTTTTTGACACTGGGATTTATCGGATTTTCACTGCTGCGTTAATGCCGCTGTACACACTCTTGATTCTCTTACGGAGACATAAATATCCACGGGTTTTAAGATTTTTCCTAGTCAGGTATATTCCTAGGCGTTGAATATGTGGTGTTGAGTCCATTTCGTTGAGCAAGGAGTAGGTCTTGTATATTACATATTTGGCTTATGGAACGGTATCTGTGCTAATTTCAGTCTCTGGTTTTATGCAGCACTCCAACGCACCTTTCTCCATAAGAAAGCACAAGTTGGTTTTCTAAATTTGAGACTGTTCTGTTTTGTAATTCAGTTCATGTGTAGTCAAGTTTACATACTGTGTATTAGTGATATTTTATGATGTTTCTTTTTATGTGTGACTTATTTCACATAGAATCACCATACCTGAATCCACTCACTATGCCGCTACGGGCCTGATGACACAGATTTCATTGCTGAGTGATATTCCATTGTATGTACGTACCACAACTTCTTTATCCATTGTTTGCTCTCTGAGATATTTACCTGGTACTGTAAACGAGGTTCTTGTGAACAGAGAGGTCCCAAACTTTGAGGTGGCTGGGTGTTTTGGATTTTAATTTCCCTAAGCTCTAGTACCATAAGTGGAAGTGCCATAGGCTGTGTTGCTTTGTTTCTTACGTGTTTCAGGAAACACATAACACTTCTCCAGAATGGCTGTCGGCAATTTACATCATATGCATCAGCATAATAAGGATCCCTGTTTTCCATTGCCTGTCCTCCGTTTCTGGATTTTACAATTTTTTTAAATGGCCCTTTTGCCCTGGGGGGCACTGACACTTCATTGTAGTGCAGGTTTATTTACAAGCTTGCTTGGTTGGCGAAAAAGTGCGTATGCGTTTTTTCCTGAATATATTTAGGGAAAAAAGCATCCGCACTTTTTGGCCAAGTGCATCATTGTTGACGTTCTGCCTCCTTTCCTATTCTTTAAGTGCAATTCCAGTTTAATCCTTCAATCGTTTTCCTGAATTTCTGCCCCGCTTTCAAGTCCCCTTTGCAGGTTTACTTCAATATATTTTTGGAGGATAGCTGTCATTTATAACTCTGCAGGTTTGTGAATTACAGTGCCCCTGAGCTCCCTTCTTCAACTCGCTTTCTTGTGAGCTGGGCACAAGACCGCAGGATGGCTTCAGGCACTAATCTCTTTCCAGCAGGGCACGCTGAGCCTTTGGTTAATTCCTCTTCCTGGTGGGAAATGAGCGTTACATTTGCCCGTGCAGACACCTACAACTAGTCTCTCATTGGTTCTCCCTATTCCTGTTCATCTTGCACAGAAATTTCAAGCTGTGCCAAAGAGGAGGTTAAAGGCACTGACTCTCCAAGCAGGGAGAGTGTTAGTAAAGCATCTGGAATGGTGAACCCGAGGACCAGGATACGAAAACTGAGATGCATTTTAAATCGTTTCCCAATCACACGGTGGACGATACTCTGGGTTTCCCATGCATATTTTAGCTGGAGGAAGAATCCCTTGAACCTGGAGAGTTGGGACCCATGGAATGGGTACCATGAAGTATGACTTCAAAGGGTCTGCATTTGCTCACCGAAACTCACCAATGCTATCAGCCTGAAGTGTCCAGCCTTATGTCTCAAACAGCTCTGGGTTTAGATGTGTTAAAGCACGGTTGTATCACATGCCCTGAGTGAATTATTTAAGAATGGCTCTCTATTTCACTGTCTTTGTGTTTTGTTCTCGAAATTTATTTTGATAATGGGATTTATCGGATTTTCACTGCTGCGTTTCGGCCGCTGTACACACGCTTGATTCTCTTACGGAGACATATATATCCATGGGTTTTAAGATTCTTCCTAGTCAGGTATATTCCTAGGCGTTGAATGTGTGGTGTTGAGTCCATTTCTTTGAGCAATGAGTAGGTCTTGTCTATTACATATTTGGCTTATGGAATGTTATCTGTGCTAATTTCAGTCTCTGGTTTTTTGCAGCACCCCAAGGCGCCTTTCCCCATAAGCAAGCACTAGTTGGTTTTCTAAATTTGAGACCCTGTTCTGTTTTGTAATTCAGTTCATGTGTAGTCAAGTTTACATTCCGTGTATTAGTGATATCTTATGATGTTTCTTTTTCTGTGTGACGTAGTTCCCGTAGAATCACCGTACCTGCATCCACTCACTATGCCGCTACGGGCCTGATGACACAGATTACATTGCTGAGTGATATTGCATTGCACGTACGTGCCACAACTTCTTTATCCATTTTTTGCTTTCTGGGATATTTACCTCGTACTGTAGACGAGCTTCTTGGGAACACAGCCGTCCCAAACTTTGGGGTGGCTCTCTGTTTTTGATTTTCATTTACCTAAGGAATAGGACCATAAGTGCAATTGCCATAGGCTGTGTTGCTTTATTTCTTACGTGTTTCAGGAAACACCATACACTTCTCCAGGGTGGCTGTTGGCAATTTAGATCCTGCCAATCAGCATAACAAGGCTCCCTGTTCTCCATATCCTGTCCTACCTTTCTGGATTTTACACTTTTTTCAGATGGCCCTTTTGCCCGGGGGGAAGTGAGACTTCATTGTAGTGCAGATTTCCTTTACAGGCTTGCTTGGTTGGCCAAAGAGGGCGTATACGTTTTTTCCTGAATATATTCAGGAAAAAACGCATACGCCCTTTTTGGCCAAGTGCATCATTGTCGACGTTCTGCCTCTTTTCCTATGCTTTCAGGGCAATTCCAGTCTACCCCCTGCAATCGTTTTCCTGAAATTCTGCCCCGCATTCAAGTCCCCTTCGCAGGCTTACTTCAATATATTTTTGGAGGATAGCTGTCAATTATAACTCTGCAAGTTTGTGAATTACAGTGCCCCTGAGCTCCTTTCTTCAATTCGCTTTCTTGTGAGCTGGGAACAAAACCGCAGGATTGCTTCAGGCCCTAATCTGTTTCCGGCAGGGCATGCTTATCCTTTGGTTAATTCCTCTTCCTGGTGGGCAATGAGCGTTACATTTGCCCGTGCAGACACCTACAGCTAGTCTCTCATTGGTTCTCCCTATTCCTGTTCTTCTTGCACAGAAATTGCAAGCTGTGCCAAAGAGGAGGTTAAAGGCACTGACTCTCCAAGCGGGGAGAGTGTTAGTAAAGCATCTGGAATGGTGAACCCGAGGACCAGGATACGAAAACTGAGATGCATTTTAAATCGTTTCCCAATCACACGGTGCACCATACTGTGGGTTTCCCATGCATGTTTTAGCTGGAGGAAGAATCCCTTGAACCTGAAGAGTTGGGACCCATGGAATAGGTACCATGCAGTATGACTTCAAAGGGTCTGCATTTGCTCACCAAAACTCACCAATGCTATCAGCCTGAAGTGTCCAGCCTTATGTCTCAACCAGCTCTGGGTGTAGATGTGTTAAATCACGGTTGCATCAAATGCCCTGAGTGAATTATTTAAGAATGGCTCTCTATTTCACTGTCTTTGTGTTTTGTTTTCGAAATTTATTTTGATAATGAGATTTATCGGATTTTCACTGCTGCGTTTCCGCCGCTGTACACACGCTTGATTCTCTTACGGAGACATATATATCCATGGGTTTTAAGATTCTTCTTAGTCAGGTATATTCCTGGCGTTGAATATGTGGTGTTGAGTCCATTTCGTTGAGCAAGGAGTAGGTCTTGTCTATTACATATTTGGCTTATGGAATGTTATCTGTGCTAATTTCAGTCTCTGGTTTTATGCAGCACCCCAAGGCACCTTTCCCCATAAGCAAGCACTAGTTGGTTTTCTAAATTTGAGACCCTGTTCTGTTTTGTAATTCAGTTCATGTGTAGTCAGGATTACATTCCGTGTATTAGTGATATCTTATGATGTTTCTTTTTCTGTGTGACGTAGTTCACGTAGAATCACCGTACCTGCATCCACTTACTATGCCGCTACGGGCCTGATGACACAGATTTCATTGCTGAGTGATATTGCATTGCACGTACGTGCCACAACTTCTTTATCCATTTTTTGCTTTCTGGGATATTTACCTGATACTGTAGACGATCTTCTTTTGAACACAGCCGTCCCAAATATTGGGGTGGCTGTCTGTTTTTGATTTTAATTTCCGTAAGCTATAGGACCATAAGTGGAAGTGCCATAGGCTGTGTTGCTTTGTTTCTTAAGTGTTTCAGGAAACACCATACACTTCTCCAGGGTGGCTGCTGGCAATTTACATCCTGCCAATCAGCATAACAAGGCTCCTTGTTCTCCATATTCTGTCCTACCTTTCTGGATTTTACACTTTTTTCAGATGGCCCTTTTGCCCGGGGGGCAGTGAGACTTCATTGTAGTGCAGATTTCCTTTACAGTCTTGCTTGGTTGGCCAAAAAGGGCGTATGCGTTTTTTCCTGAATATATTCAGGAAAAAACGCATACGCACTTTTTGGCCAAGTGCATCATTGTCGACGTTCTGCCTCTTTTCCTATGCTTTCAGGGCAATTCCAGTCTACCCCCTGCAATCGTTTTCCTGAAATTCTGCCCCGCATTCAAGTCCCCTTCGCAGGCTTACTTCAATATATTTTTGGAGGATAGCTGTCATTTATAACTCTGCAGGTTTGTGAATTACAGTGCCCCTGAGCTCCTTTCTTCAACTCGCTTTCCTGTGAGCCGGGCAGAAAACCGCAGCATTGCTTCAGGCCCTAATCTGTTTCCAGCAGGGCACACTGAGCCTTTGTTTAATTCCTCTTCCTGGGTGGCAATGAGCGTTACATTTGCCCGTGCAGACACCTACAGCTAGTCTCTCATTGGTTCTCCCTATTCCTGTTCATCTTGCACAGAAATTGCAAGCTGTGCCAAAGAGGAGGTAAAAGGCAGTGACTCTCAAAGCGGGGAGAGTGTTAGTAAAGCATCTGGAATGGTGAACCCGAGGACCAGGATACGAAAACTGAGATGCATTTTAAATCGTTTCCCAATCACACGGTGGACGATACTCTGGGTTTACCATGCATGTTTTAGCTGGAGGAAGAATCCCTTGAACCTGGAGAGTTGGGACCCATGGAATGGGTACCATGCAGTATGACTTCAAAGGGTCTGCATTTGCTCACCGAAACTCACCAATGCTATCAGCCTGAAGTGTCCAGCCTTATGTCTCAACCAGCTCTGGGTGTAGATGTGGTCAATCCCGGTTGCATCACATGCCCTGAGTGAATTATTTAAGAATTGCTCTCTATTTCACTGTCTTTGTGTTTTGTTTTCGAAATTTATTTTGATAATGGGATTTATCGGATTTTCACTGCTGCGTTTCGGCCGCTGTACACACGCTTGATTCTCTTACGGAGTCATATATATCCATGGGTTTTAAGATTCTTCCTAGTCAGGTATATTCCTAGGCGTTGAATATGTGGTGTTGGGTCCATTTCGTTGAGCAAGGAGTAGGTCTTGTCTATTACATATTTGGCTTATGGAATGTTATCTGTGCTAATTTCAGTCTCTGGTTTTATGCAGCACCCCAAGGCACCTTTCCCCATAAGCAAGCACTAGTTGGTTTTCTAAATTTGAGACCCTGTTCTGTTTTGTAATTCAGTTCATGTGTAGTCAAGTTTACATTCCGTGTATTAGTGATATCTTATGATGTTTCTTTTTCTGTGTGACGTAGTTCACGTAGAATCACCGTACCTGCATCCACTCACTATGCCGCTACGGGCCTGATGACACAGATTTCATTGCTGAGTGATATTGCATTGTACGTACGTGCCACAACTTCTTTATCCATTTTTTGCTTTCTGGGATATTTACCTGGTACTGTAGAGAGCTTCCTGGGAACACAGCCGTCCCAAACTTTGGGGTGGCTCTCTGTTTTTGATTTTAATTTCCGTAAGGAATAGGACCATAAGTGCAATTGCCATAGGCTGTGTTGCTTTATTTCTTACGTGTTTCAGGAAACACCATACACTTCTCCAGGGTGGCTGTTGGCAATTTACATCCTGCCAATCAGCATAACAAGGCTCCCTGTTCTCCATATCCTGTCCTGCCTTTCTGGATTTTACACTATTTTCAGATGGCCCTCTTGCCCGGGGGGCAGTGAGACTTCGTTTTAGTGCAGATTTCCTTTACAGGCTTGCTTGGTTGGCCAAAAAGGGCGTATGCGTTTTTTCCTGAATATATTCAGGAAAAAACGCATACGCCATTTTGGCCAAGTGCATCATTGTCGACGTTCTGCCTCTTTTCCTATGCTTTCAGGGCAATTCCAGTCTACCCCCTGCAATCGTTTTCCTGAAATTCTGCCCCGCTTTCAAGTCCCCTTCGCAGGCTTACTTCAGTATAATTTTGGAGGATAGCTGTCAATTATAACTCTGCAGGTTTGTGAATTACAGTGCCCCTGAGCTCCTTTCTTCAACTCGCTTTCTTGTGAGCAGGGCACAAAACCGCAGGATTGCTTCAGGCCCTAATCTGTTTCCAGCAGGGCACACTGAGCCTTTGTTTAATTCCTCTTCCTGGTGGGCAATGAGAATTACATTTGCCCGTGCAGACACCTACAGCTAGTCTCTCATTGGTTCTCCCTATTCCTGTTCATCTTGCACAGAAATTGCAAGCTGTGCCAAAGAGCAGGTTAAAGGCACTGACTCTCCAAGCGGGGAGAGTGTTAGTAAACCATCTGGAATGGTGAACCCGAGGAACAGGATACGAAAACTGAGATGCATTTTAAACCGTTTCCCAATCACACGGTAGACGATACTCTAGGTTTCCCATGCATGTTTTAGCTGGAGTAAGAATCCCTTGAACCTGGAGAGTTGGGACCCATGGAATGGGTACCATGCAGTAGGACTTCAAAGGGTCTGCATTTGCTCACCGAAACTCACCAATGCTATCAGCCTGAAGTGTCCAGCCTTATGTCTCAACCAGCTGTGGGTGTAGATGTGGTCAAACCCGGTTGCATCACATGCCCTGAGTGAAGTGTTTAAGAATTGCTCTCTATTTCACTGTCTTTGTGTTTTGTTTTTGAAATTTATTTTGATAATGGGATTTATCGGATTATCACTGCTGCGTTTATGCCGCTGTACACACGCTTGATTTTCTTATGGAGACATATAAATCCATGGGTTTTAAGATTCTTCCTAGTCAGGTATATTCCTAGGCATTGAATATGTGGTGTTGAGTCCATTTCGTTGAGCAAGGAGTAGGTCTTGTCTATTACATATTTGGCTTATGGAAAGTTATCCGTGCTAATTTCAGTCTCTGGTTTTATGCAGCACCCCAACGCACATTACCCCATAAGCAAGCACTAGTTGGTTTTCAATATTTGAGACCCTGTTCTGTTTGTAATTCAGTTCATGTGTAGTCAAGTTTACTTTCCGTGTATTAGTGGTATCTTATGATGTTTCTTTTTCTGTGTGACGTAGTTCCCGTAGAATCACCGTACCTGCATCCACTCACTATGCCGCTACGGGCCTGATGACACAGATTTCATTGCTGAGTGATATTGCATTCTACGTACGTGCCACAACTTCTTTATCCATTTTTTGCTTTCTGGGATATTTACCTGATACTGTAGACAAGCTTCTTGTGAACACAGCCGTCCCAAATATTGGGGTGGCTGTCTGTTTTTGATTTTAATTTCCGTAAGCTATAGGACCATAAGTGGAAGTGCCATAGGCTGTGTTGCTTTGTTTCTTACGTGTTTCAGGAAACACCATACACTTCTCCAGGGTGGCTGCTGGCAATTTACATCCTGCCAATCAGCATAACAAGGCTCCCTGTTCTCCATATCCTGTCCTACCTTTCTGGATTTTACACTTTTTTCAGATGACCCTTTTGCCCAGGGGGCAGTTAGACTTCATTGTAGTGCAGATTTCCTTTACAGGCTTGCTTGGTTTGCGAAAAAGTGCGTATGCATTTTTGCCTGAATATATTCAGGAAAAAATGCATACTCACTTTTTGGCCAAGTGCACCATTGTTGACGTTCTGCCTCTTTTCCTATGCTTTCTGGGCAATTCCAGTCTACCCCCTGCAATCGTTTTCCTGAAATTCTGCCCTGCTTTCAAGTCCCCTTCGCAGGCTTACTTCAATATATTTTTGGAAGATAGCTGTCATTTATAACTCTGCAGGTTTGTGAATTACAGTGCCCCTGAGCTCCTTTCTTCAACTCGCTTTCCTGTGAGCTGGGCACAAAACCGCAGGATTGCTTCAGGCCCTAATCTGTTTCCGGCAGGGCACGCTGAGCCTTCGGTTAATTCCTCTTCCTGGTGGGAAATGAGCCTTACATTTGCCCGTGCAGACACCTATAGCTAGTCTCTCATTGTTTCTCCCTATTCCTGTTCATCTTGCGCAGAAATTGCAAGCTGTGCCAAACAGGAGGTTAAAGGCACTGACTCTCCAAGCGGGGAGAGTGTTAGTAAACCGTCTGGAATGGTGAACCCGAGGACCAGGGTACGAAAACTGAGATGCATTTTAATTCGTTTCCTAATCACACGGTGGACCATACTCGGCGTTTCCCATGCATGTTTTAGCTAAAGGTAGAATCCCTTGAATCTGGAGAGTTGGGACCCTTGGAATGGGTACCATGCAGTATAACTTCAAAGGATCTGCATTTGCTCACCAAAACTCACCAATCCTATCAGCCTGAAGTGTCCAGCCTTATGTCTCAACCAGCTCTGGGTGTAGATGTGGTAAATCCAGGTTGCATCACATGCCCTGAGTGAATTATTTAAGAATTGCTACCTATTTCACTGTCATTGTGTTTTGTTTTTGAAATTTATTTTAATGATGGTATTTATCGGATTTTCACTGCTTCGTTTATGCCGCTGTACACGCGCTTGATTCTCTTACGGAGACATATAAGTCCATGGGTTTTAAGATTCCTACTAATCCGGTATATTCTTAGGCATTGAATATGGCGTGTTAAGTCCATTTCGTTGAGCAAGGAGTAGGTCTTGACTATTACATATTTGGCTTATGGAACGGTATCTGTGCTAATTTCAATCTCTGGTTTTATGCAGCACCCCAACTCACCTTTCCCCTTAAGGAAGCATAAGTTGGTTTTCTTAATTTGAAACCCTCTTCTCTTTTGTAATTCAGTTCATGTGTAGCCATGTTAACATTGCATGTATTAGTGATATCTTATGTCTTTTTCTTTTTGAATTATGTGACTTCGAATGATCACACGTAACTCCTCTGGAGTTGTTATAACTGGCCGTATTTCATTGATTTCCAGGCTGAGTAATATTCCACTCTACATAAGCACCACATCTCTTTCCGTTTTTTCTCTGCAGATACATTTAAGTTATATCCTAGTCGAGGATCTTTTAAACAGAGAGGTGTTAAACATTGGGGTGCCTGTGTCCTCTCGATTTTTGTTTTTCCCAAGATATACATCCATGAGTGCAAGTGCCCTGTGCTCGGTAGCTCATTTTTTAGATGCTTTAGTAAACACAATAGACTTATCCAGAGTGACCGTTGGCAATATACATTTCCACTAAAAGACTCACAGGGCTCCCTTTTCTCCTTGCCCTGTCCTGCATTTCTGGTGTTTACACTTTATGAGGACGGCTCTTCTGACTGATGCAAAGTGATATGTTTTGTAGTATTGATTTCCAGTGCCCACCTGTTTGGTTGGCTAAAAAAGTGTATGCCCTTTTCTTGAATATATACAGAAAAAGACGCATACGCCCTTTTTGGCCAACTGCAATGTTGGCAATGTTCAGCCCCTTTTCTTGTGCTTAATGGCGAGTCCTTTCTACCTCTTCCAATCCCTTTCCTGCCATTCTCCGTTGCTTACAAGTCCTTTTCTCTGACTTTCCTCAAGACATTTTTCAGTGATAGATATTTTCAATTCTGCAGTTTCGTGAATTTTAGTGCCCCTGAGTTCCATTTTCCAACTTGTGTTTATGGGAACTGGCCACAAAGCATCAGGATTCCTCAAGCCCTATTCTGTTTCCATGGGCAACCCTAGCCTTTGGTCAATTCGTCTTCCTGATTGGAAATTAGAGTGGCATGTGCCTGTCCGAACACCTAGGACTTGTCTCTCATTGTTCCTCCTCCTTCTGCTTCATCCTCTGGACAAATTCCAAACTGTATGCAACAGGATGTTGACAGTGCTGACATCTCCAAGTGGGGAGACTGTTAGTAAAGACGCTGGAGTGGTGAACCCTAACACCAAGAGATGAGGAGATGAGATGTCTTTTCCAAACTTTTCCCGATCAGACGGTATACCATCCTCTGGGTTTGACAGGCATGTTTTAGGTGTAGGAAGGGTCCCATTCATGTGAGGAGAACACCAGGGGATTTTAAATATCAGTGTCTCTCCGCAACCCAAACTGGGGAATTTTTTAAGCTACGGCTACACATATGTTCATTAAGGGCCTTGGGAAGTAGGCAGAGTCCAAACTTTAGATGATTGAAGTCTTCAGGGTCAGAAGCACTCACCACTGTCTTCCCTTAGATTCCATTTTTACTGTCATTGATGGATGATGTCAATAAAAATATCTATTCTTTTTCAGATCATTTCCCCTTATAGGGTATTGCAAAATATTGAGTGTAGTTCCCTGTGCTATACAGTAGTTCCTTGCTGATGATTTCATACATAGCAGTGTGTATGTGTTAATCCCAAACTGTTAATTTATCCCTCCTCCTACCATTTCCCTTTGGTAATAATAAATTATAAGATTTTATGCTTCTCAGAAATGGGGGAGCTGAAAGAGAGGTATCATTTTCAATGCAAAAGCATTTAAAACAAGATTGAAGCTTTAACCAAGATTATTAGATGTACATCCTTGGAAAGAAATCACTTTGTTTCTCTAATATTGACCTGACAAAGAAGACAAACCTTTTCACTCAACTTGCTTATAAGAAAGTGATGGAAATATCAAATGGAAGTGTTAGAAACATCTTATTTTACCCGAGCCTTATACACTGTTCTATGTTAATTACAGTTTGGCTCACACATCTGTTCATTGAAGTTACAATGTTCTCAATTTCTGTTACTGATCCTCCAGAGTGGACGCCAACAAGTGTCCCCCTGCCCAGTGTCATTGGAGCCAATAGATCGAGACTGAGTTTGGTTCAAAAGCAAAGGAAACTTTATATTTTGATCAGAGAATGGAGAGGTGCTACCCTGTGGGCTGTGGGCTGGGCTGCTGTGTAGAGATCCTGTCAGAGTCACTGGGAGGGAGGGGGCTGAGCTCTCGAGGACCTGGTTGGCTGCAGCTCAGGCTCTATGTCACGGAGTCTGAACTGGGCCCCAGGAGCTGAAGTGTCATCGAGCCATTCTGCTCTAGGAAATCTGGTCTGAAGTGCCGGGTGTGGAACCTCTGTATGCGGGACACTAGGAGCACCTGAAATTAGACAAAGCACAAAGGATATAAATGGTTAGACTTTATTTTATTGCCCAGATTCTATTTTTATCTCCCAGGCATTTTTAAGGGGCTTTGCCTGGGACAAACTTCTCTTCTGCCTTTTGTCCCTTTCCTCATTCTTGGAGTGCTGCGGGTGCAGACCCTTCTTCTGTAACTGCTGAGTGCTGAGTTAGGAGGCTTCATACCCGTGGGTGAGGGTCAGAACTTCTCCCCAGCAGCCTCCAGGTGACGTTGATTGTCCCCAGACCTCCTGCCTCCCTGCTCGTCCACCTGAGCACCAGTATTGGAAGTGTTATAGATTCTAATGACCTTTAAGGGTCCAGAAAGGAGATGTGCAGTGGCGCTGTGAGGTCCAGTTTCACTCCGCCCCACATTTGTTCGGCCACCTTAGGCTGACCGTTTCTGCCAGCCTAGATGCTCTGACTGACCGTTTCTGCCAGCCTAGATGCTCTGACCAACAGTCTGCGCTTTCTTCCATTAGGCCCCTGAATTAACGTAAAAACAGCACCAGGTGTCAGGATCCTGCCCGCTCAGCTCCCAGACAGTCCAGGGTCAGTGGTGATGAAGGATCATGATGGTCACTGAGTCAAGAGCCTTTGGAAGTAAACAGGAGTCCAGCCGGTCTTATTGGCCACCATCATCAGGGTGTCTGTAGGCTTTTCTATGGTGACAGCATGATATACGGTTCCCCCGCCAAGATTATTAGCTCCCCTCTGGGTACAGTAAGTACTGCAAGCAGTAGTCTACTCTTTTGGGACACACTCTTGTTGTTTTATGAGAGAAACTCCAGGTCAAGTGATGGTCACACGGGTCGTCATGGTGCCCCGTTGCCCCCGGTTATCTCTCTGGAGGTTGGAGTTGGAGGGCCTCCTCAATCGAGGTCAGTGTGCCCACGGAGCAAACCCTGCAACTTCAGGGCATGGTTGGGGGTTAGGATCACCACGTGGGGTCCGTTTCCCTTAGAAGGGAGGTGGCCTTTTGGGCTGCTGATTTCCAGGTTTTCAGATACCACCAGTATCTTGGCCAGATGTGGCGGTGGGCCAAGCCCCTTGGTGACCATAGTTTATCCTACCTGGATGGCATTCTTGCATTGTTCCATTTCAAGTGGTCCCAGTTTTTGCACTAATACTCCAATGGCGATTCACCTTTCACCAGGAATGTAAAGGTCAAAGGGTTTAGCTAAATTAGGGAGTTCCAGGGCAAGGGTCTGAATTGACTGCTCTTTCCATTCTTGAAAGGCCACTTCTGGATTCTATTCAAAAGGATCATCATCTTTTCCTTTCAGTGTTTCATATAGAGGCCCAGCTAGTAGACTGTAGTTAGGGATCCAGAGGCAGGAAACCCTGGCTTCCCCAGGAACCCCTAAGCTGTCTTCTAGTTTCAGAAAGGGGTAAGGCTGTAAATTGTTTCTTCCCTTTCCTGGGATGGGCTTCTCCGACCTTCTGTGAGAATGAAGCCCAGGCAGGTCACCGTAGTCTGTGATACTTGAGCTTTTTCGTGGACAACTTCTATCCTTTATTGGCTTGGTAGTTCTGAGGCCTCCTTAGTAGGGCTGGCGATCAGAATGTGGTCTGAATATTGAAGGAGTGTTTCCTTTTCCAGAGGTAGAACTTTTAGGTCTTTAGCTGAGCTTTCCCCAAAGATGGTGTGGGAATTTTTGAACCCTTGGGGCAAGACAGCCTGGAAGTATTGTTTTAGTTGTATGTTGAGTCCTGTCACTCACAAGCCAAAATTTCTTGTGACTCTGGGACTAATGGAATACAAAAGAAGGCATCAGTGAAGACTAATACAGAATACCAAGTCCTGGTGGTTGGTAGAATGACCAGCAGGGTGTAGGATTTAGGAACTACTGGAGGTATATCCTCAGTGGCTTCACTGACTGTCCTGACATCCTTTACCAGGACTCCAGCAGCCCATGGGGCTCTCGAGGTCAGGCCAATCCCAGGATATGGAGCTCACCTGGGCAGGTACCCTACCCCCCACCCCAGCCCACGGGGCTCTCGTGTTCAGGCCCCTCCCAGGATATGGGATTCCCTGGGCAGGTCCTCTGCAGTCCATGGGGCTCCCGTGGTCAGGCCCCTCCCAGGATACAGAGCTACCCTTGCAGGTACCTTGGCAGGGCTGGGCACACAGGAACCGTGCACATAGCCCTCATTGCAGAGCACTCCCAGCTCACCTGTCGCTCAGATCTGACACAGAGCACCTCAGAGCAGGACTTGAACTAACAAACAGCAGCTCTGACAGGTCTGTGACCCTGGGCATCACTCTGTGCGGCCTCCTCCACCTGGTCTTCCAGAGACTTCCACTGCACCCGGGGCACCAGGCCTCTGTCTCCAACCACCACCCACCCCTCCTCTCCCTGACTCCTGGGTTCCTCTCATTAGGAGAGGGTTTTCTTGAAGTTGTCTCCCACTCATGGGCCAGATAATATAATTAGAAAACAAGCCAGAGCTGCAGCCCCTTGTCTATCCTGACTCTCAGGAGCCCACACCTGTTCCTTGGACCTGGCCAATTCAGCAAGTTCCATTTTCAGCAACTGTGAGCCCCTGAGGGGTGATTATTGGCTGGCTTGGGAAGCCTGACTGTGCCGGCCAGCCCTCCCCAGGTGTGCCTGGGTTGAGATCAATATAAACACCGCTCCAGGCAGCAAGAGCCCCTGCAGCTGTGCCTGACGCCATTTTCTCTGCCCTGTCAGCAGTCTCGGGGCTGGGCTGGTGGGAGGGAGTGAGAGGCCACGGCTTTGTGGGTGTCCCAGTGTGAGTGGGGCTCTGCTGGACTTTCTGCAGCAGTTGCCAAGATGCTACCTGCTAAAGAAGAGGATGTGTCACCCACACCTGCCGCTGGAATTTCTCCCTGGGCACAGGTGAGGAAGGAAGAAAGCAGTGGGGGCCGGGACAGCAGGGGTATCTCAGGCAGGGAAATGGAGAGCTTCCAGAAGAGCACCCAGGGCCAGGACCGTCCTGGCCGGCCTGCAGGCACCAAGTCGGCTGGCATGCTGTCCCTCATGTGGCTCCATGGCCCTTCCTCTAGGTTTTCAAGTCCTTGTACATATTCAGGTGTTTAGCCTTGGAAGGGTGGGAACATTTCAGCAGCAGCTGGCCTGGGGCTCGGCCCACGTTTACTCACAGATACCTCGGCACGGTCCCCCAGCTTTGCAGTGAGGACGCTTGTTGCGAGGAGCATGCTGGCTGAATGGGAGATGATTCCCCACCACTGACCAACTTCAGAATTGTTTGCAATTGGAGCAAGTGCCCTGAAACGGTTTTCCTCTGTGTAACTGGTGGGTTCTGTTCTTTTTTATCTTTATTTCGTTTTTGGTTCAAGGTAGATTTTATTCCTCTTTTGTGTATTTACAGATATAAGCATGGAAATAATTTATTCATATAAATACATGTATGTGAAGGGAAGAATATTTTTTCTGTTTTACTTTTTTTAATTTTATTTTTTTATTTTGAATTTAATTTTATATTTTTATACAGCAGGTTGTTTTTGGTTATCTACTTTATCCATATAAATGTATACATACCAATCCCAATATCTCAACTCCTCCCACCACCATCCCCAACAGCTTTCCCCCCTTGTTGTCCATACGTTTGTTGTATACATGTATTGCTCTATTTCTGCCTTGCAAAACGGTTCATCTGTACAATTTTTCTAGGTTCCACATATATGCATTAATATACAAGATTTGTTTTTCTCTTTCTGACTTACTTCACTCTGTATGACAGTCTCTAGATCCATCAACGTCTCTACAAATGTCCCAATTTCATTCCTTTTTATGGCTTAGTAATATTCCATTTTATATATGTACCACATCTTTATGCATTCGTCTGTCTGTGGGCATTTAGGTTGCTTCCATTTCCTGGATAGTGTAAATAGTGATGCAATGAACATTGTGGTGAATGTCTCTTTTTGATTTATGGTTTTGTCTGGGTATATGCCCAGTAGAGGGATTGCTGTATCATATGGTAATTCTATTCTTAGTTTTATAAGAAACTCCATAATGTTCTCCACAGTGACTGTATCAATTTACGTTCCCAACAATAGTGGAAGAGGATTCCTTATCTCCACACCGATTCCAGCATTTGTTGTTTGTAGATTTTCTGATGATGCCCATTCTAATAGGTGTGAGGTGATACACCATGGATGAGTCTATTTCGTTGAGCAAAGAGTAGGTCTTGTTTATTACGTATTTGGCTTATGGAATGGTATGTGTGCTAATTTCAATCTGTTTTTATACAGCAGCCCAACTCAACTTTCCCCTTAAGCAAGCATAAGGTTTTTATCTAAATGTGAGACTCTGTTCGGTTTTGTAATTCAGTTTATGTGTAGCCAAGTTTACACTCCCTCTATTAGTGATATCTTATGATAATTATCTTTCTTTGTGTGACATATTTCTCTTAGAATCATCATAATTAAATCCACTCAATTTGCTGCTACAGGCCTGATGACATTGATTTCACTGCTGAGTGATATTCCGTTGTACGTAAGTAGCACAACTTCTTTATCCATTTTTTTCTTTCTGGGATATTTAATTTGTACTGGACTCGAGGTTCTTGTAAACACAGCAGCCCTAAATTTTGTGTTGGCTGTGTCTTGTTGATTTTAATTTTCCTAAGCTATAGGGCCAAAAGTGGAAGTGCCCTAGGCTCTGTAGCTTTGTTTTTTAGATGTTTCAGGATACACCATGAACATCTCCAGAGTGTCTGTTGGCAATTTACATCCCGCCCATCAGCATAACACGGCTCCCTGTTCTCCATGGCCTGTCCTGTGTTTCTGGATTTTACACTTTATTCAGATGGCCTTTTTGACGAATGGGAAATGTGACTTCATTGTAGTGTGGATTTCCATTGCTGGAGTGCTTGGTTGGCCAAAATGTTCATATGCATCTTTTCCTGAATATATTCTGGAAAAATGTATACGCACTTTTTGTCCATGTGCATCACTGTCAAAGATCTGCCGCTTTTCATATGCTTTAAATGCAATTCCAATCTACCTCTTGAAATATGATTCCTGCAATTCTGCCTCGTTTTCAACTCCTCTTTGCAGACTTACTTCGATATATTTTTGCCAATAGCTGTCATTTATCTCTGCAGGTTTGTGAATTACAGTGCCCCTGAGCTCCTTTCTTAACTCGCTTCCTTGTAAGCTGGCCACAAAACTGCAGGTTTGCTTCAGGCCATAATCAATGTCCGGCACGGCACTCTGAGCCTTTGGTTAATTCCTCTTCCTGGTGGGAAATTAGAGTTAAATGTGCCCCTCCAGATACCTGCCTCACTCCCAGCCACATGGTGATGTATGTCCTCAGGTTTGAGGCCATATGTGATGGGTTCCTCATCTTTTGATGATGTGGCCCCACTGGTGTGTGGACACTCCTGCCTGGTTCCCATCCCCTTGGTGATGTGGGCCCTCTGGTGAGACTCTGATCCTGGTTGGGTTCCTCACACATCCGTGAGGTGAGCCCTCTTCTCTGAGGTCACTCCTGCCTGGCTGGCACAACCCGCCTTGTTGACTTCGGCACCCTGGTGGCAGTTGGAGCCTGCTGGGAGCCTCCTTCCCGCGGTGATGAGGCCCTCTGGCGTCAGACCCTAATGGCGGGGTTCCCACATTTTCTGATACGTGCTAAGTGGTACGAGGGCACTCCTGCCAGGTTCCCATCCTCATGAGCGTGTGGGCCTTCTGTTCTGAGGTCCTAACGGCTGGGTTGCTCACACTTTCATGATGTGGGCCCTCTGCTGTGAGGTCAATCCTGCCTGGCTGGCGCACGTCGCCTTGGCGACGTGGACCCTCTGGTGGCAGTTGGAGCGTGCTGGGGCCTCCTCCCCTCAGTGATGAGGGCCTTCTGGTGTCAGGCCCTAAGTGCCGGGCTCCACACATTTTCTGATGTGTGCCCAGTGGTGCGAGTCACTCCTGCCAGGTTCCCATCCCCATGGGCATGTGGGACTTCTGTTCTGTGGTCCCAACTGCTGGGTTGCTCACAGTTTCATGATGTGGGCCCTTTGCTGTGTGTTCACTCTGGCCTGTATCCCATAGTGTCAGTGCTCTGGGCCTCCAGCTTGGAGTTTCCAACTTCTCGATTCCTCACCTTTTTTATTCTATGGGCCCTCGGTTGTGCGTCTCCTCCTGCATGCCTCACTCCCAGCCCCTTCGTGATGTGTGTCCCCTTGTTTGAGGCCACATGTGCTGTGTTCCTCACCTTTCTATAATGTGGCCACACTGGTGTGAGGACACTCTTGCCTGGTTCCCATTCCCTTGGTGATGTTGGCCCCACTGCTGTTAGGACAGTCTTGCCTGGTTCCCATCACCTTGGTGATGTTGGCCCTCTGGTGAGAGTCTGATCCTGGTTAGGTTCCTCACCCTTCTGTGAGGTGGGCCCTCTGCTCTGAGGTCACTCCTGCCTGGCTGGCACACCCCGCCTTGGCAACGTCGGCCATATGGTGGCAGTTGGAGCCTGCTGGGAGCCTCCTCCCCTCGGTGATGAGGGCCCTCTGGCCTCAGGCCCTAACTGCTGGGTTCCCACATTTTCTGATTCGTGCTAAGTGGTGCAAGGACACTCCTGCCAGGTTCCCATCCCCATGGGGATGTGAGCCTTCTCCTCTGAGGTCCCAACGGCTGTGTTGCTCACAGTTTCATGATGAGGGCCCTCTGGTGTGAGTTCACTCCTGCCTAGATCCCATAGCCTCGCTGCTCCTGGCTGCCTGCCGGAGGTTCCAACTGTGGGATTCCTCACCTTTTTTATTCTATGGTCCCTCTGTTTTGAGGATCCTCTGGCCTGCCTCACTCCCAGCCCCTTGGTGATGTGTGTCCTCAGGTTTGAGGCCACGTGTGCTGGGTCCCTCAAATTATGGTGATGTAGCCCCACTGGTGTGAGGACACTCCTGCCTGGTTCCCATTCCCTTGGTGATGTTGGCCCTCTGGTGACAGTCTGATCCTTGTTGGGTTCCTCACACTTCTGTGAGGTGGGCTTTCTGCTCTGAGGTCACTCCTGCCTGGTTGGCACACCCTGCCTTGGTGACATCGGCCTTATGGTGGCAGTTGGAGCCTGCTGGGAGCCTCCTCCCCTCGGTGATGAGGGTCCTCTGGCCTCAGGTCCTAACTGCTGGGTTCCCACATTTTCTGATTCGTGGAAGTGGGCCGAGGACACTCCTGTCAGGTTCCCATCCCCATAGGGATGTGGGCCTTCTGCTCTGAGGTCCCATCCGCTGGGTTGCTCACAGTTTCATGATGTGGGACCTCTGCTGTGAGTTTGCTGTGGCCTGGATCCCATAGACTCTGTGCTCTGGGCGGCCTACTGGCCGGTTCCAACTGCTGGATTCCTCACAACTGTTATTCTGTGGGCTCTGTTTTGTGAGGATACTCCTGTTTGCCTCACTCCTAGCCCCTTGGAGATGTGGGTCCCCTGTTTTAGGCCACATGTTCTGGGTTCCTCACCTTTCTATAATGTGGCCACACTGGTGTGAGGACCCTCCTGCCTGGTTCCGATCCCCTTGGTGATGTGGGCCCTCTGGTGAGAGTCTTATCCTGGCTGGTTTCCTCACCCTTCTGTGAGGTAGGCCCTCTGTGGTGAGGTCACTCCTGCCTGGCTGGCACACATCACCTTGGTGACGTGGGCCCTCAGTTGGGAGTTGGTGTCTGCTGCGAGTCTCCATCCCTCAGTAATGAGGGCCCTCTTGCGTCAGACCCTAACTCCTGGGCTCCCAAAATTTGCAGATGTGCGACCTCTGGTGCGAGTACACTCCTGTCAGGTTCCCAAACCCATGGGAATTTGGGCCTTCTGCTCTGAGGTCCCAACGGCTGGGGTGCTCACAGTTTCATGATGAGGGCTCTCTGATGTGCGTTCATTCCGGCCTAGATCCCATAGGCTTGCTGCTCCTGGGCGCCTGCTGGGAGGTTCCAACTGCGGGATTCCTCACCTTTTTTATTCTATGGGCCCTCTGTTTTGAGGCTCCTCCTGCCTGCCTCAATCCCAGCCCCGTTGTGATGTGTGTCCTCTGGTGTGAGGCCACGTGTGCTGGGTCCCTCACCTTTCGATGATGTGGCCCCAATGGTGTGAGGACACTCGTGCCTGTTTCCCAGCCCCTTGGTGATGTGGCCCCTCTGGTGAGAGTCTGATCCTGGCTGGGTTCCTTACCGTTCTGTGAGGTGGGCCCTGTGCTCTGAGGTAACTCCTGCCTGGCTTGCTCCCATTGTCTTGGTGACGTCGGCCCTCTGGTGGCAGTTGGATCCTTTTGGAGACTCCTGTCCTCGGTGATGAGGTCCCTCTGGCGTCAGGCTCTAACTGCTGGGCTCCCCAGGTTTTCTGATGTGAGCCCAGTGATGCCAGGACACTCGTGAAATGTTCCCATCCCCATGGCAATATGGGCCTTCTGCTCTGAGGTTCCAACGACTGGGTTGCTCACAGTTTCCTGATGTTAGCTCTCTGGTGTTAGTTCACTCATTCCTAGATCCCATAGCCTCTGTACTCTGGGCCGCCTGCTGGGAAGTTCCAACTGCTGGGTTCCTCACCTTTTTTATTCTTTGGGCCCTGTGTTGGGAGGCTCCTCCTGCCTGTGTCACTCCCAGCCCCTTGGTGATGTAGGTCCTCTGGTTTGTGGCCACATGTGCCAGTTTCCTCATCTTTTAGTGATGTGGCCCCACTGGTGTGAGGACACTCGTGCCTGGTTCCCGTCCCCTTGGTGATATGGGCCCTCTGGTGAGAGTCTGATCCTGGTTGGGCTCCTCACACTTCTTTGAGGTGGGCCGTCTGCTGTGAGGTCACTCCTGCCTGGCTGGCACACCCTGCCTTGGCGACGTGGGCCCTCTTGTGGTAGTTGGAACATGCTGGGAGCCTCCTCCCCTCAGTGATGAGGGCCCTCTGGCGTCAGGCCCTAACTGCTGGGTACCCACATTTTCTGATATGTGCTAAGTGGTGCGAGGACACTCCTGCCATGCCCCCAACACCTTGGGGATGTGGACCTTCTGCTCTGAGGTCCAAATGGCTGGGTTGCTCGCAGTTTCATGATGTGGACCCTCTGCTGTGAGTTTACTGTGGCCTGAATCGCATAGACTTGGTGCCCTTGGCCGCCTGCTGGGAGGTTCCCATTGCTGGATTCCTCAGCTTTTTTATTCTATGGGCCCTGTGTTGTGAGGCTACTCCTGCCTGCCTCATTCCGAGCCCCTTGGAGATGTGGGTCTTCTGGTTTAGGCCACATGTGCTGGGTTCCTCACCTTTCTATGATGTGGCCACACTGGTGTGAAGACTCTCCTGCCTGGTTCTGATCACCTTGGTGATGTGGGCCCTCTGGTGAGAGTCTTATCCTGGCTGTGTCCCTCAGCCTTCTGTGAGGTAGGCCCTCTGCGGTGAGGTCACTCCTACCTGGCTGTCACACGTCACCTTGGCGAAGTGGGACCTCAGTTGGGTGTTGTTGCCTGATTGGAGTCTCCTCCCCTTGGTAATGAGGGCCCTCTGGCGTCAGGCCCTAACTCCTGGGTTCCCTAAATTCTCTGATGTGTGCCCTGTGGTGCGAGTACACTTCTGACAGGTTCCCAACCCCATGGGAATGTGGGCCTTCTGCTCTGAGATCCCAACGCCTAGGTTGCTCACAGTTTCATGATGACGGCCCTCTGGTGTGAGATCACTCCGGCCTGGATCCCATAGTCTCGCTGCTCCTGGCCGCCTGCTGGGAGGTTCCAACTGCGGGATTCTTCACCTCTTTAATTCTATGGTCCCTCTGTTTTGAGGCTCCTCCTGCCTGCCTCAATCCCAGCTCCCTTGTGATGTGTGTCCTCTGGTTTGAGGCCACGTGTGCTGGGTCCCTCACTTTTCGGTGATGTGGCCCCACTAGTGTGAGGACACTCCTGCCTGGTTCCCATTCCCTTGGTGATGTGGGCCCTCTGGTGAGAATCTGATCCTCTTTGGTTCTCCACACTTCTGTGAGGTTGACCCTCTGCTCTGAGGTCACTCCTACCTGGTTGTCGCACTCCGCATTGGCGACGTCGCCCCTCTGGTAGCAGTCGGAGCTGGCTGGGAGCCACCGCCCTTCGGTGATGAGGGCCCTCTGGCATCAGGCACTAATTGCTGGGCTCCCCACATTTTTTCAAGTGTGCCCACTCTTGCGATGACACTCCTGCTTGTTTCCCTTCCCCATGGGGATGTGGGCTTTCTGCTCTGAGGTCACAACGGCTGGGTTGTTTACAGAATCACAATGAGGGCCCTCTGTTGTGAGTTCATGCCGGCCTGGATCTCATAGCCTCAGTGCTCTGGGCCGCCTGCTAGGAAGATCCAACTGCTGGTTTCCACACCTTTTGTATACAATGGGACATGTGTTGTGAGGTTAATCCTGCCTGCCTCACTCCGAAACCCATGGTGATGTGGGTCCTCTGGTTTGAGGCCACATGTGCTGGGTACCTCAACTTTTGATGATGTGGCCCCATGGGTGTGAGGACACTCCTGCCTGGTTCCCATCACCTTGGTGATGTGGGCCCTCTGGGGAGAGTCTGATCCTGGCTGGGTTCCCTACCATTCTGTGAGGTGGGCCCTCTGATGTCAGGTCACTCCTGCCTGGCTAGCTCACATCACCTTGGCGACGTGGGCCCTCTGTTGGCCACTGGAGCATGCTGGGAGCCTCCTACTCCCGTGAATGATGGCCCTGGAAAAAATTCATATTCCGTTTTTGACCAAGTGCTTCATTGACGAGGTTCTGCCACTTCTCTTATGCTTTCAGAGCAATTCACGTCTACCTCCTGAAATCGGATTCCAGCAATTCTGCCCCACTTTCAAGTCCTCTTCGCAGCCTTAATTCAATATATTTTTGTACGATTTCTGTCATTTATAAGTCTGCAGGTATGTGAATGACAGTGCCCCTGAGCTCCTTTCCTCAACTCGCTTTCTTGTGAGCTGGCCACAAAACCGCAGGATTGCTTCAGGCCCTAATCTTGTTCCAGCACGGCATGCTGAGCCTTTGGTTAATTCCTTTTCCTGTTGGGAAATGAGTGTTAAAATTGCCCGTGCATACTGGGCATATACCCTGAGAAAACCAAAATTCAAAAAGAGTCATGTACCAAAATGTTCATTGCAGCTCTATTTACAATAGCCCGGAGATGGAAAGAACCTAAGCGCCCATCATCGGATGAATGGATAAAGAAGATGTGGCACATATACACAATGGAATATTACTCAGCCTTAAAAAGAAATGAAACTGAGTTATTTGTAATGAGATGGATAGACCTAGAGTCTGTCATACAGAGTGAAGTAAGTCAGAAAGAAAAAGACAAATAGCGTATGCTAACACATATATATGGAATTTAAAGGAAAAAAATGTCATGAAGAACCTAGGGATAAGACAGGAATAGAGGCGCAGACCTACTGGAGAACGGAATTGAGGATATGGGGAGGGGGAATGGTGAGTTTTGACAGGGCGAGAGAGAGTCATGGACATATACACACTAACAAATGTAGTAAGGTAGATAGCAAGGGGGAAGCAGCCGCAAGGCACAGGGATATTAGCTCGGGGCGTTGGGACAGCCTGGAGGGGTGGAAGGGGGAGAGAGGGAGGGAGGGAGACACAAGAGGGAAGACACAGGGAGCATATGTATATGTATAGCTGGTTCACTTTGTTATAAAGCAAAAACTAACACACCATTGTAAAGCAATTATACCCCAATAAAGATGTTAAAATAAATATTTGCCCGTGCACACACCTACAGATAGTCTCCCATTGGTTCTCCGTATTCCTGTTCATCTTGCGCAGAAATTGCAAACAGTGCCAAACAGGAGGTTAAAGGCACTGACTCTCCAAATGGGGAGAGTGTAAGAAAAGGGTCTGGAATGGTGAACCTGAGTACAAGGGGACGAAAACAGACATGCATGTAAAAAGGTTTCCCAGTCACACGGTGGAGCATACTCTGGGTTTCCCATGCAAATTTTAGCAGAAGGAAGAATCCCTTGAACCTGGAGAGTTGGGAACGATGGAATGGGTACCAGGCAGTATGACATCAAAGGGTCTGCATTTGCTCACTGAACCTCACCAATGCTATCAGCCCAAAGGGTCCAGCCTTATCTCTCACCCAGCTCTGGGTGTAGATGTGGTAAACCAGGTTGCATCACATGCCCTGTGTGAGTTATTTAAGAATTGCTCTCTATTTCACTGTCATTGTGTTTTGTTTTTGAAATTTTTTTTTGACACTGGGATTTATCGGATTTTCACTGCTGCGTTAATGCCGCTGTACACACTCTTGATTCTCTTACGGAGACATAAATATCCACGGGTTTTAAGATTTTTCCTAGTCAGGTATATTCCTAGGCGTTGAATATGTGGTGTTGAGTCCATTTCGTTGAGCAAGGAGTAGGTCTTGTATATTACATATTTGGCTTATGGAACGGTATCTGTGCTAATTTCAGTCTCTGGTTTTATGCAGCACTCCAACGCACCTTTCTCCATAAGAAAGCACAAGTTGGTTTTCTAAATTTGAGACTGTTCTGTTTTGTAATTCAGTTCATGTGTAGTCAAGTTTACATACTGTGTATTAGTGATATTTTATGATGTTTCTTTTTATGTGTGACTTATTTCACATAGAATCACCATACCTGAATCCACTCACTATGCCGCTACGGGCCTGATGACACAGATTTCATTGCTGAGTGATATTCCATTGTATGTACGTACCACAACTTCTTTATCCATTGTTTGCTCTCTGAGATATTTACCTGGTACTGTAAACGAGGTTCTTGTGAACAGAGAGGTCCCAAACTTTGAGGTGGCTGGGTGTTTTGGATTTTAATTTCCCTAAGCTGTAGTACCATAAGTGGAAGTGCCATAGGCTGTGTTGCTTTGTTTCTTACGTGTTTCAGGAAACACATAACACTTCTCCAGAATGGCTGTCGGCAATTTACATCATATGCATCAGCATAATAAGGATCCCTGTTTTCCATTGCCTGTCCTCCGTTTCTGGATTTTACAATTTTTTTAAATGGCCCTTTTGCCCTGGGGGGCACTGACACTTCATTGTAGTGCAGGTTTATTTACAAGCTTGCTTGGTTGGCGAAAAAGTGCGTATGCGTTTTTTCCTGAATATATTTAGGGAAAAAAGCATCCGCACTTTTTGGCCAAGTGCATCATTGTTGACGTTCTGCCTCCTTTCCTATTCTTTAAGTGCAATTCCAGTTTAATCCTTCAATCGTTTTCCTGAATTTCTGCCCCGCTTTCAAGTCCCCTTTGCAGGTTTACTTCAATATATTTTTGGAGGATAGCTGTCATTTATAACTCTGCAGGTTTGTGAATTACAGTGCCCCTGAGCTCCTTTCTTCAACTCGCTTTCTTGTGAGCTGGGCACAAAACCGCAGGATGGCTTCAGGCACTAATCTCTTTCCAGCAGGGCACGCTGAGCCTTTGGTTAATTCCTCTTCCTGGTGGGAAATGAGCGTTACATTTGCCCGTGCAGACACCTACAACTAGTCTCTCATTGGTTCTCCCTATTCCTGTTCATCTTGCACAGAAATTTCAAGCTGTGCCAAAGAGGAGGTTAAAGGCACTGACTCTCCAAGCAGGGAGAGTGTTAGTAAAGCATCTGGAATGGTGAACCCGAGGACCAGGATACGAAAACTGAGATGCATTTTAAATCGTTTCCCAATCACACGGTGGACGATACTCTGGGTTTCCCATGCATATTTTAGCTGGAGGAAGAATCCCTTGAACCTGGAGAGTTGGGACCCATGGAATGGGTACCATGAAGTATGACTTCAAAGGGTCTGCATTTGCTCACCGAAACTCACCAATGCTATCAGCCTGAAGTGTCCAGCCTTATGTCTCAAACAGCTCTGGGTTTAGATGTGTTAAAGCACGGTTGTATCACATGCCCTGAGTGAATTATTTAAGAATGGCTCTCTATTTCACTGTCTTTGTGTTTTGTTCTCGAAATTTATTTTGATAATGGGATTTATCGGATTTTCACTGCTGCGTTTCGGCCGCTGTACACACGCTTGATTCTCTTACGGAGACATATATATCCATGGGTTTTAAGATTCTTCCTAGTCAGGTATATTCCTAGGCGTTGAATATGTGGTGTTGAGTCCATTTCTTTGAGCAATGAGTAGGTCTTGTCTATTACATATTTGGCTTATGGAATGTTATCTGTGCTAATTTCAGTCTCTGGTTTTATGCAGCACCCCAAGGCGCCTTTCCCCATAAGCAAGCACTAGTTGGTTTTCTAAATTTGAGACCCTGTTCTGTTTTGTAATTCAGTTCATGTGTAGTGAAGTTTACATTCCGTGTATTAGTGATATCTTATGATGTTTCTTTTTCTGTGTGACGTAGTTCCCGTAGAATCACCGTACCTGCATCCACTCACTATGCCGCTACGGGCCTGATGACACAGATTACATTGCTGAGTGATATTGCATTGCACGTACGTGCCACAACTTCTTTATCCATTTTTTGCTTTCTGGGATATTTACCTCGTAGTGTAGACGAGCTTCTTGGGAACACAGCCGTCCCAAACTTTGGGGTGGCTCTCTGTTTTTGATTTTCATTTACCTAAGGAATAGGACCATAAGTGCAATTGCCATAGGCTGTGTTGCTTTATTTCTTACGTGTTTCAGGAAACACCATACACTTCTCCAGGGTGGCTGTTGGCAATTTAGATCCTGCCAATCAGCATAACAAGGCTCCCTGTTCTCCATATCCTGTCCTACCTTTCTGGATTTTACACTTTTTTCAGATGGCCCTTTTGCCCGGGGGGCAGTGAGACTTCATTGTAGTGCAGATTTCCTTTACAGGCTTGCTTGGTTGGCCAAAGAGGGCGTATACGTTTTTTCCTGAATATATTCAGGAAAAAACGCATACGCCCTTTTTGGCCAAGTGCATCATTGTCGACGTTCTGCCTCTTTTCCTATGCTTTCAGGGCAATTCCAGTCTACCCCCTGCAATCGTTTTCCTGAAATTCTGCCCCGCATTCAAGTCCCCTTCGCAGGCTTACTTCAATATATTTTTGGAGGATAGCTGTCAATTATAACTCTGCAAGTTTGTGAATTACAGTGCCCCTGAGCTCCTTTCTTCAATTCGCTTTCTTGTGAGCTGGGAACAAAACCGCAGGATTGCTTCAGGCCCTAATCTGTTTCCGGCAGGGCATGCTTATCCTTTGGTTAATTCCTCTTCCTGGTGGGCAATGAGCGTTACATTTGCCCGTGCAGACACCTACAGCTAGTCTCTCATTGGTTCTCCCTATTCCTGTTCTTCTTGCACAGAAATTGCAAGCTGTGCCAAAGAGGAGGTTAAAGGCACTGACTCTCCAAGCGGGGAGAGTGTTAGTAAAGCATCTGGAATGGTGAACCCGAGGACCAGGATACGAAAACTGAGATGCATTTTAAATCGTTTCCCAATCACACGGTGCACCATACTGTGGGTTTCCCATGCATGTTTTAGCTGGAGGAAGAATCCCTTGAACCTGAAGAGTTGGGACCCATGGAATAGGTACCATGCAGTATGACTTCAAAGGGTCTGCATTTGCTCACCAAAACTCACCAATGCTATCAGCCTGAAGTGTCCAGCCTTATGTCTCAACCAGCTCTGGGTGTAGATGTGTTAAATCACGGTTGCATCAAATGCCCTGAGTGAATTATTTAAGAATGGCTCTCTATTTCACTGTCTTTGTGTTTTGTTTTCGAAATTTATTTTGATAATGAGATTTATCGGATTTTCACTGCTGCGTTTCCGCCGCTGTACACACGCTTGATTCTCTTACGGAGACATATATATCCATGGGTTTTAAGATTCTTCTTAGTCAGGTATATTCCTGGCGTTGAATATGTGGTGTTGAGTCCATTTCGTTGAGCAAGGAGTAGGTCTTGTCTATTACATATTTGGCTTATGGAATGTTATCTGTGCTAATTTCAGTCTCTGGTTTTATGCAGCACCCCAAGGCACCTTTCCCCATAAGCAAGCACTAGTTGGTTTTCTAAATATGAGACCCTGTTCTGTTTTGTAATTCAGTTCATGTGTAGTCAGGATTACATTCCGTGTATTAGTGATATCTTATGATGTTTCTTTTTCTGTGTGACGTAGTTCACGTAGAATCACCGTACCTGCATCCACTTACTATGCCGCTACGGGCCTGATGACACAGATTTCATTGCTGAGTGATATTGCATTGCACGTACGTGCCACAACTTCTTTATCCATTTTATGCTTTCTGGGATATTTACCTGATACTGTAGACGATCTTCTTTTGAACACAGCCGTCCCAAATATTGGGGTGGCTGTCTGTTTTTGATTTTAATTTCCGTAAGCTATAGGACCATAAGTGGAAGTGCCATAGGCTGTGTTGCTTTGTTTCTTAAGTGTTTCAGGAAACACCATACACTTCTCCAGGGTGGCTGCTGGCAATTTACATCCTGCCAATCAGCATAACAAGGCTCCTTGTTCTCCATATTCTGTCCTACCTTTCTGGATTTTACACTTTTTTCAGATAGCCCTTTTGCCCGGGGGGCAGTGAGACTTCATTGTAGTGCAGATTTCCTTTACAGTCTTGCTTGGTTGGCCAAAAAGGGCGTATGCGTTTTTTCCTGAATATATTCAGGAAAAAACGCATACGCACTTTTTGGCCAAGTGCATCATTGTCGACGTTCTGCCTCTTTTCCTATGCTTTCAGGGCAATTCCAGTCTACCCCCTGCAATCGTTTTCCTGAAATTCTGCCCCGCATTCAAGTCCCCTTCGCAGGCTTACTTCAATATATTTTTGGAGGATAGCTGTCAATTATAACTCTGCAGGTTTGTGAATTACAGTGCCCCTGAGCTCCTTTCTTCAATTCGCTTTCTTGTGAGCTGGGAAAAAAACCGCAGGTTTGCTTCAGGCCCTAATCTGTTTCCGGCAGGGCATGCTGATCCTTTGGTTAATTCCTCTTCCTGGTGGGCAATGAGCGTTACATTTGCCCGTGCAGACACCTACAGCTAGTCTCTCATTGGTTCTCCCTATTCCTGTTCATCTTGCACAGAAATTGCAAGCTGTGCCAAAGAGGAGGTTAAAGGCACTGACTCTCCAAGCGGGGAGAGTGTTAGTAAAGCATCTGGAATGGTGAACCCGAGGACCAGGATACGAAAACTGAGATGCATTTTAAATCGTTTCCCAATCACACGGTGCACCATACTGTGGGTTTCCCATGCATGTTTTAGCTGGAGGAAGAATCCCTTGAACCTGAAGTGTTGGGACCCATGGAATAGGTACCATGCAGTATGACTTCAAAGGGTCTGCATTTGCTCACCAAAACTCACCAATGCTATCAGCCTGAAGTGTCCAGCCTTATGTCTCAACCAGCTCTGGGTGTAGATGTGTTAAATCACGGTTGCATCACATGCCCTGAGTGAATTATTTAAGAATGGCTCTCTATTTCACTGTCTTTGTGTTTTGTTTTCGAAATTTATTTTGATAATGAGATTTATCGGATTTTCACTGCTGCGTTTCCACCGCTGTACACACGCTTGATTCTCTTACGGAGACATATATATCCATGGGTTTTAAGATTCTTCTTAGTCAGGTATATTCCTGGCATTGAATATGTGGTGTTGAGTCCATTTCGTTGAGCAAGGAGTAGGTCTTGTCTATTACATATTTGGCTTATGGAATGTTATCTGTGCTAATTTCAGTCTCTGGTTTTATGCAGCACCCCAAGGCACCTTTCCCCATAAGCAAGCACTAGTTGGTTTTCTAAATTTGAGACCCTGTTCTGTTTTGTAATTCAGTTCATGTGTAGTCAGGTTTACATTCCGTGTATTAGTGATATCTTATGATGTTTCTTTTTCTGTGTGACGTAGTTCACGTAGAATCACCGTACCTGCATCCACTTACTATGCCGCTACGGGCCTGATGACACAGATTTCATTGCTGAGTGATATTGCATTGCACGTACGTGCCACAACTTCTTTATCCATTTTTTGCTTTCTGGGATATTTACCTGATACTGTAGACGATCTTCTTTTGAACACAGCCGTCCCAAATATTGGGGTGGCTGTCTGTTTTTGATTTTAATTTCCGTAAGCTATAGGACCATAAGTGGAAGTGCCATAGGCTGTGTTGCTTTGTTTCTTAAGTGTTTCAGGAAACACCATACACTTCTCCAGGGTGGCTGCTGGCAATTTACATCCTGCCAATCAGCATAACAAGGCTCCTTGTTCTCCATATACTGTCCTACCTTTCTGGATTTTACACTTTTTTCAGATGGCCCTTTTGCCCGGGGGGCAGTGAGACTTCATTGTAGTGCATATTTCCTTTACAGTCTTGCTTGGTTGGCCAAAAAGGGCGTATGCGTTTTTTCCTGAATATATTCAGGAAAAAACGCATACGCACTTTTTGGCCAAGTGCATCATTGTCGACGTTCTGCCTCTTTTCCTATGCTTTCAGGGCAATTCCAGTCTACCCCCTGCAATCGTTTTCCTGAAATTCTGCCCCGCTTTCAAGTCCCCTTCGCAGGCTTACTTCAATATATTTTTGGAGGACAGCTGTCATTTATAACTCTGCAGGTTTGTGAATTACAGTGCCCCTGAGCTCCTTTCTTCAACTCGCTTTCTTGTGATCTGGGCACAAAACCACAGGATTGCTTCAGGCCCTAATCTGTTTCTGGGAGGGCATGCTGAGGCTTTGGTTAATTCCTCTTCCTGGTGGGAAATGACCTTTACATTTGCCCGTGCAGACACCTACAGCTAGTCTCTCATTGGTTCTCCCTATTCCTGTTCATCTTGCACAGAAATTGCAAGCTGTGCCAAAGAGGAGGTTAAAGGCACTGACTCTCCAAGCGGGGAGAGTGTTAGTAAAGCATCTGCAATGGTGAACCCGAGGACCAGGATACGAAAACTGAGATGCATTTTAAATCGTTTCCCAATCACACGGTGCACCATACTGTGGGTTTCCCATGCATGTTTTAGCTGGAGGAAGAATCCCTTGAACCTGAAGAGTTGGGACCCATGGAATAGGTACCATGCAGTATGACTTCAAAGGGTCTGCATTTGCTCACCAAAACTCACCAATGCTATCAGCCTGAAGTGTCCAGCCTTATGTCTCAACCAGCTCTGGGTGTAGATGTGTTAAATCACGGTTGCATCAAATGCCCTGAGTGAATTATTTAAGAATGGCTCTCTATTTCACTGTCTTTGTGTTTTGTTTTCGAAATTTATTTTGATAATGAGATTTATCGGATTTTCACTGCTGCGTTTCCGCCGCTGTACACACGCTTGATTCTCTTACGGAGACATATATATCCATGGGTTTTAAGATTCTTCTTAGTCAGGTATATTCCTGGCGTTGAATATGTGGTGTTGAGTCCATTTCGTTGAGCAAGGAGTAGGTCTTGTCTATTACATATTTGGCTTATGGAATGTTATCTGTGCTAATTTCAGTCTCTGGTTTTATGCAGCACCCCAAGGCACCTTTCCCCATAAGCAAGCACTAGTTGGTTTTCTAAATTTGAGACCCTGTTCTGTTTTGTAATTCAGTTCATGTGTAGTCAGGATTACATTCCGTGTATTAGTGATATCTTATGATGTTTCTTTTTCTGTGTGACGTAGTTCACGTAGAATCACCGTACCTGCATCCACTTACTATGCCGCTACGGGCCTGATGACACAGATTTCATTGCTGAGTGATATTGCATTGCACGTACGTGCCACAACTTCTTTATCCATTTTATGCTTTCTGGGATATTTACCTGATACTGTAGACGATCTTCTTTTGAACACAGCCGTCCCAAATATTGGGGTGGCTGTCTGTTTTTGATTTTAATTTCCGTAAGCTATAGGACCATAAGTGGAAGTGCCATAGGCTGTGTTGCTTTGTTTCTTAAGTGTTTCAGGAAACACCATACACTTCTCCAGGGTGGCTGCTGGCAATTTACATCCTGCCAATCAGCATAACAAGGCTCCTTGTTCTCCATATTCTGTCCTACCTTTCTGGATTTTACACTTTTTTCAGATGGCCCTTTTGCCCGGGGGGCAGTGAGACTTCATTGTAGTGCAGATTTCCTTTACAGTCTTGCTTGGTTGGCCAAAAAGGGCGTATGCGTTTTTTCCTGAATATATTCAGGAAAAAACGCATACGCACTTTTTGGCCAAGTGCATCATTGTCGACGTTCTGCCTCTTTTCCTATGCTTTCAGGGCAATTCCAGTCTACCCCCTGCAATCGTTTTCCTGAAATTCTGCCCAGCATTCAAGTCCCCTTCGCAGGCTTACTTCAATATATTTTTGGAGGACAGCTGTCATTTATAACTCAGCAGGTTTGTGAATTACAGTGCCCCTGAGCTCCTTTCTTCAACTCGCTTTCTTGTGATCTGGGCACAAAACCACAGGATTGCTTCAGGCCCTAATCTGTTTCTGGGAGGGCATGCTGAGGCTTTGGTTAATTCCTCTTCCTGGTGGGAAATGACCTTTACATTTGCCCGTGCAGACACCTACAGCTAGTCTCTCATTGGTTCTCCCTATTCCTGTTCATCTTGCACAGAAATTGCTAGCTGTGCCAAAGAGGAGGTTAAAGGCACTGACTCTCCAAGCGGGGAGAGTGTTAGTAAAGCATCTGGAATGGTGAACCCGAGGACCAGGATACGAAAACTGAGATGCATTTTAAATCGTTTCCCAATCACACGGTGCACCATACTGTGGGTTTCCCATGCATGTTTTAGCTGGAGGAAGAATCCCTTGAACCTGAAGAGTTGGGACCCATGGAATAGGTACCATGCAGTATGACTTCAAAGGGTCTGCATTTGCTCACCAAAACTCACCAATGCTATCAGCCTGAAGTGTCCAGCCTTATGTCTCAACCAGCTCTGGGTGTAGATGTGTTAAATCACGGTTGCATCAAATGCCCTGAGTGAATTATTTAAGAATGGCTCTCTATTTCACTGTCTTTGTGTTTTGTTTTCGAAATTTATTTTGATAATGAGATTTATCGGATTTTCACTGCTGCGTTTCCGCCGCTGTACACACGCTTGATTCTCTTACGGAGACATATATATCCATGGGTTTTAAGATTCTTCTTAGTCAGGTATATTCCTGGCGTTGAATATGTGGTGTTGAGTCCATTTCGTTGAGCAAGGAGTAGGTCTTGTCTATTACATATTTGGCTTATGGAATGTTATCTGTGCTAATTTCAGTCTCTGGTTTTATGCAGCACCCCAAGGCACCTTTCCCCATAAGCAAGCACTAGTTGGTTTTCTAAATTTGAGACCCTGTTCTGTTTTGTAATTCAGTTCATGTGTAGTCAGGTTTACATTCCGTGTATTAGTGATATCTTATGATGTTTCTTTTTCTGTGTGACGTAGTTCACGTAGAATCACCGTACCTGCATCCACTTACTATGCCGCTACGGGCCTGATGACACAGATTTCATTGCTGAGTGATATTGCATTGCACGTACGTGCCACAACTTCTTTATCCATTTTTTGCTTTCTGGGATATTTACCTGATACTGTAGACGATCTTCTTTTGAACACAGCCGTCCCAAATATTGGGGTGGCTGTCTGTTTTTGATTTTAATTTCCGTAAGCTATAGGACCATAAGTGGAAGTGCCATAGGCTGTGTTGCTTTGTTTCTTAAGTGTTTCAGGAAACACCATACACTTCTCCAGGGTGGCTGCTGGCAATTTACATCCTGCCAATCAGCATAACAAGGCTCCTTGTTCTCCATATACTGTCCTACCTTTCTGGATTTTACACTTTTTTCAGATGGCCCTTTTGCCCGGGGGGCAGTGAGACTTCATTGTAGTGCATATTTCCTTTACAGTCTTGCTTGGTTGGCCAAAAAGGGCGTATGCGTTTTTTCCTGAATATATTCAGGAAAAAACGCATACGCACTTTTTGGCCAAGTGCATCATTGTCGACGTTCTGCCTCTTTTCCTATGCTTTCAGGGCAATTCCAGTCTACCCCCTGCAATCGTTTTCCTGAAATTCTGCCCCGCTTTCAAGTCCCCTTCGCAGGCTTACTTCAATATATTTTTGGAGGACAGCTGTCATTTATAACTCTGCAGGTTTGTGAATTACAGTGCCCCTGAGCTCCTTTCTTCAACTCGCTTTCTTGTGATCTGGGCACAAAACCACAGGATTGCTTCAGGCCCTAATCTGTTTCTGGGAGGGCATGCTGAGGCTTTGGTTAATTCCTCTTCCTGGTGGGAAATGACCTTTACATTTGCCCGTGCAGACACCTACAGCTAGTCTCTCATTGGTTCTCCCTATTCCTGTTCATCTTGCACAGAAATTGCTAGCTGTGCCAAAGAGGAGGTTAAAGGCACTGACTCTCCAAGCGGGGAGAGTGTTAGTAAAGCATCTGGAATGGTGAACCCGAGGACCAGGATACGAAAACTGAGATGCATTTTAAATCGTTTCCCAATCACACGGTGCACCATACTGTGGGTTTCCCATGCATGTTTTAGCTGGAGGAAGAATCCCTTGAACCTGAAGAGTTGGGACCCATGGAATAGGTACCATGCAGTATGACTTCAAAGGGTCTGCATTTGCTCACCAAAACTCACCAATGCTATCAGCCTGAAGTGTCCAGCCTTATGTCTCAACCAGCTCTGGGTGTAGATG
Source organism: Phocoena phocoena (assembly GCF_963924675.1). Classification (NCBI taxonomy): domain Eukaryota; kingdom Metazoa; phylum Chordata; class Mammalia; order Artiodactyla; family Phocoenidae; genus Phocoena; species Phocoena phocoena. The sequence continues at coordinate 721,010 of NC_089222.1, read as the reverse complement.
TGTTAAATCACGGTTGCATCAAATGCCCTGAGTGAATTATTTAAGAATGGCTCTCTATTTCACTGTCTTTGTGTTTTGTTTTCGAAATTTATTTTGATAATGAGATTTATCGGATTTTCACTGCTGCGTTTCCGCCGCTGTACACACGCTTGATTCTCTTACGGAGACATATATATCCATGGGTTTTAAGATTCTTCTTAGTCAGGTATATTCCTGGCGTTGAATATGTGGTGTTGAGTCCATTTCGTTGAGCAAGGAGTAGGTCTTGTCTATTACATATTTGGCTTATGGAATGTTATCTGTGCTAATTTCAGTCTCTGGTTTTATGCAGCACCCCAAGGCACCTTTCCCCATAAGCAAGCACTAGTTGGTTTTCTAAATTTGAGACCCTGTTCTGTTTTGTAATTCAGTTCATGTGTAGTCAGGATTACATTCCGTGTATTAGTGATATCTTATGATGTTTCTTTTTCTGTGTGACGTAGTTCACGTAGAATCACCGTACCTGCATCCACTTACTATGCCGCTACGGGCCTGATGACACAGATTTCATTGCTGAGTGATATTGCATTGCACGTACGTGCCACAACTTCTTTATCCATTTTATGCTTTCTGGGATATTTACCTGATACTGTAGACGATCTTCTTTTGAACACAGCCGTCCCAAATATTGGGGTGGCTGTCTGTTTTTGATTTTAATTTCCGTAAGCTATAGGACCATAAGTGGAAGTGTCATAGGCTGTGTTGCTTTGTTTCTTAAGTGTTTCAGGAAACACCATACACTTCTCCAGGGTGGCTGCTGGCAATTTACATCCTGCCAATCAGCATAACAAGGCTCCTTGTTCTCCATATTCTGTCCTACCTTTCTGGATTTTACACTTTTTTCAGATGGCCCTTTTGCCCGGGGGGCAGTGAGACTTCATTGTAGTGCAGATTTCCTTTACAGTCTTGCTTGGTTGGCCAAAAAGGGCGTATGCGTTTTTTCCTGAATATATTCAGGAAAAAACGCATACGCACTTTTTGGCCAAGTGCATCATTGTCGACGTTCTGCCTCTTTTCCTATGCTTTCAGGGCAATTCCAGTCTACCCCCTGCAGTCGTTTTCCTGAAATTCTGCCCAGCATTCAAGTCCCCTTCGCAGGCTTACTTCAATATATTTTTGGAGGATAGCTGTCAATTATAACTCTGCAGGTTTGTGAATTACAGTGCCCCTGAGCTCCTTTCTTCAATTCGCTTTCTTGTGAGCTGGGAAAAAAACCGCAGGTTTGCTTCAGGCCCTAATCTGTTTCCGGCAGGGCATGCTGATCCTTTGGTTAATTCCTCTTCCTGGTGGGCAATGAGCGTTACATTTGCCCGTGCAGACACCTACAGCTAGTCTCTCATTGGTTCTCCCTATTCCTGTTCATCTTGCACAGAAATTGCAAGCTGTGCCAAAGAGGAGGTTAAAGGCACTGACTCTCCAAGCGGGGAGAGTGTTAGTAAAGCATCTGGAATGGTGAACCCGAGGACCAGGA